>NC_090928.1:632299801-632924801 GCF_040938575.1 Ambystoma mexicanum | reverse complement strand
TAAGGGGTGCATTGGCTCTGTGGGTCGACCCAAGAAGAGGACTGTCCTTGATTGTAACCCTGCGAGCATGGGAATCCCTGTACATGAAAGGAACGTTGTGTTAAACACCACCGTTGCATATAGGGTTTGATATTTGACCTGACGTCTTTAGGGTCTCATGTTCCTCTTTTGTACTTTTTAAAAAAAAAATCTTTTTGATTTGTTTATTTATGAATCAGCACACAGGAGAGCATACACAGTAACATTGCTTATAACCTCACAGAACGTGTAAGACATAATATCCCATCCTCCCACCCCCTGTGTTCCCAAGTGGGCATTGTTCTCGGGCCTCATTCGGCCTGACCAGGCGGCGAGAGTTCGCCCATAAAGTGGAGGGCTCTCGCGATCAGGCGTGGCTTATAGGTCAGGGCCGGGTAGTTCTGATCATATCTAGGACTGGTGCCCAAATATCGGTAAATCGGTGGAGCAGTCCCACTTTGGCTGCCGTGACCTTTTCAGCTATCAGAATATCCCAAAGTGTAACCCACCAGAGGGTCATCAGGGGTCCTTCCACGGACTTCCAGGTGCGGGCCACCGTGATTTTGGCTGCCAACAAAAATTGGGATATCAACGTTGCCCTCCTCCCTGTTCTCGGGTAAGAGTCTGGGAGCGGGATCCCTAGGAGGACTTGCTCGGGCGTGAGCAGAATTGCCACTTGACTGATGTCCTTTATGGTGGCAATGCATTGGGTCCAGAACTCCCTTACCCAGGGGCAGGTCCACCACATGTGGAAGTAGGATCCTGGGTGGTCGCAGAGACGCCAGCAGTGGGGGTCCAGGGCCTGCTGAAAGTGATGGAGGCGCAGGGGGGATAGTACCAGCGCAAAAGCAATTTGTGGGCGCATTCCCGATTAGTGATGCAGCGGGATGCTGTGCGCGTTCTAGTCCAGATGTCCACCCATGTGTGATCCTCTATAGCATGACCCAGGTCCGCCTCCCATTGGGACATACAGGAGGGCTTAGTATGGAAGGGGTCTTCTTGCAGTAGTTTATAGAGGGCCGAAATCTTTCCCACTGTAAGCTCTAGTGGGGTAAGGCTAGTCGTGTTGCAGCCGCTCGGGTCTGGGGGTGGGAGCACCAGGGTCTCAGTTGGGCATAGGTGAATCTGTCTGTCTCCGCTAGCTGGAAAGTTGCTTTACAGTGTTTGAAGGTGAAGGGGGCGTCTCCTTCGACGAGCTGCCCCAGCATTTCAAGGCCTCCTGCGACCCAGTTCCTGAAGTTCGTTGGGTGGGCTCCCAGGGAGAAGGCTGGGTTGAGGAAGATTGGGGAGAATGCGCTCCGGTCTCCTGGGATACCTCCATGTCTGCGGGCCCACTCCCATGCCTTTATCGATTGTTTTGTGGCAGTCAATACTCCTGGCCAACTCCGGCGTAGTGCGGTGGGAATAAGCAGAAGAAAGCAAAGGGGGAGAGGGAGGCAGGATTGTTCGCTCTCTACCCACTTTGGGTGACCTGTGGCGAGTCCCCATGCTTGAAGGTGGGCCAACTGTGCTGCTATTTGGTATTTACGGAGGTCTGGTACCCCTAGTCCTCCCAGTCTCGTTCTGGCCACCATCGTTCCCCCAAGTATGGGATCACTTGGGTGCTCCATTGAAACGGGCTTTGCTTCTCCAGGGCCTCCCTCTCGCATGAGCTCAGGCCCACTGAGAGCTGTTGATTTTTGGAAATTGATGGCGAATCCCGCTACCCTCTCGAAGCCCTGGATTTTGGTCAGGGCCGTCCTCATGGAAGCTTTGATGTTTGTGATGGTTAGCAACACATCGTCCGCGTAGAGAGCAATTTTGTTTTGCGCAGAGCCGATCCTCAGGCCGCTGATCCGAAGGTTTTTGCCAACTCCCTGGGCCAACGGTTCCATGGCCAAGGCGAAGAGCAGGGGGGATAGTGGGCATCCCTGTCTCTTTCCGCATGTGAGAGGGATTGGGTCCGACAGGCGGCCATTAACTCTCAGCCGGGTCTTAGGGGCTTGATAGTTTGCTAGGATCATCTTCCTGAAGGTCGGGCCAAAGCTGAAGGCCTCAAGGCTGAGGCGCAGATAGGACCAGTCAACCTTGTGGAAAGCTTTGGTTGCATCCAGCGCCAGCAGGGCCCGCTGTTGAGAGTCCTGACTGGCGATCTCTATTAGGTCCAGTGCCCTGCAAATGTTGTCTTTTGTCGACCTGTGGTTTATAAACCCTGTCTGATCCGGGTCTATAATGCTCGGAAGGATAGGTGCGAGGCGATTGGCCAGGATCTTGGAGTATATATTGGCGTCCAAGTTCAACAGAGAGATGGGTCTATACAAACTACTTTCTTGGGGGTCCTTTCCAGGCTTAAGAATGAGGACCGTGATGGACTCCTGCATCATTGGGGTAACCGTTCCAGTGGCCGTGAATGAGTTGAAGAGGGGGGTCAGGGGGGCCACTAATTGGGGGCGGAAGAGTTTATAGAATCGGGTGGAGAATCCGTCTGGGCCTGGGGCCCTAGGCTTCAAGCTTTTTATGGCTTCCTCCACTTCCTCATTTGTTATAGGCGTTTCAAGTCCTTCTCTCGCCTCCGGAGTTAGGAGCGGGAGAGCCGCCTCTTGGATGTAGGAGCGCTGCTCGCCTAGGTCCCTCGGGACTGCCGTCATTATTTCCGACTGGTGGGCGACCGCAAGTCGTAGTTTCTCGTGTTCCGCGTAGTGGACCGTCCCCCGTGAGTCGCAGAGACCCAGGATGGTATTTCTGCTCTTCTCCTTAGCCAGCTTCCTAACCAGCAGCTTGTTAGCCTTGTTGTTATGGACGTAGTACCATTGTTTGGTTCTAGTTAGTAAGTTTGCTGTGGCGTCAGCGTAGTGCGCCTCAAGCCTCTTCCTTGCCATCTGTAAGACCCTGCAAGATTTCGGGGACCAGTCTTTTCGTTTATGGGTGGTTTCAGCTTCATGGACTTCGGCTTCCAGGATAGCGCGGGTCACCTGCTTCTGTTTGTGGAATGCGGTGCCTTGGGTGATCAATTCCCCTCTAAGCACTGCTTTCATGGCGTCCAAGGTGTTAGCCGGGGAGGTGTCCTCGTCGCGGTTTTCAACGAAGAAGTTTTTTTATTTTGTTCTGGCGATCGTGTCGATCACTGCCATGTCCCCCAAAATAGGGTCATATAGGCTCCACTAGTGGCAAGGAGGAGGATCTGGGTTATGGGACCGTAGGGTGAGCGAGACCGGAGCATGGTCTGAGAGGATCCGGGGGCCAATCATAACGTAGTCTGTGAAGGCCAGGATCTTTGGGGGGGGGGGGCAGCAGCAGGTCGATTCTAGAGAAGGTACGGTGCACATACGAATTGAAGGTGAAGTCTTTCTCTTCCGGAGATAGCACCCTCCAGGTGTCAACAATGTTCAGCGTATGAAACAAATGGAGCAGGGCTGTTGTCAACTTCAGATCCCTGGATGTTGGAGGGTGGGATCTATCTCTGAGGGGGTCCGGGATCCCGTTAAACTCTCCACCGATGACGACTTGCCCCTCAATGAATGGAAGGGGAATCTTTCAGATCGTGGTAGAACCCTTCCTGGTGCTCGTTCGGGGCGTAGGCTGAGATTAGGGTATAAAGTTGCCCAAGGATGATGCATTTGATTGCCATAAAGCGACCCTCCTTGCATCGTAGCGAGTCTAGGATCTGGGGCTTCAGGTCTTTTGCGAAGAGAACGGCGGTACCTCCCTTCTTGGTTCCGTTGGATGCCAAAAATTGTAGGTGAAAATCTGCTTTGCAGACGAGAAAAGTCAGCTGGGATTAGATGCGTCTCTTCAGAAAAGCGATTGAGGTCCCGTCATTTTGTAGCCTTTGCAGGATGGAAGTCCTCTTCGGGGTGGGGGGGGAATACAAGCCCCTGACATTCAGAGTAGTGAACTTTAGTTTTAGATGCAGGGGCTGGCCCTCCGAGCTCATTTGCTGTGGGTGGGGGGGGGGGGGGGGGTTTGGGGGAGAGTTAAGTTAGCCATAGCTGCGAGGGATCAGCTGTTTTGGGGTCTCCTGTGGCTAAAGGTTTTAGAAATAGTCTCAAACGGAAGACCTGAACTTCCAACATCCGCCTCCAACGGGAGGTCCAAACTGTGACCGGGGGGACCGATTTTGAACTGTCGGTGCCTCACCCAGCCACCCAGGCTGTCGTCAGGCAACATAGCCAACATGTTTGAGATTCTCTACAGGGGTAATATGGTGACATCCACCCTCGAAGAGGGTATGGACCGCATGGGGTCTGCGGCGAGCTTAAGGGAGTTTAAGTGGTTCCAACGCTATGTGTTCTTCAGGAGTGTCCCTCAATCGTCATTTGGGTTGCGGTTTCTCTGCACTCTTGACCAGGGGGCCCGTTTTGGTTTGGGTGAGGCTGCGTCCAGAGCAGGGCTTGTTCGGCTCGGGTACTGCGGCTCTGTGCCCCCGGGGGAATCCGGGCGCAGGATTGATGCTGCATCGTCAAGGTGGCTGATGGTGCAGGGGGTACCCTTGTACGAAAATTGTAGTGCCGTGGGAAACAGCCACCGGTAGCGGATCTGCTGGTCTCGGAGGAGGAGCGAGAGTGGACGGAACATTCTGCGCTTCTGGAGAGTTAGAGGGGAGAGATCCTGGAAGATTTGAAGTGGGGAGCCCTGGAAAGAGTTAGTCACTTGAGCGGCCTATCGCTGAAATGGCCTCCTTGGTGGTGTAAAAGTGAACTCTTGTGATTACGTTCGGAGGGGGGTCTGTGTCGGTTCCCCGGCGGGGGCGCAGCCTGTGGGTACGATCAAGTAGGAGCCGAGTCTCATCCAGATTCGACAGCAGAGACTGGAAGAAGTTGCTTATGTATTCAGAGAGCTCCTTGTCAGAGATTGATGAGGGCACCCCTCGGATGCGCAGGATGTTGCGCCGGGAGCGGTTTTCCAGGTCTTCCTGCTTGAATTCAAGGATTACGGTTCGATCCATTAGTGTCTGGATGGTGCGTTGCATCTCCGTTAGTGAGTTAGAATGATCTACGGCTAATTCCTCAGCCTCCCCCCATCCTGTGCTCGATACTGCTGACCCGTTGCTCTGTTTGCTCTAGTTTAGCGGTGAGTTCCATCATAGAGGATCTAAACTCCGATTTGATATCAGACACGAAGGCCTGGAGGTCCTCTTTGGTTGCGAGCGTCCCTTTGTCGTCGGTGGCCTTCTGGGGTGCAAGTTTTCTTTCCCTTCTCCGGGGCCAGCAGCATAGTGGAGATGTCAGCAGATTTAGTGTTTCAATGCTTTGGTCATGACTCCGGGGTGAGGAGGAGACTCCTGGGGAGTTGGCCCTGTGTCGGCGTACGGCAATCTCCGCCAATAGCTGCGAGATTCAGAGATGGCGGTAGCAGAGGAGATGGAGTGGGCCGGGGCACCCCAGGAGGTTGCGCGGGCAGGGAGTGCTTCTACGCCTTCAAGGGGTAATGGAGTTGCCTTAGTGGAGAAGTCACGCGGGGTAAGGTGGCTACCGCTCACAAGTCACCCTCCGCAGCAGGAATCCAGGATGAGGGTGATGAAGCAGGCTCTCTCTTCGGCTGGTGAGAACAGAAGGTGGGCAGGGGCGCCCCAGGAGGCTGAGGGAGACGCTACTCCCACTGCTGTGGGGGCAACAGCTGGAGAATCAGGGGCCTCAGTGACACGGAGGGGGGCTGGAGTGCCTCAGCCAGCAAGGGGGGGGTCTTCTAGCGGGCCCCAGAGAGGCCAGTCAACTCCCAACAGCAGGGGCCCCCAGGAGGAGGCTGGTGGCGGGCTAGGCCGCAGAGAGCAGGCGGACCCTGCACCAGAGAGAGGAGGGAGGCAGGTCTTCAGAGAGCTCCGGGCCGGAGTAGATGGAGCATGCCCCACACGATGAGGGCCAGCAGGAGCTCACCCTTGTGGTGTGTGTCCCCCCTCCTAGCCACCAAGGCCACGTTGCAGGCAATGGCCAGGAGCCCCCCCCTCCAGAAGGACACCCAGCAGTCGCGAGATCGCCGCCCCCGCCTCCAGCAGGGAAGGTGCAGGAATCTTGGTGGCGGGCCACGTCGGAGCCCAGGCTTCAGTAGGAGCCGCAGTTCGACTGGGGGGTGGGGGTGCTGATGGTGCGGGGCCAGTTCAGGGGTCCAGGGCCAGCTGGGGTTCCGGGCGGCCACCAACCGAGCGCCAGATGAAGCTGGCGGGCGGAGAGAGTAGGCGCTGTCAGTGCCTGGTTAGTGCTCGTCGGAGGGGTCTGTTTCTCCATGCCGGACCAAGGCATGTGAGGCAAAACCGGCGGGCTGCGGGGGTAAGGACCAGAAGTTGCGGACACCATCTTCGATCGCGGCACGGGACACTGGTGGAACGTTCCCTCGCCGCGTTTTCTACGATCCTGAGGGCGTTAGGCTCCTAGGTTGCAGCAGTTGGTGCGGGTGATGTTCCGCCGCATTATCCCGTTAAGCACAGGCAGCGGGCATAGCAGGAACCAGCAAGGTTTCAGTTATGGCCGCGGACCCACGCGGAGGCCATCATTGGAGCTGCCTCATCGCTGGCGCTCCAGACCACGCCCACCTCTTTTGTACTTTTGAGAGCATCATCAACTGCTTTGCCAAAAAGAACATTGGGCTCACTGCGCATATTTAGCAAGGTAGTAGCCTGTGTCTCTAGTTTCAACCCGATTGGCATAGCCAAGAGTGTCGATTTAAAGTCCACCTTTCTAAAATAACGTGGCCAGCGTTGTCTGCTGCATCTAAGTCATTTTTGAGAATGCAGTTGGCAACTTGTTTGCCTTCAGATGCTGATTTTAAAAGCTGGAATTTTAAAGGCTGAGGAACTGTATCAAGTTGTTGTTGGACAGTGTCCCATAGGTGGCAGTTATAGCTTGCTAACAAGGTGGCATTGTTTGCAATGCGTGCCTGGTACGCTGCTGATGTAGCCATTTCTCTGCCTATTGTGTACAGTGTTTTTTTTACTCTTTTTTAGGGGGTGCCTCTGCAGATGCAAGCAGGGTACCCGCTCACTTCCTTGTGGATGTAACAACCAAGGAATCAGGTTCAAGTTATACCCTAATATAGAGGGGATCTGTAGGAGCAGGCTTAAATGTTTTCTTGATTCAAGGGTTTACAGCTCTAGTTAATAATGGAGTTAGCAAAGATGGTTGAATACACCTCTGTACTGATTGAAATAAAGGTAAAAACTGTGTGACTTTGTATTATCTAAAATATCGTCCACAAAGTCTTTGTTGTGAGGGGTCAGAAATGTGAGGTGGAAGGGTTTTCAAAAGATGCCATTTTATTAACTCAAAAGGCTTGGATAAACTCCTCACTGTCCCGACCCGGACGAGGATTTCCCTGCCTAAAATAAACTAAAGGAAACACCAGCAAAAGGTTTCTGTCCGTCAGACTTGTACATACAACTCAACAAGGTAATATATGGCAGTTCAAAAACAAATATAACAGTTAAGTTCACAATATGATAACTGTCCCTCCTTAGGATCTGGGTGAATTTCCCTTCCCCAGATTCAAGCAGGATTCTGTTAAACAATTCCAAAATAATAAGATAATCCTGTCTTGTATCAAAGTTCCAATGCAGTTCATTTGGTTTCCACTTAGCAACAAAAAGTTCTAAAACTTTAGGAATGTTCAACAAGGTTTCCTTCTCTTAAGAAAACAAATCTTCTCATAAACCCAGAACAATTCCTGAATTGAGTAAGATGAACATCAATTGTCTTTGTTGAGATTATTTTTCAACCACATATTTGTTTAACAACAATTATACACTTCACAGTAGTTTATACAACACGTTCTTCTGCAATGAAAGTTTGTCAGGATGATTCATTAATACCACTTTATAGCACTTCAATTTCTACCTGGTTTACTTCCATGCCAGTCCTACTTCAATTACACCCAATTTACTTCCATGCCAGGCCTACTTCTTCAATTACACCTGGTTTACTCCCAATGCCTGACCTACATCTTCAATGTGCTCTGTTCGGGTATATTCCCCTGCCCAAACAGGATTTTATGAACAATAAGTGCTTCTATAGTTAAGATCAGCTAACAACTTCGCAATGTCACTTGCTTCACAACACGTTTTAAATTTCTTCAGGGAAGACCAGATTCACATTGGTGCTCTTTATTACACTTTTGTGCTTTCCATTCCACTCCTTCTGAATATCCTTTACCAGAAGGGCAGCCTTCTTGCCACTTTTATTTATTTTATTTCCCCAATTCTTCATTAACCCAATACTGACAATTATATGGTTTCACCATCTCTTCGTTGGCTTTTTGCAATGTGGGTTTTCACCATCTTCGTTTATGCACTTCATTAACCATGAGCAACAAGCTTTACAAACCTTTGGATTCCTATTTACCCCCTTTTGATTTTGGCAAAGTGTGTTAGCTTTAAATTGTCGGTCTTTAACTTTTTTTTGACTTGGGCAGTGGTAGTTTGTATTGGGTTCTGAAAGATTTGTGTAGAGGTGAGTGAATGGCTGTGAGGTCATGGCTTATGTCATGAATGGAACTCTGGGGCAGCATCTTCTAAGATAAGGGTACCATGAGAGTCAGTTGAGAGAGCCTGGGGACAACAGCAGCCTGGGTATTGGGCACCAGTATTCTGACTGGCATCCGGCGACCCATTGTTTCGAGACCTCAGAGGAGGTGTGGAGCAGTCATCCCTAGGACTGCCTTGAGAGCAGGCTCTGCCTGTGGTTGCGAGAGCGGGCAGGAGGTCCGTTCATGGCAGTATATCTGGCCGAATGACGACGTTGTGGGAAATGCATCTGGCACGTTCCGAATAGAGAACCCTATTTGTTGTATGCGCTCAACTTTCATCCCAGCAAGCTCCGAAAAGTGGGAGCGTGATATCATCCCCCTGCTGTTTGCAACGCCGGCAGGAACAGGATCTTCCGTGTTTACGATCGCTGATGGGAGTCACCCCATCTGGCTTTATGTGTTTTGATGAGAGCACACAAAGCATCCTCAAGTATGGGGACATTTATTATCGTTTCGACATGTGAGCGTTATGCACCAACAATCTCAAGGACGCAATCTCAAGGACGCAATCTCAAGGACGCAACGCTCGATCAGATTTGCTGCTTATGAAATGATTTTGCACAGCGTGTCAGGGGAAAGAAAAAAAAAAGTAAAGCTTTAGGGAACTTCATTTTAGAGAGCTGTGTACGTGCCTGAGAGCCTTGCGGGCGATGATCACAGTGACAGCTCATTTTGAGGAAGTGTGATGTGCTGGAGTAATGGTGACATTTATTGTGATTTGGAATGTTTTACAATGGAGCTAATGAGTTGTGGATAGTGAGTCACACTAGAAACAGGGAAGTGTTAAGTGAATTTTTTCCACCTAGTGGACGTGCCACACCAACTTTTAAACATAGGATAATGTCATGTTATGGAGTCTTCTATGTCAGGGTTATGGCATCAATCACTTTCAAGTGAAAAGTGATATTGGATTAACTTGCACGTTTGGAATTTGTGCAGTGTGACGACACCGACACTTTGTTAATTTGTGTATGTAGGGTATGTGCAACAACACCACCCTACAATTATATGTGCGCATCTTGGTTACAAGTTGTGTTTCTAGTAAAGGAACCATCTGTCTCCTCTGACTGGCATTACAGATGTGTGGTGGTCCATCAAGGCTACATCAAATGTCAGCTATGTTGTGTTGTGCTAGAGGATAGCTTTACATGCATTAGGGATGTGTTTTTAGCAACATAGTGTTACTTTCACAAACCTATTAGTCCACTGTTTATTTCAGAGACTACTGTGGTTGTGATTTAGCTGCAGCTGCAGGCCCTAGGATCTCTCTGTTGGTCTTAGGGTTTAGTGCTTTTCTCATTTGTTTTTAGAGCTACTGTATCTTTTGTGATATTTGGTAAGTGCATTTTATGAGTGATGACCTTCAGGTTCTGATATTGTGTGCCTACCTAGCATTGCTTGGTTGGTGACCTTAGGGGTTCTGGCAGGTGTGCTTTTGTGGTAATTCCGGTTTTCACACCGGTATTTATTTTGCATGAATTGTGCAAGTAGTGTGTCGCTGGTGGACATCCGTGCTGGTGACAGGTGTGTAGACGTGGGAGGTTGATGGTGTTCTGCCACACCCGTTTTTTGTGTTTGTAGATGTGTAGGTCGTTAGTGTTTTTACAAGCCTGTGGCGATACCCTTGTCTTGGCAGCCTGGTTAGTGAGTTAGTCTTCGTTGGCGATATCAGACTGTTACATTTGTAGGGCCCAAGAAATGTCTCACGGTTTGTTATTAGTGGTGCGCTAGATCTGCTGTGGTGGCTGTTAGTGTCTGTGTCTTATTGTTTCTGTGTGGATGTTCTTCTCACAAGCTGTTGGATTACATAGATGGATATCTTTCAGTTAGCCAATTGAATTTGGTGAGACTCATTACTTTTGTGATGTATTTTCGTTTTGTGCAAGGTTAGTGCACATATCTTGTGATATTATTGGTATGTTACATAGGGGATATTGCAAGTTTAGGCCCTATATGGGAAGTGTGTGTGCATTTGATTTGGCCACTCTCTTGTTACTCACCTGGGTAATGTGTTCACCATAATATCCTTTGTCATTTTCTTAAGGGGGAAGGTGTGTAATGGTAAGTGAATGGCTGTGAGGGCATGGCGTATGTCATGAGTGGAAGTCTGGGTGGGGCAGCATCTTCTAAGATTAGGGTTTTATGAGAGTCAGTTGACAGAGAACCTGGGGACATCATCAGCCTGGGTGTGGGCACTGGTATTCTCTGGAGTCCCAGCTTCTACCTGAATAGTTGGGACTAATAAAGACTGCATAACCAATACCGGAATGAGTGCGTCTCTTCTTGCTTCCTGCCTCCATCCCTTAAGAAGTTACCCAGGTACAGCCAGGGGAGAACATAACATACTGTCACCTCTTGTTAACACAGTCAGTATGTTTTACAAACAAATGCTTTCGGTCAGTTCGGTATTAAAAATGTCTTCTTTCATGGTTTTCCTTCTACGTTTTTGTGTTCTGTTGTTAAAGTACCTCTTCCGAGCATGCAAACTGTTACGGAGCACTCTGGTGTCACAATAGCTTGGTGAACTCACCGGGTATGCCATGCGCATCTATTTCCCACGCTACTCGAGGGTCCTTTGCTTCAGCTGCTCCTCCTGGTCTGGCAATCTGATATTGCCTTTCCTGCCGTGCCACTGGCACACAGAGCTTCCTCTGCTCCAAAAGCTCTATGGTGCTCGCCTTCCACCAGAGACAGGCTTGTTGTGGGGGGAATCTTTTCAAACTTTTGCTTCCCGCTGCGCAGCCTCTGCAATTCAGGTCTCAGGCAGGCAAGCTTCCCTCACTGATGCTTCCCGCTGCACAACCTCTTCAATTAAGGCTTCTGAAGGTGAAGACCCTCTCAGGACCAACTACTGCTCGACATTCAACAGTGGCCCCGGCGTCTTCTTCCATCTCCTGTTTCTGCTGCAACATGGAGAATTCACAACTCCTTCACCGACGACTGCTGCTGCTCTGCTCCTTTCCAATGGCCGGCACCCGAGGGGACCTTATAAGCCTCCCAGTCTCCCTCAGGTGTGGGTCATTGCCATTAAAAAGCTTCACTTCAGTCTTGTTCCTCTTAAGCCCTCTACTTTGCCCCAGTATTTCTGGGATTACAGGACTTGGGAGTCCATAATATAGAAATCAGTTTTTCTAATGGGAATATTATTCTCATGCCCATTTCTTTTCCTGATTATATTCCTTAAAAGAATATCACTAGGATAATTTGACAGACTTGGCTTTACAGCAAAATAAAGATTTCTAATGTCTAAATAGGTATTATTTTCAGACTTTTCTTTACTGTTCCTCTGAAGTGCAGAGGAGCATCCAACTTTATGAATTTCCCTGGTTTTAAAAGGGTTTTCATTTCTTCCAATGCCTAAGGGTTTATGAATGTTTGCACCCACATTACGTTATTCAACTTGGGAAGTTAAAGGCTCTCTGACAACAAGACATTACAGATTTTGGTACTAATGACATTTCTAACTTGGAGGAAGATACATACTGCGCCTCACCCAACAGAGTCCTCTTATTCCCCTGGGCCCTTTCTACTACCAAGTGATCCTCCTGCAGAACACCACCCACAAGGGTCACAAGGGTCAGGGTCAGAAAGATTCAGTCTTTTCCTGGCCACATGGGAGGAGACTTTAGGTACGGTCTTTGTGAGGACCCTGCAGGTTTCATCACAGTCCTGCAGGGCTTCTTGTTTGTCAATTTAAAAATGCGCTGCTGCATTAATAAGTAGATCATTATATTCTGTCTGGTTATCTATTGGGGCATCAGCAATGGGTTGGTCTTGATCTTCAGGTGATGGTAAAACAAATGTCTGGGTCATGATCATCGTAATACTGATCCTGAGTGAATTACTCATCTTGTGAATATTGGTCACCCTGTTGTTGTTGGTTATCAATGATGTATATATCATCTGATGTCTCCTGAACATGTGTAGGGGCAGTTTGCATTGAAGATGTGTCGAGGGGGAGTGTATTGAGTGTAACCTTTGTGTCTTAGCAGGAGGTTCTTCTCCCCCTCCCCATGGGTCTGTAAATTGATGAGGGTGCCTGTCCATTAAGTCAAAGCATGACATTCTTTTCTACAGCTGGGGAAAGCCCGAAACAGAAAAGGATCTGTGCGATGCTTGCCCTGAGCGTGTAGAGCTTCTGTTAAGGAAGATGTTGAAGGTGTGCAACATGTGACTTTCGACATGAAATCAACATGTGTGGAAAGATCAGTTGATTTTGTAGGAGTTGGCTTTAAAATTGTTTATGAAACGTAGTTCTTTAAGTTTCGGCGTACCATGGACACGTGTTGGGACGATTATTTAGCCACAGTGTCTGTTACTACGCTCAGTGTATGGTTTGAGAGTTTGTCATGTGGAAGGCGAGGGACTAGAGTACAAAGGAAGTTTTGAGGTAGAAAGGGTTTTCCCGCTTTCTTTCAACACTGCGTGGCCATGTTTGTCCAAAAGTTTTGTCGACGTATGGCTGGGAGTTAAGTGCTTAGTGCGATGGGCATGTGTGGTCTCCATCACAGAGCGGCTTACCTGCTTATCGGAGGCAGCGACTGGAACTAGGGATTCGGAAGAACCCAGGTCGTCTTTGGCGTGGGCCGCCCAACGCTTAGTACACCGGTCCTTTGATGTTTTAGGTTTAAAGAGTTTACACGATTTACAGTGTTCCACAGAGTGATATCTGGGGAAGCAATAATTACACACAGAGTGCGTGTCCTTCTGCAAGGAAATTTACAATGGCAGGACAGGCAAAGTTTAAATGGTGTGTTTTCCATTATTAGTGTAAAAGGCAGCATGACACTAAGTGTAAAGCGGAGAAAAAAGAAAAGACATTCTTTGTGTGAAAGAGTACTCAATCTCCCTACTGTAACAGGCCGGGGTCTGGTGTAGGCCGAAGCCAACGGTTGTTGAGAGGCGATGATCCCCTGTCGAAGGTTCAGACCTGGAGCCGTTCATCGAAAGCTGCTGAAGAATGGTTGTCGAAACGATAAGAAGGCTCGAACCACTAATATAGTTTTATAGATTTTTATAATAAATAGTTTTGGCAGAGAAACTCTGCAAATAGCGACCGAATACGAAGGCGGAAAAAAAACAATCTGAGGGATCATGGGTACAATACAAGTCATACAACGGATAGTATTACAAACACAAGTCATGCAATACTTTGCTACTACCACTAGATATGTGCCTCAGCAATATATATATATATCCATCTCAAAATTCTGGTAATGCACGGGAACCAGGTGACCAGACTTTTTTCCAATTTAGGAACCATGTACCTAGAGTTTGGATGGAAAGCATTTAACAGTAGAGGCATGCGTCCCCACCAATGGTTCGGGCCAAATCACTCCAGACAGAATGCATGTGGATCTGTGTGTAAAGACTGGAGGGGGGTATCTGTACTCCTGCCCTCTATATCGCAGGATAGAAGCACAGAGCACCCCAGCCAAGATTCTCTATATGGTAGAATCGCTGAGCAACCAAGGCTTAAAGCTCTCAGGATGTGATGCAGGCTGGTTCTTAAGTTCAGTGTAGTTTTAAACCCCCTCCCCAGCCCCCCTCACACAAAGGAATGTCCACACACTACGTTACGTGCCAACAGTTCTTTATATATAAATAAGGTTCAAGATATATTCATCAATTAATAATGCACTTTGTACTTTGGCAAATCTAATATGGCAAATATATATACAATGTCTATGTGGTACCACACTTAGCTACTGACTCCTTTAAAATGCATCAACTGCTGACAGTTATAATGGCATACAAATCATATAACAGCATAGATCATGGGAAGGAAGCTAAATTGTACTACACTGTACCCTCCCTTTTCACCCTGCACTTTACACCTTCCCCCCCACCTGCACTTGCGCAATCTCACTGTCACATGGCCTAGTAGGATCGCTGTCTCTGTCCTCCCTCTGTTTCCCTTCCCTTGCCTCGTCGAGCCTTGAAACACTAATGTATAGGCGCCTTATAAATGCCATATCATAAGTTGGGCTAAACAATGGCAGAATGGTACTTTAGCTAAGACAGTCCTGTGTGAGGATCCCCACTCACCTGGGTAACCTGTAATAAAGAATATTGACAAGCCCAGTCCATTAATGTTTAAGCAGGCTTGTTTCCTGGTCAAAATGTTAAACTACCCCAATGTACCCGAGTTAGAAAAGTTTCGTTGATGGATCCCTCAAGAGTAAACTCCCTTAAAAGCAAGAGCCACAGGGCGTTGAGATTCCTCAAAGAAATGTGAACACTGGTGTCAACACTGCAGCTTCGATCTTCGTGGTGCTCGTCGACGATCGTTCGAGGATGTCGTGGGAAGAGGAGGCGTGCGGTGAACCTCGATGCAAAGTGTTCAGTGATGCAAAGAAGACTCGGTGAAGAACGTAAGCTCGGCAGCGGGTGTTGGCAGTGGGTGTCGGGTGTCAGCGATCAGGACTCGACCATGGTTGGATTTCGGATGTTCATTTGTCGGCATCTTTGTGGACTTTGGGTGGCGGAGAAACCCACCAGTTGATTCTCCTCGTTCGTCGACAACCTCCACTTTCTCTGATGGGACAAAGTGGTCGACGGTGATGGCAAGGGAGCCCTTTGTTCAAAATGTTCTTAGGCAAAAGGAGAGCATTGCAGCTGCGGTAGTCGAACAGAATGGCGTCAAACTGACCCCGCTTCTGGGCGACACGACTCAGTGGGCTTCCAGCGGTTACAGAAATCCTCCGAAACCCAGTCGACAGCGATGGACTTCGATGGCCTCGATGTCCTGGTGGTTCACTTTGAGATTTCTTGGCGGACCTGGTCTCCGGTCAACAGCCTTTTGGAGTTGGCTTCCAGGGTTCCTCGATGAAGATCAGCTTCTGCACAACGTGCCCTTGTAGCTTCGGGAGAGGTCTCCTAGCCAGGTCCTCTCTCGGATCAGTGCTCGACAGACTCAGACAGACTCAACAGCTTTCAGATTTCGTCGATGGAAAGCAGTAGCAAACCACCTTCTTCGAGCTGGGCTTCAATGATAAGCAGCTTCAAGTTTCTACTTCAGCTTCTGAACAAATTGGGAAGTGAGAGGTCCCCAGATATACACATCTGTCCCTCATTCACACTGCTGAGCCAAGCTCAATCAACCAATCAGAAGGGAATTCTGCAGGCAGGCAGGCAGGCAGGCAATCAGGCTCACAGTGCATTCAGGCCATTCACTTCCACCCAGACACCCATAACAAGGAAGGTGGATTGGGGCAAGCACCCAACCTTTCAGCATGCCACACTGCATTCATGTCCGTTTCAGGCAAGGCTGTCTCACTGTTTAGGTCTCACACACAGATACCAGACACCCATAACATAGAATGCATATTGGTCACACATTCTATTCACACAGGTCCAACCGCAAGGGTGTCCCCACAACATACAGTCACTGGGAAGGCTCCAGCCAGTATGGTCTGGGCTTCCCCCACAATACCATACATGGTTCTTTCACCGAACAGCCATTAGGGAAAGGAACAGAGTCAGGGCTTCTCAGGACATTGGGAAAACAAGGAAACAGGTCATAGAAACCAAGAGGCCATAGGGGTCATCTTGCCTTCTATCAGGAATCCACTGTCAATGGCAGGGCCTGGGTGTCCCAAAATGGAGGATACTCGGAGCGCCTGTCAAATTCATCATGGAGCTGCCACCAGCCCATAACCTGCTCTGTGGGCCACACAAAGGTGCCCAAAACACACACAGGGGTACAGGGTTGTACCCCCACCCATGGGTGTCATAAGGGAATCCCAGGTGTCTCTGTTCACCACAACCAAAAAGAGGAAGAGCTGCACTGCCAGGAGTCCCACATGGACTCCTGTGCAGAAAACAAGGAACACACATATGGGAGTACAGGACAAGGACATGGAGGCCCTGTCCCTGCAATGCATTTCCAGCATCACACTGTGACCACTATGTGGCAGCCACATGAAATGCATACGACTACCCCTTTTGCACCGGCATAGACTGAGGATTATCCCAGTGCATAGAAGCCGCGAATGCGAGGGGAAACTGAAAAACGAAGACCAAAAAAGACAAGAAAAAACTGCAGTACTGCACAAGTCCTAAACACGCTGAGAAAAGGACTGAGGTGGGAAGCCGTTGTGGGGATTGGTAATACCTACCTCTGAAATCCTATCAAACTAACGCAGTTTAAATTGACCACTCAACTTTAATATCCAGCTTCTGGACTACACAACCACAGTCCTTTCATAGCAAGTGCACATATTTACATATAACTACACCCATATATTCAAGGTATCTTGTTGCCATTTTGAACAACACCACATTTTCTACAATCACTGGGAGAATTTCAGACGCATTTTATTTTACCTGCAGATTAAACTAACCACTGATTAACTCACCACCCTCCATGGTAGAGGGTTCAGCCCTGAGCAAAGCTTTAAAATAAAAAATAAAAAAACAGAACATTATCAACGGCATACAGGGATAATGTAAAGAGGAATATGGAGCCCACCGAGTGTACCACATCAATGTAAAAAAAAAGGGAGTGACCATGCAACCCTTTTTCTGGTCCCATTTAAAAAAATCTTCTGCTGACCTTACTGGAAGATGGTGGTATTGCTAGGGGGACCAGTATCGTCACATGCAAAATAATGGCCCCAAGGGCAGTGTGAGTGTTACGTACGGGAGAGGCCTGGGATAATCACAGTGCCTCCTGAGAAGCTAATGTCCCTTCAAGGGCATCGATATGGGGTGGGCCTGTAGAGCCAGTGCAGAAATCCTATCCAAAACCACCTGAAGCAATGGAGTCTGATCAAAGTCAGAAAAGATTTGCAATTCATCAGCCAACCCACAAGATCTTCGCAAACATACACCTTAGGCATGTTAGGCTGAAGGAGTCCTTGCAGAGGGAAGGATCAGGGTGTTCTAGCAGAGAGGACTACCATGGAGAGTGTGTAGCCAACCCAAAGTCCTAGATCAGAACTGCAAACCCCCCCCCCCCGGCCCCCAGGGGCAGGGCTCATCAAACAATCTCCATACCAATAGCATAGAGAGAGAACTAGTCCCAGTAAGCCGTAGAGAGCCTAAAAGGCATGATCAAGTCGATATGAACAGAACGGCCTATGGCCTAAGTGCATAAGAGTCTGGGGAAGTGGCTTTTTAAAGATAGCTGGCTTAGAGTGCAGAAGGGTCAGGAGGCCAGAGAACAGACCTAGGAAGCTGGAGAGATAAAGGGCCACTATTGTGTTAAGAAGATAGAAGGCTGGGGGTGGTGCATGGAGGGGCAGGAAGGAAACCCCAAGAGGTTAGTGGAGAGAGAGGAAGAGGGAGTGAGCCAGAAGGGGAAGTTTGCAAGCAAGCCTGGGGGGGGGCAAGGGTAGACTGTGAGATCTGGTGTGGGGCATGGTCCAAGAGCCGGGGTGGGGGTGCACTTCAAGAGCCAAGCTAGGGGGTGTGGATGCAGTACAAAACCTTGGGGGGCTGGGGGTGGGGTACTTGGGGTTCATACAATCCAAGAGCCAGAGCGGGGGACACAGGGATGTATGGTTCAAAGAGCGGGAGCAGACATCACCCAGGAGCAAGGATGCAGTCCAAGAGTGGGGAGGGCGGAGTTCAGGGGGTGAGGGCCAAAAGAGGGATTGGGGGGACAGAGGGTGAGGTCCTAGAGTGGGAAAAAGAGATCCAAGAGACTGCGTCTAGAAGAAGAGAGAAAGGTCCAAGAACCAGGGTAGGTATAGAGCGGCTGAGGTCCAAGATTCCAACAGCGGAGGGATGGGCGAGCAAGCACTTAAAGAAAGAGTGGCCCTACTCTGACCCTAATACTAATTTAAAAAACTACAGTCCAGGAGAAGGACTCCCTTCTTCTGGGGCTGCTTTCTCAGCCAGTTTCTATCAAAGAATACTTAGATAGTTCTTGGCTATCGCTTGTATCACTCTCTTAGCATATTTCTTCAATCATCTTGATCTCTCCTCTCTTGGCTCTTCAAGGTCCTCTTTAAAAGGGGTTCCTTTTCCTTGAGATTCTTTCCCTCTGGATTTATCACAAACTTAAAAGTCTCTCTTTATCGGACATCCAGCTTGTATCCTGGATAGAATAAGCAATCCTGTTTTTATCAGAATCCTCTTATCACTCTGCTTTTTACTGGGACGAGGATGACCACTGTGATGATCCTCTTTCCTTTTACTACTCTGTTTCACTGAGCCCAGTAATACTATTGCTTCTCACTGGGACGAGTATGATGGACACAGTAAGATTCTCACTCTTCCGATTACTTGGATTCACACTGGGACAAATATAGTATTCGAATTCCCCCTACACCCCTCCCCCCCGATGTGAACCCCCCTGCAGTGCACCACCCCAGGGGTCGGGATCAGAGAGCGCCTTCCTTCACCTGGCCACATGAGAAGGGTCCTAGACCAGGTTTGTGGGGGAATCCCATTGAACTCTCCACGGTACTCAAGATGCAGCAGGAATGTCTGCAAATAGTGATGTGCAGTGTAGTGTCTACATGTGATGCATGCAAAGATGATGGGGACCCAGGCATGAGATATGCAAAGAAGCATGCAAGGAAAATGTAGGCAGGTACATCAGTGTGAACAAAGCATGAGATGTGTGGGAAATGGGAAAAGAGATGCGTAGTAGTGCTAGGACACCTGGAAATAGTGTAATGTGATGGAAATTGAACATAACGTGACTAATGCATAAGGGAACCGGCAAAATATATGACTAAGCAGCAAATAAAAAACCAAGAATGGCAACAATACAGTGTGCCCATCAGATTGGTAGCCTCTGCTGGCTGCCCCCTCACACAGGGTCTTCTCACATTTTCCTGCTCTGTAAACAGCTGGTGCATGGGGATTCTCCAGCTCGTCGCGAGTGAAGTATATTGTAGTCTGTGAGGCCAATGAGAAAAGGAGGCGGCTTCTATAGGGAGTACTTTAGATGCAAGTCACTTAAGTACATCAACTAGTTTTTGTTTTTAAATAATTTTATACATTTTTCAACACAACCAACAATACAAACCAAACACGCAGTGCAATCCACAACTATTACATTAACATCAATTGGTCTTTGCTCACTGCCCCCCTGATCCCACCCCCCTTTACGAGCCTGTTTGACCTTCACTCTCACTATCTACTACACACGGCAGGGCGTCATTTTTATCAGATTCCTCTGGATCTAATATTGTTCCAATAGTCCAGATATCAATGTTTTCCATGCCATCAGGGTACCCACTTCTTCCTCCCAAGACATGCTACTTGCCTCTTGCCATACCACCGTTTCAGCCTCCGCCCATTTCTGTAATTCCTTCCACCACACCTCCGCCCGTGGCTTATGACACTTTTTCCATCCCATAGCTATCCTTCGCTTTGCTAGCACGTACGCCAAGTCTTTTAGTTTCCCAACATGCTTCACTTTTCGTGGCCTAGGGAACCCTCCCAACAGGCAGGCCCAGGCCGTGTCTATGGCTAGCGTGACCCCTTTCTCTGCTAGCTTTTGTGCCACTTCTCTCCAGAAACCCTCGATTACTGGGCATGACCAAAACATGTGTGTTATATCAGCATTTTCCTCATCACACTTAGGGTACGCCTGTCTCCCAGCATTTCTGAACTTAGATATCCTCAGCGGGGTCATGTACGCTCTATGCGTTACGTACAGCTGTATTTGCTGCAGTCTGGCATTCCTAGATACCTTCTTGTGGTATCCCAGGGCCCGCTCCCACATCCCATCCTCCATTTGGGCTCCCACCTCTGCTTCCCAATCCAATCTCAAATGTGTCAATTCCTTTCCAACCTTAGTCATTACCATCTCATACAATCTAGAGATCTCATGCCCCCCTTCAGCTGTGTCATATATCATCCCCATAATGGCATCTGGTTCCTCCGCCAATACTGTCTCAGGCCACGTTATCCGAATCTTCCGCACCAACCTGTGATACGTAACATACTGGCCCCCATGTAATCCCGCCTCCTCCCCAAGTCCTTCAAAATCCCTGATGGTCCCCTCCTGCCATATATCTCCCAACGTTACCAGCCCAACCGACTCCCAGTAGGTTCTGATAATCACCCTCAGTTGCTTATCCCCTCCCGCCAAAGCAACCAGCGTTACCTGCGGGGAACAAGGGAGCGGGTCCCCCATCATCATACATGCACGACGCCACATTTTCCACCAGTACATCAACTAGTTAATCAGATGGGAGCAAAGGTACTGGGCATCCCACACAGCATAGACAGCAGCAACTATCCTAACTGTAGGATGTAGAACATTTGCATAGAAATCTGACAAGAACTCTACTCAACTGTTACTCCCACAGGGTACACAGACTGCATAGGTATGCAAGACACAATGCAACACCCTCATCCTCTTTTTCTCTGCAGACTAAGCAGCACTGAGAAGGGAGAAGTAAGTAAGAGAAAATGGCACAGTGCGCTAATGAGCCATTACCCCAGATGAATGTGGTTTAAGTAGGCATTTTGGCAACAATCATTGCCAAAATCAGCCCCAACAGTTGCTTCTCATTCGTCTGCATGTATACATACAAATCAAGCATTGAACCTGGTCTACATCATGTTAAAAATCAACCCAGAATTGTCTGCTGCAGTTGAGAATCTACACACAGAAAAGGCATTTGATACTGTCCTGGAAATATCTTTTTAGGTTTATGAGAACACGTCTGGAGAATATATTCGTAATAGGGTGCGTACACTATATGTGGAGTTACTGGCTCGAGTTTGTACTAATAAAGGTTCTTTCTGGGGAGTTTTATTGATGTGTTGAATGAGACAGGGGTGCCATTTGTCACCCCTTCTCTTGCCAATTGCCATGGAACTTCTTGCAGCATTAGTAAGATCTAAACACAATGACCATGGATTGGCACTGTGGGTGGGCAAAGGAGGCCAATTTCTTTAAATGCAGGCAATATTCTAAATTACAGCATAGATCATGACCCCGATTTATCGGCATACTCTGGTTTAATGGGGATTTGATCTAAATCAGATGTATTCCTACGGGCAGATGGTATAATCTGAGCAGCCAATAGCTAGTTTTATTCGGGCTTCGGACAGCAGTTCATATCACATCTTGGAGTATGTATTAAGGGTATTATGGTATGTGAATTGACAGCAAACATGAACTAAATCTGAAAGATATATTTAAAAGGTCTATTTATATGAATGAGTTTTCTTATTAAAATGTTGTTGACTAATAAATAAGTACATTATTTTCAAGATATCCCAATATGACATGGTTGGACAATTTTTGATTAACTGAGGACTGAGGTCTACGATCATTCTACTGTCGTGGGGCTCTGATAATCAACAGACCTGTCAGTTGACTCAGCTCAACACAGAGAAAGGGTCTGTATAACCAGCATCACTTTCTTCACTCTTCTTATCTTGTAAAGTACATGGGGATTGTGGTTTTCACTTTGACCAATGTACTGTATTGGTATGGTCAAAACTATGCCAGCAGCTACAGGTTATTGACTGCATGCAAGAGAGGCCAACATCTGGGATAACCAGATACATCTACTACATGATACAAGTATATACAGATGGTATGGGCCATGCTGGTTCTTAAAGTTGGGCAACTTCTATCCCATCAGGCTCTTTTGTTTTGCTCGAGTGTTTTAATGAGTTGATGGAAGATGGGACTTATTTTAATATTATATAATTTGAGACGCATTCCAGTGTTGGAGTACCAAATATCCTGATAACCATAAACATGCATGGCCTTACAGTATATAAAATGCATACAGTTTTACAAGTGTTGTCTCATCTATATATTGTCAGTTTCAATCACTGGAGTTGTATAATGAAGCCAGCATATGATCCAAATGGGGAAAGTAAATGTACATCATCACAGATGGCTTTAAACATTTCCAGAATGAGGTTCAAGAGATTTTTTTAATTGTAAAACAAAAAACAAAATCATAATCTGTTCAGAATGTTTGTTAATGGAGCTGGTATGGAGTCTGCTAATGGTCATCCATCTCTCATCTTCCCGGGGCACCCGCCTCCCTAGCCAGGGATCCCTAAACTCCAGAGTGGTAACTAGCGATAGGTAACCCCTACCATCTAATATCTAGCTACGGTGAGAGCCTAAAGACCATAGCCTTATCAGTCTGGTTCCCCTAAGGGCATCCCTAACAAAACGCTCCCGTAGGCCAATTTGTGGGAAACTGGTTTTCCATACTGTCGTCTAACAGGTGCCCAGATTCTCCCTCGTTTAATGCACTCTCCCCATTTCTTTCTGTGAATTTCTTGCTCCTATACCCATTCCCCATTCTGCTGTACTCTTGTCCTTCCCACCCTCGATATCTCAACTCTTTTTCAACCCCTCCCATCCCTACAATGTTCACCCTACTCTGCTGCGCAACCCCAGTGTTTACCCCTTTCTCCCGCTCCGTTTTTCACCCCTCTCCACCCTGTCAGATGTTCACCCTCCTCCCTTGGATATTCCCCTTGCCTCCCCCTCCTATTCCCTCTCCCCTCTCCCCCTCAGTTAGGAGCACTCCAGGCAAAATGTAAGCAACCTTTACCATGTGAAGGTTATGAAGGGTCCTTCCTGATTAAAGACTGCCACATTGGTTTACTCGTTTAAGTGGAACTCCTTTTCCACCTTAGGGAGGAATGAGGGTTGAGCATGGTCTGTGTGGAATTGGATGAAAAGGTCCCTGCAGCAGAAAGCCTGATGTTCACCTGTATGTTTGGCTGACACAAGGGCAAATAAAAAAAGAAGTCTTCCAAGTGTCCTATAGCCATGTGGATACACAGAGTCCAGACATAAAGAGTAAATAGATTGCCTTGCTTTTTGTGCTGTGAATAAAACCATCTTCAGATTTTCATTAACTCAATGTTGGTCAAAGGCTTTCCCTGAAGGGATGTTTAACCAGAACAGAACGCCCGTTTCAAATGTTCATAAGGGTTTTGGAGGCATCTCCCTGGCACTCCCAGTATCTTGAACGCTTGGTTAAAAAAAAGGTCCTCCTGATCCATCCCTCATGATGTTGGCAATGGATCACCTTCAGTCCTTGTAGCAGTCACTGTATCTCACACACAAGGTCTAACAGTAGCTTGTCATCCTCAAACAGAAGGCTACAAAACCTCTTGGCCCCTGCCTCCCCAATGTCTACACTGTTCTCTGCACATCTAGTCCTCCAATCATCATAGCCCCTGCATCACTCTGCCATGTGCTTACTCCTCCTCACAGCATAGACTGAATCCCTTCGGGTAGGGGCTTCACCCCTACCTAGGCCAATGTACACCTTTCCAGGTCTTCCTCATCTAAATAGCTCTAACCTTACTAGTCTCATCCCTCTCATCCTGTACTCCAGCTGATTCTCAGCTGTTAACGCCTGTTCGACTTCCACCACCTGCCATTACTCATTCTTCCCCTCGTGTTTCCCAAATCCTCCACCTCTTCCCCTAATTCTTCACCAGTCTTCCTTGTATCCCTCTTTACCAGTGCCAACTTGTTCAAAACTCTGTCCAACTCCTGCACAAATACCCACACAAACCCTTCCTGGTCATCTTTTATGTCCTCAGGCTGCTCCTCCTTGTGGCTGGGCTTGTGGTTTGTAGGAGACTGGACCAGGTCTAAAAAAAATATAAAACGTACGCCAACATGGAATTGAATCTCATCTCCCACGCATGCGGATGCCGCTTCAGGGACAGAGTTGTGACTGACTCCCTTTGCTGGCAGAGTATCTGGGAAGCACATCTTGCCTGTACCCGATAACCGCCCATCTTTCTCCTTCCTGCAGAACAAGGTGTACTAGGTGTAAGCAGGGCAATTGGGTTTCCCTGGCTCAGGGAGGTTGTGGCATGGGGTTCTGATGCCCCATGTTGGGGAGTCATGGATTTTGCTGCCAAACCATTCCTTCTCTTAAAAGGCCAGGAGCAATGTGTGTGCTTAGGTGACTTTCCCCTGCCTCCTGAAGGGGGCGAAGCGGAGATGACCTGGGGATCCTCTCTAAACTGTCCCCAGTCCAGTCATCCACTGGCTTGGGGATGCACTTTGGCCCCAGAGTTACCCCACTAGAAGTTCCTGGAACAAGGCAGGGGACCTCATCATCCATGCAACCAGATTTCTAAATGTAGAAGCCATTAGTTTAAAGGGTTTGTGCATAATAGTCGTGAGGACAATATCAGAATGCCATTGGGGGCGAGATTTCTTAACCCCCCCAGGGAGACTCTAGAAAGTATGATAAAATGTCTCATAACTAATGGATTCTGCAATGAAAGTGTTCCTCGGCTGAACTGAGATAAACCCCAACCACTGACAGTTAGGCAAGTAGGTGTGGGCAAGAATCAAGTTTAAAGCATGATGAAGCAAGGCTGGTTACAAAGGAGAGGACATCTTAACTGGGATTCTTGAAGTGGTCTTAAGTTCTTCTGGATTATCAGTGGCAAAACTGAATGCATTTGCTGCAGTACAGCAGTCTAGTGTAACGTTTTTCAGGCTACTATAAGGTCTGCTAGGAAGGTTTCTTTTGTTTGTATATACGATTTTAACAGATCTAAGGAACTTGTTGCTGGACCTATATGTAAGAAATTGGCAAACTAAATGTCAAATAAAAAAATTAAAAAATGAGGCCTGCTATGCTCTTGCTAATAGCCCACGATAGCCATATACAAGTTTTCAGGGACCAAAGATCTTAGGAAAGAGAACGAGGGGGGCAGGATGGAAGAGTGCAAGTCAGGACTTGTGACATCACCATGGGGTCTGCAAAGCAGTACCTCTCTGACTAAAACGGAGCAAAGAGTATATCTGTAGGGAAGACTAGCAATGACAAGTGACACGAAAGTAGTGGTTGAAACAAGTGGTTTTATTTACACTTTTATATAGCGCCTTAGGTCCATGGACAAACAGGCGTGTATATAAACACTATTCACAACAGACAAACAAACAAGGTAACAACAGCGATAGAAACACAAAAACACAAGTTCGACCTAAAAACAGAAGAATAAAAAACAGAGCATCATGACTCGATATACAATGAGTAACATAAAACACTACCCCAAACCAAAGTTCCATCCCTCAAACACCCATCATAAACAAGATCTGCAATCATATGAATCGTAAAAGTCCAGACATTCAAATTTGAAGAACAATTGACCCGCAACACCCAGAGCTGGTAGAAAAACTCCATCAAGTCTACCACAGCAGTTATATAACCACTAATCAACCACAATTTTCAAGTTTGAGGAAACATTCGACAGACTTTTGCAAACGCTCAAAAATAAGGCAAATTGCTTCTACCACAGCCCACTCATATGCAATCTCTGTTGGTAGAAGAGCACCATCTGTCAATATGTACTCTTCGTAGGACTCTCAGATCATGCAGCCTTACACACCCATGCCCCGCTTTCTGACCTAGCCAAGCTAGCACTTTGTTTCTTAAGGCCTCGCTTGGCTCATTTCTTCCTGGCTTCTCCATATTGGTAATATTTCTCTTATCCACAACAAGACCTCTTAAGCAACTGTCAGAGATAACCAGCATTTGCCATTTTCTCATGCGGATATCCCTTATAGTAGATGACCTAGATGTCCCATACGTTGTAGTTGCAGTTCTAGTTGGGCACACAGTATTAGCATACTTGATCGCAAATCTAATCAACCTTTTCTATTAGACCCAATTTTCTTTTTTTTTTGTTGAATTTCAGTCAAAATAAAATATTTATGTGGGGTGGGGTAAGGGAATAGGTTGAGGTGGGGGGATGGGGAAGTGTGGGTGGTGGGGATGCAGGGGGTCTCCCCTGCAATTGCGAACAAAAAAAAGACACCAAAAATTCGGTCAAATAGGAAAAGATCAATTCTTTTCGGTCAAACAGACCTAAACCGGACGTACTTGAGGCACTGTAGATACATAAGTAGTTTCTATTAAAGTTAGCAAAGGAGCTGCTAAGCTCATCGGTACCAGAGTTGATGCGGGCAAGGTGCAACGCAAATTACCCTGCCCTCCATCGGGTTCCACCCTACCTGCCCTGAAGCCACCAACTTCTTCCATAGCAGTTTGGCAGATTTTGTCCGCTGTTCCTGATGGGACTTTAGCCACTCACTGTTCCAAGGAGTCGAGCCATTGGCAAAAACTATCAGATTATCAAACTGATTGCTAAGGAATGCATTATAGTTAAGCTCAAACTGACAATTTGCGGGGTTGATTGATTAACAATTCATCTTAGCCTGTATTGGCATAGCCCTCCGGGATGACTCAGGGGGGGGGCTTGGGGAGAGCTCTAACCTCCACTTTCAATAAGGGAGGTGGTGGGAGGCTCAAAGTTGAGACTAAACAATCCAAGGTTCCTACCCAAGTTACTCCTGATGGAACACTCGTGGACCGCCTGAAAACCTCCTGCCAGACAGCTACATTGTAACTTTCAGACTTTAACTCTTCAGTTTTGTCAGTGCAAGCGACCTCGCTGCATATCATTCTTCATTCCAGCAGTCTCTGCCTTGCCCTAGTGCTGCTTTCCAGGACCTCAGAAAGCCAACTCCCTCTAGGCCTTAATGAGGCAGATGCTATCGGGGCTGCATATGTTCACCAGAGTGTTGAGCTTCATAGGGGTGCGCAGCCCACCTCCAGATCAGGAGACTTCGGCTGGGTCAAAGAGTCAGCTTTCATTTCTCTTATATAAGTCCCAGCATGCACAGGTGTCAGATTCATATTGTTGGATCTCATGATAGACATTCTAATACAAATTTAAAGGAATGATCCACAATTACTAAAAGAAAGATTTCACAAATACAGTATGCCCTCTACCACATGCCATTGCCTGGGTATCTTCAAGCAGACTCTCGGGATACTCAACACACTACCTCCCATTAACGGCATCAACAAAGCATTGCAAAGGGGTAGAAAGGAGAACAGTTATTCTGAAGAGGTCTAAAACCTCCAGAGGAGCAGTTTTAAATTAAGGTTAAGCCCTAATCTGAGTCCTTGTCCCGTCTGTGACCCCTAGTTTTCAAACGTAAAACTATGTGGCCAACATAAAGTTCAAAACGTAAACTTACAAGTCCTCAGCCTCCAGCCAGGCCGTACCCAAGCTAAAATCACAAATGTTCCAATTCTTGGTCACAAATCCTTGTCTACGAAGTCCATCACTAGTCTTAAGCACAAAAGAAATGTTGCTTCTTGGGAAAGGCCTTCCAGCGTTTTACTCTCAGTCTGGACCCTTTGCTGGTCTTCCTGCTTTCACACTCCTACAGACTTCTCCCAGGTCTCTTGCTTCTCAGTTTTATTCAGGCTTCTTCTTAGCCTCCATCTTCCAGCTTAAACTGGATTCCTGATGAGCGCTCCTTGCTGTGCCATAGATTTATCACCAACCTCTAGTACTCCACTTGAGCAAACAAGTTCTTGTCTAGACCTTAAGAGTCAAGGTAGGTCTTCATCAGGCCACATGGTTTCCACATTCACAGTTTGAGATCTCTACACGACCTTGGTCCTCAACATTCATCAGGGTAGGTCTCACCACAACCTGGATTTTCAGCATTCAATGCTCAAACATTTCCTAGATCTCTAGCCAACATCTCACTATTATCAGGGTCCAGATAGAAAGTAATTCAGCCAGCAAAGTTGCACTTCATACCCAGTGGCGATCTCCCTGCTCATACAAAAGTATCAAGGAACAGGTCCTTCTGATCCGATCCGGGTGTGCTGGAGGTTCTACTCTGGCTGCAGCATTGACTGGGCTTACCCAGTCTTTAATAATTTCTTAGGGTTTCCCTCTTTGTATCAACATTTGTAATTGGTTGGGGACATTAGGGTTTTGTCTTGGGGTTTTGGATTGGTTTATCCATTTGGTTTCTTCAAATAGATCTTTGAATTTGTAATGAGACTCTCTGCATGGGTTCATTTTTACATTTCTCTTACATGTTTGATCTGTGGCTTGAAAGTCAGTATGAGACATTGCTGTCTATGAATCTCTCCTGTAAGCATTCTCCCATTTGCTGCTTTCCACGTCTTCAGGAGACAGACCTGCAGCTTACAGACTGCACAAGTCAATGTCACTTCAATTCCTCGCCCCGGACCTCAGGTAATTCTGGGGAAATATCGGCTCCAACTTCCTCAAACTGAGGGTGTGTATTAATAAACATTGCACCTTTCTGGGCCATGGATGTTTGTGAATACTGTTTGGGAGTTGTGTTTTTAAACGCCCTTGATGGTAGGGTTCTAGAGGTGTCTGATGGTAAAAATGTTTTAAACAACCATGGTGGTACAGCAAGGTACTATGTTGGGGCTGGCGAGTCAGTGGCTTCCTGCACCATTCATCCTTGGGAAGAACATCAGGTAGAGGGCCTTCTCACAACATGACTGCTCGCCTCCCTCACATAACATGGGGGAGTTCACCCTACTCGCACATCCTGAAGTTGGCTAATCATTTGCAAACTACCGATAATATTGAAGGTGAAAACACATACATAAAGTCATCACTTAAACCCCCCTCCCCCCTCATCCAAACGGGAGAAGGGAAATATCACCCAGCGATAGGTTCCCATGGACTCCCTGAGAAGCATAGAGGGGGCATTGAGTGTTCTGTGCTACATAGCAAGGTCCACCAGGGGAGAGTTGGAGGACATGACAATCTGCCTTACAACTTCCTTGTCAAATTGCCACACTTCTGAGGTGCTTGTGGCATATTGCTGAGTGAGTCAGCTTGAAGGTCAAGGGAGTTGGCCAAGTGGCTCGCCAGAATAAACATCTGTTGCAATATAGCCCAATGTCAGAGGTTAAGGTCGATGAGGCACAATCCAGAAAACCTGGTCGCTACCCATGGCGATCATGTTGTTCAAAAGATAGGTAAACCATGGCGCCAATGAATGGGTTGGATAGGAAAAGAAAAAATAAATCACTTAGGTGTAGTGGACTGACCCAAAACTTCTCTTAGGAGTTTCAATAAATTGTGACTCTGCAGAGGGCCCAACGAAGCACCCCACCTAAAAAAAGATGGTGGGCGGGGACAGCCTTTCGCATGGAGTAGGTAGATTCTTTAGAATGAAAAGGGAACACCTGCATGGATGGGTTGGAAGTCTGAGACCACCATAAGAGGCTTGCTAGTACAGGATTGGAAAAGGGATCATGAAAGATTTGGGTTGAGATTCTTGGACAATTGCAGTTGTGTGCATATAAATCTGGCTTAAGGAACTATCAGCACATAGTTAGGAAATAAGTGTTACCCAGTCCTGCAGGGGGAAGTTCTGCCTGTCTGTATACCCCATACATACATGATGAAGAATAGATGCCGAGTAGATTCCAGTTAATGCGTAGGTCCAGAGAAAAGAGCCAGACACAAGACTCTTATCATAGCCTGGGAAGCATGGGAGAAGGGAACCCTCACAAGTCAGGTGTCCCAGAAGGGATGTGTGTGTATACCAGCACAATGGCAAACTGCAGCAACCACTCCAACAACCTTTGAAAAGACCCTGGGGTCTGTGCTGTGGTCAAATGAAACCAGGCAGTATTCAGGCTAAGAACTGCAGAGAGAATTGTAGGAATTATCAGTGAGGGGTCTAAATGGGAATATGCATCTAATCATCCTGCAGAACCACCTCACAGAGCCAGTCTCCATGTTGAAACAAAGACTATCGGCACCAGTGTTATCCATATGGAGCAAACATTTCTCATATTGGTCTTTCTAAATCTTAACTGTCATGCCCCTGCTGCACACAAATGTGTGCAGGGGCTGGCAGACAGGCTGGGACAGGAAGGTGAAGATGTTATGAGGTGTTTGTGTGCCTGTGTGTATACAGTGTGTTTTTAGTGGGTAGGGTGGCTTGTGAAAAAGTGTGTGTCTGCGTGTGTTTTGGTGCATTTGTTTTTGAGTTTGTTAGCTAGGAGGTCCTGGAAGAGTGTTTCTTGGGTGAACGGGAGGGGGGGGGTTCGAGTCCCTGTGTGTGTGTCCATTTTGTGCTGGAGGAAAGGGCGGTTTGGGGTGTGAAACCCCCCGCCCCTCCCCCAAAACAGTGATTGCTCATTGTTTTAAAGACTGCACACAATCGGCCGAAAAAAAGTCAGTCATTTTGGTGCACAGCCTTTAAAATGCAGAATAATCAGATGGAATTGTGTTAGTCTTCAATTTTCCAAGCAGGGTGGGTGACTATTGCAGTGAGAAAGCTTGAGGATCAGCCGGCCTCCTGCACAGACCGGTTTTGCCTGAACAGACAAGCATAAACACCTTGGCCATCCTCCAAGGACCCTCTCCAATTCTCGCAAGAGTTTTTCTTCTCTTCCAACAGTAAAGTGATAGGTATTGTAGAGTTGGGAGAAAGTAGCAAGGGAAAGTGGGATGGGGAAGACAATACCATCTGGAAATTATCTAAAAGGTTGCAGGAGTCCCTGGTGATCTGCCTCCAGGCTGATCGGTGGAGAAACACTGGTCCACAATTAGGGTGGCATGGGTCATCTTCTTAAAAACCTCATTGTTTGAGCTTGGGTCCGCGGGTGAACAGAATGGGAAGAAGCCATTGGTGCACCAATTCTTCCATGAAGGAGCACCTAAGGAACGGCCCCAACAACATTTCTGCAGCTGGGAACTCTGCTGAAATCCCCTGAAGGCCACTTGTATCTGGAAGCAAGTTGAGACTAGTTGTTGGGGAAATTTGTAAATGGTTGCAAGCGATCTTGCATTAAGGGTGCCCGTCTTTTCCTTCATCAACAACTCATGTATGGTGGAGCGAAAGCTGCAAGCCATCAAAAGGCAGGTTTAACACTTCAGTCTGTGACGCAGAAAATAGCGTTGTGCTTTGCAACCATGCCTGGCTTCTTATGTCAGTCGCCAGCTGCTCAGCTGCCACCTGGTTTGCTTCTGCCTTGCTTGCCAGGAACTGGTTCCAGAGTCCCATATCTTGTGCCAGAACATAACAATGGAGGCCAGCAAGAAGTGTTTTTGTCATTACCGCCACCGCTACTACAGACTGAGATGCTTTGTATTAGGCTAGGAACCATTTCTAATCATCGAGGAATCCGTATTTCACGTCCAAGCATTCATTTGTTTAGGAGAGAATGAAGATCAAGATCCAACATCGGTTGTAACAGAGTTCCTCTTTTCAGGTGTTTACTCACAAACTTCATTATTCCCATAAGTCTATCTTGAAAAGCTTTGACTGGGGAAGGAGTTTCCTCCGGTAATCTTTTGGGGGCATCTATCTCTCTGGAGGAAGCACCCCGAGTCCAGATGGACCCGGAGGTGCCCCTCAGTCAAGAATGGCAGAAGGTGGAGATGGAGGTGACAAGGCTGGTGGCAGAGGTGGGACCACAATAGAGGCCACTGACATCACCAGAGTCTAGGTGAAAGTCAACAGCAGCAGAACTGAGGAACAGTTTGAACATGAGCCTCAGTGTGAGTTGACAAAGATGCTGAAGGAAGGGGAATGTCCCAGACAATGCCCCTAAAGAATTCTACTATAGTCAGAATAGCCATGATCTACATGAACCTTGCATCAAAGGAAGCTTCCTTCTCTAGGGAAGTGCATAACTATCTGATTGAAGGACTGGACTCCAGCAGCAAGGACAGTATAAGAGGAAAGTGGTATAATAACAACGTGTACAAGTGAGGGTAAATGCCACCATGAAGCAACACATTAGGGTGTCCAGTACACGCTCATAGACTGACCCAACATAAAAGAGAAATTAAATCCTCAAGAATCCCTGCCCAGGACAATGTCAGAGGCAATGCCCATTAAGGAGATCTACTATAGAGGTGAGCTCGGGTCCCTGCCCAAAATCAGAGGTTGGGGGCGGGAATGCAGCTCCTTTTGAGGAGGGCACTTGGACGCCATTTTCTATATGTGAAAATGTATTGACTGGGTGCTGTGAGCAGACGGCTCAGAGAGGTCACTGCTGATCCAATGGTCTCCATGAAAGTGGTTGACACTAGCGTAAAAAACGAACAGGAAAAGCTATAGTGCAGCCTCTCAACCGAAGACCCTGAAAATGGACTTGCAGGGTTTAGTAGGCCCTTTCAAAAGTGTCTCTTTTAAACAAATGGTTTCATTCTATGCCAAAATTATCTCTTTATCCAACAATTCCACAAGGGATTTAGACTGGATTCAGAAAGTTCTTGTTCACAAAATATTTTCCAAAATATCCATCAATGTTTATTTAACAAACGTGTTTCTCTTAAACAACATTGTCTTTATAATGTATTCACAACATTCTCATTCTGTAAACTTGAAGATTTAGCTGAGGTAGTTTCCAGGCTCCCCGGTAATCTTCCTTGTCAGATTTTTTGTATCACCGTTACATTCTTTTCTTTAAAGATTTTGTTGGATTACCTGATCTACTCCTCGGTCAAGAATCCTCTTATGGGTTCTTCAGACTCCTGGTATATTTCCTTTACAGTTATCTTACCCCAATTCTCAAAAGGCCTGGTAGTTTTGTCTACCAGGACTACTTGTATGCATGTGGTCTTTAGTGGACTACCTGGTATACTTCTCTTGCTAGGAATTCTCCTATGGGGCTCTTCAGATTCCCTGGTAGTCTTATATGCCAGGTATCTTCCATAAGGTTTACAATTCTTTATATACAGCTTCACATGCCTGGTGTATTTGACTACCAGGACCTCTCTTAATGGCCTTCTCCGATACCCTCCCTAGTATACTCCCCTGCCAGGCATCTTGCCACAGTATAACAGTATTTTCACAACTTCAATGGATTGCCCGATATACTCCCCTGCCAGGAATCCCCTCTCTGGAGGTATTACAGGTACCCCGGTATACTCCCTTGCCAGGTATCTCCCACCAACCCCCAAATGTCAGCTGCTTGGTGCCTTCTCTTTACCAGGACTTTGATTGGTTTTACTATTACTTTCAATATATATTAGCATTTTTTCTTTATTTACTTAGGGTAACACTTGTTTCAGCGCTTCCCCACGTTGACATGTTTTGCATATCTAATTATTCAGATGTCATTGCACTTTTTTTTTTTCGGGATTCAAATCTTCTTCCTTTTAAACTTTGATTTAACATTAGGTTTTGCCTATGTTTAAATCGTCTTTGAGGATTGTCCAAAAGATCAATCTCACATACTTCATTCACTTGCTTGCTTATTTCTCAGCACGCCCCAGGCTCCCCAATGCGACTGGGCCGACTCACTGGCTATTTGTGGCGTCCCCAACTTATGTCATGCCTCTGCAGTGAAGCTTCCTCCCAGGATTGACTTCCAGGTAGTGAGAGTGTCTCTTCAGCATTTGTGTGGCTTGAACCGGAGGACACCGCTTCCTGGCTCAATCATATATTCAGGATCTCCGCTGTGCTTCTCGGTGGTCCTTTAGGTATGCCTGCTGCGCTCCTTCCTTTTTCCAGCCACGCCGTTGTCTGTAACTCACGTTTGTGAGCCGCTGCATAAATGTGCTCATTTTCCCTACTGCACGTCTCTCCCGTAGTGCTTTTCTGAATGCTGTGCATGCCATTTTTAAAGTTACCGGGCAAGTTAAATTGAATGGAACTAGTCTGTGCATTGGTCTTTGGAGTTGGAGTTTGAGTCAGCATTAACTCTTCCACCCACTTCTTCGTCTCAGTATTTGAGGCTTCACGGGAGCTCAAGACGACAGATGAAATTGGATTTCTAAAATGATGTTCAATAACTTCACATACAGAAATGTCAGAAACAGAAGATGTTTTCTGTGTGTTGTGAATATTTGAGGTATATATGGAGTTTTATCAAGAGTGACAAAGAAAGAAGTCTCTGATTTTCACAAGAAGGGGACATTTTTGGAGTACAACATGTCATCACAAAAGTGGGTATTATCAGATCTTCAGTAGGAAGGGGAGAATACTAAGTCTTATCCGATGGCCAACTTCCCCCAACAGCCTTCTCCTCCCATGTGATCCTCCCTCATATTACCACCCGAGGGTCAGAATCAGGTAGCTGCTGCCGTCCCTTGGTCACAAAGGAGGTGGTCACGGCAGAGGAGGGGGGGGGGGGAGGGGAGGGACAGTGATAAGTCGGATTCATCACATCTCCCACTGGGTAATGATGCCATTGCAGGGAGCTTGGGAAAACAAAAAGCAAGACTTTCTTTGCACAAAGCTTTTTAATCCCTCAGGTACCGGTTGGTGGAACAGGTCGTCCCATAGACATAATCCAGAAGAAAGAGCATGCAATAACAGAGCCCACAGAGAGGCCACTTGTAATAGGGCACGGACACTCGTTGGGAAGGGTACTCGTTAGAGAAGTACTTTCTGCAAGAATGGCAGTATCTGCTTGTATGAAAGAAAGTGGACTGGATGCAAGAGAAAGAGCAGTGTTCAGGAGCCACCCATTCAGTGAGGTCATAACTTTAGAAGCATTTGGGTCAGAAGCATGATTGGAGTATGTCATGAACGTAGCAAATTGGTTGAGTGAATTCTTTTTTAAAACAATTTGAATCCTGTTGACCTCAAAGCATCAGTGGTGTGAAATAAGACTTGCATGATAGTAGCCTTTAGTCGTGATGTAGAATGTAGATTACCATCAACATCAATGGAAGCATTCCTGCTAATAAAGACACGGGAGGAGAGGACTATTTGGACGGTTTATGTATGAATGGTTAAATGAAAAATCATTAAAAAGGTTCAGTTGTAACATTTCTTTGCTGCGTTAGGGATTTTAAATGTATGAAGATGGATTGTTCATCAACCATGTTCTAACCTAAAATTATATTCCTGTTTTTCTTTTTTCTTCTTCTTTTTTTTATTTTTTAGAAAGAGCAGAATGGGGTAGCAAGGTGTTCAATTGTTCAGGATGACTGAGGATTTGCATGACTGAAGACTGAACATCTGACTAAGCAAAGGGTTGAAGGTTGCTTTATCGTAGCGATGAAAGTGGAGTGACGATGGAACCATGTATTCAAATGAGTGAGGAATACAGGCAGATGATGCCTTTCTTTTGGATTAAACTACTGATGTGTTTGTCACGGTTGCAACATTAACTGTTTCAATTAGTAAAGAAGGAGGCATCAGAATACCAGTGAATGCACCATAAATACAATTAAAATACTTTCCTATGCAACACAATATTTAAAGGAAATCTACATTTCGCATCACTGCCATATGATTTAAACAAACCATATATTTGCCACATACATAGAAAGACTGAACTTTGAGTTTAATATGTACCTGTTGGCTCCTTAGGACACACATCCGGCAATGAGAACACAGGCCTTAAACGTTTTGCAGACTCCACCTCTTTTCTGAAGAAGTCATCTTTGCTCTTCGTGTGTGGTACTGTTGAACTGTGGCTTGAAGCCATTGCATGAACTCACCATTTGAAGAAGCCTGGAAGGAAATCAAAGAAGAGTGAAGATTGAGACAGAGTTCTGAATTTGTAAGCTCTCACAAGTGGAGGGACAGGTAAATGCTTAGAAGGGCACTGCAGAACAGGTACTTTGTCTATTTGTACCTCTGCAAGGCCACATCCACACATATCCCTTGCTCAACAATCTTATTTTGCTTCCTATGATGACTGACAGTCTTTTCTGCATGGTAAGAACAGCAAAGATGGAAAGGTGTCTGGGGCATTCTATAGACTGAGTACTGAATTTACCAAAAATAAACATCTTGTGTTCTCCAATCTCCAACACATGGAAACAGATTACATCAAACCATGTATTTATGGGTGTTATGTTTGCCTCGCATACAACCAAGTTTGCTTCAGAGCATTGTGGAGAAAAGGGGAAATAAGTGAAGGAGGAGGGGACGGACAGACAAAGGAACAAGGGTGGATGAGAGTTTGGAGTAAATTTGCAAAAGTCCTTAATACTGAATTTCAGATGATGAAAAAAAGGGGTGCAAGGACGGAAAGCAGAGGGCAAGAAAGGATGTGGGATAGGGATGTCACATTCACTGGTAGACCCAAAATCCCCATTCCTGGTCCTGAACAGTAGAGACTGAACCCAGGCAAGAAAAAGGTTCGGGGGATATAACCATGATTGTGGGCAATACGTGAATGAAGCTGCGGGGGAGTGAAAAGCAAGGCGCTAACCCTGGTTGTCAGCCAAATGTCTAACATCACACAACTCAACAGAAAGAGCCAGACACTGAGTACTGGTTTTCAAACGAAGTGTTTAGTAAAGATCAAATTATAGCACGCAAGAGATTACATTACAAAATACACATTTATAAACCAAATGTATAACAATACTGTTAATTAAGATAAAGGGCAAAAAAATAAAGACATTGTGTCTTAAGCAGGGTCATCACAAGTATTTCAGGACTGTGAAGAGGATTACTAAAATGCAAGAATACAGGCACCAACTGGAGTTTTGTGGATTGCAGCATCTGGGGTACAAAGCATCCAATGAGTGCACAGAGGGGGGAGGGGTGGTCAACATGTACAGATTGGATGGTGCTCAACGCGTATGCAGAGGGGGAGGGCATTTCAAAGACTGCACAAGGGCTCCAACAAGGGCCGGAGAGGATTGAATGAGTCCAGGAGAGGTGGAAGGGCACTCATGTCCAAGGGAGGTTGGGAGGCACTCTCCATGAAGCTGGGGGGCTGGGTGGGGTGGTAAAGACATACTCAACATGCCCAAGGGAGGCAGGTGATCCCAACGAGTCCAACTGTTCAAGCTGCTCTCAAGTAGTCTGTGCCCCCAATTAGCCCAAGGGACTGGCAGAGCACCTAAACACATTCAATGGGCATTGCAAGGGGGTGGGGTCGAGGGGGACTCCCTTCAGTTTAATGATTCCAAGAGGGGGGTTTTGGGGTGCACTCTCTACCAGTGCAGGGTGGGTGTTCCAAACAATTCTTGGGGCTGGGGGGGGTTCTCTCAACATGTCCAATGTTGGGGGGCATATCACAGTGGGTGGTGGTGCCAGGCCCCTTGAGTTACCCCCAGGCACACCTCCCATCCACAATGGATGCATTTACAATCATGGATCATACGTTCAAATTGCCCTTTATTGAGAATGGGATATATTGGCAATCTTTTGTTTTTGTTGAGGATTTATTTCTTGAACTTTCAAACATGGGGGATTACACCCCATACACCTCACCCAGCTGCTTCCACACCAGTCCCCTTGTCTCCATTTTACATCCCTGCTCAACCCCACTTTCACTTTTTTTTAATGCCACTTCCTGACAAACATATTCCCTTTCCCAACATTCTTTTTCTCAATGATGGGGTTCAAATAGTGGGTTCTCAATTAAGTTTTGGTGGCAGCACATGATCTCTGTCTCCGCAAAAACATGTGGAGCCGTCTCCCTGGGATATTAAGGAGAAGAAGGTTGACAATCCACTGTCTACATATGTAGGTGTTTACGGCTTGTCTGCCATAGAAATGGTCTGGGGGTATTGTTGAAATGAAACTCCTAAACTGACTCACAGTAGATCCCTGGTCATTTTTGCCACACCCCTTCCCCCACCGGACCTAATTTTCTTCATTGAGTCCTTATCCATGTGCAGTGTAACTTAAGTTTATGCATCTCTGGGAGCCAGTACGACTCCCAGGTTTGACTACCACAAAGGTACCCTGCAATCTGGATCCCCAAGCAGGATGCCCTGCATGGCTCCTTGAGGTAACTCTCTGGCTCTGTTGGCAGCTCACTTGGGACTTTTGAAGGCTGCATGGGGAACGAAGGCATGGGTTTAGAAGTCCAATGAGACTGCATAATGAGGCATGGCCAGTCTGGTTAGCATACAAAACAAGTGCATTTGTCCAACTCCCAAAAGTCCGACCCCCAATTATATTTATATATATACATATATATACACATAAGGGATACATTACTCACCGTAATCGTATTTCTGATGCTTGTATCTGCTTAGATTCACATGCTGTGCATAGGCCGACATCTAGTGGAAGCTGCAGAGTATTACAGTTTGTTTTTCGAAACTCGAAAATGGGCGTCGACACAGGGCGTGCCAGTAATACTATCCCTAGTGTGACGTCCACTGTACCCAAGATCCCTCACGCGTCTAGGATCCTCAGATTGTATTTTTTCTGACATGAGGTAGCATGAGGAGTAGCGCGAGTACAGATAATCCAAGCAGATAGATAGAAAGGTAAGACTACAAGCAATCATGCGCCTTCTCTCAGAGGGGAGGAAGGGTGGGTCGCATGTGAATCTAAGCAGATACAAGCATCAGAAATACGATTACGGTGAGTAATGTATCCCTTCTGAGGCTTGTGGGATCTGCTTAGATCACATGCTGTGCATAGATTAGCGAGCAGTACCTGAAGAAGGAGGTGGGATGTGAGAAGGGTCATGAGCAAATAAGTGTCTTAGAACCGCTTGTCCCACTTGTGTATCTGCCTTGGAATGGGTGTCAATGCAGTAATGCTGAGTAAAAGTGTGAATAGAGCTCCAAGTAGCTGCTTTGCAAATGGTGTCAAGGGGTACATTTGCAATGAAAGGCAGAGTGGCCCCAATGCCTCTAGTAGAGTGGGCTCTTGGCGTGAAAGGCAGAGTTCTTTCAGAGAGTGAGTAACACAGCTGGATACAGTTAATAATCCACTTCGAGATGGCACCTTTAGAGACGCGATCCCCCTCTCTGCCTGTAGCTACGGAGACAAACAGTTGATATGTTTTTCTTAGCGGTCTGGTCTTATTTACATAGTAGAGGACCGCCCTACGCACATCTAGGGTGTGTAGTTTCACCTCAGCCGAGCTTTGCGGGTCCTGGAAGAAAGCCGGAAGCTCGATGGACTGGTTTACATGGAATTTAGATATAAATTTAGGTGAGAACCTAGGGTGTGTGCGTAAAACCAGTTTGTCTTTATGGAAAGTAAAGGGATCCTGCACTGACAGAGCCTGAATTTCACTGACCCTTCTTATAGAAGTAATAGCTACTAAGAAGGCCGTTTTATAATTCAGGTGTTTGAGACTGCTTTTATGCATGGGTTCGAAAGGGGGGCCCATGAGCTTGGCTAGCACCACATTAAGGTCCCACCCTGGTGGTGGGTTTGAAATAGGAGGGTGAACTCTCTTTACTCCTTCCATGAAGGCTTTAACTACTGGTACTTTCCACCACAAAATCTTGCTATGGGAAGTGGTGTAAGCCGACAGGGCTGCCAGGTGTACTTTCAGTGAGTTAAAAACCAATCCTGCATCCAGCAGGTGGAGCATGTATGTAACAATAGTGGAAGGAGTGCAATCAACGGGGTCGATTGATCTACTCTGGCACCAGATAACGAACCTCTTCCACTTGTCAAAGTAACAGTGCCTTGTGTTTGGTTTCCTAGATTCCTTTAGGATGTCCATACACCTCTGTGGCAAATTGAGATGTCCAAACTCTATGACCTCAGGAGCCATGCTGCCAGGTTCATTGAGTTGGGTTGTTGGTGCACTGTTTGACCTTGGTGCTGGGACAGTAGGTTGTACCAGGCTGGAAGTTTGATGGGCTCGCACACCGCCATCCTGCGTAGGTGTGGGAACCACGGTTGTCTTGCCCACATGGGAGCAACTAGGACGAGCGTCATCGACTCTGTTCATCTTGTTCACCACTTTCCTGATGAGGAGTTGGTGGAAAAGCGTAAGCAAACATCCATGACCAGTTCATCAACAGGGCGTTCCCATGGGAGTCTGGTTGGGGGAACCTGGATGCAAATCCTGGGCATTGTCTGTTTTCGCTTGTGGCGAATAAATCTATAATGGGGAAACCCCACTGAGAGAAGATATCTTCTACGACCTCTCTGTGTAGAACCCATTCGTGTTCCTCTGGGAGGGAGTCTCTGCTCAGAGCATCCGCTAGGGAATTGAGCTCCCCTGGAGCATGTTGTGATGACAGGAAGATGTTCCGTCTGAGTGCCCATATCCAGATTTTCTGGGCAAGCTTGGACAGATTTGCCGAGCGAGTCCCTCCTTGCTTGTTCAGGTAGAACATGGCTGTTGTGCTGTCCGTCCAGATTTGCACTGACAGGTTTAGTAGGTGGGGCTCGAATGACCTGAAGCGCTCTGAATACTGCCAGAAGCTCTAGCAGGTTGATGAGACCAGAGACCCTGAGCTGTGTGGTGGAGATGGTCAGCTCCCCACCCCGTCAGGCATGCATCTGTAGTGACTATTGCCTGTACCTCGGGATCGTAAAAAAAGGGTTTCCCCTGTGCGAGATTCTCTCTTGTCCACCAGTGAAGGCTTTGTACCAGTGTTGGTGAAACGACCACTAGATCGTCCCACTGACCACTTGCCTGAGGCCACTGTTTCACCAACCATTCCTGCATGGGACGCATGCGCAGGCGCGCGTGGGGGACCAGGTAAATACATGACGCCATCATGCCCAGTAGCGCATTGCTTTGCGTACCGTTATTTGTTGAACGACTGATAATGCGGAATTTGCAGTAGTATATTCCAAATTCTTTCTTCTGAAGGAAAGGTCAACCCCTCTTGGGTATCTAGGATTGCTCCTAGGAATTGTTTTGAGGTGCTTGGCACTAGGCTTGACTTTTTCTCGTTGATTGAGAAGCCTAATTCGTGAAGGAGGTCGATAGTCCTTTGAATGTTTGTCCTGCAAATTCCTGGGGTTTCCCCCGTTATGAGCCATTTGTCCAGATAAGGGTACACTGGGATTGCCTCCCTGCGTAGGTGTGCAGCCACCACCGCCAGTACCTTGGTGAATACCCTTAGTGCTGAAGCTATCCCGAAGGGCAGTACCTTGAATTGGTAGTGTCGACTGTCCACCTTGAAGCGCAAATACTTTCTGTGCGCTGGGAACATGGAAATATGAAAATAAGCATCTTTCATATCCAAGGTTGCCATGTAATTCCCTTTTTTAGGAGGGGGATTACCTCTTGTAGCGTGGTCATATGAAATTTTTGGGGCTTGACATACTTGTTGGCAGGCCGTAAATCCAATACTGGGCGCATTGTCAAATCTTTCTTTGGCACAAGGAAGTAAGTTGAATAAATACCCTTGTTTACCTGGTGTCCCGGGACGAGTTCTATCACGTCCTTTTCTAGCAGAATGGCGATCTCCTCGAGGAGAATCTTCTGATGTTCTAAAGAATGTACCCTTTGTCGTGGAGGATGGTTCAGGGGACGCTGCAGTAGTTCTATACAATATCCTGTGGATACTGTTGACAGCACCCATCTGTCTGATGTGATCCCTTCCCAAGCCTGGGTGAAGTTGGAAATGCGTCCCCCTACTGGGGTTGCGTGAAAAGGGACCCTGAACTGAGCGTCACTGCTTTGGTGGAGGCGTGCCGCCTCCCTTGTTGGGGCTGCCTCTGCCTTTACCACAACCTCTCCTATTACCCCTGCTGTAACCCTGGGTAGACTGTTGGTTGTTGTTCCACTGTGTACCCTGCCCCTGGGAATAGGTAGATCCTCTATGGGAATTTTGGCCGCGTGGGCGACGAAAATTACTATTCCCTCTCTGGTTAGCAGAACCAATCATGTAGTCAGACTTTTCTGTAAGGATAGTGTATCCAAGTAGGAAATGTGTTTAAGTACTGTCCGATGGAAATGTTTCCTGTGCTGAGTGACCACACAAGAGTTACAGCCTACACAGTCAATCAATGTAGGGTACCCCGTAGATCAGGGCACATACAATTTCTTGGCCACGAGGTAGAGGGAATGGACCTCGGGTACGAGAAGGTGGATTTCAAAACACTGAAGGGGGTGGGGGGAGCAGGATTTAATCGAGGACAGACGCAGCAGTGCTGGAATAGTGGGAGGACAGGACATATGGCCTGCACGTGTAGGAGGGGTGGGGGGCTATTCTCACTGTATTACTACAGAACCACCGGCGTATTATGCTCAAGATCACATACAGTATCAGACATGTGCGCTGCAAATACAGCAAACACAGCAGATCCCACTGCAAACACAATCGCCACAAAGGCAACCACAGCAAGGGACTATGCAAAAACAAGCACAGACACAACAACAGTACACTCCGATGCAACAATCAACGGTGCCACTATGGAAGGTGAATACAGGAGCCCCACAAGCATCCACATCCAATATAGGGAGTGACACAGACGTGGGAGGGAATCCTTTTACAGGTACAGAGATGAATTTATATCCACAATAGGAGAGCCCACAAAGCGACTTGATGTGTTCAGTGCTATCTGCGACACCAGAGCCACAAGAGGAACCAAAAGTTAGGGTAACGATAGGAGGCAAGACATTTTCATTCCTTGTAGACACAGGAGCAACCTGCTCCTGTGTTCGAGAGGGAAAGTACCCAATGTGGGATCGCCATGAATGCGCAGGGCTTCTCTGGGGCTATGAGTTTGGTTCCTTTTACGATTAATTACCAACTTGAATAGGAGAACATGACATGTCTATGTTGATGGGGCGCCTAGGGGACCCTCGCATATGCAAACAAGGCACAATCACCACACACAAACTGATACGCCAGACACGAGGTTCAATTCCCAAAAGCTAGGGTTTATTGCAAAGCAAATAGTCTCAGTTGGCCAACTGGGTCTCACGTCCCGCAACATGTGTTTCCAGACCCTGAGGGTCGCAAGAGAGGGAGCATTATACAACAGTTACATATATACAAAACAAACATCACACTATCAGTAATGACATGTTCAATACCGCCAATAATGTATTTCCTTTGAAATGGATTTGATGATTGACAATTGTGACAAATATGACACCTTCATACATTCATTTAGCAACAGTTTGCAATCTGAGGACTTAAAGACATGATTCTTTGTTTTAGGGAACACACTGCTCTTGTTCTTTCAAGCAAGCTGCGTGCAGGGGAGAGACACATTCCAGGCCTTGCTATCTTCTAGTCTCTATTCGTGTGCTAGGGGTCAACCCGCTCTACAGGGCTCAGTGAAGGGGGCCGTAAAAGAGAGCATAATTCAAGTCATTAATTGTTCGTTCCTACCATCTCTACTGGATCAGTGAGACTAGCTGGCACCTACGTAGTGATTAAATGCCTTGTTGCTTACTTCCAAGGACTTGTGAGGGAGGAGACCGGGCATTGCTGTATGGATTGCCTGTGTTGTGTTTCAACATGCATCTTGTGGCCTTGCTCTAAGCATGAGCAACAATGGAATAGCGGATTAGAATAAGCTTACAGCAAAGCAGTTTGAACAGAAAGCAAGAAATTAAAATTAGACAAAATGGCGAATTCTATTCCATCAAAATGGACGCACTTTGGTCATGCTCACGAGTCTGTACTACCGATGCTGAATACATGATGTGGTTGGTTTTCGGCCAACAGAATACATCACCTTTGCTATGGGAGGGTAATTTCTAGACTCACAAACCCTCCTCTTGGCCGTAAACCAAAAGCAGCATCCATACATTGCATCCTCTTCTGACCAAGTATCTGATTCCGAACTTTGCATACTACTATAATCGTCATCATTGTCATCAATATTGATTGACATGAATTCTTTCACTGTCTTCATTTCATGATTCATTTGAGTATCCAACCCAGGAGATTTTTTTTGTGTTACTATATGTACACACTCCTCACTTATTTCAGTGCAAATTATTGGTAAACAGTGTATGCAACAACATGTCAAATATTCCTAGCACTGCTACTAGGATTGCAACTAGTTTCCATCCCCATGAGCGTAATATTTCCCAAAACCAGGAGCTTATGTTTAATTCCCAACTACCTTCTGGGGGATGTCGTAGGTGATGAGTCATTTACAAATACGCAACACGATGATCCCACGATTTTGCAAACTCCCCCACGATCAGCCAAAATTATGTCAAGAGCCATCCTATTTTGGAGTGTCATCAATCTAATCCCTTTTTCCTCCAAGGTCATGTTGTATAATATATGTCTGTTGTCCCATTTATCGTTTTCTCTAATATTCTGGACGGTTGTCCTATATTATAGGAGTTTATTGCTTGGCCCCAAAATGGTATAAATGATTTTGCTATGTCCTCCGCAATTAATCCTCCCTCCTCGTCTCGTCGTGGTCTGGATCTGGATAGTTTGGCTATGTCGGCTGTTTTTGAAAGAAACACACCTGGAAACAGATTCCCTAAATAACAAGTACCTCCCAAATTTCTAGGAAACCAGGGATAAGCTTTTTCTCCACATATGAAATAGACAGGGTCACCTATATACACTGGTTCTTCCTCTCTCTCAAGGATTGCAATGTTCATACACTGGGTGTATGTTCCTACTAAATAGGAGCCTTTTTTTCTTTAAACAAAATGGAACAGAGCGTGGACTGTAATTTACTGCATAGGAGGGGGGCACTGCATCTTTATTTCCTTCTAGGTTCATATGAAACCTAATTACAGATGATTTATATGGCACATATAATCTATCTTTTGGTGTGACTGCTGGTCTTATTAATGTTGCTTTGGTAAATATAGAGCAACCTACAGGTTTCATTATCGCCTCCTTGAATTCATCCATATTTGTTCCATCTAATTGACCCGTTTCACTCTTATTCTATTTCCCATAGTAAAATGCACTTAAGGATGCGTAACATGCAGAATTTAATGGCAATGGCTGTACATACCAATCTATTCCCTTACCACCATGCTGTGTTAAGTGAGCACACACCCAACAATTGTTTTTCTCAGAATTGAGTGTGTCATATTCATTATTATCAGTAGTGTGTTATTTCCATATCCTTCCCCATGTCTCTCTTCCATTGGGGACACAGTATAAGTAATTACATGGACCGGGCTTTCAGTAGCGGAAATATTTCTAATTGGCAAGAACACTTCTAATGGGTGTATTTCTTCTAAATACCATAATACCAATACTGTCATTACCGGTGCTATTATACTCATAACACACATGACTGTGGTTAAGATCAGCATACAATTCTTTCGGCACTGTTTTTTCGGCATTCTTACAGTCTATATTTACTACATTATCAGCATTCGTGCAGGAGGGGGCAGAAGCTGGTGCAGGCATTTTTCTTGATTCTTCTTCTCCAACAACGTTAGTCGTGAATACCTCTTACCGTTGCACTCGTTCGAATATTAGTAAGTTCAAGAATGTCAACAAAGTGTTTTGCCAGTTCTCTGCAGCCTGGATTGCTATACGTTGGGCAAGATTTATCGTGCTTCTGCACATCGCTCAAAGAACTCCAGAGCAGTTATCAATTGCCTTCATACCATATGAGCACCTCTTGTCCGTGAGCGGTGAACTACACATGGATTTTTCAAGATAGCACCGGGGAGCCGCGTTCATGAGCTGTCGGATTTGCACAATTCCCATGCCTCTTTCCCCTAGGCCTCCGGTTCCCACTTCATCCGTGATGGGAAACAGAGGCAACAAAGATCAATAAAACGAAGATTTGATCACTCCTTGTTTCGAGGCCATAAATTATACCGCCTTACTCCTGGTACTGTGTGATCAATGAATAGTGGGGGTGCACTTCCGGACTCAGGCTCAGTGCCAGACTGTGGTGCAATGATAAATGGTGGGCGCCAAGTGTTGATTCGGGCTTGGTGTCAGCCAGCAGTGATGCAGATTCTGCTGGGCAACGTTGGGGCACTCTTAGCCCTTTTTCCTTTATAGCAATCGTTCCAGACTTTGTTTCAGGATCAGACAGATTTTGTGACAAAGAGCTGGCATCAATTTCTTTCGTTTCTGGGGCCGATGCCTCTCTTTTGTCGTCTGGATCGGTCAATTCTTTCAATGGCGATGGGACCTTCTTCGCATGTGTTGCATGTATCCACGCCTTTCTACTGTCCACACGGATTGCAGTCTGTGTTGCCAAAAGGATTTGGTAGGGTTCAGGCCACCTGGGTGCGAGCAATGACTTTCTCTCAAAGTTCTTCAACAGACCCCACTCTCCTGGCTGCAGCGAATGCCCCGGACCAGTATATCTGATGGGAAGAGCCTCCTGCACCTGCTGATGAATCAAACGAAATTTCTATATTAACAGGTTACAATATGTACTGAGCAAAGGATACTCGACTTCTCTCAATCGCCTTGGCTGAGGCGCACACCAAACATTCGCCGGCCTTCCCATCACGATCTCGTAAGGGGAGAGCCCAGTCCTTGCCTGCACAGATGTGTGCATGCACAATAACGCTAGGGGCAATGCGTCTGTCCAACGCAACTTATTCCCCACAGAGATTTTGCTAATTTTGGCTTTTAATATGCCGTTCTGGTGCTCAACAAGGCCGGCACTCATGGGATGTCTGGCACAATGGAATCGTTTGTCAATCTGGAGACCTGCGCAAATCTGTAGTACCACTGAGCCCACAAAATGCAGGCCATTATCTGACCATATTACCTGGGGCAGGCCAAACCATGAAAAGTACTCCTTCAACATCACTTTTGCAGTGCTCATGGCAGTGCAGTCCTTCAATGGATATGCTTCCACCCGCTTACTGAACGCACATACAACCACTAGAACGCATTTCAAGTTTTGACACCTTTCCATTTCTATGAAATCAAAATGGATTACCTCGAATGGCATAGAAGGTGGGCCAAAACTACCTGTTTGAGTCGCTGTCCCCTTCCCCACATTGTTTTGCAGACACGTAATGCAATTCTGGACCAGTCTTTCTGCATTTTTCTTTGTGTGTGTTTTGCCATACTGTGGCTAAGTGCTGGACTATCTTTTTTGCACAAATGTGTGTGGGACTGTGGGCCATTGTGACCATCGCAGTTACACAGGAGTTTGGCAGCATCCAATTTCTACTTTTCTTGTCCACCCAGCAACCTTCTAGATCCAATTCTGCGGAACCCTCAGCCCATTCCTGCATTTCATCAGCAGTGGCTTCTGCCTGCATCTCTTTAACAGTCGCAATCCCATTCTCTATCATGCAAGGCACACCCTCCGACTGTACTGTTAACATCTTGGTATTTAAATCAGTGGCAGTTTGCTTCACAAACCTGTCTGCAAATGTGTTTCCCTCTCCCACTTTACATGTTACTTTTTTATGCGCCTCGCATTTCACTATTGCTAGGCGCTTTGGACACGTAAGTGCAGACAGCAATCGTACAATCAAAAGCCCATGTTGAATTCTGGTTCCATGTGATGTCAAGTAAACCCGTCTCAGCCCAGAGTCGGCCAAAGTTATGTACCACCCCAAAGGCGTATTGGCTGTCAGTATATATGTTTACACTCATATTTTCAGAAAATTTCACATGCTCTGGTTAATGCTATTATCTCTGCGGCTTGTGCGGAGTTGTAGGGGATTCTTTTACTTTCTACAATACTTTTCTGTGTCGTAATAGCATAGGCAGCCGTTGATGTGCCATCAGGTAATTTGAAGCAGGAGCCATCACAAAACAGTTCTCCATCTGGCTCTTTCTGTGGGGTGTCTGTTAAATCAATTCTTTCTTTCGTTTCTTCCTCAGTAACCATTAAACAATCATGGGGAGGTGATTCACTCTCACCTAGTTCTCCATTGGGCAGTGGCATTCATTCTGCAGGATTCAAAGCGCTACACCTCATAATTTGGATATGTGGTGCAAATAGGACAATTTCATATCCAGTCAATCTAGCGGACGTGAGGTGTTGCGTCTGCGTTCTATTTAATAGTACAGCAATGGCATGTGGCACCATTAAAATTAAGGTGTGCCCCAGCACCATTCCTACAGTTTGTTTCACTGACGCAGCAGCCGCTGCAACAGCTTGCAAACAACGTGGTAACATGCAAGCGACAGGGTCCAGCGCGGAACAAAAATAACCGCATGGTCTATTTCTCCCACCTTGTTCCTGTGTCAAAACAGCTAACACACAGCCTTCATTCTCATGCACAAACAATCTGAACATTTTTTCATAGTTTGGTGTGCCCAAAACTGGGGCGGAGCACAATGCAGTTTTGAGCAGATCAAATGCTTTCTAGCATTCTTCATTCCATTGCAAAGGCATCACAGCATCCTTTTTTGTCAATGCCAACATTGGTTTCACAATCATTGCAAAGTTTACTATCCACTGCCGGCAATAGGAAGCCATGCCTATTATGGCTCCGACTCCTTTCTTTGTTTTTGGAATAGGCATACCAGCGATACTCTATTCTTTCTGGTGTCAATCTTCTCCCCTCTTTCGAAAGTAGGTAGCCCAAATAAGCCACATCCTTTCGACAATACTGGAATTTCTTCAAACTAGCTTTATGGCCATGTGCTGCTATGTGTGACAATAACAAGACAGTACTTTCTTTACAAAGTTTCTCCGTATCCGCAGCAATTAATAAATCATCTATATATTGTAATAATACGCAACCTGCCGGTAGTTCTAACATATCTAGCCGTTCTTTCAATGCCCTGCTATAAATACTCAGACTCCCTGTATAGCGTGAATGTGAATGACCGCCCTCCTAAAGTGAAAGCAAACAGGTATCTGATATCTTTGTGTACTGGGATGCTGTAAAAAGCATTTTTAAGGTCTATCACACTAAAATATTCTGCCGATGGGGGCATCATTGTCAAAATCATGGTGACGTCTGGGACCAATTGAAATGGAGGGTCAACCACTTTTTTCAATGCGCGCAGATCAATTATGAAACGATACGGTATCTCATTACCTCCTTTCTTATACACCGGGAGAATGGGGCTGTTACATGTGCTACCTGTAATTTCTTCAATTACCTTCAATTTTACCAAATCTGAAACAATATTTTTCAATGCTTTCTCTCCCTCCATTGGAATCTTGTATTGAGGAATACGTGGCAACGTTACTCCCTCCTTCAAAACAATTGTTACTGGCTCTATTTTCAAGCATCCCACATCATTGTCATTCATTGCCCATATGCAAGCTGGCACTTCACTCAACTCCCCCGGCAAAGGTTTGGACAAAAATTCAGACACTGGTATATTCTGTGGCGAAATTGTCAAGAACACTCCATCAGGAGTGAAATGGATAACTGCACCCAGTTTTTTCAACAAATTTAATCCTAAAAGATTCTCCCCACAATTTTCTGTTAAGAGAAATGGACAATATTCAGTAAATGGACCTAATGTTACTGGTACTGATTTGGACACTGGATTGATTACTGGCGTACCTGTGAACCCTACTGAAATATTACTTTGCCCTGACAGCGGTATTTCCAGAACCAAGTGGTGGTCTATTGAGCATTTTTGCGCTCCAGTGTCTACGAGAAAGTTGTACTCTCTATTCCCAACTTTCATTTGTACGTAGGGTCCTTTTTGATTCACGGGAATAGACACTGGTTGCGACCCCTGTCTTGGGCTTTCCTTTTGGGGAAACAACACATCATCCGATGTGTAGTCGCCACAATAATATGTATTGGGTTGTGTGTCAAAAATGTTTCCGCTTCTGCCTTTATTTTGCCCACTCTGATTTTGGTTATAAGGAACCTGACTCTGTTCTTGGCTCCGATTCCGAATGCCCTTTCCTTGATTATTCTGGTGTTGCTGCATATTATTTCTACTCTGTCCATTTGTTCCCGGGTGTCCCCTGTGCGGTCTTCTCTGACCAAACCCATTTCTATTTTGCAAGTGTGGACATTGCGCTCTCCAATGACCATCTTCTCTACAATATGCACACTGATTTAATCCCAGAGGCCCTCCATGCATGTTAGAATTACTTCTACCTTGCGCATTCCTTCTCTCTCGATTGTGTCCAGTCACCTGCTGAAGTAACACCCTCGTTTTCAAATTTACCCTGTCCTTTGCCTCTTTCTCTGTGTTCACCCTATTCTCATAATACTGGGCCATATGCAATACTTTACTCAATGATTTTGCCTGCCATGAACTTTCTGATGTCATTATTAAGTTTTGAATTGGAGGTATTAATCCTCTCACATACTTAATAAATAGCCTTTTACCTGCCTCCGTGCTTGCATCCTGTCCACTAAAATCTGTAAACACTTCCTCAAATCTATTAAAATAATCTGTAGATAACTCATCTTTGTTTTGAACACATGCAGTTAATTTATCCCATACAATTATTTTTTCTGGAACGATTGTTTTCAGTTTTTGTATTATTCGCCCTGGTAGCACTGCCATATTTGGCAATGGTTTCTCGCCTGCTTTTCTATCCTTATCCTCTTTTGCTAGATTTTCCCATGTGGCACCGTAGGCATCATCATCATCTACTTTCCTTATTTGCTTCCATATATCCGCTGGCAAAATTACTGGGAATATTAAGTCTATATGATTCATGGTAAAAATGGACGATCTCAAATAGGACTCTATTTCCTTATAGAATCCTACTGGATTCTTCCTCAAATCAGGAATCATTTGTTTTATATTATTCACCTCTTGTCTGGAGAACGGGACATGTACATACCGTGCTGTATAATGCGCTTCCGTTACCTGTGCTGGTCGATTACCTGATGCAGGTATTTCTACTTTCGACACAAAAGTAGGTGGGACTTCCCTCATAGGAAATACCACACTTACTGTTCCTCCTCCCTCCCTCCCTCCCTCCCTCCCTCATATGCAATACTATTCCCAAATCAAGTGACAAGGCTGTTTCTCCCTTTCCGCCTTCTATTGCTCTTTTTTTTATATATTGCCATCAATTCGGAGGGGCTAGCTTGTTTATTGTCTATGTCTCTGTCCTGCAAATATTCAACCATCACCTGCAATGCTCTTCATTGGCAATGTGTATTGATCAAATATTTCATGCACTTCCATCGCGGGAATACTAGGATCTGTAATCCATTTTAGTGCCTCCCGTATGCATATTTTTATTTTTCACTCACCTGTGAGTACGGCAGAAGAAATCGCTTCTGCACATTTGGTACTGCCTCTTTCCTATCCCTTCTTATATCTTTGCCCCTGTACCCCGGCATGGCAAACATTTCAGCATATGCATCATCAAGTTCATTTTTAAATTCAAAAAGAGTCTGTCTCTGTCTGTCTCTCTCTCTCATATATATATATATATATATCCCGCGGCACCATTCCAATCAACTGCTTCCATCTCTCCATTAAATATTCTCACATGCATTCCAACAGTACCTGTTTTTCACCAGTCTTTCTGAAATCATACATCGAATCCAGCGTTGATATTTCATCATTTCCGTGTATATCCTTGCTGACCGCCCTACAGGTTACTCTAGTGCCCTCACTTTGTGCCGTCCCCTCTCTTCTTCTATTGTCTTCTCTTATTACAGTGAATTAAAGTTCAATGAGCGGAAGGGGAATATCTAGGGAGGGAGGTGCGGATGGAACAACCAGACCGGGAACAGGGAGTGGCTGCTGCGGCACTGGAGTTGCTGCTGGGAGGGGCTGGGCAACTGAAGGGGGTTGAGCAATAGGCACTGGTGCAATCCTCTCAATCTCTCTTGGGGCGCTCTTGCCTTGTCTCAGTTAATATTTTATTTATTAACTCATATGATGAATGCAATTCTCGTTGAGGATATATTTTGTCTACCCCCAACTGACCACATCTCTCTGACTTTCTCAAATTATCATCCCATTCCTTTTCATCCTGCTCTCTCACTCTGTTTTTGACTTGCGCCTGCGCGCATTTTTCTCCCTGCTTTTCCAACGAAGCATGGCTTCCTTCCTCCAATCTCTAATGACGTCAAATGCCGCAGATCGTGTTTTTTTTCGCAGCAATACTTTGTCTCATAACTCCCGTGCTTTGGCCATTGTAAATCTTCGTGCCTGGTTTGCCCATGCCAAATTTCACAAAACATTACCGCGCCTACACCATACTTTACATACATTTCATATGCGGGCAACCCCACAGGTGGCCCGACCTGGCCAGTTTCCAAAGATTGCCTACCGCAGTGGAAAAAACCCACTAGGCAGGAAGACAATCCCAAGGCATGTTTTAACCTTCCCCTTGGTTAATTTTAACCTTACCCTGGGCGTTTGATTTTGCAAAACCAACTCTCAACCAATATCAGGGTTTTTTAGAATCGGGGCACGACTCACCTGATCAACCAATTCGTACTTCAAGACGCAATTCGTCCGTATACAGACGCAACCAAAAATCATTGTGTCTGCGTATCTTGGCTCACTCTGCCTCGTTTCGGGACCCTTGCCTCCTTGTTCTCTGGTCGGACACGTCGATCAGGGATCAGCTGTGTACAGATCTGCAAAGGAGTCTCATCACTTTCACAGGGGCGTCCCGAACACCTCTTGATCCCGGCTCGACTGTCTCGTCCTCGCTTCATTTTCTCTTCTCGCCTTCTTTATATTACAACGTACACGATGGAACAAGTGGGGGAGGGTCCCTATTCGGGCGCCATTTTGATGGGGCCCCTAGGGGACCCTCGCATATGGAAACAAGGCACAATCACCACACAAACTGATACGCCAGACACGAGGTTCAATTCCCAAAAGCTAGGGTTTATTGCAAAGCAAATAGCCTCAGTTGGCCAACTGGGTCTCACGTCCCGCAACATGGCTCCAGACCCCGAGGGACGCAAGAGAGCGAGCATTATACAACAGTTACATATATACAAAACGAACATCTCACTATTAGTAATGACATGTTCAATACCGCCCATAATGTATTTCCTTTGAAATGGATTTGATGATTGACAATTGTGACAAATATGACACCTTCAGACATTCATTTAGTAACAGTTTGCAATCTGCGGCCTTGCAGACATGATTCTTTGTTTTAGGGAACACACTGCTCTTGTTCTTTCAAGCAAGCTGCGTGCAGGGGAGAGACACATTCCAGGCCTTACTATCTTCTAGTTTCTATTCGTGTGCTAGGGGTCAACACGCTCTACAGGGCTCAGTGAAGGGGGGCCGTAAAAGAGAGCAGAATTCAAGCCATTAATTGTTCGTTCCTACCATCTCTACCGCATCAGTGAGACTAGCTGGCACCTGCGTAGTGATTAAATGCCTTGTTGCTTACTTCCATGGACTTGTGAGGGAGGAGACCGGGTATTGCTGTCTGGATTGCCTGCTTTGTGTTTCAACATGTATCTTGTGGCCTTGCTCTATGCATGAGCAACAATGGAATAGCGGAATAGAATAAGCTTACAGCAAAGCAGTTTGAACAGAAAACAAGAAGCGAAAATTAGACAAAATGGCGAATTCTATTCCATCAAAATGGACGCACTTTGGTCATGCTCATGAGTCTGTACTACCGATGCTGAATACATGATGTGGTTGGTTTTCGGCCAACAAAATACATCGCCTATGCTATGGGAGGGTAATTTCTAGACTCGCAATGCCACTATTGTATTCGCGGCAGACACCAGTTAATATATTAGGACTCGACTTGACAAAACTCAACATGACGATATCTTTCACTGACAAAGGGATAGTGTGTTACACTCAAGGTATACACTACATGAATGTAAAAGAATATTAGCATTTACAGGCCCAAAAGCATTGCGAGGAGCTCCTTTAGACCCAGAAGTATTTTTGTATGGAGTACATATTTTGTTGACATGGCTTCTTGGATCGATAGGTAAATTGTTGCTAATACCTGAAGAAATTTTGTGTAGGCCAGAAATACCTATGGATGAACTGAAATTATATATTATTTATATTGCGCTGGTACACAAGTGTTTCAGAGCACAACTAGGCAAAGGGAGGGGAACAGGGGAGAACAAAAACAACGATCTTACTAGGCCCAATGACATTGAGAACGCGCAAGTGCATGGGAAAAGGAAAAGGGGGAGAGGTGGAAAGTGCGGAACAGGTGAGAACAGAATAAATAAATAAGTAAAAAAAAAAATATATATATATAAGGGTGGTAGTACAGCCAGTAAGTGGCAAGGGCTAGGTTAAGCAGATAGGGTATATCTGATAAGTGCAGAAAAGAAGTGAGTGGACGACTGTATGGGTACAGATACAGACCCCAGTGCTAGGGGTGGCCCGGAGGCAGTGCAGGAGGGTGGCAGGGTGAGCAGGTACCTGGGCCCGAAGACAGAGGGGGAGGCATGTGCACGGTGCCAAGAGAGAAAACAGATCAGCAGGGGAGAAGAAGGGCAAAGGCAGGACAGGTTATCCCCATAGAACTAGAGGCAGCAGCGGTAAAAGAGGACAGGCTGGTTGTTTATGGGACATATAATGAAGGAAGAGCATAGAGAACAGTAATAGCCTGTGACCAAGGATACAAACTAACAGATTGGAGCGATGAGGAACTCTTCAGAGATGAGAATTTGTATTTTTCATAAGACTCAGCAGATGAAGGTAGATTTGAAACCATTTCCGCTTCAATACAGCAGGTAATATTAGTACCACATGTGCTGCCAAGTTTCTTGTGAGGCGTTTCCTAGTTGGGGTGTGTACGAAGTCCTGTAGCCGGATAATGGGCCACATTTTGTATATGAACAGTTTGAACACATAACTCTTCTATTAGGCATAAAGCACAAGTTTGGCAAATGGTATATGTGAGCATTTAAACAGATTCCTTAAAGAGAGGATAGCCAAGATAAAGATTATTTTGAAGAAGGGATGCCTATATTGCCTACCCCTCAAATCTTTGAGAAACCAGCGTGGCTCAGATCACCACCTGACTCCTCATGAGTTGGTGACTGGATGCCGAACTAGAGTACCCCTTGCTCCTCCTCAAATAAAAATTGATGCCCATAGTGTAGCAAGAATATTAGGGGATGAGATTCATAATCATTTGACAAATATGACCGCTAGTGTTTCTTTTATTTCCCCAACTGATAAAAAAAATCAGAGGAACGGGTCAAAGAAGATTGAAGACCACTAACCAATTGATCTTATAGACTTGCTGAAGCAACCTAACTTGTACCCTGGTGACCAAGCGCTTGTTAAGAATTTTGTTAGATTTGAAGCAACATACCTAGTAGAAGGGGTCACTCCCACTGCCGTGAAGATCCAAGGAAGTGGAACATGGCTGCATCTGAATGACAAAGCTTTACAAAGGAGAGACCCTTACCCCTCCTGCAGCCGCTGACAGTGAAGCAAGAGAATAAGTTCTGCGCATGCAGACTAGATTGGCTACCAAGAGCCAACAAAGAACAGATGAAGTAAAAGCAATTTGAACACTTGGTTATTCCCAAGTTTAAAGGGTAACTAACAAACTTTGCAGTTTTCACAGAACTATTCTTGTTAGGCTAAAGAGACTTTGCGTTGAAGACATAACACCAAGACCGCACATGACATTTTATTGCCTATAAATTGCATACATTCTGCATGCTGTTTTTTTTTATACATACTTCGATCTTATCCAGCTCTAGTGAGGCGAAACATTGACACTGTCACCTTTTTCAGAAATCCTAAAAACAGTCCCATCATTCGCAGGATCATCATTGCAATATTACAATTCTTGATATAAAAAAGTGTGGTTTATAAAAGTGACAGAAGCTAACGATTGAATTAAAGAAAATGGGATATGTCCATTATGTAAGATACACATTGCTAGCAAGAAGGCTGCTTAATACACAGAATACAATTCGACACATTAATTTGTTTGCAATAATTCTTGTAGCTACAATGTGTTTTCTTTAGTTACTTATGCCTATAGCATTTTGCGAAATGTTTTACAATTTGAATTAAGCGTCCAACAATGAGCCATCTCTTTCTATCCCTAATAAAATCACAGCAATATTTTCCCTGAGATTTTCAAACAAATTAACGGAGTCATGAGGGATGTTGGAGAAGGTTATCAGGATATAAAACACATACCTCGATAATTCAGCCCATTTAAAAAAAAATAACATGTGGTATGAGCACATGAGCGAGGAGGGGAGAAGAACGTCAGATGAGAGCTGCTATGTATGCTCTCTCATCCCTTATGCCATGAGCACAGCCAGAACATGCATAGCAAGAGAAATACATGCACATGAGCTGAAGTGTGTCATCTAGCAGTATGCATAACAAGAGGACAATATGAAGGAAAGTGGGCAACCTTACGATGGATGTCAAAGAGAACGTTCCCATATGAAGACGCTTCCACAAAGACACAGAAGATGGGAAAGGATCTGAATTTGAGGAGCAATATGCTCCTTTACTCATTTAGTGGTCTAACAGGATTGCAGGATGCAAGGTAGCCACTAGTACAGGAATGGAAGCAGGCATGCGGGATGCAGTGCACACCTATTGAGGACAGCACCAGTGACGGTAGTGAAAAGAGTGAATGACAAATGTCTTAAGGACTGTGCCAAATATGCAAAGTTACTAACATGGGTTGAAGATTAAGCAGGACCTGTATCAATGCTGTCCATGAAGAATGCAACACTGTTTCAGAAACCAGGGTATGACCCAAGTTGGAGAAAATAAAGGATGCAAACAAATAATTGATGTGCCAGGAATGAAGGGAGGAACTGCCGTGCTTATGGGCATTTTTGGGCCTGTGGATCCAAAGCTTATATGAAGCTACCTAAAAGATGGAGAGGAATATGTTCTATAGTGATAATACCTATTCCTGCGTTGTCGATTCCCCAAAGTGATCTCCACATCGCTAACTTTCCGAAAATGGATGCACATCAATGGAAGAAGAGGTCGCTGAACTTCACCCGACAGAAGAGAAATATTTTTCAGCAAAATTGATAGAAGCTTATCACGACATTCCAGATAAGCACAAATTGTTCGATAGGACGGCAGTGATATTTACAGCCATATTCTTGCCAGGACTTCAAGCTGCAGCAAATGCCAAGTGGTTACAAATCACCAGATGGGAGCTGCTACAAACAATTAACACAACAATAAAAGGATTTAATGATATTAAAGAAGAATTGGGGGCCTTCAAACACATGACCCTCCAAAACAGGTATGTCCTGGATTTAATTACAGCAATGGAAGGAGGCGTGTGCGCAGAAATCAGGCCTTCTTGATGTACACATACATAGCTGCTCACGATGGAGAAAATGGAACCCTAACATAAGTAATAACTATGCCATCAACTCTGCACCCGAAAATGGTGGAAGTAGTAGTTGAGACCGGAAGGTGAAGATTGGTTTTCATCTCTACTCTTGTGGTTTCCATACTGGATGGCATATGCCTTCAAAATGTTAGGAGCAATACTAGCTAGTGTTGCTGGGATTCTCATCATAGGACAATGCAAGAAACCAACAAAGAAAGCTATTGGGATGAAAATAATGATCGACATGAATGCTGTAACAGATGAACATACACAAACTGAGAACACCACCCGTGATCACCTGCACAAAAATTCTCTGGCACCCCCAGAACAAACATTTGCTACCCCAAAGACCATAAGAATGATGTGGGACGTTGGTTATTCTGTTCACCAACTGGGGAGTGCTGCTATATGACCTGGAGTGTGGCCGAGCACATGAAGAATGCAGGTGACCTGAGGGGGAGTGACAAAGATATGGATCCCAAAGAAACCATTCTGTGGAGAAAAGGTGAAGAAAATTGAGGATGTGGTTGAGGAATCGACCAGAGCGTGGAATGTAGAGAAGCAGATGTATACGTCATTAGAACCCACCTCCATCTTACTGGAAGAACAAGAAGACAATATGCCTAACACTGGGTATTACCCCAATACCACATCGAAGGTATGAGAGAAGTTATGCGCTCAGACAACCTTATCGAATGTATCCTCAAACTGACACAGTAGAAGGAAGTCTGCAGACATCAATGGAGCTAGAAGAACTATAAGTGAAGTCTGACAAATGTAAAGTGACGCCATAAAGAGAAGACACAAGGGCGCACTGAAACGATATATGAATACTTAAAGAATAAAGATGGGACTGAAGTAACAAAGTGAAATGTGCAAAAATGAAGAAATCATCAACGCTGAGAAGATAAGTGAGAAGAGATGTTTATATGTAGAAAAGGCAGGTAGACGAGATGCATATAAGCTTGCTAAACGAAGAAAATAGAACACTGGTAAAGCAGCCATTTTGAGAAAACAGACGTCAGCATCCTGTAATAGTAAGCAAGAAACCTCAAGGTGAAAAACCAAGGCTGCAGAACTGACAGGCACTGGAATACAAATCTGTGCATGAACAAAGAAGAACAAGTTACTCTCTTACCTGGTAACGTTCTTTCCATGGGATGGTCCGACGACGTATTCCATATCTATGACAGTAATCACCACAGCTGTGCTGCTTCGGAAAATCTTTCTGCGTCCTACGTCGATGACGTCGATACGCCGCCCTCGAGGACCTCCTCCGACGGCCGATGTCACTGGATGTTATAAGGAGGACGCACGACGCCCGTAGCCTCAGTTGTAGTTTTTTCCCAGAACGTGTGGCACCAGTCTTCTGGCAGTCGGACCACAAAGCCTTGCGGAAACGTAAGCTTCAATCGCATAAGAAATTCTGTAGCGGGGAAGGCAGGGAGGGAGCGATATGGAATACGTCGTCAGACCATCCCATCGAAAGAACGTTACCAGGTAAGAGTAACTTGTTCTTCGAGGGGATTGGGTCCTCCGACGTATTCCATATCTATGACAGATTCCCAAAGCAGTACCAATGCAAAGAGGTGGGAAAAGAATTTAGAATACAGAAATTTAGAATGCCCAATCAAATTGCGGAGCAAAGGACCGCCTTGCCAAAGGCCAGATCTTGCCCACAGATGGCATCGAGGGAGTAGTGACGTACAAAAGAATGGACTGAAGCCCAGGTGGCTGCATCACAGATGTTACGAATAGGAACACCCCTCTGTAGGGCAGTAGAGGCAGCCATACACCTGGTAGAATGGGCCTGCAAGCCGACCAGTGGGTCCTTACCCGCCAAGCGGTAACACTCAGAGATAGCCAGAATAATCCAGCGAGACAAAGTCTGCTTAGTCACAGCTTGTCCCAAACACTTTCCAACGTAACCAATGAAGAGTTGATCGTCCACTCTGACCTGGGAAATACGTGAAATATAAAAGCTTAAAGCTCTCCTAGGATCGAGCCTATGGAGCCTCTCCTCTTCCTTACCAGGATGTGGAGGAGGATGAAATGCCGAAAGAACAACCTTCTGGCCTAAATGAAATTCCGACACCACCTTCGGAAGAAAGGAAGGACAAACTCCAAGGACAACCCTGTCCTTATGAAATACAGTGAAGGGTGGCTTAAATGAAAGTGCCTGTAACTCACTCACTCACTCTGCGAGCGGAAGTGACCGCAACCAAAAATACAGTTTTAAGAGTTAACAGTCTCAAAGGGCATGAATGCAAAGACTCAAACGGAGCACCCATTAGAAACTTGAGGACAAGTTTCAAATCCCAACCGGACACCTGGAAAGGTGACGGAGGGAACACATTAGTGAGCCTTTTTAGAAACTGAGAAATTAAAGGAATTTTAAAATAAGAACACTCTTCAGACGAGCGCTTAAATATGGACAGCGCCGCCAGGTAACCTTTAACCATACCCACTTGCAAGCCCCTGTGGGCTAAAGAAAGCAAAAAAGACAGAACCACAGGAATGTCGCATGCAAGAGGATCCACATTCTTAACCCTGCACCAGTCGCAAAACTTTCGCCAATGGCAACGGAACAGGGACTTAGTTGCGGGCCTTCTGGCCGAAAGCAACACCTCCATCACGTCTTCAGAGAGGTCCCAATCCTTATACCTCAACCTTTCAGAAACCAAGCGTGAAGGTTGAAGGATCTGACCTCTGGATGGAGAACCTGACCCCCGTCCCGTGAGAGCAGCTCGTCTCGGTAGGTAAGACGACGTGGAGGGCAGATGGACAAGTCGAGAAGGTCCGGGTACCACGTCCTCTGGGCCCACGCCAGAGCAATGAGGATCATCCGGGAACCGAACCTTCGTAACCTCTGCAGCACTTGCGGGATGACGGGGACTGGAGGAAACACATACAGCAGTGGGAATGACCACTCCACCACGAACACGTCTCCTAAGGCTCCTTTTTGGAGCAAATTCCCGCGAGCAGAACCTTTTGCACTTCCAGTTGACACTGGAGGCGAATCGATCCACTTGAGGGGTCCCCCAAAGGGCAAAGATCTCCAGGAGAATCTCCTGAGCCAACTCACACTCGTGAGAGATCGCGCTCTGCCTTTTCAGAGCGTCCACTGTCTCGTTTTAGTCCCCGGCCAGATGAACTGCCGAGATCGAAATTTCCTGCTGGATTGCCCAGAACCAGAGCTGCATCGCCTCCCTGCACAGAGGAAGTGACCCTGCCCCATCCCCTTTTTGTTGAGGTAGTGCATGGCCAGTGTTTTGTCCGTCAGGATCAGGACATTCCTTCCTCGCACAGTCGGCAGAAAAGCCTTCAGGGCAAGCCTGACCGCCCTCAGCTCCAACATATTAATATGGAGCCTGGACTCCGACGGAGACCAACGACCGCTGACTGTCAACTCGTTGGCATGAGCTCCCCATCCCGTGTCACGATCGTCACCTCCAGCCAGGCTAGCCAAAAAGGAGCCCCCTTCATCAGATTGCCTTCGACGGCCCACCACAGAAGGTCCTGGGCGACCGACGACGGCACCTGAACAGGGTCCGACATCCTGCAGGAGGACAGACCACTGGAGCTTGAGTGCCCATTGCAAAGATCTCATCTGCAACCTGGCCTCTGGCACCAGAAGAATGCAGGATGCCATGAGGCCGAGCAATCTCAAGAACTCCAACGCTGGGAGGCTCTGGGCAAGCTGAAACTTGTACACCATCTGAAGAATGTGATGAGCCCTCACCTGGGGAGGTAAACACTGCCCCAGGGACGTGTCGGGCACTGCTCCGATATACTGGAGCCTCCGAGTTGGTGTCAAATGGGACTTCTTTAAGTTGAGGGAGAAGCCCAGCTTGTGGAGGGAGTGGCAGGTGGCCGACAGATGATCCACAACTTGCTAGGGAGAGCGCGCACTGATCAACCAATCGTCCAGGTAGGGGTAGACAAGAATCCCCCCTTTCCTGAGATGCACTGCCACCACTACCATGAGCTTGGTGAAGACCCTTGGGGCGGAGGTCAATCCGAACGGCAGCACCCGAAACTGAAAGTGCGAGTCGCCAACCGCGAACCTCAGGTACTTCTTGTGCTTCGGATGGATCGGCACATGAAAATAAATGTCCTTGAGGTCGAGAGACACCAACCAGTCCTGAAGTTGAAGGGCCTGGAGGACTTGAGAGAGAGTAACCATCTTGAACTTGTCCTTCCTCAGGAGTTTGTTCAAACCGCGCAAGCCCATGATGGGACTCAATCCCCAGTCTTTCTTGGAAATAAAAAAAATAAGGGGAATACCATCCCGTGTTCCTCTCCGCTACAGGCACCAGTTCTATGGCACCTTTCTCCAGCAGGGATTGAATTTCCTGCGCAAGGAGCGGATCCAGACTCTTCAAAGAGATTTCCCTGTGGATTGTCGTGAGGCCTCTGCCGGAAAGGAAGATAGCAGCCGTGGGCTATGATCTCCAGAACCCACACATCTGAAGTAATGGCAAGGCTGCGCCAGCCTTCCCCCCAACCGGCGAACCATGGGACATGGCCTCATGACTGGCTGCGGCGTTGCCAGAGGGCAAAGAGGCAACTGCCCGGGCAGCCTTGGCACCTCGAGTACCTTTTTTTTCCACCTCTGGCACTCCTACGGTGGCCCCTTTGACTGGCAGCTCCTCTCGCTTTACCAAAGGATGAGTAATAATGAAAGGAACCTCCCCTCCATTGCTGTCCCCTAGGACGAAAAGGCAGAGGTTGTCTAACTGCAGCGCCCAACGACTTCGCTGCAGCTTTGGAGGTCTGCAACCTCAAGGCTCTCGTCAGCCTTGCTGCCAAAAAGATGTTCCCCGTCAAAGGGCATGTTGAGGAACCGGGCCTGCACATCAGGAGCAAACCCCGACTTCCGCAACCACGCAAACCTGCGTATTACAGTGCTTGCCGCCATGAACCGGCTGACACAATCTGCCATGTCCAAACCCGACTGAAAGGCCTCTCACATGGCATCCTTGCCATCCTGGACCATAGCAAGGAAACCATCCCGTTCGTCCCCTTCGGGAATATGTTCAGCCGCTAAGGAAACACAGTTCCACAGAGTGTGCGTGAAACGAGACAAGGAACACACGGAGTTGGCCACCTGAAGCGCCATACCCCCTGAAGAAAACACTTTCTTCGCCCAACCATCAAAACGCTTGTCGTCCCCATCAGGAGGGATGGTATGATACGACGCCTGCTTTGCTGGGGCCGTAGCCGCCTGCACCACCAAACTCTCCAGAGTGGGGTGCTTGGTCAAGTAGCAGGGGTCGCTACTGGCTGGGCGGTATTTTCGCGGCAAAGACTTGCCCACTGCCAGGAGACTCTCTGGCGCAGCCCAAGCCGCCGCCACCCTCGTCTGTAGAGCCATACGGAACGGCAGTACCGGGTCAGTTGGTGGACCTTGGTCGAGGATATCCATAAGGTCACCCTGAAGATAATCCCCTGGGAGAGCAGACCTCCCCAGGTACTATGTAACCCTAGACATAAGGCACCGGTACGAGGAGTCGGCATGAGTGCCAGGCTCAGGCCTACAAAACTCCACCTAAGGAGAGGTGTCCAGACCACTGGCGTCGTGCAGGGACCGACGCAGGTCCTCAATTTGGCTATGGCCCGAGAGAATCTCATCTGGCACCGTATCAGGAACCATGCCATCATCAGAGCCCTCATCCACCTCTGAAATGTACTCAAGATGGCGGTAAGAGGGCACAGAATGGGGAACAAAGCCATGCTTGACCTTGGCCAGAGCCTTTCTACGGGGTTCCACTCTGCCTCGGGGTACCCCTGTCGAAACAGCCTCGAAAGGCGTTGAGGGAATCGGCGTCGACGCCGAACGTGGCACTGACAGCGTCGACACAGGCCTCGAGGGCGGAGCCCCGAGCGTGTTCCTCAACAGCCTGGGCGCCCATGGCATCTACTACTTCTTTGGAGGCGGAGCCTCGAAAGAGTCAGTCGACGACCTCTGCGCCACAGGCGTCGAGGTCTTCCTCGAAGACACCACACGTGCACACGGTCTCGAGCTCGTCGAGGACCGGGACCTGGAACGGGCATGACGAGAACGATTCCCCTTGTCTGAGTGGGACCTTTCCCGCAAATCGTGCTGACCACCCGAGCCCGAAGGGGTATGAGCGGTGTCTCTCGACCGATCACGACCGACCCCACTCGGAGGCGCGGACGGACCAGTGCCCTGCGTTTCGAGAATCGCGAGCATTTTCTTACCGAAGGAAGCCCATTCCTCCGGTGTCGCATGCTTGGTGGGATAAGCGACCCGCCGACGGGCGGAGTCCTTGGATAAGGACGGGGAAGGCGACCAATGACGGTGCTTCCGGGAGTGCCTTGAAGAGGCAGAGGAGTGGCGGGACCTACTCCGGAACCAAGACCCACTGGACTTCTGACGACTATGCAGAGAATCGCCCCTCGAATCGTCCGTCGAAAGCCCCGCAGACCTCTACTTCCGTGGCTTGGACACCTTACCTACCGACAGTTTCTTCTTGCGCTCCCGCAAGGCTTTGGACATAAGCGACTGGCAGTCGACACAATCATCTGTGTCATGGGCCTCCCCGAGGCACCAGAGGCAGGCGTTGTGCGAGTCCGTCATCAACATCTTGGACCTGCACTTCTTAATGCCCGGACGCGGGGTGGAAGACGAGGTAGACATCACGAAGGATAACTTCACAAACGAACAGGTTTCAAGAACCGAAAGAACAGAAAATCCAAACAGTCGAGGTGCGCTGAGATCTCAGAAGCGAACACATCGCGGAAAAAACGGAACTGAGGCTACAGGCGTCGTGCAACCAACTTATAACATCCTGTGACGACGGCCGTCGGAGGAGGTCCTCGAGGGCGGCGTATCGACTTCATCGACGCAGGACGCAGACGCCAAAAGATTTTCCGAAGCAGCACAGCTGTGGTGATTACTGTCATAGATATGGAATACGTCGGAGGACCCAATCCCCTCAAATATCTGTTTGACTCAGGATCAAATATGCTGCAGCAAGAGCCAACTGCAAAGCACAAAAGGAGTCGAAGAGGATAAGCCATGTACGCAGGACATATTTCTCTTAGATTAAGCAAAGGAGTGAACATTTCTGAGTGCCAAGTATTGAACAATCAAAGATGCAGAATGCACATGCAGAGTGGCGCAACCAAGTCTCCAGAGGCTGAGTAGAGTAATAGCACCCGATCTATAATTGAATCAAATAGCACTAAATAGAAGGACAGAATGGACAAAAACATGGACTCCTCACACGTGGTATAAGACCAGGATACAAGGCCTATTAATAAAGCGCCAGATGATGATACAATGTACCTTCACTCCCTTTAAAGTTCCGAACAGCCAACTACAAAGAAGCAGCCTTGGCTTAGGGCCTAACTGATGAGAGATGGTAGGCTAGCTGGCCAAGTGGACAGTTGTCCGACGTTGTTCCCTGCACCTGGGTTTTGTTTTTGCTTACATGCTGCTAATGAGCCGAATGTCCAAGGTTGAAAGAGTGCCAACCAATCATGAGGGCCTATTGTGGACTATGACATGCATTACTTACCGTAATAGCATTTGATGATTTTATCTGCTTAGATTCACATGCTGTTCAAATAGTCCGACATCTAGTGGAAACCGCAGAGTATTGCATCTGGTCTTTTGAGGATCGAAAGGGGACGTCGACATGGGCGTGCCCGTAACACCATCCCTAACTTGACGTATAGTGTACCCAAAATCCCTCACGCTTCGAGGTCCCTCCGATTGTATTTTTTCTGCCGTGAGGGAGCCTTATGACCATCGTAGGTAAGTACAGAAAAGAGAGAAAAGTAGTAAGACGTCTATGTTCCTTCCATCCGAGCGGGGAGGAAGGGTGGGCGCATGTGGATCTAAGCAGATACAACCATCAGAAATGATACTACGGTAAGTAATTCATGTCTCCCGAGGCTTGTTAATCTGCTTAGAATCACATGCTCTGCATAGACTAGCGACCAGTACCCAGAGTTGGAGGTGGGTTGTGAGAAGGAACAGTAGTGAAAAGATGTCTTAGTACTGCTTGTCCCACCTGAGAATCCGACCTAGAATGAGTGCCTAGGCAATAGTGTTTTGTAAAGGTGTGTACAAAACTCCAGGTTGCTGCTTTGCAAATAGATTTGAGGGGAACATTTGCAATGAATGCTATGGAAGCCCCAGTGCCTTGAGTGAGTGTGCTCTAGGCTTGAATGGCAGTTCTCTCATAGCAAGAGAGAAACAGAGTGTGATGCAACTGACAATCCACCTTGAGATTGCTGATTTAGAGACAGGGTCCTCTTCTCTACCAGCTGCCAGTGTCACGAAAACTGGTTTGTTTTTCTTAGTGGTTTAGTCTTCTCCAGATAGTAAATGACTGCCCTGCACACATCTACTGGGGTTCTGGAAGAAAGTAGGCAGTTCTATAGGCTGGTTCACGTGGAACTTGGAAATAAACTTCGGCGCACATCTAGGGTGAGTGCACAGAACTACCTTATCTCTTAACTGTAACAAAAGGGTCTAGAACTGAAAGGGCCTGCAGTTCACTGACTTTTCTTATCGAAGTGATTGCCACTAGGAAGGCGGTCTTTGTAACGCTCACCTGATTCCCGCAGAGGCGTCGGTCTTGACTGGGTGAATGCCGTATCTTCAAAGGTGATGTGTAACACACGGTTGGCTCTTTGGGCTGGACCTCTGTGCACTGTATGTCTGACTCGAAGAGTAAGATGTCTGCAGATAGAAAATATGGGATTAATGAACTGGGGTTATTGGGTGCCTCTCTCCTCTTCCCTTTCTCTTCTCCTGTAGAACCCCAAAGGTTAACACCCTCACCTTAGGTAAGTGAACGCCGAGCTCTCCATCTGCCTCTGGGCAGGGTGCCGTAACCAGTTTCTTCACTGGATAAGGGTGCAGGCCTCTTGACCTCAGAGGACTGCTGTCCGTCGTTAACTGCACGAACGGTAAGTTCTGGGCACTTCAAATGTCTTAAAAGTCTTTTGTAATGATATATCTCTTGTTTTGCAGGGTTCCGGCGATGGCGGGCTGATGAGAGTTGAGGATCAAACCCGCGTGAGGAATAGAAGCGCCTGGAAGCACGTAAGTAAGCGCTTGTAGCCTGCTTCACGATGCGCACAAACTGTCCCTTTTATCTTGCAGGTACAAGTTCGGAGCTTTAGAGAAGCTGAAGGGTGCTGGAATACCCACTGGATTCGGCGTGGGAAGGAGTAATGGCACGTGAGTAATAAAGTTGCCCAATGTCTTTAAACGCACCTTCTTTTGTCTTTCAGATGCGGGATGCAGCGCCGAAGGCCTCCGGAGCATGCGAAGAGCTGGTAAGCTTTTGTCTTTCAGATGCCGGAATGCAGTGCGAAGACCTCCGGAGCATGCGAAGAGTAGGTAAGCCTTTGTCTTTCAGATGCCGGAATGCAGCGCGAGGCGTTGGTGACAGCCGATGGACCAGATGCGCTGCCACTGAAGACCGTAGTGCTAACCTGTTCTTTCTTTGTCTTTACAGGTGCTGCTGAAGACTGGATTCCAGGATGGTAAGCCTTTGTTCCCTTAGGCCCAGGATCAGAAGCAGAAGCAGAAGACACGATGAGCGTTCTGCTGCAGAGAATGCAGAATAACGCAAAGCAAGATTCATCCATCGGGTGTGGTTTAAATAGCCTCCTGTAGTGCTTAGGTGTCTCCTTCCACAGCCACGCCTAGGTAAGAAAAGAGTTCCTGCTTTCCAGAAGAGTTCCAGTGTTCTGAACCTAGGGAGTGGCTCCTGCCCCACCCAACAGGAAAAGTAGTCCCAAACAGAAGAGGATCAGGGGTTCAACTGGCAGGTAAGTAAGCAGCATGGTCTGCTGAAGGTAAGTCCACCCAAGCATTATGAGCCCGGCGCTTCCAGCGCTGGGACTGGGCATCTTTATGAGCCTGGTGCCACTGGCGCCAGGACAGGGTCCAAAAGGTCCCAATTGGGACTGGCTGGCACTCGGAACCGGGGTTATGGGTCTGCTTCCAAGGGAGTCGGGCAAGTCCTGATCTTTTGGAAGCAGAGATCATGACAGTCTTGTAGGTAAGAGCCTTGAAGATTGCTTTATGCAAGGGCTCAAACGGACATCCCATAAGTCTGCTCAGTACCACATTTAGGTCCCATCCGGGAGCCGGGTTAGATATGGGGGGGGGGGGGTGAATTCTTTTAACCCCTTCCATGAAAGCCTTGATCACTGTATTTTCCACCACAGCACCTTCTGTTGTGATGAAGTGTAGGCTGAGAGTGCCGCTAAGCGAACCTTTAGTGAATTAAAAACCAGGCCTGAGTCCAGTGAGTCAGGCACAACACTATGGTAAGTGAGTCAGGTACAACAATATGTGTAGGCGGGCAGTCTGGATAGCCCTGTAGAGCGAGTGCCCCTTCTTTGTTCAGGTAGTATATGGCTGTGGTGCTGTCTGAGGATCAGGACCATCTTCCCCTGCAACTGTGTTTGAAAAGCTTTCACTGCCTTGAAAACAGCTAGGAGCTCCAACAGATTTATAGGGTTGGATGCTACCTCTGGTGACCACAGTCTGTGCGCTGTCTGTTTAAGCAGGTGAAAGCCACCCCAACCCCCTGAGAAATGCGTCCGTAGTAAGAGTGGCTTCCACTGTAGGGGTGGTGAAGGTTTTCCCCTTCAAGAGGTTCTCCCTCATCCACCAATGCAGGGAGAGAACGAGGGCTGCTGAGACAACCACTAGATCGTCCCATTGTCCGCTGGACTAACACCACTGGCTGTTGAGTCACTATTGCATGGGGCACCTGCTTTCACGCACGTGAGGCACTAACTAAATGCAGGACGCCATCATACCCAACAGTCGCATGGCTTTGCGTACCGTCACCTCCCGACTGGCTACATACTGAGGGCTCTGAAACAGCATGTTCTGAACCCTCTCGTTGGAGGGGAAGACGAGGCAGTCTTCTGTCTGAATCAGAGCTCCCAGAAACCGTTTGATTTGACTGGGGTCTAGGCTGGATTTCTTCTCGTTTATGGAGAATTCCAGACTGAATAAGAGGTCTATCGTCCTTTGACTATTTGACAGGCATGTTCCGTAGGAGTCCCCTGTTATGAGCCAGTCGTCGAGGTAAGGATAAACTGGGACGGATTGCCTGCGCAGATGTGCTGCCGCAGCCACCAGTACCAGTGTAATTACCCTTGTGGCTGAGGCAATGCCGAAGGGAAGTACTTTGAACTGATAGTGCTTGTCCTCGATCATGAACCTTAGGTATTTTCTGTGTGCCGGCAAAATTGAAATATGAAAGTACGCATCTTTCATGTCGAATGTTGCCATGTAATCCCCCTGTGTTAGCAGAGGAATTACCTCTTGCAGTGTGACCATACAAAACTTTTGAGGTTTGACAAATGTGTTCACTGGGCGCAAGCCTAGCATGGTGAGATCCTTTTTGGGTACAAGGAAGTCCACTGAATAAATACCTGTCGAAGAGGGTCAACTTCTATGGCGCCCTTTTCCTGCAGGATCTCAACCTCTTGCAGAACAGGTGCAGAATAGGTGCGTAGGTGTTCCGGCGTCTTGATTTCAGAGGTCTGAATTGATGTGATCGGCAAAACTCTATGCAGTACCCGTGGGCAACGGTCTTGAGTACCCACTGGTCTGTTATCCCCTCCCATGCATGAAGGAATGAAGGAATGAGGTTAGGCGTCCTCCGACCAGGGAGGCATGGGAGGGGACCCGGATCTGAGTCATTTCTGACCTGAGGCCGGGGAGCCTCTGGGTTGGGGGGCAATTCCGGCCCCTGCCCTTCCGACGTTGTTGTCCTCTTGGTGGATAAGTGCTGGTGGTGTTAGATCCTTGTCCTGAGGACCAGTTTCCTGAACCATACTGGTTGTGAGGGGAGCGAGAGCAGGATTGTCCCCGAAAGGAACAACGAGAACCTCCACCTCTCTGCTGAAAAGGCTTCCGAGTAATTTGGTTTAAGCTTTTCAGAGTCTTGTGCTCCTTTGTTGCTGTCTCCAGTGCCTCATCTACAGCCTTGCCGAATAGATTGGCCTCCTCTACCAGCTTAATGATTAAAAAAGCCTGGGTTTCTGGATTGAACCCAGATTTCTTTTGACAGGCATGCCGTTTTAATAGGGTGCACTGGGCTAAGGTCCTGCCCGCTGTTTCAGCAGCGTCCAAAGTATTCTTTAGAATATTTTGATTTACCTGCTTGCCTTCCGATACAAATTGCAAGCAATCGAGCCTGCACAGGTTCCGGGACCTCTTGAAGATCCTCCTGCAGTACATTCCACTGAACATCTGAGTAGCTAGCCAACAGTGTGGTATTGTTGGCTATGCGTGTGGAGTACGCTGCAGCAGTGGTAATTCTCTTACCCAGTGCTTAAAGCTTTTTACAATCTTTATTAGGCCGGTGCCTCTGCTGTAGACAAGGGGACGCCCACTCTTTTCTTCGTAGTGGTAACCACCAGCGAATCTGGAGTGGCATGCCCCCTAATGTAGAGGGTGTCAGTAGGGAAGGACGAAAGAGCTCCTCCACACATGGATTAATAGCCCTAGTCTGAGTGGACGTTAACAGGGAAGGAGCAAGGCGTCTCTTTATAGAATTTATTAAAGGAATAGCCTGACTGGCCGGAGGCTTTTCCTTAAGAATGTCCTCAACAAAGTCTGAATCTGGCACAGCCTCCTGTGTGGTAATTTGGGAATGCTCAGCTGCCTTCTTTAAGATAGCGTTAAACGCCATCTGGTCGTCAACAGGCAACGCCTGGCAGTCTGGTGGCGAGTCCATACCAAGGTATCAGGATGCTGAGTAGGGGACGCCCAATGCTGATCATCAACTGGAGGGTCGTCCTCCCAACCTTGATTGGGATCCGAAGGGTCATCAACAGGATCATCAAAAGGGCCATCCTCCTGTGTATATGTATCCACATGGAAATCATCAGTGATGTTTAGAATGTCCTCATGATGTGCATCAAAGGTCCTTGAAAATGTAGTCACAGGCATATAAGGGCTCTTTTCACGAGGACTTTTTGGAGCAAACCTCTCAGAAAGTTCGACAAATCTTTCTAATCTGTTCATACACCCCTCAAACTTCTCTCTGGTCCAGGAATCTGAATCCTGGAGGGCTATAGGAGGAAAGGGCTCTTCTTCTGGCTGAGTTTCTGTTCTGGATCGTCAAGATTTATCACCTAGAGCCGTAGACAAAGAGACAGGACTCTCTGTGTAATCTTTTCTACCTTCCAGGTGTTTCGACGCGCCCTTAGCCTGTTCCTTTTGTTTCACCACCAAAAAAATCTTCGCAATGCTATTGGTAATGCCTGGCGTCACCGGGAGGTGTGGGCTGTGTAGACGGTTGCGCTGTAGATATTTGTGCAACCGGGCCCTTGAGCGGCACCGACGCACTCTTCTGAGGCATTTCGATGGCCACATGGCTTTTGGCACCCTTACTTTTGGACTGCCCGGACGCATGCCACTGACTCAGTTGCGGGGAGGGCTGTCGATCACGGGAACCGGCGGGTACCACTGAACTGGCTGACATACCCGTTAACGCCTTGGAGCGTTTCGTTGGAGCTGTCTAAGCAGAACCAGGGGTTGTGTCCTTAGTGTGGGAATCATGTGCTTTCCTGTCGCCGGGATGTATTTTCCCCAAAGCGAGACTTTCGTCCTGCCCGTCAGGGTTAGGAACGGACGGCGTGGAGCGAGAACACTCCTGTGTAAGGTCAATGGCGTCCGATTTGGAGCCTTGGTTGTCACTAAGGTCCTTGTCACACTCGGCGGTTGTGGCAGTAGGGGAGTTACGCTCTGCCCGCGACATACCGTAGTCCGCCCACCGCTTTAAGCAACGCTCCTTTATAGTCTTGGGACGCAGGAGCTTACAGGCCTCACAGGACGCCTCGTGATCGAGGGGGGAAGACAGTTATTGCACCGCGGGTGCTAGTCTTTCCACAGGAATTTCTCCTTACAGTAAGGACAAAATCTAAATGGTGTACTGTCCATAGCGCAGGATCTGAAATGTGATGACAAAACCAAGGAAACAAAGAAGGAAAGACATTCTCGAAAGAATAGAACCCCAAATACCCCCCCCCCTCCACCCCACCCCCTCCCCCCCCCAAGTCCGCACTTTCCCTACTGTGTAGACCGGCCAGAAGGCCCGGCCACGTGGTCAGCAGTGCCAACCGGAGTCCCAGCCGTCGAAATTCAGTCCTCAGCAGTCTTTGGCGGTGGTATCTGAAGCAACCGTCGAAGGGGAGAGGTGACAGAAAAACAACCGGAGGTCGGGAATATAACAATATTGCAATTTTTTGGAAGAGCTCCACATAAGGTGACCAGCTAGTGGGCGGAAAAAAACAATCTGAGGGATCTCGACGCGTGAGGAATTTTGGGTACACTACACATCACATTAGGGATAGTGTTACAAGCACGCTCATGTCGACGTCCCCTTTCGATCCTCGAAAGAAATACTCTGCGGTTTCCACTATATGCACAGCATGTGATTCCAAGCAGATTAACAAGCATCAGAAACATTGTTGCAGAAGCCAATCGGCTACTATTGTCTATATTTTTACATAGTTGGAGGTAGTTCAAGGTGTGCCTACTTGATAAGGGGCACCCAATGATGTTACTAACCCCTACGCAGACTATAGGTATATATGTTCCCTTAACCAATCCCTCCGCCCGATAGGTTTTTAATGTTTGCTACGTAGGACGAAGTCATAGCCTGCATACACTGATGTATAAAGACTTTTGTGTAATTTAAATGCGTTGAGCATGTGTGAGCTGCAATTTATTTGCTCGCCAGATTTCTCTACTTTATTCAGCTGACAAAGTCATATTTTGCCATATTCTTTGAGTCTGTCTGGTTATTTGGGCCTGAGATCAGTTATTGTGGTAATGCCATCCAGCACCTGGAACGCTACTGCACAATACCCACTTCTTGGGCGATACCAGGGGCCTTGAAAAATGGACACAATTTGATGTATTCATGCTACAGGATTGCTGGCTGACTTCCCAGCTCAGGGGTGCTGGATAGACTTATGGGGGATGGGGGGATTCATAAATGGGGTACAATGTTATCTAAAAATCACTAGGATACCTGTGCCTCATAGTAATTCTAATATACTAATGGTTCAACAACATCTATGATCCCCCTGGAGCAGGACATATGAAGATAAACATGAGAGATATACAAGAAATTCTAGTGCAAAAAGCAGTAGCTATAGGAACACAATTATATTGGTAGGTTGACTTAAACGCCCCCTGCATAGTTGCAAGTAATCATGTGTGTACTAAGTCTCTAACCTGTGTTCTTCCCATCTCAATAACGAAAGAAACCATAGAAAACACACAAGGCCAGAAATTGATGGATTACACGGAAGCGAACAAACTGTGTAAGGTAAATGGAAGGGTAAAGGGAGATATCCCTAGTAACTAAACCGGATGTAATGGATGTACTGGAAAATATTATTCCACCATAGATTTTTTTTAAGCAAGACTTCAATTGAGAAAAATCGAATCTTCTTAAAGCTTACATTGAAATTGTGATTCTATGACAAGACAGGAGGAGAGCATTATACTTAGGCTTTAAACACAAAAGGGGGAAGAGTTTCATTGGATTAACTAAAAACAAAAAAAAATAATGTTTCTTGAAAACTACCAAACCCCACAATCCTCTGGTCTCGGGTAGTCCTGGTATGCCCTTTCGCCCCATCAGGCACTGGCACCATCTATAAAAGCCCCTCCTTGACAGTCCAGTTCTCTTTTCGTAAAAAAAATAAATAAAAATTAGGAATAAACATGCAGCCACCTAGTGGGCTCATTTAAATCAGCTGAGGGAAACGGATAGCTCGTGAGGGCGAGCATTGTATGATGGCACACTGGAGATCCCAGAGGGTTCCGAAGCACATCCACTGAGTGGAGCTCAGATGAGTGGGATGAGGAGCCCGCTGAAGTGGAGCAGGACCTCTCCCATAGCTTTAAAAAGTTCTTGGGTGACTCATGGTCACAGGCAGTGGCAGAAGGAGTGCTACCACTGACACAGAGGTTAGACCACTTGGAAGCAATGCTGAACAAACAAAGCTCAAGAGAGGTCCAGGAAGAGGGCACTCAGCCCAGGTGAAGGTACCTCAGCTGGACACCCCAAGTCAGGGGTTGAGAATCAGGGCAGTAAAAAGGCTTGGAAGAGAACCCACTCTTTGACGCCCCCGAGCCAAGATGAAGGGGTAGATAATAGACCCCAGGAGTCGATCTATCCAGGTTCCAGGTTGAAAGACGCCTTTCTGAAAAGGTTGATCGTGCCAGGCTCTGGACCCCCTGCCCCAGGGGTGTACAATACAGGGGAAGAAGAGGACAAGCCAGGGTACTCCCCAGACAATGAGGAGGAGGAGGAAGAAGAGGAGGCTCCTCAGAAACTCAACGTCCTCAAGCAGCCTCCGGAAGAGGAGGGTCGGACCGATATGTTTGACCCGGATTCTATAAGGCACCCCAGGTCCACAGATTGGGTACCATCGACAATATCTTCATACTCTGGCACAGCGCCAGCATTGCAGGAACAGGCCTCGTGGGTATGCACCCTGATATCTTCCCTCGGCTTCATACTAAATACGGAGAAGTCGGATCTGCGTCCGGCACAGAGAATAAAGTTTCTAGGTTTCATTATAGACACCAGGAAAGCCTTCCTAGAACTGCCAGTGCTCAAGATAAAAGCCATAAAGAAGAGTGATAGAGTCATACACAAGCAGAGCAGGCTGGGGAGCTCGATGCGGGGAGCTAGAGACCGGAGGGAAATAGTCTGAAGAAGAACTCCAGCTCCACATATACTGCCTAGAGCTTTTAGCAGGGTCGTTCGCAGTACGAGCATTCACCAGAGAAGTGTTGCGTCCTCCTGAAGATGGACATTTTGGCCGTTCGATACATAAACAAGCTGGGAGGGACATCCTCCAGAATGTTAGCGGAGTTAGCAAAAGGGTTTTGGCCCCACTGTCTGCAACAGCAGATATCAGTGTCGGCAGAATACTTGCCAGGAGCGCGAAAATTCAGTAGCAGACTGGAACTGGCAATAATTGGTAGATTCCAGCGACTGTAAGCTACAGACAAGCATCTTCATTCAGATTCAAGAGATATGGGGGCCCATGGATACCGATCTATTCGCATCCAGGCTCAATGCACAAATCCCCAGATTCTTCAGTTGGAGGATAGATCCGGAAGCAGCGGGGACGGACGTGTTTCTACAACAATGGGCAGGAGCAGTTCACTATGCATTTCCACCATTCGTCATGCTGACAAGGGTACTGGCGAAAGTGCGCAGAAAGCAGGCGCCAATAGTGCTCATAGTTCCAATATGGAAGTCCCAGTCGTAGTTTCCAGTAGTGATGGAACTATCCACGGATTTCCAGAGAGTGCTTCCATGTCAGAGACAACATGCTGCAGGGCCTGAGCGGGCAGCATCATCCTCTAGTGCAGGGCACTCTGCGCTTGATGGCTTGCAGGGTTTTGGGCAACGATGGCAGCTGCCAGGCATTTCGCAGCTCGATGCCTACTGTATTAGAGATTCCTGGGCGCCTTCCACCGTCAGGAGTTATGGTGCCGCGTGGAGGCACTGGGCCAACTACTGCGCAGGATTCAGTGTTCATTCCGTTTCGGTCCCTTTAGTGCACGTATTAAACTTCCTGGCAGAAAGGTTTGGGGAAGAATGTGCGTACAGGACAATTGGCGTCTATAGATCAGCTATCTCAGCTGGTCACGACAGAATTGAGAGTAGGTCAGTGGGGGAACATCCGGCAGTACTGCGTCTGTTGATGGGAGTAAAAATGCAAAAGCCCCCGGGAAACAAAGTACTCGGTGCTCTGGGATGTACGAGGGGTCTTCCAACTGTTCTTGTCCTGGCCAGACAATGAGGCCCTTTCGAGGTCGCAATTATCAGGGAAGCTAGCTACGCTTTTATGCTTAGTCGCTTGTAGCAGAGTCTCAGATGTAAAGGCGCTAGAGATACAGGAAAGGGAAAGTGTTCTATCCGGAAGGAGTAGCCTTTAATGTAGTACATAGGACCAAGTCAGACTCCTCGATTATTTCCTACCCATACTTCCCAAATAATAGCAAGCTGCGCGTTGCGCAATGTATAAAAGCCTATGAGGTAGCTACGGCATCAGTGAGGACGGTAGGAGTTACTCAGCTTCTGATTGCGCGCAGGATGCCATTCCACGCAGTAGCAACAGCGACAATTGCGAGATGGGTCAAGGAAGTAATGCATTGGGCAGGTACTGATTGGTCTAAATTTGGCGCGCATTCAGCGAGAGGCGCAATGGCATCTAGGGAGTTTTCACCAGGAGTGCCTTTGCAGGATATTATGAATGACTGCTCTAATGAGTCGACTTTTAAGAAATTTTATTTTAAACCAATTTCGCAGATAGCGAGTGCTGTGATTGATAGCTTTGAACAAGCATAATGCTTGCCTCCTGTCTTGTCATAGAATGAAGATTGCCCATGCTTGGAGCACTAGGTAGTCTTAATTCTATTAAAGACAAAGGAGGTGAGCATTATATCCCACCCTAAATGATTAAATTCGTCAGAATGTCTAACCTGTATTGATGACGTAATATGGTTTGACCCCCCCCCCACCTGTTACGCTCACCTGGTATCCACGGGGACGCCCGTATGCCCTGGTTGCCGGATTCCCCCTGGACGTGCCCAATTCGGGATGATGTCTGCTATGGCAGGTGGGCCTGAAAACACAGGAGGACTGGACCTGGGCACAGATTTTGTTTCCTCCCACCAGCCCCTTGGACTCGACCTGATGGCCCCCTCCTCACCTTCTCATGATGTCTGGCGTGCTCTACGTCCTGCTTTCTGCGCTGGGGTGCGTAGTTTTCTGCGGGTTGAAGCGACCGAGTTAACTTCACTGGTGCCAACCCATTCAAGTGTCTTTAAGAAGCTAAGTCCGATTATAGCAGTCTCTGAAGGCCTTTGCTTTTCTTTCGTGTTATTAATGTCTTTCTCCGATTGTTCCCCCCCTTAGGTGTTCGGAGGTTCGCTGGGTGCGCTGCTTGGATCAAGCTCCTGCCGGGATTATGGACGCGGAGCGTATGAAGAATGGCAGGTTCAGCGTGAAGTGCGGCGCTCAAATGTCTTTTTGGGCTAACCTGTATTCTTTATTCCTTTTCAGGTCACGATGGTCTTTCTGGGTGTGCGGAAGATTTCCGGAGCGGAACCGGCCAAGATATGCCCAGCCAGGTGAGGTGGTTATGGTTACTGCTGTGATTGCCGCGAGTAACCTGTTTAACGTTGGCCTTTTTTCTCTCTCCCTCCAGGTGCTTCGTTCCGGTGCATGCGTGATGTCCTGAAGATGCTGCCAACGGGATGGAAGACTGCGAGCAGCCGGGATCGAAGGATGGAAAGCTGCAGGTAAGCAAGGACTGCTAATGATGTTCTTTTGTCTCCTCTGCAGGTCCGCTATTCCAGGAACGCCGGGTGCTGGTCTCTGAACACTATTAGCATCACGCTGCTGGCTGCAGAATAACGCAAAGCACGTTCTGTAGCTTGGGTGTGGTTTATATAGCCTACCCCTGTAAAGTAGTCCAGGTAAAGTAGTCCGGGCTACCACACCCTAAAACACTGCACCGCACAGTCTGGTTCTTAGCGACTAGACTGTGTGGGTGCCTCCATGTTGGCTGCAGGCTTACACACAAAAAGTAGTCCCCTCAAGTCCCATTCCAAATATGAGACTGACTCCAGGAGTGTCCCTGGTGATAATGTAAGGCCCTTGGGGCCCCAAATGAACCCCAAATCCTAACCCTACCTGCCATGTGACCATGCCAGTGGGGTTCTGGGTCACGGAACGAAGCAGCACCCCCCCCCTCCACCCCAGATCCCTCCTAAGGTGATTCTTCTGCCTGGTCCAGGCTTGTCTGGAAAGTTTCGATGAAACGTTCTAATTAAACGCGATGCATGAATGTTCTCACTAGGTTCCCAAGATCTGTCTTGAGGGCCATAACCCTTCCAATCGATTAGATAGTATAGTTTGGATCTGGTATATTCGGAATCCAGGATTTCTTTCACTTCATATTTTGGGTTCTCCATCGATCATGAGGGGTTCAGGTGGTGGTTTAACTCGTGTACCGGGTTGTACTGGTTTTAGCAGTGAGACATGGAACACTGGATGAATTTGCATGTTAGCTGGCAATGTTAGTTTAACTGCTGTCGGGTTGATGGCTTAAACAGGAAAAGGTCCCAAATAGCAAGGGCGAAAAGTCTGGGTTCCCTTTAGTGGTATGTATTTTGTTGCTAGCCAAACTCTGTCTCCTATCTGATAGTCAGGGGCCTTTTTCCGATGTTGGTCTGCAAACCTTTTTTGCTTACTTTTGGCTTGGATTAACTGCTCTGTTGCCTTTTTAAAGGCTTGAGCGACGTTTGCATGAAGAGTCTTTACAGCCGGCATTTCAAGGCTGGGAGGGCTGTCTAGTTCGGAAGTATGTGGATGTCTGCCGTAGAGGGTGTAAAAAGGTGTTTGCCCAGTTCTAGAATGTACTGAATTGTTGTAAGCATATTCGGCTATCCATAATAGATCTCGCCAGGTTCCTTCAACTTGGTGCTGCATTCATCGTAACTATTGTTCGAGAGTCTGGTTGGTCCTCTCTGTTTGACCATCCGTTTGAGGGTGATGGCTGGTGGATAGCCGTATGTCGATGTGAGCCATAGCGCAGCACTTTTTCCAGAGGTTCGATACGGATTGGCTCCCTCGATCAGAGAGAATCCATGCAGCTTGATAATGTTTTCCAAAAAAACATTTACTAGCTGGGATGCATCTGGAAGGCCTTTGAAAGGGATAAAGTGTGTCATTTTAGAAAATAGGTCCACTACAACTAAAATGGTATTGAACCCTTGGCTGGGAGGTAAATCAGTAATGAAGTTGAGAGAGAGTGTGTGTGCCATGGTGCCGGAGGTATTTCTACTAGTTGCAGGAGGCCAGCTGGTCTTTGCTTCAATGACTTGTTTTGTGCACACACTCCACATGACTGAACGTATTGGATGAGGTCTCGACGCCAAATGGGCCACCAATAATTGCATTTTACTTTGGCTAGAGTTTTGACAATTCCGGGATGATCCTCCATCAAAGAGTCATGATAGTCTGAAATGATTTGTTGTTGTAGCTCGGTTTTAGGCACGTACAGGCATTCGTCAAAATATGGCAGTTGATTTTTGACAGTGTATTGTTTTCCTTTGGTATGCCATGCAAGTAACTTGCTTGGGGTTATTTCCCGTTGGATCACATTTCTAAGTTCAGTTTGTGTTAAAGCTGTGGTGAGGCCTAAAAGCTTGTCCTCAGGTATAATGGCCACTGGATCTGGAGTTGCATATTCTCCTTCATCGATGCGCATGCGAGATAGTGCGTCAGCTTTCCCATTTCTTACGCCTGGTCGATAAGTGATTACATAGTCATATTCAGCGAAGAAAAGGGCCCATCGTGATTGGCGCGAGGATTGCGCCTTTGCTGTTTTTAAATATTGTAAGTTCCGATGGTCTGTAATTACAGTTACTGTATGCCTGGCCCCTAAGAGATAATGCCGCCATGCCTTGAAGGCAGATTTTATAGCAAGCAGTTCCTTATCGGTGATGGCATAATTGAGTTCAGGAGATGTGAATTTTCGTGACCAGAAGGCCACGGGGTGCAATTAGCCAGTTTCAGGGTCTTTTTGAGAAAGAACCGCCCCCATAGCCATACTGAAAACACCTGTTTCCACGATGTAAAGAAGATCTGGACGAGGGTGTCGTAAAATCGGGGCTGAGGTGAACCTTTCCGTTAGTTCTTGGAAGGCCTTTTCGGCATCTTCTGAACACATGAATTTTTTATTGTTTTTTCGTCGAAGTAACGTGATCGGATGCACAATCTGAGAAAAGTCTGGGATGAATCGACGGTAGAAATTTGCTAAACTCCGCATGCTCTGGACCCCTTTTACTGAGGTCGGGGAGGGCCATTTAAGAATGGCATCCACCTTGTGTGCATCCATTCGAATCCCTTTCGGAGTAAGAACGAAACCAAGAAATTCAACTTCGGTCACGTAGAAAAAAACATTTTTCAAGTTTTGCGTATAGTCTATGTTGGTGCAGTTTGCCAAGGACAGTGCGGACATGCTTGACATAGTCTTGTTCTGAGGTTGAATACACTAGGATGTAATCTCTGTAGACTAGGGCTCAAACATCGATCAGCTCAGTTAGGACGTCGTTCATAAAATATTGGAACGCCGCCGGGGCATTGCAAAGCCCGAAAGGCATTACCTTGTACTCAAACAACCCATACTTAGTACGAAAGGCCGCATCCATACATCTCCTTTTTTAACTCCGACCAGGTGGTACGCTCTTCTGAGATCTTACTTAGTATAAATCTGGGCATCTTTGACTTGATCTAGCATCTCTGGAATAAGGGGCAGTGGGTAACTGTTTTTCACGGTGATCTGGTTCAGGGCGCGATAGTCAATACAGGTTCTCAAGTCCCCTTCCTTTTTTGGTATGAAGAATAGGGGACTGGCTGCCAGTGATTTGGATGGGCGAATGAACCCATTTGCCAAGTACTGGTCCAGATAGGACTTTAGGTGCTGATTTTCTGATACGGTGAGCGCATAGATTCTGCCGCAAGGGATCTGTGCACCAGGTATGAGGTCAATCTGACAGTCATAGGACATGTGCGGTGGTAGTGTATTAGCTTATTCCTTCTGGAACACATCCTGGAAATCTTGATATTCTTCAGGGAGAGTACTGGTTGCACCAAGTGTAGATATGCCGATTCTAGGACTCATAGAAACCTTGAAACTGGACTTGTTTTCTTGGAGATAACAGGTGGAGGCGCAATCATGAGGAAAAGTCAGTTTTCTTGCACGCCAATCTATCCGAGGGTTATGAGCAACTAACCATGGCATCCCTAATATTAGCTGAAACTGAGGCGCCTTGATGAGATCGAAGGAAATCGATTCCCGGTGTCCAAACTGGCACAGCAGGATTATTCCTGCTGTACATTGGGTTACTGGTCTGGAAGCAATTTCAGTCCCATCTACTGTGGTAACCTTTTCTGTGTTCAGCTTAAAACTTAAGGGAAGCCCCATCCGTGCGGCCAGATCTTGAGCAATATAATTCCCAACTGCTCCGCTGTCTATGTAAGCTTCAACGGAATGCATCCTTGAAGGTTGTTGGTGATTGATTAGGATCACTGGTATTGCAAAATGTGAGGTCGGTGGCTCATTCTTCACACTCGACAAACTGACCTCTACCTTTGTCGAGCTAGGCAGTTTTCCGACTCCTTACTCTCATTCTTTTCTGTAGCTCCTACAATTCACTTGGGGGGTTTTATTGGACAGTCTTTTAAGAAGTGCCCCCATTGTCCACAGTACAAACATAACTGCTGTTGCCTTCTCTTGTCTCTTTCAGCTTTTGTTAACGGTGGTCGTATGCCTCCAATTTGCATTAGCCCTGTGGTATTCTCCGACGTGCGCGGAGTAGCATCCTTGGTTCGCAGATACATGGCCCGTGTGTCGGATTTATACCGATCCGCTTTCTGATCTTGTAGTCGATGATCTAATTGCACCACCAGATTGATAAATTCACTACAGTCTCTAGGTGGATCAACTACCTGGGCCAAGACGTCCTTTAATTCCCCTCGAAGGCCTCGGTGAAAGAATGTGGTTCTCTTGTCTTCAGGCCACCTGGTTTCGGCCACTAACCTATTGAAGGTTGCTATGTATGTTAGTAAGTCCCGATTCCTCTGCCGGAGTGATAAGAGTTCGTTGTCTACAGCTTGTTCATGGGTGTGTCGGGCAAAGAGCTTTTCCATTTTCCTTTGGAAGCCCCCAAAGTCACGTAGTAACGGATCATCATAGCTCACAAGCGCCACTGACCAATCTGCTGCACTACCACTTAGATATGACAAAATAAATGCTACTCGTTCCTGGTCGTTAGGGAATGCACCCGGTCTTTAGAGGAAATGAAGGCAACATTGATTCATGACTGCTGCATACTTTCTTGGATCTCCTGAAATCCTTTCTGGCGGTGCTAACGGTATTGCTCCGGGTAAATTGATTTGCACTGGAGCAGTAGACTACGTGGTTGCCTGTGCCGCCGAAGTTGTCCCGGGTAATGGAGCTTGCCCGGCCTGTGATTGCAGTAGTTGCCTGCTGATTTCTTCAGTGCAATCCTTGGTGACGACAAGATCCCTTCGCAGGGTATTAGTCTCTTGCCTAGCCGAATGCATTTCGGTGCGCAATTGTCCTAATAACTGGGCCAGTTGGTCCATTTCTGAAGTCTTCATGGCGCCCAGGTGGATTTTGTTATGAGGCTTCGCGTTCTGTTATGCTCACCTGGTATCCACGGGGACGCCCGTATGCCCTGGTTGCCGGATTCCCCCCGGATGTGCCCAATTAGGGATGATGTCTTCTATGGCAGGTGGGCCTGAAAACACAGGAGGACTGGACTTAGACACAGATTTCGTTTCCTCCCACCAGCCCCTTGGACTCGACCTGATGGCCCCCTCCTCACCTTGTTATGTCTGGTGTGCTCTCCGTCCTGCTTTCTGCACAGGGGCGCGTAGTTTTCTGCGGGTTGAAGCGACCGAGTTAACTTCACTGGTGCCAACCCATTCAAGTGTCTTTAAGGAAGCAAGTCCGATTATAGCAGTATCTGAAGGCCTTTGCTTTTCTTTCGTGCTATTAATGTCTTTCTCGGATTCTTTCCCCCTTAGGTGTTCGGAGGTTTGCTGAGTGCGCTGCATGGATCAGGCTCCTGCCGGGATTATGGACACAGAGCGTATGAAGAATGGTAGGTTCAGCGCGAAGTGCGGTGCGCAAATGTCTTTTTGGGCTAACCTGTATTCTTTATTCCTTTTCAGGTCGCGATGGTCTTTCTGGGTGTGCGGAGATTTCTGGAGCGGAACCGGCCAAGATATGCCCAGCCAGGTGAGGAGGTTATGGTTACTGCTGTGATTGCCGTGAGTAACCTGTTTAACGTTGTCCTTTTTTCTCTCTCCCTCCAGGTGCTTTGTTCCGGTGTGTGCATGATGTCCTGAAGATGCTGCCAACGGGATGGAAGACCGCGAGCAGCCGGGATCGAAGGATGGAAAGCTGCAGGTAAGCAGGGACTGCTAATGATGTTCTTTTGTCTCCTCTGCAGGTCCGCTATTCCAGGAACGCTGGGTGCTGGTCTCTGAACACGATGAGCATCACGCTGCTGGCTGCAGAATAACGCAAAGCGCGTTCTGTAGCTCGGGTGTGGTTTATATATCCTACCCCTGTAAAGTAGTCCAGGTAAAGTAGTCTGGGCTACCACACCCTAAAACACAACAACGCACAGTCTGGTTCTTAGGGACTAGACTGTGTGGGTGCCTCCATGTTGGCTGCAGGCTTACACACAAAAAGTAGTCCCCTCAAGTCCCATTCCAAATATGAGCCTGGCGCCAGGACTGACTGCAGGAGAGTCCCTGGTGATAATGTAAGGTCCTAACCCTACCTGACATGTGACCATGCCAGTGGGGTTCTGGGTCACGGGTCGTGACACCAACCCCCCCGAACCCCTTTGATGATTGCGCAGTTTGTTTCAGATTAGCCGAAGGCAACCTGAATGGAGTCAAAGGGGTGCTTCGGTGTGAAGGCCTAAGGGAAGAATGTTCTGTCGTAGCCGACTCAGAGCTGCAGCTCAGCAGAGGTTCAGGTTCTACAGTTGGGTTATGTTCACTGTTGGCGTTTTAAGTTTAGAAAGTGGACGCTGACAAAGAAAGAGGAACTGGACTGTCAAGGAGTGGCTTTTATAGATGGTGCCAGTGCCGGATGAGGTATTGTATTTATGTAGCGCACCCAAGCCTTGAGGCAACTGGGCACTTCTGTTAGGTACAGAGGACATCATTATAATTACAAATACAGGCATAGTAAGTCACATCGTTTACAAGTACAGTCATGGTAAAGACACAACATTAAAAGCCTGGATTGGCATATACAGGCATAGAGAATACATAGCAGGAAGTATATACAGTAAAGATCGATAACTATCTACAAGACTCTTTAAAGCAAAGTAGTGTTTGTATGTTGGCGAGGTGGCAGCTTAGCTTTCGTTCAGACAACGCCAGAATTTGTCCATATGTTGGAATTTATGGAAGGAGTGTTCAAGCCTGATGTTGGGGGGGTAGTGCATAGCAAGATTTGGCTGCTAGGACTGGGAAGCTTTTGCCCCCTGCCTTTTGCAGTTTGAACTTTGGTATGATGAGGAGGTTGGAATTGGAGGTTCTCGTTTATCATAATGATGGTTGGAATTTGAATTTGCTGCAGAGATAATTCAGTGCTTGATTGTGTGTACATTTGTGTAGAAGGGAGAGAGTTTTGAGTTTGATTCTTTGGTTAATAGAGAGCCAGTGAACACTATGTCTCAACTCTGAGATGTGTTGTTTTCTGGGGAAGTTGGTAGCTGCTCTTAAGGCGTTTTGAAAGATTGGTAGTTTTTCAAGGTTGTGCTGATTGGTGCCTAGATACAGCGCATTACAGTAGTCTAGTTTGGTTAGTACTAGCGCCCTAGCCAGAGTGATGCAGTTTGCAGTCGCCAAGAAAGGTCTACATGCGTTAATGAGCTTGCATGTGTAGGCAGTAGTGGATGCGGTAGTGTTAAATTGTTTGCCGAGCGAGATAGAGGAGTCTATGTACATGCCAAGAGTTTTGACGTCTTTAGACACTTTGATATTATTGCCATCAATGGTGAAGGAGTTGAATTTGTCGTCAAGTTTGTTGAGTCTAGATTGGGTACCCACAAGAAGGAGGAGCTCAGTCTCGTCGTCGGTGAGGCAGAGTCTGTGTTGTGCCATCCAAGCTTGGATGATAAGATAAATGTCATTGAGTTGTTGAGTGTCTGTGTCATAGTTGCCCGTTAAATGTATGAGGATTTGCGTGTCGTCAGCATAGTTGGTGTACGAAATGCCCAGTTGGTCAAGTTTGCAAAAAGAGGTTTTGTGAATATATTATAGAGTGTGGGGGAGACACAGGAGCCTTGTGGAACTCCGCATGTGACAGATGAAGGTGGTGCAGAGGGTGCCAACACTGTGGTTGTTCTATTGTCAAGGAATGACTGGATCCAGGTGATTGCTTTGATGGAGAAGTGGGCTGCTGAAGAGAGATGATTACAGAGGGTTTTATGGTCGACCAGGTCAAACGCTGCTGATAGATCTAGTAAAAGGAGGATGGCAAGGTTACCAGAGTCCTTGATGTTTTCGATTTGGGTTACTAGGTCTATTAGGGCTGTTTCTGTCCATGTCTGGGTCGGAATCCAGATTGGCGTAGCCCTAGCAGATTGTCGCTTTCCAGGTGGTGTTGGATCTGTAAATAGGCTTCTCTGTCTATGATTTTCAAAAGGAAGGGTACAGTGGTGATAGGTCTATAGTTGGAAGGATTGTTGGGGTCAAGAGTTGGTTTCTTAAGGAGAGGCATGACCCACAAGTCCTTGAGGTTAGTGGGGACGGTATTAGAATTGAAGGTGGCATTGATAAGTGCAGGGGTGAAAGGGCACACCAGGACTACCTGAGAACCGAGGATTATGGGGTTTGTTAGTTTTCAAGAAAAACATTTTTTTAGTTCAACCATTGAAACTCTACCCCCTTTTGGTGTTTAAAGCCCGGAGGTTCTGGGGAAACTCAAAATGTGTTAAAGTAAAAAAAAAAAAAAAAAAAAAAGAAAATGTTTGAATTTGAAATGCTGTTGAAGCAGTAATAAAGAAAGATAAGCATAATGCTTGCTTCCTTTGTCTTTACCTAGCTCTCTAAGCATGGGCAATCTTCATTAACAAAGGCACCGCAGATTAAGACTGCTGAGGTGACTATAAATCTGAGCTGTAATTAAACAACCTGGACTGCGCGTAACCTGGAAACAATAATAATAATACTCTGGATGCCTTTGTTTCATGGCTACATAAGCATACTGCTCTATTCGCCTCTACAGGTACTAGGCTCTTTGTTGGAATCCCAGATTACAAATTAGGATTTAAATATGATGCATTGATGGTGTATGAAGTCATTCGCTCAGGAGCTACTTAGGAAGCAATTGAAACAAAAAGATATACATTCTGCTGAAGTAATTAAATTGCAGAAAGCAGTTCTCAATATCGAAGATGGATGAAAAGACACACGTTCCCTATAAAAATGCAGAAGAGAAGATAGTGCTACCAAGGATACAAAAAATGTTGGAAAATAAGAACAGAAGGCTAGAAGCGCTCGTCATGATCAACCCCAGAAGTGAATTTTCCCGGACAGCAAATATCAAGGAAACCTTTGTCTACCTTGTTCCAGCGGTTCAGATTAACCATGACTGCCATGCAACCAATAGCCCCCGTCTCTCGATCGAGGATATAAGAGACACAATCTTTACATTCAAAAATTCACGTGCACCTGGTCCAGATGGATTATCTAACATAGCACTTAAGGGAAATCCTATTGCTTGGGTCAACATAAACTATATGACCATATTGAGGAATATGGATTTATTAGTAATTCTTCGAAAAAATCTTTGGCGATTTCAGTTTTTTTTTTTTTTTTTTTTTTTAATTAAACGGGAGGTTGGGGGTGGGGGGCTCATTTAGATGCAACCAATCATAAGTTACTTGCATTATTGGGCATGCCTAGTAAGATTTTCTCCACCTTCATACTCCGGGATATCTAGCGGTGGGTAAAAGAATATTCTCTATTCCCACCACCCACAACATATTGGTGCAAAATCTTTTCAAAAGAGCAGTGCTAAAAAGAGCAATTTACCATGCTGCCCGGGATTTCATTTTCTCATAGGTACGATTTGTAAGAAATACCTTAAGGTAGCTTAACGCTTTTCAGAAAGGCTCCATAAGAAAGGTTTGTTCTTCTTAAAAACTCATTCTGAAAGTTATAACTGTATGTGAGAACAGGGGGGGGCATGGCCAGCAGCCATGCATTGAGGCTGCAAAATCTGTGAGCTCCCGCCGGATCCTTAGGTTTGCGCTTTACAGTGCCCGGTTTATGATGTGGTCGCAGGAGACTAGGTTGGAGGGTGCCTCGACTTCAATGGTGGTGCCGTCGTTGGTGGAACAAGAGGCAGAGCGGAGGTGCAGCTTCTAGAATCGCCATGACCCACAGATAAGATGGCGGAGGCCGCTCCATCACGGGTCGCATAGGTCTCCAAAAGGAGGCGCTAGGAGCTGCTGGCGAGAGTGGGGGTGAAGGCGGCTGACCTGGCAGGCACTCTAGCCCGGGCAAGACTATTGCAGAGAACCGGAGAGCCCACAATTTCCCATGTGGACACCTATACCTATCTGGGTATCGCTATTAATAATACATTAAAGAGACCACCAGGGGGCGTGGGACAACATGGCGGCATAAGCTACAGATCCCATCCCCTCCAGCAAAAAGAGATGTAGATCAGCTGATTCAAGCTACCCTGAAATGTAGAAGTGGTCCAGATGTGCGGCAGAGGGGGTGCTGGACGCCTGGGTGCAATATTATTGTGCCGGGCAAGAGCGGTGGCTGTGTACGGTGTGAGGGGCCCATCCGGACCAGACAGCCAGTGAGAAGTACTAGCAGAGGCCCTGACACAGACCGTTGGAAGACCCTCGTGGCCACGGAAGAGGAGCGGGGCGTGGTGGAACGAGCCAGCGCTGGGAGCGGACAAGGCAGAGAGATCCCTCTCTGGAGGACATCGGGATAGGCGGGCACCACCATATGGAGCTGAACTGCCACAGTGAGGGTACAGTGACCCCAGTAAGGAGCAGGGAGGAAGAGGCCTAGGATGGCACCTCGGCCCGGGGGTTGGCCCAACTTGGCCCGGGCCTGCAAAGACGAGCGGAAGGCGAGTGGGGCTCCCTGCCCCAGCGCATATACCCCGGTGCATATCACTGAAGGATTGGCCTGTGGGCTTGTGGTCTGGGGAGCACAGTAGTGGCTGGTGCTGGGCCTGAAGAGCCACGGGCAAAGAGACAGGGGTGGGGCCACTTCCTCATTTACACTCCAAACAGGGGGCAAATGAGCAAAACTCTACAGCTGGCAGCCTGAAGGGGATCATAGCCCTGCTGAGGGGGATTTTCCAGAGACTGATGCTATAACTGAAGGCCCAAGTTTGGAAGACTGCAGGAGAGGGGCAGGGCTAGCAGGGTGGAAGGATCAAGGGTCCCCATGAAACTGGGCTCTTCAGCGAGAAGGGGCGAGAACCTGCTCAGGCTGCCTGCACCCTACAGAGGCACCTGGGTGTAACGGTTGTGGACGCTGCAGTGAAGGTATACAGAGTTATCTGTTGCGGGGTGCACCAAGAGACAGTGGAGTGAGAGCGTGGGCCCACTGGAGAGGAGCGGCATTGTGGCTGAGGACAATGTCTTCAGGAAGGCTTGGTGGAGAGACGGGGGGGGCGCCCTGGAGGGGATGTTAATAGCTAGCAGGGGTCAATGTGTCGAACTTTGCCATGAAAGAGGACATTGGAAGCATGTTGGCAGAAATGAAATCACTCCATGGAGACTTGCAGGCTTCCCTTGCAACCCTGACTGGGAGGGTGAGCACAGTGAAAAATAAGACAGAGGGCCTAGAGAATAACCAACTCATTGCTGATATGGTAAAAATGCGCCTGATGCCAGAATGACAGAGCTGGAGCTATGGGAGGAAGAAGTTACTCTGAAGATGGATGACTTGGAGAACAGGGAAAGGAGGAATAATGGGCCTGGAGGAAGCAGATGGAAAAACCCCCACCCAAGTGGAGCGGAAGGTGCAAGGCATTGTTAATCTGCTTTTTCGAGGTGGAGGCGAGCAAAGAGGTGCAGTTTGAAAGGGTTCACAGGGGCGGTAAACCATGTGGCTCTGGGCCACAATCCATCGCTGCCATATTGACAAGATATAAGGACAAGACTGAGGTGCTTGCAAGAGCTCATAGGAGGCAAGATCTGGAGTACGAGGGCTCTGGTATTGCAATTTACCAGGACTTGTCCAACAAAACGCTATCTCACAGAAGGTATAACCAGCCGCTGACAAAGTGGTTAAATGAAAAAGGGATTAAGTACAGGCGGGCCTTACCGTTTGCCCTACAGTTTGAAATGGATGGCATAGACTATCAGATTACATCGGCAGAGGAAGCAGAGCAGGCACTGCACCACCTGACAGACATGGAAGCAGAGCAGGGCCAGCAGGCAAGTCCAGTGACGAAGAGAGGGATATAGGATTTGCAGCAGAACCCCCCCTAGATGCAGGAGGGGACAGAGTGGGCTCAAATACATGTGTCTGAATGGCCCGTCCCTATGAAAGACTTCTTGAGTGTTATTGTGAGGGGGAGGTGGTGAGGAATGTGCACTGCTGCCTGCATGAGGATATGTGGAGGTCAGACTTTGGTGTGTCTTTATTTTATGGTGCAGGGGGCTTAGGAGTTGTGGGGGAGAGGGTGGATCATCTCTCTAGGTGTCCCTCAGTGGGAAGGAGAGTGTCTCAGGAGTGCTCTGTTCCGTTTGCAGCTTGCACTACATACAGCTTATACAGTTAAGGTTTTGGGTGAGTGGGGTCGTTTTTTGGGCAGCAAGCAAGCAGTAAACTTTCTCGAAGGAGACACCACGCTTTTGGGGCAAAGCAATGGGGGGGGGCACCGGATGTGTACATGGGATGGGAACTGCAGGTAGTGAGTGGAGTGGATGGGGCAGAGCCCTGAATGTGAAAGGATTAAACTTGCCCACAAAGAGATCCCTGGTAGCATGTGAATTCCGAAACGCAGCCCTAGATGTGATGCTTTTACAAGAGACCAGGTTGGCGGAGGGGGAGGAGAGGAGGCTGTGTGGAGCAGGAATTGGGCAAGTGTACTGGGCATCAGGTACAATGAAACGGGGAGGGGTGGGAGTCATATTGCATAAGCAGTCACAGATGGAGAACGGTGTAGCAGTGAAACTGATTGAAGGGTGCTTCCTTATAATACATGGGACTATGGATGGGGTGAGGGTTGTGCTGGTGGCGCTGTACGCCCCTAACCAAGGCCAGGCGGTATTCATCCAGGGAGCCTTAGATGCAATAATGGCCACCATGGGAGACCTGCTCATTGTGGGCAGGGAAGTTACTTCTTGGGCAGATGAGTTATTGGATAGAAGGTCAGCGAGGGATCCCCCCAACCCCCTCCCTCAGTGGCAGGAAGGGGATCTGGGTAGCGCCATAGTGGTAGGAGGGTTGGTGAATGTGTGGAGAATGATGCACCCAGGTACCGAGGGATTTACCTTTCTCAGCCCCCACCCCCCACACCACCAATACCAGGATTGACTAACTTCTTCTGAGCAGGGACCAAGGGTGAGGGGGCTGCTCAGCAGCGCCATTCGACCTGTGGAAAGGTCAAATCATGATATGGTAGGTAGTAATGAAGCTGAAGTAGGGGGGGGGGGGGCTTAGTAGAGCGGAAAGTAGATGACCGTGCAACAAGAGCCTGCAGCGTGATTAGCCCTTTGCGGAAAAGTTTGAAGAGGAAAATGTGGCATGTTTTAAGATTAATGACACAGGAGAGATGAGTGTCAATGTGGTTTGGGATGAGGACTCTTAATGAGTGAGGGAGCAGGCAGAAAGAGCGAGGGCTGAGGGAAGAATCGCTTAGAGCTGAGATTTTGGAAGGGGAATCACAGAAGCATGTAGAGGGGAGTATGATGGGGAGGAGATGGACACAATGCAAAAAAAAGAGGACTGAGTTGAAGGGCTTCGGATGGGGCATACCCTCTGTAAGCTCAAGTATCTTCAGCATAAATGTTATGAAAAAGGAGGCAGATGCACTGCTGGCTGCAAGGCTCAGAGCACAAAGGGCTGAGAGATGGGTAGTAGAGCTACGGGATGAGAAGGATCTAGTGGGCGGTATGCCAGACGAGATAGCCAAGAGTTTACAAGCTATTATGAGAGCCTATATGATACAGAATGTGAGGAGGCAGGGAGGAGTTCTGAGGAATATCTTTGAGGTGTTGACATGGTGGCACTCATGGTTCAAGAGGTGGATTCTCAGGAGATCCTGATAGCTGCAGAGGAAGTGCTGGCGGCTATTCAGCGGCTCCAGAATGCTAAAGCACCTGGCGAGGATGGTTGCACGACAGGATTTTATAAGCATTTTGCAGGGGTACTCGTGGCGTAAATGACAAGGGTGTTTAACAATATATTAGAAACCAGGACTGCCCCAGCATCCTTCAGTAATGCACTGATAAATGTGTTACATAAGGAGGGGAGGGATCCAAGTTGATGCTCCTCATACTATATGCCTATGCCGATAAGCAGGAGCGAGGGAAGCTCCAGCGCCTGTGGTACCGGCCTTCACTCCAGAGAAGCCAACAGCCAAGTGGTTCATCACAGCCGGTGAGTCAAGGGGAGAACCGATAAGAACCGGGCTGTGATGAGTGAGAATCGCAAAGTGGCAAGTTTTGAACCATAGCTAATGAACTGTAAAAAGTGTGAAAGGGAGACCAGCAGCAAAGGGAAACCGGCACTACATGGGACATAACTCAAGAGACTCTCGTCGAGCCCCATATGAGAGAAACGACAGATACCAGGTCAAAGTGGTAATACAGAGGGTCAAGCAAAATCCTTGTATAAATCGAAAGACTTTGATCTACAAGCACTGTGAAAGAAAGGGAAGTGAATACCAACAATATTGGACAATTGTGAAGTAAAGATGGGTCCGAGCCCGAATGAGGGAGATCCAGGGGTGAAGCCATCACCCAAGCAAAAGACAGTGAGAAATTGAGGGAGGAGAAAATCCTGCAAAAGGAGCCCGACCGAGGGAGATCCAGGGGCGAAGCTATCACCCAAAATTGACTGATAAAGGAACTGATATATTTTGGAATACGATTGAGAAGGGTCAGCGCCGAGAAGAGAGCGACCCAGGGGTGAAATTGTCACCCTAAGTAAAAACTGTAATAAACAATTGAGAAGGGTCAGCACCCAGAAGTGAACCCATCACCCTGTGAGCATTGGAAAATAACTTTTGTTTTTGTTGTTTGAATGCATTGAGTCTCTTGCCTTCGAGGACCTAAGTGAAATGAGACTTGGCCATCAACGGCCCTGGTAACTAAAAGCTCGAAGGGTAAAAGCTGAACTATCATCTTGTGCTAGAAAAGCTTGAGAGCTGCCATTGAAACTGTCGTCTCGTGCTGGAGAAATAAGAGCCTGTACTGTGATTCAAGCTCCCACCTTACCCCATGTCTAAAATGTGGGGAAGGGGGACCAGGCTATTGCATCCTGACATATGATTTAAGAACACTTCTTTCTTTTCTTGAGAACTATCCCACACCCCTTTTTTTATTAGTTGTGAGGTTTGGCAATAGGTTTCTTAGTGTATGCCCTTTTTGATTTGACCCGACGCCAATAGGACTGCCTTATTTTTCATTTGATGGTTGAAGCTTGTTCCCATCCTAGATTTAGGTTTAGATTAGGCTTTTTTTCCAACCTGCATACTGAATTCAATGTTCAATAAACACCCTTGAACTGTGATCACTTGTGTGTGTCTTACTTGACGCCACCAGGGGTTTCTCATATATGATGTCAGGGTGGGATATGATTCAATTTGGAGAACCCCCATTACATGTAGAAAATCCATTGGAGAACCCCCCCCCATTACATGTACAAAATCCAAACACAGAATTCCAAGCCCTATCCCCAGAGATTTTAGAAACACGAAATAAACCCTATCAAACTCCTTTTTCCATCAATGGTGAGAAATCTATGGAGAACATGACACCTCCGTTCCAGCCGTGCCCAGCACCTAGGCCGACTCCCCTGAGCCCATTTTGTGCATTTTTGGGGTAAAGTAATTGTTCCCCCAGCACCTCGCATCGCCCTCTCCCTTGCTCCCCCTCCCGCACCCACTTCCTGAATCTCAGTCCCTCCCACCTTCCAGACCCCCACCCTCCCCCGATTGGCTGTTCAGTTGTATTTTGCAGGCCTAGCAACCTGCGCTGCACACGCTCACCTCCTGTTGCCATCTGAAACCAAGGCGAGTGCCCACCACCTAGGCGGACTCCCCTGAGCCCATTTTGTAGATTTCTGGGTTAAAAAAGTATTTGTGCCCCCAGCGCCTTGTATCGCCTTCTCCCTCACTCCCCCACCCACTTCCTGAATCCCGGTCGCTCCCGCCTTCCAGACCGCCTACCCTGCCCTGATAGGCCAATCCACCTGATCATCAGTGACCATTGCAGAGCAGCCCTCTGCCCGGCAGCCCCTGTGGCTAAGGGCCCCAAGGCAAAGGGTGGCTCCAACATAGGCGGCTCCAGATCGTGTATGCAGGTGTCCGCAGTGGCCAGCTGTCAACCAGCAACTACTTGGACCAGTACGCTAGGAGCGGCATAGGTGGGGAGTAGAGCAATTACTCTACCCTGGAAGCCTAACCGCTTAACAAACCTATCTGAAACACTGATTATCTTCCACTTCCTGACTCGCTTCCACACGGTCAAATCTAGCTGCGTTTAGTATTGTATTCAATAACTCTCCGGTCTTCTTGCAGGAATCCCACTGTTACGCTCACCTTAACTCTGCGGGAGCGCCTGGACCCTCTTCACTGCTGAGGGATGACACCCTGGAGCATGGAAGGAGATGCTCCTAAGAACGGTGACACAGGGATAAACATTAGAGATCCTGGATATTGTTGGGCTATCTCCCCTGTCCCCACCCGGTACCCCTGGCCCCCCCAAGGTAAAGTATAGGTCTGGCTCACCAGGTATGTGTTGAAGGTTGGCTCTCCATCCTGCTTTATCTCCAGCAGGGGCGCTAGTTTGTATGAGGAGGCGACATCAGTTACATCACTGATGCACACTTCCAATCCCAGACCTCCTGCGGCGTTGGGAGCGACTCCTAATGTGGTCAATTGGAAGGAGCTGTGGGCAGGTCCTCAACAAGGGTCCACAATGTCTTTCTCCCTCTCTTACTCTGTGCCTGTTGATTTAGCTTTTTGTCTTGCCTGGGCTGTCCTTTATGGTGATGTGCCGTGGTTGCTTCAAGTACTGCTTGCTCCTGTTTGTCTTTTAGCGCTTTTCGCTTTGTGCTTCTCCTGCTTAGTGCTTCTCCTTGCTTATTGTCTCTTGTGTTGTTTTATTAGCACTCTCTCTTGCTTACTGTCCTTTGCATGCTAATCCCGTACTTTGCTGTATTTAATGCACGCGTTGACTGCTGCTAATTATTTTCAGGTTTCCTTTTTGCTTTCTATGTGCGCTCTGCCTTGTTAATTTGCTGTCTTGGAACTTGCTGTAATTGTATATTAAGTGCGCGCGTTGACTGCTGCTTATTGTCTTCATGTTTACAATTTATGGTCTTGTGACTTGCTGTCTTTGTGGTTTCTTCCAGATGCCAGCCGCGGGCCGGGAGTGGAGCAGGTTTGTGATGTTGACAGGTCTGCAGCCACGCTGGAGTAGCTGCGATGGTCACAGCTGATTGCAGGATTCCAGCCACGTAGGAAAGGATCGCGGGTTGTTCACACGAGCGGCCTGGAGCAGTAAACAGCTGTCTCCATGAAGGTGCTGCTGTACATAGGAGACGAGCCAGTGAGCGTGACGCTGCCTTGAGCAGATTAACACAAAGCAGGCTTGCATGCTTGGGTGTGGCTTATATAGGCAGCCACACCCAGCAGCAAGCCTGCAACACAGTTACTAATGAGGTTAATTCCCCTCCATGTTGGAGGGACTGGAAACAAATTCCTGATGGGCATGAGTTTGGTGCCAAGTGCACCAGGCCGTAGACCAGTTGAGTCCTTTCTTGGCGCAACTTGGAGCACCTGACTCTGTGGTTGTGAAACCCACTAAATAGCCAAACTTCAAGATGAGAAAGATACAACGAGATTGATCTTGACTTTTGACAACGAGACATCAGAAATCAAACGCATACTTAGTAGACATTGGAAGATCCTATTAGCAGATAAAGACCTTGCAACGAATTTGAAAATGGATCGGAAATAAGTCTTAGACGCAACTGTTCCTTGTATAACACTTTGGTCCAAAGCTTTTTGACAAATGATGCAATATCTACAAAAGAAATGTGGCTAACAACGCGTAGGCCGGGTTTCCATAAATGCACAAGATGCAATATTTGCAAATATGTGAAAAATTATGCAATTTATGAACACCCGGTTTTGGGTAATACAATTAAGACCATGGATATAATCACGTGTGAAACTGAATACGTTATTTACGTATTGGTGTGTGCCTGCCAGAAATGGTATATAGGCAGCACCAAATGTAAGCTGAAGATATGAATCCAACAACACGCGAGGGCCATTCGACATCAGGACCCAAATTATCCAATGGCCAAACATTTCAGTGACCATCACAAAGAGTTTCTACTTTTTTGGTATTTATAAAATCGGAGGTGACCAAAAAAAGAAACTCCGCCAAAAAGCGACGTGTTGTATTTTGGATTTTGAAACCAAATATCCAATTGGTCACAATATGGACGAGGACATGTATACTTTCTTGGGACAATAATACAAATAATGTAAATTTTCATTAATGTTCATTTTCATTCTTTCACGTTGAAACTTTGTATATTTTATATCTCATGTTGAAGAGAAATGTCTGTGCCTTTGGAATTCAATGCAATCCATACTGAGCAATTTTTAACATCCCACACAGATAGTTGACATACAAAAATTGTACGGTGATACCATTTGTCAGAGACAATTTTCATTCCGTTTCCATTTTCCTTTCTTTTTGATGGGTTTTCTACCTTACCTTTCTTCTCCCCCCTTTTTTCCGTCTTCCATTTCCTTTTTATCTTTTGTTATTATAGTTGTATTTTCGTTTCCCATATGGATGGGATTGAGGATGATGTCTTTGCTTGAATCATTTCTGAAGACACCTGTCAGGGTCTTCTTTTGACAAAATACTCAGGGTGATTTTTGTTCTTTTAATGATGAGATATGTTACATGATAGTAAGAGAGGGTGAGGCATGTATGACCAATATTGATATCGGCAGATGAGTACATCTTAAGACAATCATGGAGAGGTTTTGGCAATACACTTCTAGGAGTGGAGATGCCCACATTTTAACTCTTGAATCAGTCTTAAGAAGTTTATTTTCTATCTCATACACTCTTACCAGGTATTAGTGACCATAATGTCGGAGTCATTGTGTAGCTAATTATTAACAGTATATGCACTCGTCTAATATAATTGATTTTATCAAGATAAGCTTTTTTTCTTTACCTTGTATTTTCCCTTGATATGGTATATCTAGCACGGTCTCTACTCTCCACTTTTAGGTCTGAGTTGGATGATTGGCTAACAAGTAATTATAATAGTGGGCTTGTCTGAATATGTTTTAAAAAATGTCTATTATATGGAGCACAGTGCACCTTAAAATATGGATGTATCCAATAACAGGAATATGTTAAATGCACTATGCACTTCACACCATTGATATATGTATAGTAGACCGGGAAAGTAAGAGCTACTAGATATGACCATATGTACATTACTGGATAAAAAGAAGGGGCTACACAATGTTCAGATTGATATATGTGTGAATTGTACGAGATGATATTGAAACATGTAAACAAATTAGAATTTGTATGTACACTAAGCATTTTAAATTGATTATTGGCATTATCTGCTGTGCACATATGTGACTCAATGTAATGATGAGTATAAATATGAGGTACGTCCTATAATGAAATTGTAAGAATTATGCAATGTATAAATGACTGAGAACTTTTAGATGCACTAGGCACTTTAAATTATCTGCTAGCACTATGCACTTTAATATTGCATGTTGTGTATGAAATGGGTTCCTATGATTATAATGGGGTCCATGTACTATACATAGAAAAGTACAAAACACAAACAGGATAATTATTTGTATTCAAATCGAATTGTGAACGACACATTGGAACATGTACAATAGTGTATTTATCAAATGAGAGTCAATGCATACCAATACTGGTGATGCAATAGGGGCAAAATACTTGGGGACATAAGCTTCCAATAAAAACTGACCCACTCTAAGATCGCTGACACTAAGTCATACAAGAATAGTTCGTCCTCTTTCTAGGTTCTACACCATGTCACATGGGGTATTTTAAATGGAATCAATGTGTGGATCACCTGTTGTGATCAAGTGGTGAGGTTACCGCGAAACGCGTCAACGTTGTTGAAGCTTGGCAGTACATCGTGGGAGAACCACGATGTGTGGATTTTACCAGTAGCTGTGTTTTGCGCTATATTATTGAATAAAATAATTCATTTACAATATTGGTTTCCTGGAGAATTTGTGACGAGTGGGGGAGTGCCACTCAACGACTGTAGAAATAACAGTCCAGTGAAATATATATATATAATTCATTACTCGCCATAATCGTATTTCTGATGCTTGTACCTACTTAGATTCACATGCTGTGCCTAGGCCGAAATCTAGTGGAAGCTGTAGTATTACAGTTGTTGTTTTCGAAACTCGAAAAGGGACGTCGACAGGGCGTGCCAGTAATATTATCCCTAGTGTTACGTCCACTGTACCGATGATCCCCCTCACGCGTCGAGGTCCCTCAGATTGTTATTTTTCTGACATGAGGTAGCATGAGGTGTAGCGCGAGTACAGTTGTATCCAAGCAGCTACATATCAGAAAAGTACATAAGCATCCATGCGCCTTCTCTCCGAGGGGGGGGAGGGGGGGTCACATGTGAATCTAAGCAGATGCAAGCATCAGAAATACGACTACAGTGAGTAATGTAGCCCTACTGAGGCTTATTGAATCTGCTTAGATCACATGCTGTGCATAGATTAGCGAGCAGTGGAAGAAGGAGGAGGTGGGATGTGAGACAGTTCATGAGCGAATAAATGTCTTAGAACCGCTTGTCCCACTTGTGTATCTGTCTTGGAATGGGTGTCAATGCAGTAGTGCTGAGTGAAAGTATGTATAGAGCTCCATGTAGCTTCTTTTCAAATACTGTCTAAGGGGACATTTGCAATGAAAGCCAGAGTTGCTCCAGAACCTCTTGTGGAGTGGGCCCTTGGCGTAAAAGGCAGTGGCTTATTTGATAGGGAACAGCACAGTTGGATACATCGGACTATCCACCTAAAGATGCCATTCTTAGAGATGTGATCTCCTTCTCTGCCTGGCGCTATGGAGACAGACAAGACCAGACCGCTATGAAAGACAGATCAATTGTTTAAGTAGTAGAGGACCGCCCTCCTCACATCTAGTGTGTGAAGTTTTACCTCAGCAGAGCTTTTGGGTTCCTGGAAGAAAGCCGGTAGCTCAATAGACTGGTTTACATGGACTATGGAAATGAATTTAGGTGAGAACCTAGGGTGAGTGCGTAAAACCATTTTGTCCTTATGTATAGTAAAGAAAGGATCCTGCACTGATAGAGCTCGAATTTCACTGACCCTTCTTATGGAGGTGATGGCTACCAAAAAGGCAATTGTATAAGTCAGGTGTTTGAGACTAGACTTGTGCATAGGCTTAAAGGAAGGTCTCATGAGCTTAGAGAGTACCACATTAAGGTCCCAACCTGGCGATGGGTTAGAAATTGGAGGGTGGAGTCTCTTTACCCCTTCCATAAACGCTTTGACTACTGGTACCTTCCACCAGGAGACCTTGTTATGGGAAGTGGTTAGGCAGAATCCTGTGCAGTTCCCTTAGGGAGCAGTACACAAGATTAGGACTACAGGTGAGAGCAAAATAAATCCCCTTTGGTATCAGTCTGTACCACAAAGATTTAGTTGGTAGCTGTGGCTGAGCACTCAGACTTATCTCAAGAGGGCGTTGAGCAGTATTCAGGGTTTACACAATAGGCCCACTAGACTATGGAACAAGGAAACACTGACCAAAGCTTTGTATTTAAAAAGTATGGGATACATTACTCACCGTAATCGTATTTCTGATGCTTGCATCTGCTTAGATTCACATGCTGTGCATAGGCCGACATCTAGTGGAAGCTGCGGAGTATTACAGTTTGTTTTTCGAAACTCGAAAATGGGCGTCGACACACGGCGTGCCAGTAATACTATCCCTAGTGTGACGTCCACTGTACCCAAGATCCCTCACGCGTCCAGAATCCTCAGATTGTATTTTTTCTGACATGAGGTAGCATGAGGAGTAGCGCGAGTACAGATAATCCAAGCAGATAGACAGAAAGGTAAGACTACAAGCAATCATGCGCCTTCTCTCGGAGGGGAGGAAGGGTGGGTCGCATGTGAATCTAAGCAGATACAAGCATCAGAAATACGATTACGGTGAGTAACGTATCCCTTCTGAGGCTTGTGGATCTGCTTAGATCACATGCTGTGCACAGATTAGCGAGCAGTACCAGAAGAAGGAGGTGGGATGTGAGAAGGGTCATGAGCAAATAAGTGTCTTAGAACCGCTTGTCCCACTTGTGTATCTGCCTTGGAATGGGTGTCAGTGCAGTAATGCTGAGTAAAAGTGTGAATAGAGCTCCAAGTAGCTGCTTTGCAAATGGTGTCAAGGGGAACATTTGCAATGAAAGCCAGAGTGGCCCCAATGCCTCTAGTAGAGTGGGCCCTTGGCGTAAAAGGCAGAGTCTTTTCAGAGAGTAACACATCTGGATACAGTTAATAATCCACTTCGAGATGTCACCTTTAGAGATGCAATCCCCCTCTCTGCCTGCAGCTACGGAGACAAACAGTTGATCTGTTTTCCTTAGCGGTCTTGTTTTATTTACATAGTAGAGGACCGCCCTACGCACATCTAGGGTGTGTAGTTTCACCTCAGCCGAGCTTTGCGGGTTCTGGAAGAAAGCCGGAAGCTCGATGGACTGGTTTACATGGAATTTTGATATAAATTTAGGTGAGAACCTAGGGTGTGTGCGTAAAACCAGTTTGTCTTTATGGATAGTAAAGAAGGGATCCTGCACTGACAGAGCCTGAATGTCACTGACCCTTCTTATAGAAGTAATAGCTACTAAGAAGGCCGTTTTATAAGTCAGGTGTTTGAGACTGCTTTTATGCATGGGTTCGAAAGGGGGGCTCATGAGCTTGGCTAGGACCACATTAAGGTCCCACCCTGGCGGTGGGTTTGAAATAGGAGGGTGAAGTCTCTTTACTCCTTCCATGAAGGCTTTAACTACTGGTACTTTCCACCACAACACCTTGCTATGGGAAGTGGTGTAAGCCGAGAGGGCTGCCAGGTGTTCTTTCAGTGAGTTAAAAACCAATCCTGCATCTAGCAGGTGGAGCATGTATGTAACAATAGTGGAAGGAGTGCAATCAACTGGGTTGATTTGTCTACTCTGGCACCAGATAACGAACCTCTTCCACTTGTCAAAGTAACAGTGCCTTGTGTTTGGTTTCCTAGATTCCTTTAGGATGTCCATACACCTCTGTGGCAAATTGAGGTGTCCAAACTCTATGACCTCAGGAGCCATGCTGCCAGGTTCATTGAGTTGGGTTGCTGGTGCACTGTTTGACCTTGGTGCTGGGACAGTAGGTTGTACCAGGCTGGAAGTTTGATGGGCTCGCACACCGCCATCCTGCGTAGGTGTGGGAACCATGGTTGTCTTGCCCACACGGGAGCAACTAGGACGAGCGTCATCGATTCCCTGTTCATCTTGTTCACCACTTTCCTGATGAGGAGTTGGTGGAAAAGCGTACGCAAACATCCCTGACCAGTTCATCCACAGGGCGTTCCCCTGGGAGTCTGGTTGGGGGAACCTGGATGCAAATCCTGGGCATTGTCTGTTTTCGCTTGTGGCGAATAAGTCTATAGTGGGGAAACCCCACTGAGAGAAGAGTTCTTCTACGACCTCTCTGTGAAGAACCCATTTGTGTTCCTCTGGGAGGGAGTCTCTGCTCAAAGCATCCGCTAGGGAATTGAGCTCCCCTGGAACATGTTGTGATGACAGGAAGATGTTCCGTCTGAGTGCCCATATCCAGATTTTCTGGGCAAGCTTGGACAGATTTGGCGAGCGAGTCCCTCCTTGCTTGTTCAGGTAGAACATGGCTGTAGTGCTGTCCGTCCAGATTTGCACTGACAGGTTTAGTAGGTGGTACTCGAACGCCTGAAGCGCTCTGAATACTGCCAGAAGCTCTAGCAGGTTGATGTGGTTCTTGGCCACTGAGTGAGACCAGAGACCCTGAGCTGTGTGGTGGAGATGGTGAGCTCCCCACCCCGTTAGACATGCATCTGTAGTGACTACTGCCTGTACTTCGGGATCGTAAAAGGGTTTCCCCTGTGCGAGATTTTCTCTTGTCCACCAGTGAAGGCTTTGTACCAGTGTTGGCGAAACGACCACTAGATCGTCCCACTGACCACTTACCTGAGACCACTGTTTCGCCAACCATTCCTGCATGGGACGCATGCGCAGGCGCGCGTGGGGGACCAGATAAATGCATGACGCCATCATGCCCAGTAAACGCATTGCTTTGCGTACCGTTATTTGTTGACCGGACTGATAATGCGGAATTTGCAGTAGTATATTCCGAATTCTTTGTTCTGAAGGAAAGGTCAATCCCTCCTGGGTATCCAGGATTGCTCCTAGGAATTGTTTTGAGGTGCTTGGCACCAGGCTTAACTTCTTCTCGTTGATTGAGAAGCCTAACTCGTGGAGGAGGTCGATAGTCCTTTGAATGTTTGTCCTGCAAATTCCAGGGGTTTCCCCCGTCATGAACCAGTCGTCCAGATAAGGGTACACTGGGATTGCCTCCCTGCGTAGGTGTGCAGCCGAAACCGCCAGTACCTTGGTGAATACCCTTGGTGCTGAAGCTATCCCGAAGGGCAGTACCTTGAATTGGTAGTGCCAACTGTCCACCTTGAAGCGCAAGTACTTTCTGTGCGCTGGGAACATGGAAATATGAAAATAAGCATCTTTCATATCCAAGGTTGCCATGTAATCCCCTTTTTTAGGAGGGGGATTACCTCTTGTAGCGCTGTCATACGAAATTTTTGGGGCTTGACATACTTGTTGGCAGGCCGTAAGTCCAATACTGGGCGCATTGTCAAGTCTTTCTTTGGCACAAGGAAGTAAGTTGAATAAATACCCTTGTTTACCTGGTGTCCCGGGACGAGTTCCATCGCGTCCTTTTGTAGAAGAATGGCGATCTCCTCGAGGAGAATCTTCTGATGTTCTAAGGAGTGTAGTCTTTGTCGTGGAGGATGGTTCCGGGGACGCTGCAGTAGCTCTATACAATATCCCGTGGATACTGTTGACAGCACCCATCTGTCTGATGTGATCCCTTCCCAAGCTTGGGTGAAGTTTGAAATGCGTCCCCCTACTGGGGTTGCGTGAGAAGGGACCCTGAACTGAGCGACACTGGTTTGGTGGAGGCGTGCCGCCTCCCTTGCTGGGGCTGCCTCTGCCTTTACCACGACCTCTCCTATTACCTCTGCCGTAACCCTGGGTAGACCGTTGGTTGTTCCACTGTGTACCCTGCCCCTGGGAATAGTTAGATCCCTCTGGGAATTTTGGCCGCGTGAGCGACGAAAATGACTATTCCCTCTCTGGTTAGGGGGTTTATTGGTTAACTGGCCAAGGGATTTGAGTGTCTCGTATTCGTCCTTGGCATTTTTCAGTGCGTCTTCGACCGCCTTACCAAACAACAGATCGGCTTCCACCGGTTTGTCTAACAATGATGCCTGAGTTTCTGCCTTAAAACCAGACTGCCGTAACCACGCATGTCTCTTGATAACAGTCCCTTCTGCTATCAATCTGCCTGCGTTATCCGCGGCATCGAAGGTTGCTTTCAAAATGCAACCAGACACGGCTCTACCCTCTGCGGAAATCCGAGCTAATTGGCCCTTTAACGGTTCAGGAGCAGAGGCTATGAGAGCCGCGACTTCTTCCCACTGATGGCAGTTGTAGCTGGCCAACAGGATGGTGGAGTTAGCAATCCTTTCTTGATAGGCGGACGTTGAGGCTACCTTCCTGCCGAAACCGTATAGTTTTTTGCTTTCCTTGTCGGGAGGAGCTTCTGACGAAGACAAGGGTGTTCCAGCCCTCTTACGAGTGTTGGTAACAACTAGGGAGTCTGGCTTCAGATGTCCTCTTATATAGAGAGGGTCAGACTGAGCTGCCCTGAAAAGTTTTTCAACCCTGGGATTGACTGCTCTGGTGAGGTTTGGGTTCACCAGGGACGGATCTATTCTCCGCTGAATGGATTTAAGGATAGGGATGGTCTGGGCAACCGGCCTCCTTTCTCCCACTAACTCTTCTGCAAAGTCCCTTTCCTCCTGTACACCGTGGGTGTCAATGTGGAAATGTTCTGCTGCGCGAGCGAGAACCTCATTTAGGAGGGGCTGGTTATCGACCAGGGGAGTCGGTAACCGGGGCTTCGTTCTCTACCGGGGAATCTATTCTGTATGTTTCCGGGTCATCCTCTTCTTCTTCCTGGTCATCATCCCCATAGTAGCCCGTCCCAGTTTGCTCTTCTATCATACCAAATTCTTGGTCTCCACAAAAGGAAGCCTCTCCTTGATACCGTGAGTATGGTGTTGCGTAAGGTTGTACCTCAAAGGGTTCAGACCTCATCGGGGTTTCAAACTGGGCTTTCTTACTCGGGGGGATAGGATCAGTAGAGCCTGAGGGAGTGGCCCCTTGTGGATCATACGAGAGGAAATGTTCTGTATTTTTATCATAAAAATCAGCCAAAGAAGACATTTTTGACATGACCCTATCTATGTCTTCACTGGACCATTTTTTGGAACTGTGAATGACTCTCTCAGCAGACCTGGGCTTGTCTGTCTGTTTAGGGGGGGTGGAGTGTTTCACAGGTGTAGAAGAATGTACAGGTAGTTTCTTCTCCTGTTTTCCCCCCTCCCCGTGCGTAGAAAAATGTTTTCCCTGTCCCTTAGTGGCTCCGGAGTTTTTCTACGCCTGGCGTCGAGGATCGGGAGAGGTGTCCCTGTCCTTCGAGCCTGGGGCCTCGCCGTCTTTAATTGCGGGCTCCGCCTCCTGGAGCGCGGCCTGGGGGTGGAAGTCGTCTTCGTCTTCCGACGATCAAACTTCTGTTAGCCTAGGGAGCGAGGCACTCTTGGCAAGAGTGGATGATTGCCTGGAGTCATGCAGCGATCTTGATCGAGAGCGCCCAGAGGACACCGAATCGGACCGTTCTGTCTGTGCCTCTTTCCGAGAACTCGACGTCGTCGAGTCTCGGGAGAACTAGACATCGTCGAGTCTCGGTTGGACTTAGTGTGTTTAGTGTGTGTAGTATGTGAAGCGCTTGCGTCGCCGGGGGTCTTCCCCATAGCCGCCCTGCCGGACGACCTTCCGAGGTCGGGGACCTGCGCTCGGCTGTCTTTCGACGCCGTAATGCCCTCGCCGTCCGAAAGTACGGCGTCGCTGCCATCGCTGAAGGCGCCCTCCGCTGCCATGGCCGCCTGCCTGGTGTGGTGGGCCCAACGCTTCGTCGAACGGTCCTTAAGTGTCTTAGGTTTAAACCTACTACACGCTCTGCAGTTTGCTTCGGGGTGGTCCCTCGGCAAGCAGAGATTGCACGTGGCGTGCCTGTCGACCCAAGGGTATTTGCGGTTGCACTTGGGGCAGAATTGAAAAGGGGTACCCTACATACGCACCTTGAGGCAGCGGGCTGTTAAGTGTAGGAAATGTATAAGGTGTACCTATATACCAAGAGTGTAGAGTATGAACCACCCCCCACTCTCCCTACTTGCAGGGCCGAGGCCAGCGGCCTTCCGAGGCCCAAATCCGTCGTGCAGCAGCCGACGGTCGATTTCTTCTCCAGCCGGCGTCGAGTGTCGAAGTTCGACGTTGGGGTGGGGAAGGATGTCAATAGATTAATATTTTAAAATTTTAGCAAAAGTATGGCTAAGGCCAGGGGACTCCGCAAGATGCTTCCGACCAGTATGGCGGAAAAAAACAATCTGAGGATCCTAGACGCGTGAGGGATCTTGGGTACAGTGGACGTCACACTAGGGATATTATTACTGGCACGCCCTGTGTTGACGCCCATTTTCGAGTTTCGAAAAACAAACTGTAATACTCTGCAGCTTCCACTAGATGTCGGCCTATGCACAGCATGTGATCTAAGCAGATCCACAAGCCTCAGAAATATATATATATTTATTTTATACACTTCTAATAAAACACATTTATCACAGTCATCAAGCAAGTTAAATTAAGTCAAAGGAAAAATATACACACTCCAAGTTAAATTGTAGACCAAGTGAACCAGAGTGAAAACTGAGCAAAACGGCACAGTGACAACTACACACAAAGGATCCTCTAACAATTTGTCACAAGGGAGGGAAAGTACAAGTTACATAGAAATAGGTTCTTACACACCCTGGCAACACTTCCCATCAGTTTGTGAACCAGTTTAAGCAAGGCAGTGAATCAGTATGAGCAATACCTAAATGAAAACTGAGCAAAATGGCATTTCATAAGGTTTATATATGGGAAGGAAAGGGTAGTTAAAAGAAATAGGTGCACCAAACAGTTCTAGCTGAGAATCAATCTAGAGAAGGCAGATCTAACAAATGTAGAGTCAGTAGGCCTGTGCCAAAGTCAGTTGGTACAGGGCAAGGGCCCAGGAGCAACATTTTTCTTGTAGCTGCAGTCAAGTCTTTGGTTAACGAAGTGGAAAAGGTGGATGCAGACGTTGAAAAGACAATGTTAAGAGAGAGGGGCGGCCAACCCAACAGGTAGGTAAAGGATTTAAAACACCTTTAGTGCTACCGTGAAGAAAGGGCGGCCTGGCGGAACAATGTACCTTAGAATGGAGAACTGGCTCCTGCAGTGGTGGTTGCAGTGGTGGTTGTCCTGGTAGTTTCCTGCAGTTCGGGTGATCCAGCAGAGGAAGAGTCTCGTCGTGGCGGAAGGTTCGAGTTACTGCACTACCCAGGGATGAAACCAGCCGCGGTGCTACCCGACGAATAAAAGGTACGCTCCTTTAAATCGCGGTCTGGGTGGACTGGTGCCTGGCTATCCGGCCTCCGAGTAAAGGGTATGGGAGATTCGACCAAGGCAGGTCCGGGACGGCGATTGGCAAACTGGTTGGCCCCACCAGTTCAAGGGAAGAAGGCTCTTGCAGGTGAAGATCTTCTCTCGTCGTGTGGAGAAAATTGGTGAGACGCCTCAGCAGGGCTTCACCGGTGGTTCAGTCGTTGCAGATGTCATTGGCTTCTCTCCTCTTCGGCTTCTTAGTTCCAGTGGCGACGTCTTCCTCTTCCAGTCCTCAGGACCCTGCTTTTATGCAAAAAGATCCCCATTCATACAGCCTAGCTGTCACTCAAACAGTGGAGTGGTCATCTTGGCGGGAGACCCTCCAGCCTATCAGGATAGAGTGCGACATGGGTTGCTGAGGCAACCCTGTCCAGGGGTCCTACTCCCCTTCCCACACAATGCCCCCCCCCTAGACTCAGTGGCGCCGAAAGGAGGGCTTCTCGGCAGAAGCCCGCCAAAAGGACGAACAAAGGATCCCTGACCTGGGTTAGGAGTTTAGAGGAAGACACGAGAAAGAAGTTATATTAAAGTTCTGGCAATAAAAACCTACCAGAGTAAAGTTAATATTAAAATACACCGGCGGTATGTTAGAGGCTGTCAGAAAAAGTGGTAGCCTCGAACAATGGGAAAATCCCATTTGGAAATATTTGCGGTCGTATATTTATGGTAGTAACCAATGCCACCAGCCAGAAACTTTTGAGAGAGGGACTGTCCAGTACCCTATTGAAAATGAACATAGGGGAAAAACTATTAACCCCTTCCAGTACCTCCATAGTAAGATGGGTTGTACTGGTTTAGTTCATAGGAATTGACTAGTAAAGTCAATGGGGACTTTACATGCCCTGGGAGACAGTAGTCAGTCCCAGGGTATGGAGTCTATGTTTGGGGGTCGCTATGACACCCTGTGTCACTGCACTGAGGGTGCTGTGTAACACATGTGAATGAATTGTGTACGGGGAAAAGTGGTTGAGTCTTGTTTTATGTCTGATTATAATGTATAACTTTTAAATATCCCCTCCCGATTGGCAAGTAAGTGCCAGTTATTTTTTTATTATTGTAGATTGTGACTTGTAATTTTCGGTATCTACTTTTATCTGTCTTTTATATAATTGGTGTCTTTGTAATGTTGAAAACGTGTAATTTATCTCTTTTTGTCATTTAATGGAATTTTTTATAATTCCGAATAAACTTGTTTGATTGATTGAATAAAGATGGTTCCTATGGGGGTTGAGAACGATCCCATAGGCATTCAACACAAAAATAGCCTAAACACACATAGCAAAAATACCTAAGAGTGGGAAAAAGAGTGTCACTCTTAGCAGGTAAAAAGAAACAAACCTTTCAAATCCAGCAAAGCTGCTGGGGGACTCTATAGGTAAGGGAAATTAGCCATAGAATGAGAATTCTCAATAACAGTGGTGTAGCCGGACAAAGCCGCCAGGTGTACCTTTAGCTAGTTAAACAATAACCCTGCATCCAGCAAGTGGAGCTAATAGCTTTGGATATTAGGAATTGTACAATCAGCGGGGTTGATTTGCTTATTCTGGCACCAAATTACAAATCGTTTCCATTTATCATAGTAACAGTGCCTCGTGTTCGGTTTACTTGACTCTTTCAAGATATCCATACATCTCTGTGGTAGGTTGAGATGTCCGAACTCTATGACTTCAGGAGCCATGCTGCCAAGTTCATAGAGTGTGGTTGTGGGTGCACTGTTAATCCTCCGTGCTGGGTGAGTAGGTTGTACTGGCACAGGAGTTTGATGGGTTTGCACATCGCCAATCTGCGCAGATGTGGATACCATGGCTGTCTTGCCCACATAGGAGCAACAAGGATCAGTGTCATCGGTTCCTTGTGTAACTTGTTCACCACCTTCCTCATGAGAGGAGTCGGGGGGAAAAGCGTAAGCAAACTTCCCTGACCAGTTCATCCATAGGGCGTTCCCCTTAGAGCCTGGCTGGGGGAACCTGGACCCCAAGTCTGGGCATGGACAATTTTCGCTTGTGGCGAATAGGTCTATAGTTGGAAAAGCCCACAGAGAGAAGAGGTGTTCTACGACTTCTTCGTGTAGACGGCACTTGTGTTCCTCTGGTAGGGGATCTCTGCTCAATGAATCTGCTAGAATGTGGAGTTCCCCTGGAACATGTGATGACAGGAAAATGTTCCCTCCGAGTGCCCATTTCCAGATTTTTTGTGCAAGTCTGGATAGATTTGGAGAGTGCATACCCCCGTTTGTTGATATAAAACATTGCTGTGGTGCTGTCCTTCAGGATCTGCACCGACAGGTTTGTTAAATGGGGTTCGAACACCTGGAGAGCTTTTAATACTGCCAGAAATTCCAGCACATTGATGTGGTTCTGAGCTGCAGAGAGAGACCACAGACCCTGAGCTGTGTGATGAAGGTAGTGAGGCCCCTCCACCCTGCCAGTGAGGCATCTGTTGTGACCACTGCTTGCATCTGTGGGTCGTAGAAGGGTTTCCCCTTAGTGAAGTTTTTTCTTGTCCACCAGCAAAGGTTTTGTACCAGTGTTGGTGAAACAACCACTAGATCGTCCCACTGGCCGCTTGCCTAAGACCACTGTTTCGCTAACCACTCTTGGATGGGACGCATGCGCAGGAGCGCGTGAGGAATCAGGTATATGCAAGATGCCATCATGCCAACCAAACGCATTGCTTTGCGTACCCTTATCTGGCGGCTGGCCTGATAATGAGGTATTTGCAGTAACACATTCTTTATTCTTTCCTCGGAGGGAAAGACCAATCCTTCCTCTGTGTTTAGGATAGCTCTGAGGAACTGTTTGAAAGTGCTTGGCACTAGGCTTAATTTTTTCTCATTGATTGAGAAGCCCAATTGGAAGGGGAGGTTAATAGCTGTCTGGATGTTTTGTCTGCAAATCAGAGGCGATTCGCCTGTTATGAGCCAGTCGTCCAAGTAAGGGTACACTGAGATTGCCTCCCTGCGCAGGTGCGCTGCCACCACAGCCAGTACCTTGGTGAACACCCTTGGAGCTGAGGCTATTCCGAAGGGTAGCACATTGAATTGGTAGTGCTGGTTCGCCATCTTGAAAACGCAATAATCTTCTATGCACTGGGAACATTGGAATATGAAAATAGGCATCTTTCAGATCCAGTGTTGCCATGTAATCCCTTTTTTAGAAGCGGGATTACCTCTTGTAGCGAAGTCATGCAGAACTTTTGTGGCTTGACATACTTGTTCGCAGGCCTCAAAATCTAATACTGGGCGCATAGTTAGATCTTTTTTTGGCACAAGGAAGAAAGTTGAATACATTCCTTTGTTTACCTGGTTGGCTGGGACCACTTCTATGGCGTCCTTTAATAAAAGCGCTGTTATTTCTTCTAGAAGGATCCGCTGATGTTCCTCTGAGTGGACCTTTTGTCTCGGAATGTCACTTGCTCTGAGGTGGGGTGCCACCTCGAGCTGAGCCGCTGCCCCGTTAACCCAACCTCTATGTTGTCCTTGTGGATAGCCCTGAAAGGTTTGTCCTTGGTTGTATCATGATCCCCTCAGAGTTTTGGCCCCGAAAGTGGCGAAAATTGCTGTTACCTCTTTGGCCTGTGGGCTTGTTTGTGAGCTGACCTAAGGACTTTAGAGTGTCATACTCCTCCTTTGCTGTCTTAAGTGAGTCTTCTACAGCCTAGCCGAAGAACATGTCAAGTTCCACCGGCATATTAATTAAGGTGACCTGAGTTTCTGGCCTGAAGCCCGATTGGCAAAGCTATGCGTGTCTATTTATAATAGTGCCCTCTGCGATAACTCTCCCTGCATTGTCAGCCGCGTCAAATTTGTCTTGAGGAGACAAGTAGGGAGAGCTCTTGCATCTGCTGCCACCTGAGCTAGTTGAGATTTAAGTGGCTCTGGTGCGGATGACAGTAGTGTGGAAACCTCCTCCCACTTATGGCAGTTGTAACTTGCCAAAAGTGTAGCATTATTCGCAATTCTAGCCTGGCAGGCTGCAGAAGAGGCTACTTTCCGGCCCATTGCATATATTTTCTTGCTCTCCTTATCCGGAGGAGCCTCGGAGGAAGCAAGTGGTGTGCCTGCTCTCTTTCGTGTGGTGGTAACCACTAAAGAGTCTGGTTTTAACTGGCCTCTTATGTATAAGGGGTCTAAGGGAGCAGGCCTGAACAGTTTCTCAACACGCGGGTTAACGGCCCGTGTGAGATTTGGTGCCTCTAAAGAAGGTTGGATTCGGCGTTGCACAGATTTCAGCAGTGGGATTAACTGCCCTACAGTCTTCTTGTCTCCCAACAATTGTTCAGCAAAGTCTCTGTCCTCCTGTACCTCCTGCGTATCAATGCGGAAATGTTCTGCCACTTTGGTTAAGACTTCGTTGAGGAGGGGTTGATTGTCTACCGGGGAATCTACCACTGGAGGGTCCCGATTAATAGGAGAATCTATGGAATATATGTTCGCCTCCTGGTCTGGGTCTTCATCGTTCCCATAATAAAGTTCATCTGTGTCCTCATCAATAAGTTGAGGGTCAGATGTTTCCACAAATGAAAGATCATCCTGGTCTTCTGAATCTATTTCAGGGTCATATAGATCTATAATTCTACCCTGTGTGGCGACATCAGAATGAGCCCTCTTGGTAGGGGGTTGAGGACAGGGTTGAGAGCCAGAGGGGGCTGAGGTGGGAGGGTGGACTGAAAGCTTTGAAGGTAATCTGGATTTTTTTCAAAGAAATTTGCCATGAAGGTCATTCTTCGCATGACTGTCGATATCCGGCGAAGACCATTCCTTTGAATTTGGGATTACAGTGTCGGGAATACCCATGTCCTCATTAGTAGGAGGTATAAGCCTTGGCCTAGAGTCTTAAGATTTCTCAATGGGCTTGGATAAAATACCTTTTTGTGAAGACCTGTCCTTAGTAGGGCTCTTGTCCCTTTGAGGAGTTTTAGAGGATTTCTTATGGTATTTTTCCCCACCCTGGGGCCCAGAGGAGTTTCAGACTTTTTGGAGCCTGCCGTTTTACTAGATGAAGACTGGCGAGTGTGGGGGCCAAGTTTTCGTCTGCTGATGAACGTCCTTCGGAAGGTGTGTTAGATTTGCGTGCGACACCCTTGCCGTCTTTCGACGTGTTAGCCCTGTCGTGTGGCGACCTCAAACGAGATTTCTTAGAGGACCGGGACTCGGTGGACCGTTCACGGGGTGTCGAATGTTGTCGAGTATTTGACTCATCTGTCGAATGTCGACTGGGGCTTGTGCGTTTTGGGGTGTGTGCTTTTGAAGCACTCTTGCCGCCGGGTGTAGTCCCCACAACATGGACGCCAGCCTGTCCTACGGGGTCGGGGGCCTGTGCTTGGGTAGCTGAAGCTTCTCCTGTGCCCTTGATGTCCGAAAGTGCGGTGTCGCTGCCATCGCTGAAGGCTCCTCCTAGCTCCATGGCCTCGAGTTGCCTGGCATAGTGGGCCCAGCGCTTAGTGGAACGGTCCTTCAACATCTTAGGCATGAAGAGGCTGCATGCTTGACAAGACGTTTCGACGTTGTCTCTCGGGAGACAAGTTGCAAACTAAATGTTTGTCCAACCAGGGGAATTTACAGTTGCACTTAGGGCAAAACTTAAATGGAGCGTTTTTCCATAATACTGGGTAAAGGAGATGGCAGCTGGGCGAACAAAGTGTAGTAAGGGGAGAATATGCATTCTAAAATGGCCTCCTAACAATGGCCTCCCCCCTCTCTCCCTACTGTCTTGGCCGGGGCCCGGGGCAGCCTTCCAAGGCAGTGCGGTCCGTCGCGATGGTCTCCGACAGCAGTATTCCTTCTCTTTCCTCTGCATGGTGTTACGGCAGTCGAGAAAGGATAGAAAGAAATACTATCGTAATTTAACAAAGCCAATGGCTTATCGCCGAAAGGAACTCCGCTATACGCGTCCGTCTAGTATGGCGGAAAAAAACAATCTGAGGGACCTCGACGTGTGAGGGATCATGGGTACAGTGGACGTCACACTAGGGATAGTATTACTGGCACAACGTCCCTTTTCGAGTTTCGAAAACAACAACTGTAATACTCTGCAGCTTCAACCTGATGTCGGCCTATGCACAGCATGTGAATCTAAGAGGATTCCACAAGCCTCAGAAATATAGTTAAGTTGCTAAACTCAAAGGAAGAGCACTTATTTTCGTCGGCTTACAACTTCGTTTCCCATAGACGAATCTGCACCAAACTTCGCAAAAAAAGTATATGGGCAGCTTTTAATTTTTTTCTCTAAGTTGCCGAGGTGTAGGAGGGGACAAAGTTATAGGGGGGTCCCACATTTTTTTCCCATAGACTGAATGGGGAAAAACTTTGCGCACGGCTACAGGCCGAATGGCTGTACGGATTTTTGGCAAATTTGCGGCAGGAGCGGGGGCTTGGGTCAGAAAGCATGCTTTTGTCTGTTCGGTGGAAATCTGACCAGTACTTTTTGGTAAAATTACTGAAATGTACGTCCCAAACAATTTGTGATATATGGGTCCGCAGAGCGGACCCATTACCCTGTTCGCTCCACGGACCCCAGTATCATTGGCCTGCTGTACGCCGTGATGTCGGGAAGCATGCTCTGCGTCAACGTTTTTGGGAAACGCCGCCATAGTGTATCGGAGCACAGTGCGGCGGAGGAAGAGTGTGGAAAATGGACAGTACGGAACGGGTGGGGGAGTGAAAAGTGGGTTATGTGAAATAGATGTGTAGGTGGAAGAAGCCGGAGGAGTGCCTGTACTGTTGGCGCATACTGCGTGAACTGGTGGATACCTACACAGGCAAGTACTTTGTGTGGTGTTATGAGGCAGGTGGCGCAACGGCCCCATACATTGTACCGCCACTTGTTTGCGCCCACCTATCTCTGATGCGGATGGAATGCGGTAGTTGGCCACATGGTGGTATGCATGGGTTAAGGATCTTGCGTTGAGTCAGAGGAAGGATTACAATATTGGCTGCATGGAGTAAGGGCGTAGACTGTAGGGCATGGAGTGAAGAGCATAGGCCTTTACCATACGTAACGCAGCATGTGTGGGTGTAAATCCGGTGCAGAGTGGTGTTTACATAGTGCAGTGTGTGGAAATTGATTGCAGTAGGCTAGTGTTGCAAACCGAATGTGGGTACTTTGGCGGTGGCACTATAGTTTAGGAATAGAAGTAGGGACGGCAATAATATGTGAAGGAAAGTGCACATGGGTGAAGGAGAGAGTGTTTTTTTGTAAATTATGCCCAGTGGTGCAATTTGTTGCTGTGTAGTTAAATGCTACTGCACAGGTTAGGTAGTAGTGTTGGTGGTAGTGCTGTGCATGTGGATAGGTGAAGTTGGTCACATGGTCAAATGGATGGTGCAATTATGTAGCAGTGATATTGTTGATGGTGTACACTGTTGGGTGCATGGCCGAAGGCCATCCAGACAAGAGGCTAGGACTTTAGGACAGACACAGTACTAATGCATATTGGAATGTGCAGCACGTAGAGGGTGGTGACCTGTAAAAAAAGGGTGTGGAGAACATTTGAAAAGCAATAGAGCAGAACAAGTGAGCTGCCATGGTTGCATGTTTGGTTTTGCTGGTGAGGACACTGTTACAACATGGCAAAGTATTTGATGTGTACTTGGAGATGGCGATGTGAAAGCGATGCAGTGTGGGATCTGGGTGCTGGGTTTGCATAATGTTACTATGGCAGAGAATATGGTAGAAGTGCACCTTAATTGTGATTGGTAACTATGCTGCGTGATGAATTGTGGCAATAGGGCCAATGTTGTGCAACAGTTGTGGTTAGGTTGGTAGTGATACTATACTTTATGAATGGGTCTGGGTAGGGTTGGCGGAGGTTGTCGTAGATTTGTGCATTCTGGTTATAGCAACCTGTTTTACTGAATGGGTGCAATGCAGAGGTTCTGTATGTGATTGGTGGATGCGTGTCCAGGTCACCTGTTTGCGGCCACCTCTTTCTGTGCTAAGTGGTGGCAGGTACAGTGTAGAAGGGGAATGAATTTCACATGAAATAGGTTGGGTGGGAGCGCGGGTGGCTGTGTCATGCGGATGGTATGCGGTACTTGGGCACATGGTGGCATGCATGGGTTAAGGAAGCTGCGCTGGGTTTGTGGAAGGATTATAATATTGGCTGCATGGACGTAGGCCGTAGACCATAGGGCATGCAGTGAAGAGCGTATGCCTTTACCATATCCACTGCAGTAAAGCAAGTGTGAGTGTACATCTGGGGCAGCGTGGTGCTTGCCTAGTGCGGTGTGTGCACATGTATTGCAGTAGGCTACTGTTGCGAACTGAATCTGGCTACTTAGGCAGTGACACTATAGTTTGGGAATGGAAATGGGGACGGCCATAGTATGTGAATGAAAGTGCACAGGGGTGTAGGAGAGTGTTTTCTTTCTACATTATGTTAAGTGGTGCAAATTGTTGCTCTATAGGTCCATGGCGGGGCACAGGTTGGGTAGTAGTGCTGGTGGTACTGCTGTGTATGTGGATAGGCGAAGTTGGTGAAATGGATGATGCCGTTAGTTAGCAGTGAGTCTTGAAGGCCTAGACTGTTGGTGCATGGCTGAAGGCCGTGGGCCATGAACTGAAGAGGCTAGGACTTTAGGACACACACGGTAGTAAGGCATGTTAAATTCTGCAGCAGGCAGAGGGTTGTGACCTGTAAAGAATGGGTGTGGAGCACATTTCAGATGCAGTAGAGCAGGACAATTGAACTGCCATGACTGCTTGTGTGGTTTTGCTGGTGAGGACACTGTCACAACATGGTAAAGTCTTTTTATGTGTACTTGGAGATGGTGCTGTGAAAAGTGATGGAGTGTGTCCACTGGGTGCTGGGTTTCCATACTGTCACTATGGAGTTGCGGTGCCTGTGTTGAAGGTGTAGCCTATAGGGTGTATGGCCGAAGGTGGTAGGTTGTAGGCCATGGATTGAAGAGCCTAGGACGTGGGGAAACGCACGCCACTAATGCAATGTTGACTGTGCATCTGGTAGACGGTGATGACCTGCAAAGAATGGTTGTGCAGTACGTTGCAGATGACAGAGCAGTACAAATGACCTAGCAGGTGTGTATGTTTGGTTCCGCAGGTGAGGTGGATGGTAGAATATGGTAAAGTTTTGGATGTGTGATTGGAGATGGTGCAATGAAAAGTCACGCAGTGTGGCAACTTGGTGCAGTGTGTGCGTACTGGCAGTATGGCACAGCATATGGTTGAAGTGCAACTTATATGGGTGCTTTACGTTGTGTGCAGAAATGTTGAGGTAGGACAAATGTTGTGACAATGTTGTGGTTAGGTTGCTAGTGAAACAATACTTTTGGCATGGTAGTGGGTAGGGGTTATCGAGGCCATAGTTTGTTTGAGGATGGTGGTAATTGTGACCTGTTTTCGTCAATGGGTGCTTTATGGAGTGAGGGAGTTGGGTATAAGTGCTGCTATGTATGTTACGTTTGTGTACTATGTTAGCTGCGTACATGGTCGTATGCATGCATTTTGTAATGTTGTTGTGGGCGTGCGCAAGGGTGGAGCGTTGTGTGCATGGGAAAAGGTCTGCTGGTTGCGACAGCAGATTGTTGTGGATGCAGAAATAGGGCATTCTGTAGGAAACGTTTCTGGTGGAAGAGCTTTGGAAGCAAAGGGAACATGTTCTGAGAGTGTTAAAGGGGACATATGGAGTTGTGTACAGAAATGATAGTGTGCAATGTGGAGTTTAAGTATTTGATTGGTGCAGGCGTTTTAAAAAATGTGATTGTTGTTAATACGCGCTAGCAAGGAACCGTTGGAGAAATCGAGTGCAAAGGGAAGAAGTATTGTGTCTGCTTTATTGGGGCGTGGTCTTCGCTGTAGCTGGGAAAGCGCACGTGCCACATCATGGCTTTAGGAGCATGGAGCCTTCGCAAAAGGAATTGTGGGGATTCTCCAATGAGGATTGGAGGGTGTGGTTTAACAGAAGGGGCGGTGACATCTACCGAAAGGTAGATGTATTGAGGTTGGTGGACATGGAGAGACGGTGAGTGCTTATAGTCAGTGATGGCTCTGTGCACGATCTGCGCAGGTATGCCGTGGAAAGAGGCTTTGATACTGATTTTCAGTTGGAAGGAGTGCAGGCTTTTTGGGCAACAGATTATGAGTGAGGTTTCGGCTGCATAGATCTTCTTTGCAAATATGTGGCCTCTGTTGGCACTGTGGATGTGGTGGTCGTGCATCTTGGAGGACTACATTTGGGGCACATGTTGTGTTCATGTTTGCTTGTTTATTTAAAGAGGTTGATGAGAGCTCTGATGCAGATATTTCCTACTGCAAAGGTGATTTTCTCATCGATGACAACAAGAGGAAAATTGGAGCATGCCAGTGTCAGTTGTCCACAGCTAGAGGTTGAGAGATTTTGGATAAACACAAGCATGTGCAACATTATGTCCAGTGTTGGGATGTTGGGCACGGTCTATGACAGCATTAATAACCAGCTAGAGTTCCAGTGATTCCAGGAAAAACAAGTTACTTACCAAATGGTAACGTTCTTTCGACTGGATGTTCCTCCAACGCATTCCACATCTTTGACATGCAATGTCCACAACTGTGCACTTCGGAAACTTTTTCGGCAGAGGGCGTCCTGCGTCGATGGCGTCGGGTCCATGTCCCTCGAGGGCCACTGTCGAGGATGACGTCACAGGACGTTATAAATAGGACGCACAGCGCCCGTAGCCTCAGTTTATGTTTTTTTCCCCCAGAACATGTGACACCAGTCTGATGCCTGCTGGACTGCATTTTGCCTTGCGGAAACAGAAGCTGCAATCGCATAGGAAATTCTCCTAAGGGGCAGGCTGGGAGGGCGATGTGGAATGCGTTGGAGGAACATCCAGTCAAAAGAATGTTACCAGTTGGCAAGTAACTTATTCTTCGAATGGCTTGTGTCCTCCAACGCATTCCACATCTTTGACAGACTTCCAAAGCAGTCCCAGTAAATGGAGGAGGGAAAAGGATTTAAAATACCCAATTAGATTGCGGAATAAAGAACCGCCTTCCCAAAGGCCATATCCTGACCATGGATTGTATCCAGGGAATAATGTTTTACAAATCTATGGATTGAAACCCAAGTAGCAGCATCACAAATGGGCATCGCCCACGCCCCCGGCTGGGGAAACCTGCTGGCGAACCTCTGGCACTTGGTGTTCGCCGCGGTCGCAAACAGGTCGATCTGGGGATTGCCCCATCGTCGGAAGAGGAGATCCTGCCGCAGTTCCCACTCATTGCACGAGCGCAGCTCCCTGCTGAGTTTGTCAGCAATGGTGTTTTTTATTCCTGCCAGGTGGAAGGGTACCAGAAACATCCCTTGGGCGACGGCCCAATGCCACAAATCCTGGGCCTCCTTGGACAGGGCTGGGGATCTGGTGCCTCCCTGCTTCCGGATGTAAAACATTGTTGTGGTGTTGTTGAAGATCCTCACCACCTTGCCCTTGAGGGGTGGAAGGAACGACCTGAGGGCTCAGAACACGATTCGGAGCTCCAGGGCGTTTATGTGTAGTGACCTCTCCTCCGGTTGCGTGGAGATCTCTCGAGTGAGCCCCCCCCCATCCCTCCAGGGCGGCGTCCGTCATCACCGTCTCCTGATGGGCCAGGGTCTGGAAGTCCATACCCGCCGTCAGATGCGCACGGGTGCCCCACCGGATCGCTCGTCAAAGGTCTCGTTGAGTGAGATCCTGTCTTCGAAGTTGCCCGTCACTTGCATCCAACGGGTGTTGAGGAACTTCTGCAGTGGTTGCATCCGTAGTCTGCAAAGGCGCACAAGGTAAATGAAGGAGGACATCATGCCGAGCAGGGGACTTGACGGACCTCACCTTGGCCACGTCCATGGTCGAGAGCCGTTGCACCTTGCCTAGGATGCCCTTCGTCCTTTCCTCCGACGGAGATCCTAGTCGCGCCACTGTGTCGAGCTTGGCTCCCAGGAACAGGGCGACTTGCGACGGTACCAGGTGGGATTTTGTGAAGTTGATCAAAAATCCCAGATCCGTGAGCAGTTGGACGGTGTTCCTTGTGTGTTCGACTGCAAGTTCCCTTGACTCTGCCCAGAATAAGCCAGTCGTCCAGATAAGGGTAGACGTGGATCCGCTGAAGGCGCAGCCGCGCCGCCACTGGTGCTAGGACCTTGGTGAACACCCTGGGCGCCGACTTCAGTCCAAAGGGAAGGGCCTTGAACTGGTAGTGCCGTCCTTGGACTATGAATCGCAGAAACTTTCAATGTTTTTTCAAGATGCGGATGTGAAAGTAGGCGTCCTCCAAGTCCAGCGACGATAGGAAGTCGCCTTCCTCCAGTTGTCCCAGCACGTGCTGGAGGGTGACCATCCAGAACTTCTGGGACATGATGTACTTGGTACTTGTTTAGACAACGAAGGTCCAAGATGGGTCGCAAACCGCCAGTCTTTTTCCTTACGAGGAAGTACCGCGAGTATACTCCGGAACCCCTTTGGGACGAGCTTGATGGCTCACTTCTTTAATATCGCTCGTACCTCCACGAGTAGTTGCGGGACATGGTTTTCCTTTCTGGCCACAGGTGGAATACGGGGACACTTCCTTAGAAATTCCAGTGTGTGCCCGGGGACCAGGGCATCCAGCACCCAACGGTCGGTGGAGATGGACTCCCACACACTGACTAAGTTCACCAGCCGGCCTCCCACCGGGGTGCTCAGGTGGGGGCTGACGCTACAGCCGGTTCAAACCTGCTTGGCGGCGGCCTTGCCGCCCTGGCCTCCTTGGCTACGACGAGATCCTCCTTGCTTGCTGCGTCCCCTGTAGGCCTCCTGCGACGAGGAGCGGCCCGCTTGGCAGTACGTCGAGGAGCTGCCGCCGAATCCCTTGGATGCACCTTGCTTGGTTCCAGAGCCCCGAAAGGGCGGCCGTCGTGTTGCTGAAGAATGCCTAAGGCACGAGCCGTCTCCGTGTCGGCCTTGATGGCTTGCAGCGACTCGTCCACTGCCTTGCCGAAAAGGTTGTTCCCGTCGCAGGGCATGTCCAGGACCCTGGTCTGCACGTCTTGATGGAAATCGGTTGCCTTGAGCCAACCGCGCCGGTGAAGGCAAAGGCTGTTGCCCATCTGGCAGAAGTCGGTGTTGGCAATGTCTGTAGCTACTGTTACTGGTCCGACGCCACCTCTCCCTCCTGTAGGATCTCTAGGGCCTCCGCCCTCTTGTCATCCGGGAGGAAATCCAGTAGGGGAGCGATCTTAAACCATAGCTCCCTGTCCTAGCGGGCCACAATCGCAAGGGCATTGGCCGCTTTAATGGTAGTCGTCGCCGAGGAGATGACCCGTCGTCCCATGGCATCCAGCTTCTTCCTTTCACCGTCCGGCAGAGATGTCGAAGTTGACGCCGTCACCCCCGCCGCTTTCTTCTTGGCCGCCGCAGAGACAACAGAGTCCGAGGTAGGCTGCGCCCTAAGGCACATGGGGGCGGAATCCAGAACCTGATACTTCTTCTCGTACCGGTCTCTCTTGGCAGGGGCCGTGGATGGGTTCTTCAGGAGCAACAGCCCCTGGTCCCAGATGTCGTCGAGTAACGGGACCGAGAGGACAGTCTTCCTTTTGGCCTCCTGTTGTTGATAGAGGAAACCTTCCTTCTCTTCCACGGGGCAGAGCTGGAAGAGCTTGGATGCCCTGGCGATCATGGTGTGGAAGGAGCCAATTTCGTCGGGCGGGGAGGCCCGAGCAGGTGGTGATGGAAGGTCCATCCCGTCGTCACCACAGTCGTTGTCGTCCGTCCCCGTCATGGCCGTCTCTGTTCCCGTATCATCCCTTGACTCAGGAGACGGGGAAGAAGGCTGTGCAGGCCGAGAAGGCTGGAAAGGAGGGGGTGGATGAATTCTCCGCTTGTTTGGAGGACTTTCCGATGGTCCAGGCTGCGCTGGGTCATCCGTTGGTGGTAAGGGCAACCTTGTCCTTATCTCCGTACACAAGGCCTGGATCGCCACCAAGATCGCCCCTGAGTTGTCTTGTGGCCCAGGGATCGGCTACGACGGGCGCAACGGTTGGGGAGTGGAATCCTCCGCCTCCACGGGTTCCTCGTCACCACTGCCGTCTCTTTCCTCGTCTGCCTCTTCGGGAACCTTCCCATGGGACCGGACCTCCTCGAACTTCTTGCTTGGGATTTTTCACGACTCCAGCCAGTTTTTCTTCAGAGGCTGTATCCGTGTCTGTGATGGCCACCAGGCCCCCCAACCCCCTCTTTTGCCACCAGGGTTTTCATGCGGGCCTTATCGATGGGCTGAAAAGAGGATTCCCTCCGCGGTGGCAGGGAAACTCTAGGCCCTGAGGTCGCCTCCACTGGGGTAGCTTCCACAGGCTTCGCCAGGGCCGCCACGACTCCCTCGATAGAGGCCTTAGCCGGGTGAATCATGGCCTTCACGACCTTGGATACGCTTGAGGCCTTCACCTTGTGGGAAGGGTCACCGCCTCGCTCCCCCTCAGCTGCCGTCAGGTTCGACCGGGACTTCTCCCAAAGTTTACCCGGGTTCTCTGCTTTCCTCACACCCGAGCCAGAGCGTTGGCTCGTGGTTGATGGAGTCAGTGAAATTGCGCCCTGCCTGGCAGCCGAGGAGCCAGACCGTTCGGCGCTCCCGGTGCCCGCGGACTCGCAGTGCTTAGCCTTTTGTTGGGCCCCCGTCGCCGCAGTGCCCTCAAAGGACTTGGAAGACCGCTCAGACTTCTTTTTCTCACCCGCTGCTGGGCTTTCCCCTCCATCCAGTTGGTGAGGAGGGTACAACGATCCCTCATCGTCCGCTCGGACATGTTCTTGCAAAACGCAGTGTCCTTCTCCACGTGCGTTTTGTCTTCATGAAGGCAATAGAGACATCGAGAATGTTCATCCTCCTTGAAGACATTCTGCAGTCCACATCAAGGGCAGCTCCTGACGAGCTTGGGTCCGGGCGTCGCGTTTCCTTTTTCCTGGGCCATGTCCACGCGGGGTAGGCCTCAAAGATCTTCCGGAAGCCTCTGAGAAGTGAAACTCAATGAAAAATTCGCCCTTGAGGGGCGTAGAAAAATCCGAAACGGGTCCCCGTTCTTCGGAAGTAGAAACGGTGGAGCTTGAGGCTCGATTGACCGAAAAATGAGATTAAATCTCTTTGAAAATTCACAAAACGCAGTAAAAGCTCAAGAGCTACAGCACGAGGACTCCCAACACTTGAATGTGCGGTAAAAATCTGAAAATGGCTGCCAGAGGAGGGGCTTAGGTAGAGGGCAGTCATTGGCTGGGGGCAGTATGGCACAGAGACCAGTGATTGGTTACTAGTAGAAAGACAGTTCAGAAACGAAACAAACTGATTTTTTCTTTACCGAGGATTCCCAGCCTGATAACGGAGAATATTCATGAGCATGTGAATCCATGCCAGACCCCATGCTGAAGAAATGTAAAAGCTAAGAGCTCTCCTAGGATCTAATCAATGTAGAAGCTCCTCTTCCTTACCAGGATGAGGAGGACGGTAGAAAGATGGAAGAATCACCTTCTGACTGAAATGATATTCAGAGACTACCTTAGAAAAGAAGGACGCACTCGCAGTACAACCCTGTCCTTGTGAAACACAGTAAAGGGTGGCTTAGCTGAAAGTGCCTGCAATTCACTCACTCTGCGAGCGAAAGTAACTGCAACCAAGAACAGTCTTGAAGGACAGTAATCTCAAAGGACAAGAGTGTAAGGGTTCAAACGGAGCACCCATGAAAAATCTCAAAACCAAATTCAAATCCCAAATCGGCACCTGGAAAGGGGACGGCGAGAATACATTAGTCAGTCCTTTAAGAAAATGAGAAATCAAAAAGAATCTTAAAGTAAGAGCATTCTTCAGACGAACGCTTAAAGATAGACAGCACCGCCAGGTAACCTTTAATGGTACCCACTTGAAGGCCCCTATGGGCCAAAGAAAGCAAGAAAGACAAAAGCATAGGAATGGAGCACTGAAAAGGATCAACATTGTGATCCGTGCACCAGTCGCAGAACTTACGCCAACGGCAACGGTACAGGGATTTTGTTGCAGCAGCCTGGCCGAAATCAACACCTCCATCACATATTCCGGGAGCGGGAGGTCCCAATCCTTATACCTCAACCTTTCAGATACCAAGCGTGAAGGTTGAGAGTCTTAACCTCTGGATGGAGAACCTGACCCCCTGAGACCCCCCCACCGTACCCTACTCCCCCTTTCCCGCTCCCCTTCCCCCCAACCCCCGTTTATTTATTTGATAAAGCGCACCAAACCCTCAGGTAGCTGGGCGCAACATTACCAGTATACTTAAAGCTTAGTTGCAGAGTAAATATGTAGATACAAGAAATACAAAGAATAACTTTAACAGATAGCAAAAGACTAGTGGTCACATGTAGAAATTACATAAATACAGTTGAATGGTGAAATAGTAGCAGATACATTGAGAGCGGAGAAGCCTGACAGGCATTAGGTAGCAAATGCGGTTGTGGTATGGGCTAAGGAGTCGATTTCAGCAGGTTAGGAGTCATTGGATCGTATCCAGTTAAGGACTTTCCATCTAAATCTGGAATAAGGTTGGTCTGTTCTGAGATCTAGGGGGAGTGCGTTCCAAGATTACGCAGCTATAACCGGGAAGCTGGAGCCACCTGCTGTAGTACGTTTACATTTGGGTATCTCTAGGGTGCGAGCGTTGGCAGATCTCATGCGGCGGGCAGCGAGTCTCTTGTTTATTCTTTCAACAAGATAAGGTGGGGCTATATTGTTCAGACATTTGGACGTGAGAGAGAGTATTTTAAGGCGGATCCTGTCATTGATCTTGAGCCAGTGGACATCTCTTCTAAATGTAGAGATGTGCTGTCTATTAGGGATATTTAGAGCTGCTCTAAATTTTGAAGTCTTTGCATTTTGTCAGTAATGTACTTGTTGGCTCTTGCATACAGGGCTTTGCAGTAGTCCAATCTAGATATTATGAGGGCATTGGCCAGGGTAATACAACTAGTTTCAGAAAGAAATGGTCTGCAGGCTCGGATCAGTTTGCATGTATAAGCGGTTGATGATGCTAATGAATTAACTTGCTTCATAAGGGTAAGTGCGGAGTCCAGATAGAAGAACAAGTTAATTTCTTACCTGGTAACGTTCTTTCGACGGGATGTCCCTCCGACGTATTCCTTATCTTTGATATACGTTTCCAGCTTGCTGGCCTCGGAAATGTTTTCTCTGTAGAGGGCGCTGCGCGTCGACTTCATCCGAGTCGATGTCCCTCGACGGCCACCGTATCGGCGCCAACGTCACCATGCCCATAAATAGACCCGCTGCGTCTGTTGCTCAGTTCCCTTTTGTAGTATAAGAAAGACATGCCTGAATTGGTTAGTAACCTTGAAGAAGCGAAAGCTGCAACCACAAGGGAAATTATCACTGCGGGGATGGATGGGAGGGGCGATAAGGAATACGTCGGAGGAACATCCCGTCGAAAGAACGTTACCAGGTAAGAAAGTAACTTATTCTTCGAAGGGATTGTGTCCTCCGACGTATTCCTTATCTTTGATAGACTCCCATAGCAGTGGTATGTAATTGGAGGAGGGAGTGATAGTGTTATATATCCCTTTAGGGATGGACCAAGTGTAATACGGCTTTGCCAAATCTGGTCTCTTGAGCAGTGGAGGAATACAGATTATAAAATGTTGTGAATGTATGTGCGGACGACCATGTGGCAGCCGCACATATGTCCCGGACCGGTACCCCTCTCTGGAGAGCCAAAGAAGCTGCGGTACCCCTGGTTGAATGAGCCCTGAGGTTTTGGGGTGGCTCTTTCCCTGCTGGTCTATAACATTCCAGGATGGCCAAGATAATCCACCTGGAGATGGTTTGTTTTGTTATGGGTAGTCCCAACTTGTGACCCGAGTATCCTACAAACAGCTGGTCTGCTTGCCTGATTCTAGCCATTCTGCTGATGTAAAAGCTGAGAGCTTGCCTAGGGTCCAGCCTGTGTAGCCTTTCCTCCTCTTTCCCCGGATGGGGAGGAGGGTAGAATGAAGGCAAGGTAATTTTCTGAGTAATATGGAATTCAGAAACCACCTTTGGGAGAAAATTAGGCTTCACCTGGAGGACAACCTTGTCCTTGTGGAAGATTGTATGTGGGGGTTTACAGGAGAGAGCTTGTAGCTCACTCACCCTCCTAGCCGATGTTAGTGCTACAAGTAGGACAGTTTTAAGTGTGAGAAATCTTAAAGCGCAAGAGTGAAGTGGATCGAATGGAGTGCCCATTAAGAAGTTTAAGACTAAATTTAAGTCCCATAATGGAACCTGGAATGGTTTTGGAGGGTAAACATTAGTCAGACCCTTGAGAAATTGTACCACTAGAGGAATTTTGAAATATGATGGTTCCTCCGCAGTGTGCTTGAAGATAGAAAGCGCTGCGAGATAGCCTTTTACAGTGCCAACTTGAAGGCCTGAGTTTGCCAAGTAGAGTAGAAACGATAGCACCGTTGGTGTATCGCATGAAAAAGGGTCGAAATTCTCTTCCCTACACCAGCTGTAAAACTTGTTCCAACGGCAGCGGTATAAAGACTTTGTTGCTGGTCTTCTGCCCGAAAGCAACACCTCCATGATGTCATCAGGGAGATCCCCAATCCTTGTACCTCAACCTTTCAGAAGCCAAGCGTGAAGGTTGAGGGTTCTGATGTCTGGATGGAGAACCGGACCTCCCTTCTGCAAGAGAAGATTCTCTTTGAGTGGAAGACGGATTGGAGGACAGATGGACATATCTAGAAGGTCCGGGTACCACGTTCTCCTGGCCCAGTCCGGGGCAATTAAGATCATGGTTTTCCGGAATTTTCTCAACCTCCTGATCATTTGAGGAATAACAGGGACTGGTGGAAACGCGTAGAGGAGTGGAAACTCCCAGTCCACTACGAACGTGTCTCCCAGAGCTCCTCTCGGGGGAAATTCCCTTGAACAGAACAGATCGCCCTTCCTGTTGGTGCTTGTGGCGAACAGATCCACCTGAGGGGTTCCCCAAAGGGCAAATATCTCTTGAAGGACTTCCTGAGCTAGCTCCCATTCGTGGGAGACTGTGCTCTGCCTGCTCAGAGCGTCCGCTGTCAAATTCTTCTCTCCGGCTAGATGGACTGCCAATAGAGAGATTCCTTCCCGAATTGCCCAAAACCAGAGCTGCATTGCCTCTCTGCACAGTGGTAGTGATCCTACGCCTCCTCTTTTGTTGAGGTAGTGCATGGCCACCGTGTTGTCCGTCATAATCAGGATATTTCTCCACTGTACTGATGGCAGTAAAGCTTTCAGCGCTAGTCTGATCGCTCTCAGCTCTAATAGGTTGATATGTAGTCTGGACTCCGATGGAGACCAACGACCGCTGATGGTCAAGTCGTTGGCATGGGCTCCCCACCCTGTGAGCGAGGCGTCTGACTACGGTTATCTCCGGCCATGGTTGCCAAAACAGTTCTCCTTTCAAGATGTTCTCTGAATAGGCCCACCACTGAAGGTCGTGGGCTACCTTGTCCGGAATCCGGAGGAGGTCTGACATTCTCCCCGGGAATTGTGACCACTGACTTCTCAGTGCCCACTGAAGAGATCTCATTCTCAGGCAAGCCTCTGGCACAAGGAAGATGCAGGATGCCATGAGGCCTAGCAACCTCAAAAAGTCGAAGGCTGGGAAACGTTGGGCATTTTGAAACTTGGTGACCATCTGCAGAATATCTTGAGCCCTCACCTCTGGTGGCGAGGCTTTTCCCAGGGAAGTGTCCAAGACCGCTGCAATGAACTGGAGTCTCTGAGATGGTATCCGTGACTTCTTTAAATTGAGGGAGAAGCCCAGTCTGTGAAGGAAGAGGCAGACATAATCTAGCTGGGTCCGGGCCTGTTCCGAAGATACGACCCTGATCAGCCAATCGTCTAGGTAGGGATAGACGTGGATCCCTTCCCTCCTTAGACTCGCCGCCACTACCGACATCAGCTTGGTGAAGACCCTCGGGCGGAGGTCAGCCCAAACGGCAGAACTCGAAATTGATAATGAGAGTTGCCAATTGCGAACCTTAGGTATTTCCTGTGCTTGAGATGGATTGGCACATGGAAATAAGCATCCTGAAGGTCCAGAGATATCAGCCAGTCCTGGAGCTGGAGGGCCTGAAGGATCTGAGAGAGAGTTACCATCTTGAACTTGTCCTTCCTGAGGAACTTGTTCAATTCTCTTAAGTCCAGGATGGCTCTCAGTCCTTCTTTAATATGTGAAAGCAGGGTGAGTACCAGCCCTTGTTCCTGTCCGCTACAGGTACCGGTTCTATGGCACCTTTCTCTAGCAGGTCCAATATTTCCTGCAAGAGGAGCGGATCTGGAACTTTTCGGGAGCTGTTCCCCGGTGGATGACTCTGAGGAATGTGTAGAAAGGGTAGGCAGTAACCTTGGGCAACTGTCTCCAACGCCCAAGCATCTGACGTTATAGCCTGCCATTCCGTCGATGGTGAGTTAACCTGCCCCCTACAGGTGTCTTGTGTGCAAAGGCCTTAGAGTGGTTTGGGGGCGGCTGATGCAGATGCCGAGGGTAAAGGGGCACCTGCTGCGGTCTTAGTACCTTTGACCCGTCCACCTCAGGTGGATCTTCTTTGGCCTCTTTGCGCCGGCTGTCCTCTGCCTTTTCCGAATGCAGAATAATAGCGAAAGGACTTTCCTCTCCCGGAGGTTCCTGAGGGGCGCAAAGGAGTTTGGCGGATAGCAGCTCCTAAGGATTTTGCTGCTGCTTTAGAAGTCTGTAACTTTTCCAGACTGTCATCAGCCTTTTTTCCGAAAAACGAAGAGCCGTCAAAGGGCATATTCCAAAGTCTGGCCTGTACATCTGGAGCAAAGCCAGACTTTTGCAACCACGCATGCCTGCGGATTGTTGTACTAGCCGCCATGGCCCTGCTGATACTGTCAGCGGAATCGATGCCAGTTTGAAGAGGCTCGCACATGGCATCCTTGCCATCTTGAATGATGTTAAGGAAGGCTTCCTTCTCCTCTCCATCGGGAATGCAGTCAGCCGCTGATGAAGCACACTCCCATAATGTGTGACTGAACCTGGCGAGCGTACAGGTGGCGTTGATGGACTTCAATGCCATACTACAGGCAGAGAAGACTTTCTTTGCCATGGAGTCGTACCTCTTGTCATCCCTGTCCTGTGGGACAGTAGGGTAAGCAGTCCTACTGCTGGATGAAGTTGCCGCTTGAACAACCAGGCTCTCTGGGGTCGGGTGTTTTGACAGGTATTCAGGGTCAGCAGCCACTACCCTATACTTTGTCGACAGTCTTTTATTGACTGCTGGGATGACTTCGGGAGTCTCCCAATTGGATGCAATTTTTCTTTGTAGGGCTGCATGGAAGGGGACCACCGGGTCCTCCTGTGGGCCTTTGTCCAATATATCCGTTAGATCATCCTGTTGGAAAACAGGTGAAGGCGCAGACCAACCCATACATTCAATTATTCTTGCCATCAGGGTTCTATATGGTGTTTCGGCATGTTCCCCTGGGTCTGGCTTTACAAATTCCACTTCTGGGGAAGTGTCAAGTCCACTGGCCTCATGAAGTGAGTCCTGTAGTTCCTTCAGCCTCCTTTCTTCAGAGGTGAAATCCTCTGTAGCAGGCAGTGAGGATCTCTGTAAACCAAAAGTTTCTTGGTCAGAGTCTTCTCTTTCTTCATAAATTGAAGAAAGACCAGGCTATTCTGATCTCTGAAATGGAGTAAAGCCCATCTCTAGGGCTGAAGGAGCCAAACTCGTCGTTACTGGACGAGAAAATGTCGAAGTCGTCGACGGCGATGTAACTGGCCTCGAAGGCGCCGAAAAAACTGGAAGGGGCCTCGAAGAATTCGAGAGGATCGGGATCCTACTCGAGGGCATCGAAGACGGTCTCGGCGTCGTGCCGGAGGCCCTTGAAAACACCGTTGGCTGTGGAGCCTTGGTCCTCTCTCATCGGCGTCGGCGTCGACGATGGCGTCGAGTCGATCGACCGATGCGTCGAGGAACCCTTCGACAACGGCGTCGATGGCGCCGACCCGTGCATCGAGGGAATCTTCGACGACGAAGGAACCCTAGACGACGACGAAGACGGTGCCTTCTTACCCGATGGCTCATGGCGCTCTCGGGTGGAATGTTTCACCGGGTGCTGCGACTCGCAGCGTTTTGATTTTTTGGGTTTTTCACCCGGGGTATCACCCTCAGCTGTTTTCGAGGGGGTCGAGGCCGTGTTCTCGAAGACGCTTAACATTTTCTTTCTGAATTCCTCCCACTCAGTTTGAGATCTGTGTTTGGTGGGACAGAAAACCTGACTGAACTGAGCAAAGACGTTCCGAGGCCCCACGAAGCGCGGAAAAACTGAACTGAGCAACGGACGCAGCGCGTGTCTATTTATGGGCATGGTGACGTCGACGCCGATACGGTGGCCGTCGAGGGACATCGACTCGGCAGACGTCGACGCGCAGCGGCCTCTACAGAGAAAAAATTTCCGAGGCCAGCAAGCTGGAAACGTATATCAAAGATAAGGAATACGTCGGAGGACACAATCCCTTCGAAGACTAGTGTTTTAACTGCGGGCATCACTTTGATGACGTTATTGTCAATGTTGAAGGAGGCGTAGCTGGGGTTGAGTTTTTTTTAATGGCCTTCTCTGAACCTAGGATCAGTAACTCTGTTTTGTCGTCATTCAGGCATAGGCCATGGGATGCCATCCACGCCTGAATGAGGAGGTATTTCTCATTTACTAAAGCCGAGTCTTCCAGAAAATTGCCCAAAAGGGGAATGAGGATCTGGGTGTCATCTGTGTAATTAGTGTAGGTAACACCCAGTTTATCCAACTTGTCAAACAGGGGCTTAGTAAAGATGTTATACATGGCAGGAGAAACACATGATCCCTGGGGTACACCCCAGGAGACTTGTATGGGGTCAGCGGCTGCTGAAGAGGAGAAGACTCATTGTACGGTTAGCTAAGAAGGACTGAACCCATGTTATGGCATCACTTGAGAAACGGGCAGCCGACCTAAGGTGGTTGCATAAGACTGCATGGTCCACCAGGTCAAAGGCTGCGGATAGGTCAAGGAGGAGTAGCATAGCTGATTTCCCTTTGTGCTTCAACTCGTCAATTTGGGTCTTAAGGTCTATTAGGGCTTTTCTGCACCGTGGAGTGGGCCAAAAGCAGACTGGCGTGATCCTAATAGGTGGTTGACTTCTAGATAGTCCTGTATTTGTAGGTATGCTACTCTGTCGATAATTTTAAGTAGGAAGGGGACTGTGGTGATGGGTCTATAGTTGGTCGGGATGGAGGGATCTAATGTTTGTTTTTTGAGCAGTGGGAGCACCCAAGATTCCTTGAGATTGTTAGGCACTGAATTCGTCTTAAATGAGGCATTGATGAGCTTCGAGGTGAAAGGGCCTAGGTCTCTACTGCATCCTTTATAATTGGGCCGGGTAGTTGTCTCCTTTGCAATTAGAAGGTTTTAACGAGAGTATGATTTTTTTCTGTCTCAGGGATAGACGTTTTCTTGAAGCTGAAGGGTAAGGTGGTACTGTCCAGTGTGACAAGTGGGGGATGCTGCTCCGGTAGAAGCAGTGAAGCTTTCTTTTTAGCTTATTTTAAGTTGGAGGGAGGCGATTTTATTGGCTAGAGCATTTTGTATGTCCGTACACCAAGACTTATCCTTAGGAGTATTATCAGCCTGAGGTATCAGTGATTCCATTTACCGAAGGATGGAGAATAGTTCCTTGGTGTCTGACTTCGCCTTAGATATTCGGTCATTAAATATATTCTTTTTAGGGTTGATTATTTCATTCTTGTACAGTTTGGAGAGGTTCGTTAGCTTGGCTTTATTCTCGTCAGTCGGAGAGTGGCGCCAAGTTGATTGAAGCTTTCTTTTTTGGAGTCTTAATTTTTTAAGTTGGGGTGTGAACCAAGCATTTAGGTGAGATTTCTGTCCGCCTTTGCAGATTTTGACAGGTGCAATAGTGTCCAGGGCCTTAGTCATGGTGCTGTTGAAGGCCTCCACTAGTAAGGTGGGGTCCGTATTGCTGGCTCTGTTGTTAATAGCAGGAAGGTGGTGGGGGAGTAGTTTTTCTGCTGTAATGTCCTTTTTGCATCTAGTCGGGAGTGGAGGTGCCATAACAATGATTTTAGGGCAGATAAGGTCTAGTGTGGCAGAGAAGGTAATTAGATAGTGGTCAGTCCAAGACTGCGGGGTAATGTTTGTTTTGTTTTATTCGCATTTATATAGCACACAGCAGTCCGAAGACATTGTGGCACTTGTTACAGTACAAAGCTTAGTTACGGGTCAGGAGTCATACATATGTTACATAGTGACAATTAATGTTACATAAGATAGCAGTATATATATATATATATATATATATATATATATATATATATATATATATATATATATATATATATATATATATATATATATATATATATATATATACACACATATATATACATACACATACACAGGTTTATAATATAGTTATATTACATTTGAGTTAATGTTACAACATACATAGGGTAGGAGGTTGCGTTACTCGTAGAGGAGAGTGGTCTTGAGGTTGTTCCGGAAAACGGAGATGGAGGTTTCAGCTCTGAGGGTGGCAGGGAGTGCGTTCCATAGTTTAGGTGCAATGTAAGAGAAGCCTAGCCCTCCAGCTGTGACTCTCTTGATGCAAGGTATGTGTAGCTGGTTGGTGTACTGAGCTTTGGTGGGGCGAGTGGAAGTGGTTCTTGATATAGCTTCGGCTAAGTAGGAGGGAGTGGTGTTGTTGATGCATCTATGTGTGATGGTAAGAATTTTCAGGGTAATGCAGTCTTTGACCTGAAGTCACTGTGCTTCACGTCTGGCATGAGATATATGGTCTCTTCTGGGTATGCTCAGCGCGGCTCTTAGGGCATTGTTTTGTGTAGTTTGCAGTCTATGAATGGTCTTGGCGGAGGTGACAGCTATGAGAGCATTGCAATAGGAGTTTGGCGCCTATGGTTGCTCTCGCTATGGCTAGGCGGTTGGGCGCGGATAAGTAGGGTTTGATGGCGTTGATGCAGAGGTTATGGCGCTGGTTTGTCTGTTCATAGATATATTTGCGTCACTGTGAACCCCTAGTGTCTTGACAGAAGATGATATTGTGATGGTTGAGTTGTCTATGATGAAGCTGGTGTACTGGGGATTAAGCTTTGTTATCGTGTTTTTCTGGCCGAGGATGAGAATTTCAGTCTTCTCCCCGTTTAGGCAGAGACCATTGAGTGCCATCCACGCTTGGATGGTGGCATAGATTTTGTGGAGGGCCTTGGCGTCTTGGTGGTTAAAGCCAAGATTGAAATCACCTAGCAGCAAGATTTGGTATTATTGGCTAGGAGGCAGGTAAGGTCGTCCTCGAAAGTTTCTAATGGTCCTGGTGGTCTGTATACCAGGTGGACTGTGAGAGTGCGGTTATTAGATAGAGGGAGTTTAGCTGTGAGTATCTCACAGGATTGGTAGAAGGGAGAGGTGGTCAGTCTGATAGGTAGGTTCGTTTTTGAGATAATGGCTAGGCCACTGCCTCTGGTGTTTGGTCTATCAGCTCTGAGTATCTGGTAACCATTTGGTATAGCTATCATGAGGGCGAGTACTGCTGCCTCGTGAAGCCAGGTTTTGGTTATGGCAAGCAAGTCCAGGTTCTCATTGGTTAGGGTATCTGCAATCTCAGCGGCATGAGCTACCAGGGATCTGGCATTGATAAGTGACCCTGCTACTGATAGGGTACTTATAGGTTTGGTAGTAAGTGGCTGTTTATTTGTAGGCGTCTTAACTCTTGGGGAGGTTTTCATCGTAGTGGCGAGATGTGCAGAAGTCAGATTGTAGGAGCTGTCCTGCCGTACACGTTTAGTAGATAGTTCTGTAGGTTGGACAGCCTTACGTATGGGGGTCTGCTAGTCCAGTTTGTTTTAGGTTCGTAAAGGCAGGGCAGTCTCATGTTCTTATCCTTCGGTGGGCATGTGGCCAAAGATGCAAAGGCCATTGTGACTAGGAGGCCTAGTAGGAATTGGGTTGTCTGGGTCCTTGGGATTTTGCTCATGTTCGTGGACTTGGCTAGGACAAATAATCCTAAATCGATTATTAGTTGAGCCACAGGAGGGGTTGTTTCCAGTAGAAGTGAAGTTATCACGACTTAAGCTAATATTACTTTAAGGTGTAGGCCAATGACACTAGCATCAGAGTAGGCTAAGATCAATTTTCCAGAGTAGGCTATAAACAGTTGCGTAAGAATGGGCTAGAGTCACCTTCTAGTATAGTCTAGTGTCACTTGTGCAGAAATAGGCTAAGGCAAGTTTTCAGGAAAGGGCTAAAGACCTTAGCACAGGAATAGGCTAACACCAGCTTTCAGTAGATGGCTAAAATCAGCTTATAGAGAAAACCGAGATGAAAAATCTCGAAAACAAAAAGGTCGAAAAAAAAAAGTCGAATATTTTTTTATGCTGTTTTTATTCGAAATGGGGGGGTTCCACCCCAAGCCCCCCTTTTTATTTTGTTTTTTACCATTTTTTTTTCATCAAAATAAATATATAATTTTTTTAAAAAAAGAGTAATTCGACATTTTTTTTTTAGATTTTTTTTTCGACCTTTTTGTTATTCGAGATTTTTGTTTCGAGATTTTGACCGACCACCGGCTAAAATCACTTGCAGGTATAGTCTCAAATCATTTGCATCAAGATAGGCTAGCATAGGAGTGACCAGGACACTCTTTCCCCGTACCGAGGGCAGAAAAGCCTTCAGGGCTAGCCTGATGGCTCTCAGCTCTAACAGATTGATGTGGAGTCTGGACTTCGACGGAGACCAACGAGCGCTGGCGGTCAAGTTGTTGGCATGAGCGTCCCATCCTGTGAGGGAAGCGTCCGTCACTACAGTCACCTCCGACCACGGTTGCCAAAACGGTTCCCCCTTCATCAGGTTCCCTTCGTTCACCCACCACAGAAGGTCCTTGGAGACAGAGCGTGGGATCGGAACAGTATCCGTCAACTTGCCAGAAAACTGCGACCATTGCAACTTGAGGACCCATTGTAGGGATCTCATCCACAGCCTGGCCTCTGGCACCAGAAAAATGCAGGAAGCCATGAGGCCGAGCAACCTTAAGAACTCGAAAGCCGGGAGACTCTGGGCATGTTGAAACTTGTCCACCATCGGCACAATGTGATGAGCCCTTACCTTGGGAGGCAAACACTTTCTCAAGGACGTGTCCAACACAGCCCTGATGTACTGTTGGGAAGGTGTCAGGTGCGACTTCTTTAAATTCAGGGAGAAGCCCAGCCTGTGGAGGGTGTGGTAGGTGACGCCGAGATGATCCAAAGCTAGCTCGGGAGAGCGCGCCCGGATCAGCCAGTTGTCCAGGTAGGGGTGGACTTGAATCCCCCCTCGCCTGAGGTACGCTGCCACCATCACCACGAGCTTGGTGAAGACCCTCGGGCGGAGGTCAATCCGAACAGCAGGACCCGAAACTGAATGTACGAGTCGCCAGTCGCAAATGTCAGGTACTTCCTGTGCGGGGGATGGATCGGCACATGGAAGTATGCATCCTTGAGTTCCAGAGACACCAACCAACCCTGAAGTTGAAGGGCCTGGAGGACTTGAGAAAGAGTGACCATCATGAACCTGTCCTTCCTGAGAAGTTTGTTCAACCAACGCAAGTCCAAGATGGGTCTCAATCCCCCATCTTTCTTTGGGATCAAAAAATAAGGGGAATACCATCCCTTGTTCCTCTCTGCTACAGGGACCAGTTCTATGGCGCCTTCCTCCAGCAGGGACAAGATTTCCTGCACAAGGAGCGGATCCGGACTCTTCAAAGAGTGTTTCCCCGGTGGATTGTTGTGAGGCCGCTGAAGGAAGGGCAGGCAGTAGCCGTGGGCTATGGTATCCAGAACACACGCATCTGAAGTAAAGGCACGCCATTCTTCGAGATGCTGAGACAGTCTGTCCCCAATGAGCGAACCATGGGACATGGCCTCACGACTGTTTGGGAGCAGCTGCGGCAGTGCCTGAAGGCAAATAGACAGCTGCCTGAGCGGCTTTGGCACCACGATTTCCCCGACCAGTGTTAGGCAGAATTATATACAGTACCTTTTGGTAACACTACACACAATTAAGACTACAAGTGACAGTACAATTTCACCTTTGGTACAAGCCTGTACTACACAGTTATAGTGGTAGAAGTAGCGGAGCAGCCAGACTTATCTCAAGAGTAAGTGAGCAGTACAAATAGTTACACAAAAGGACAGCAAATACTATGATTCAGGCAAACACTGACTCAAGGTTTCTAAGTAAAAGAATATATATTTATTTACTCAACAGTTGTATAACATTTCACTATTCTAAGCAAGGCCAAAATCACAATCATAAATACACCACACCACTTCTCTTAAATTCCAGACAAGTTAAGCTCACAAAATGAAGTGAGAGCAAAATGGCACTCCAGCAATTTAAAAGGGAGGGGAAAGACAGTTATCAGCCACTAGGCAAAACCAACAAGTAAGTATTCTTAGCAGTTGAACAAGAGAGACTACAGTGAGATCATCAGCTAGAAAAGGCTTAGGGCCAAAGTCAATAGGTCAAAAGTCTTTTGCTCAAGATCACACAGTTCAGGGTAGTTCGTGGTAAAGTTTGTGGCACAGATTCCGGATGATGTTGGTTGGTAGAAAAGTAAGTTCAAAGAGAAGAGAAGGACAAGCCTTCGGATTGGAGAAAGATTTCAAACACTTTCACCGCGGCTGAGCAAAACGCACAACCGGATTTGCACAGTACCTTAAAACGGAGAGGGGGCAGTAGCTGAGGCAGACGTTCCTGGTATTTCCTGCAGGCTCACGGTTCCTGAAGCAACTGTCAGACTGATCAGAAGTAGGAAGACTGGAGAGTCCTGCATTACCCAAGGAAGAAACCAGCAGCAGCGCCAGATGACGAATAAAAGGTGCGCTCCTTAAAACCCAAGCAGGGTCTGACCTTCCTGGCTATCCGGCCACTGTAGCTCTGTACAGTGAATTCGACCAGAGGAGGGGTCCTGGCTTGTAGCTTGGGCAAACTTGGGCGCCTTAAGGAGGGCTTCTGTGCAGAAACCCGTAAAAAGACAGCGAACAAAGGAGTCATCCTCGGTTTGACGCGCAGAGAAAAACACGAGAAAGACTTAACAAAAAGAAATGGTGACTAAACCCAGCCGGAGCCAAAATAAAACATATGGTCAAGCGGGTTTATGTTCGAGGCTAATATAATAGCCTAAAACATTACCACCTTATATAAGATAATCGCGATAGGAAAGTTAGGGTAGATACCACTGCCACCAGCCAAGTCTTAATGTTAAGGGAGCGAAACAATGCCCCAAGAGGTAAAGACAAAAAGGGATAAGAGTTACCCCTTTCCAATACTCCATGTAAGATGAGGTGTACTACTGGGTCTGTGGGTCTTGGCCTGCAACCTCAAGGCTCTCGTCAGCCTTGCTGCCAAATAAATGTGTGCCATCAAACGACATGTTCAGAAGACGGCCTTGCACATCTGGAGCAAACCCCCCAACTTCTGCAACCACGCAAATCTGCGTATAATGGTGCTCGCAGCCATGGACCGGCTCACACCGTCAGCCGTATCCAAACCCGACTGAAGGGCCTCACACATGGCATCCTTGCCATCCTGCACAATAGCAAGGAAACCATTCCTTTCTTCCCCCTCGGAAATTCATTCAGCCGCAAAAGCAACACAAGACCACAGAGTGTGTGTAAACCTTGCCAAGGCACACGTGGAGTTGGACGATTTCAAGACCATGCTCCCAGCAGAAAACACCTTCCGTGCCCAACCGTTGAAGCGCTTGTCATCTCTATCCGGTGGGATACAGGGTACGCCGCCTGAATCACCAAACTCTCAGGAGTAGGGTGAGTAGACAAATAGCTGGGGTCACTAACGGAAGGGCGGTATTTCTTAGTAAGATTTTTATTCACAGCCGGAAGAGAATCCGGGGACTGCCAAGCAGCTGCCACCCTTTTCTGCAAGGTAGAATGAAATGGCAAAACAGGGTCAGAGGACGGACCTTGATCCAAGATGTCCGTCAGATCATCTTGCACAAAGTCTTCCGGAGGACTAGACCAGCCCAGATACTCTGAGACTCGTGCAAAGAGTCTCCTATAACAAGACTCTGCATGAGCCCCAGGCTCAGGTCTACCAAACTCCACTTCCGGGGAAGTGTCCAGTCCACTTGAATCATGGAGGGTCTGTCTCAACTCCTCCAACTGACTGTCCCCAGAAAAAATAGGAGCATCATCAAGGTCACCAGGTTCCTCAACCTCAGACCTTTCCTCCTCGTCAAAAGCATCATCCAGATGCGGTTGAAACCCAGGTCTGGGGACTGAAGAGGCCAAAACCGGCCTCACCGACTTCGATGTGCCTTTCTTAGAGGATCCACAATGTCTGGGTACTCCAACAGCAAATTTCAAGAAATAATTCCCAAAGGCGCTGATAGCTTCGATGTTGAAAGCACCGACAACCTCAACGTCGAGATCGCTGAAGGCTTCAGCGTGGACACAGGTGCCGACGGCGCCATGGGCTGATATGATGGCAAGGCGTCGATGTCCGAATCGGACGGACATGCGCCGAACGAGTCCATGCCGGCCCCGAGCCCTCAATAGGTTGCTGCGGTCTCGCTGGGGACGAGGACCGAGACCTAGAGACACGTCTCTTGCAACCTTTTCGAAACCTTGTCCGTACGGGACCTCGATGGCTCCCGAGGTGTGTCGCGTCGTGAACCCGAAGGCGTGCGAGCCACAGACTGAGACTGATCCAGGCCAGCTTCGTCAGAAGGCGCGACCGTACCAGTGTCCTGCGATTGAAAAATCGCCATCATAGATTTCTTGAACGCTGCCAATTCTGCCGGAGTCGAGGACTTCGTAGGGCACGTAAGCCTCCTCGAGGTACCATCCTCCGAGGAGGACGGGGAAGGCGACCAGTGATGGCGCTTCCGCGAGTGCCAGTACGAGGAAGACGAGTGGCGGAACCCACTCTGGGACTAAGATCCCCGGGATTCCTTCTGATGCGAAGAGTCACCCCTCGAGCCATCGGTGGAAACCCCTTTGACTTGGAAGTCCGAGACTGAACAGGCTTCGAGCCCCTACCTACCTGGAGCTTCCCCTTCTGCTCCCGCAAGGCCTTTGCAGTCAGCGACTGGCATTTCGAGCAGTCGTCGGTGTCGTGCGACTCGCCGAGGCAGCACAAACAAATGCAGTGGGGGTCGGTGAGCGACATCTTAGACTTGCAGTCCCGGCAGGTCTTGAAACTAGACCGCGGAGTCAGAGGGGGTCAAAGAGAAAGACACCTTCAATGAAGAAAACACACGAGGCGCGCAGAGTCTCACGAAGTTAAGTTCGTGGAAAAAAAGAGAACTGCCGCTACGGGAGCTGTGCATCCTATTTATAACATCTTGTGACGTCGTCCTTGACGGAGGCCCTCAAGGGACATGGACCCGACACCATTGACGCAGGACGTCCTCTGCCGAAAAAGTTTCCGAAGTGCACATCTGTGGACATTACGTGTCAAAGATGTGGAATGCATTGGAGGGCACAATCCATTCGAAGGGCATTTTTTTTACTTGCATTGGCAATGCTGTTGTGTTTGGCACTGTGCACAAAGCTTTGCAGACAATCCTGTAGAAATGTAAGATAACGGTTAATATTCAGTGGAGAAAAATGTCAGGAGGAGAAGCAAACAGACAGTGAGCAAAAGGCAGAAAAAGAAGGAAAAAAAAATGTATGAATGCACATATATAATAAAAACATGAAAAAAAGGAAATATATAATTGTTTGTGGGGACGACTCCTCGCGTGGTCCAGCAAAAATTAACGAGCACAAAGAGAACAGAGAGCCAGAACTCGGCGGGAAGATGACCAAGGCAGTTAGCCCTGGCACTCCTCCTGAGAAGGAGCTTAATAAGTGACAGGGTCCACCTGACAGAGGCCCAGCCAGCATAGCGTAATACCAAGGCTGAGGACAGCTTCCTGGGTGCTCTTGCTGGCTAAGTGCGTCTCATTCCATGACATCTTGGATGCAGTGAAGTTAACTGCATCATTAGACAGCACAACAGCGAGTACGGACCCCAGCCCTGTTCTGGACCATACCCAACCATTGTTATTGTGCTGGTGTTTAAATAAACACCCACTGGAACTATACAGCGTCCTGTCATCCTTCTAGGCCACCACAGTGGTTTTACACACCATCCTAAAGACACAATCCCCACCCCTTTATTTCATCCCCCCACCACCCCTGACACCCTCTCAACCCTCCCCTCTAGTGTATAGCACGGTAATGCCACGCAATACTGTGAGGACTCCACGTGGCACATCCGGTTGTTTTTAGGATGGCAGCTATAGCATTGCCACTGAGGAGGCAAAGCAATTGGGCAATGTGCTTACTGGTTGTAGTGTGTACACAAAGACTGAGAGAAGGTTTGTTTGTACAGATAAATGTAGGAGGATATGGTGAAAGTGTGCAAGGTAAGGAGCATACATCATGTTTGTATGCATGGACTGCACGCACTTGCGTAACGTTGCTACTATACATTCCCTGCTGCTTTAGTGGGATCACTTTTCCGACATTTGTAGTACATGCATTACAATGGAAGACCATATTGTGAAGTGTAGAAAGTAAGTGGCAGCCATGATGTTATGCATGCAGTGAGTGCATTATATCATATGATGCGCTATGGTACTTTCTGCCGTTTGTATTGCGCATACATACAAGTGTGTGAAGGAACGCTGAGGAAAGGGACGCAGAACTGAGGCCAAACAGAGACATTGATTCCTCTAGGCCAACTGACATTGACCATGCGTAAGAGAATGCGGAGGGGGAGGGCAAAGTGCAGTATATGGGAACAATAATAAATAGAAATACATGCAACTACGAACCGGTGCTGGCAAGTGGAAGGATAAGTGTTGACATAAAGAGATGTGTGCACTGTTAGGGTCCTAGAAAGCAGTCTGCAAGTGTGGGGGCTCGCTGAAAGCTAGTGCTGGGATGGAAGTGTAGGGAGGAAATTGGAATGGGACACTGATGGGATGGGTAAGAAACCAGTGCACAATACTTTAGCCAGGAAGTCAGCAGGGGGCAGGAGGGGAAAGAAAAGACGTACATGGAAAGGTTTTCAGGTGCTTTGAGAGCCTACCATTATTCTCCTCAAGGTGCAGGGAGACAGAGTGTGTTGCACAGGGAGGTGGCAGCAGAAGAAAGACATGTACCATCACCAGATTGTGTGTGCAAGCAACTGACCCGGACGGAATAGGAGGCTGATGAGGGAAAAGGTGGAGCAAGCAGATGTTTAGGAAGTGAGAGTGGAAGGTATTGAGGTCCCAGGGACCAGATGCCATTCTGCATAATGCACAGGGCTTTTAGTTTATTGTTCTCAGTTAGTGGGAGGTAGTGCACACATTTTACTAAAGCAGAGATAGGATACCTGCCGTGCAGACGAAAGACAAGTTGCACACTCTTTTATGCATGAGTTGGTGAGGACAAAGTGGAGGTGGGCAAATTTAAAAAGAGCCTGTGGCAACAGTGCAGCGTAGAAAGCACCATACCTGTGCAGACACTGACCTTTTGGAAAGTGCCTTTAGGTTGCTAAAATGCATTCAGTGGTGCATTTCGTGCCTTATTTTGACATGTTATGTAGTAGGTGGGTTAGTGGGGAACACATTTGCCATCAATGTGGGAAGGCAAGAACAAAGTTACTGATTAGCTAATATAGTGCATGATATGGGTAAATAAAAACGTTGGAAGCATATACCAACAAATTGCCACTTCATGGTGGCAGATGGGAGGAACATTAGTATGCTTTTTAAAGACGTAGTGGACGCTTATAAGCAGATATTGTGCGCAAAGGTACTTCGAACAGAGTTGTGCACACACTGCTAAAATAAATTCCATCAGTTTCTTTTGTGGTGATGGGTGCTTATGTGCTTGAATGTGCATGTATAATTACTGCAATAATTCACTGAAGTTTTAACTGGAAGTGCTTCCCAATAACAGCACACGTGCAGGCTAATGTTCGAATGGTAAATATGAACTGTTGTGGAGAAGTCACATTGTAGGATGCTGAAGTCTTGGAGGCCATTGGTGGATGCGTGTATCATTACTTACAAATACCTTATCAGGGCGTGGTGGGAAGAGGCTAGTGGAAAGGGAAGAATGACTTAATGAGTTATTGAGGTGCGGCTCTAACAGTACTTTGCGAGGAGCACATGCTATATTCTGTGCCTTAAAAGCCACCACTACAAAGGACATCCCCTACCTTGGTTGACATTTATTCCCCTACTCCCGCGCGTGCACACCAGACGATTTTGCAAATGCACATATTCTGTTTTGGATTGTGGAGGACACATGATTGCGCAATAAGCTTTGAGGGGGTGTAACGCACGCCCAGAATGTACTATTTATTTTTAAATGTTTTTATTGGCATTTATGGTTAAACAAAAAGCAATTAAGCACTGGTTGTGCGTCATAACATCAATTACGTCTCATACAAGCCTAGTGAACTAAAAGTAACAATGAACAAACAATAACAGCAACTTTCACTGTCCTCTTTCCTCTTACCCTGCAGTGCTACCGCCCTTCCCAGTTGGGCCCCAGGCCTGATGCCATTGTTCCTTATTGCCTTTTCAGGGGAGTGCAACACCAGGGTGTTCTCAGGCTTGGCGTTCGTGTTAATGAGTCGTGCTTGCAGTTCATGCCAGAGAGATCAGCTCAGGGGGGCTTAAAGTTTGTCGAGAAGATCATGTCACTCATGAGGGCGCTCCATGTGCCACATACATCATCTCCCCCTCGGTTGTTCCCTTCCTCCCAGGCTCTGGTTTCAGCGGCAGTCCATCTCTCCATTTCCCTGATCTAGGGTTCGTACCTGGTGCCTCCAGGCGATTTCAATTGTTCTATTCGCTAATATGCACGCTATGTCCATAAGCTTCACTGAATGCTTAATTTTGCTCAGTCTCGGGTGAGTGCCCAAGAGACATTCCTTAGGTGTCCACTTGTATCTTTCCAACCCAGCTCTCCTACAGGTCTGTTCAGCAGCAGACCAGAGTTTCTGCGATTTGGGACAAGCCCAGAACACGTGGATCATGTCAGCCTGTTCAGAGGAGCACCATGGGCAAGTTGATTTTTTTTTTTGTTGAATGCAGCTATCCTGTGTGGCGTCATGTAGGTCCTATAGAGGACATTCAGCTGGATCAGCCTGAACCTGGCGTTCCGTGACACCTCCTTCGGGTACAGCAGGGCCCTGCTCCATTCGCCCTCCGCGATTTCAGTCCCCAGGTCAGTCTCCCATCTCTCTTTCAGGCGCGCACCTCTAGGGTTGGGTTTGTCGTTTATTTGAGTATATAACCTCGATGTCGGCCTCCAACCATCGCTCAGGTTGTACATATCCTGCACTAGGGAGTGCGTTTCCGGCTCCTCGGGCCATGTGCTCCAGTTGCTCTTGGCTGCGTGTTTCACCCTTTGGTACCATAGAAAGTGGCCTGCGGCGAGCCCATCCCTCATTTGTAGTGAGTCGAAGCCCCTGAACGACCCCTCATCGAACATATCTCCCCATGTATAGAGGCCACAGTTCTCCAAGCTCCTCATTGTTGGCAGGTCGGTAGAGAGTTTGCATATACCAGCGAGCATGGGGATTTCAGGCATGTATGGGTTTTGCAATCCGAGCAGTGATCTGACTTTGTCCCAGACTTGTCTCCCCCAACTTCACTATCATGGGCGGGTCAGGAGGTCCTACTCGTGTGCTCCATAGTACCTTCCTACGGTGCACAGGTGCTATTAGCTGATGGAGGAGGCTTGTCTCAACCGAGGGTTCATCCGATAGCCACTTGCCGACGTGCAACATTTGTGCTGCTAGGTAATATCTCTGGAAATCAGGCAGTTGGATGCCGCCCTCCATGTAGGGAAGTGTGAGGATATCTAGTGTGTCTGTCTGGCCCAGGCCCAAAGGAAGTCTCTGATTATGGATTCTAGCTTCCTAAAGAAGGACGGGGGTATGTAGTATGTTATGTTGGTGAAGTAATACAGGAATCTTGGCAATATTATCATTTTGGAGATTGCTGCTCGGCCCATCACGGAGAGTGGAAGTTTTGACCAGAATTTGATAGACCTGCGCACCCCACACATTGCTGCCTCCGTGTTGCATTCATGAGTGGAGGGGGGCGTGTGCATAATGGTAAGTCCGAGATAACGGAAGGCCTCCACCTGCCACTGGATACCAATCTCGGGCAGTTCCCTCTGTACCCTTCCCCTCGAGTCCAGCGAGAGGGAAGGAGCATGATTTTAGTCTGCTGAACTTTATCCCAGAGTATTTTGCGAAATTGTCGAGGATATCCAATGCTGTCGGTGCATTCTCTCGAGGGTTGCACAGATATAAAAGGACATCGTCAGCGTACAGAGAAATGATGTTATATAACCCACCTATTCTAATACCTGCGTCAAATAGCTGCCTCCTGAAATAGATTGCTACCGGTTCCAGGCCAAGGATATATAGCATCGGCGACAGGGGGCACCCCCGTCTGGTTCCCCTTTGGATAGCCCAAGCTCCTGACACTATGCCACCGGTCTTTACTCTTGCCACCGGATTGTTATAAAGGACCTTGACCCATCGAATGAAGTGCTCACCAAGTCCAAACTCCCTCAGGGTCTCAATCAGCCATTCCCAAAATATTGAGTCAAAAGCCTTTATGGCATCAAGCGAGAGCACCGCCGATCTTCATCGCAATTCGCTGTTTGTGCCATAATATGTTGGAGCCTCCTTAAATTGGCTGTGGTGTTGCGTCCTGGGACAAAGCCGTTCTGGTCCTCGTGTATTAGGAACCCTATCACTCTCGAGAGCCTTTTGGCTAGTATAGTTGTCAGGTTTTTGCTGTCGTAGTTCAGCATTGCTAGGGTCGCATTCGTCGGCTGGTTTGCCTGGTTTGAGCATTGGTACTATGAGGGTCTCTCTCATGCTGTCTGGCAGTGTACCGGTCCCATATGCCTCCTTGTATATTCCGTGTAGCATCGGGGTTAAGATCTCCTCGTAGGCCTTCTAGAATTCTGGGGTGAGGCCGTCTGTTCCGGGGGTCTTGCTTGTGGAGAGGGACCTAATCGCCTCTGAAATGTCCTCAGTCGTGATAGCCTCCCCCAGCATGTTCCGTTGTTCTAGGCTCAGTTTAGGGAGTCCAACTTCGGCCAGGGTGTCCCTGATGGCTTCTGCAGGGACTTGCTCCTCATGGGCATAGAGCTTGGCGTAAAAGACCGAAAAGACTTCGTTTATTGCCTGTTGTGTCCTGCAAGTTGTGCTGTTTTCGCCCTTGATCTCTTTGGGGATGTGCCAAGGGTGCTCCTTCCTGCATAACCAGGTAAGTATCCTGACCGGCTTATCTGCTTCCTTGCGTGCCTTAACAGTACGCGTGAAGTCGAACTTGGATAGCCTCTCCCACGCAGATTTGCAGTCCTCTCGGATTTCCCTCAACCTGGTTTCACTCTCCATGGTTGGGGGCAGATTGCTTTCAAGATGCCTGATCTCTTCCTCCTTGATCTCCAGTGCCTTTTTCAGTTGCATCCTGATTCCACCAGCTTCTGCTATTATCACACCCCTTGCTACAACCTTCATGGCTTCCCAGAGTGTGCTCCATCTCTCAACTGATCCCATGTCAAACTTTATGTACTCTTCCAGTTTTTCTCCAAGGGTTTCCTTGAATGCGGGGTCTGTTAAGGTTTCTGCGGCATGCGCCACATCGGAATGGGGGGCCTGGGGCCTCTCAAGCTGAGCTGCATTAATAGTGGGGAGTGATCCGAGATTGACCTACCCAGGTAGCCCACAGACTCAACCTGTCAGATAAGCTCACTATTGATGAAAAAGTAATCTATCCTGGTATGCAGGCCGTGGGGGGGGATGAGTAGAATGAGTACAACCTGTCGGTAGGGTGTAGGTCCCGCCAGGCATCGACCAGCTGCAGGTCCTCCACCGCGCTGCGGAGCACCCACGAGGCGGGGTTGCTGAGGATGCGTGGTGTGATGGATCTGTCCAATTCCTCATTCATCACACAATTAAACCCCCCCCCCCATAGAAGGGTGTCCTCCCTGTGGTGCGTAATTCTAGCACATAGCTGCCTGAGGTAGGAGGGTATGCCATGCTGAGGGAAGTATGAGTTCACAATACATAACCGGGAATTCTCTATCATGCCCCACACTACCACGTATCTGCCTGCTTTGTCTGAATCCACCCCCACCTGGTGAAATGGTGTCTGGACTCACCTATGTGTACACGCTGCACGCGCATCTCGAGTAGGCTACACCGCTGCCCTGGCCTCCCCAGTAGTCCACCAGTTTGTTCGTGGTATCCGTCGATAGGTGCGTTTCCTGTAGGAGGGCGACTGACACCTTCTTCCTCTTCAAGTAAGAATGAATGTGGTTTCTCCGTAGGTAGGAGCCCATCCCTCTGACATTCCACGTGATTATTTTGCGATGTGCTGCCATCGCCTGAGTTTGTTTGTTGCCGTGGGGGACTCCTCATCCCCCCAGTGTCTTGATCGTACGCTGTTGGGCGTCATGCCTTGCCCCACTTGCCTGGGTTGACTAGCTTTAGCGTCCGGTTCTGGGCCATCTTCACTTTGTCCAATGGTCATAAGAAGGAGGTCAGTCTCAACAATAACTTGAAGAAAATAACTATAACTGGTGCACCCAGCTTCTGCCTCAAGGGTGCAGTGCTCAGGTGCTCTCACGCTGCCTAGCCCCATCCGGGTTATTGGCGCGAGTGGGGTCGTGCTAGCAACTGGCCTGCACTGGTCTTTCGTGGGTACGCGCTGCATGCTCATGTGTGGGAGGCCGAACGAGCCCTGTAATCATTTAGCTTACTGGTGTTGTTGTGATGCTTCTGCCACAGTAATGTGCCTTTCCGTGATAGTGTCCAAGTCGGGTTTTGAGGGCGCAGATATTGCAGCGCCTGTCTATCGCCCGCTGTGATCTTCAATGTGGCTCTCATGGGTGGAGTCCGTGGGGACCTCGGCCAGGTTGTTATGTTCCATCCACATATTAGCTGCGGCCGGGGTTTCAGGAAATATCGCTCGTCCTTTGTGAATCACCTTTAGCCTGGAGGGGTATAACAGCATGTACTTCAAGTTTAATTTTCTCAGCCTGGCCTTAACTGGGACAAAATAGTTCCTTGCTCTCTGTAATGACTGTGTATAGTTGGGGTAGATGGTGATTTTTGAGTTATTCCGCTCTATCTCTCTGCCCTCCCTCGAGAATTTTAGGATTACTTCCCTGTCCCGGAAGTTGAGGACCTTTGCTATAATGGGGCGAGGGTAGGAGCCCGGGGGAGGTTTCTTCTGAAGCGATCTGTGGGCCCTTTCTATGGCGAAGCCTTGTGATAGCTTGCCGGCCCCAATCTCTTGCTGTATCAAGGATTCAGCATAAGCCGTCAGATCTGCGGTCTCTGTCCCCTGAGGGGTGCCCAGTATCCTGATATTGTTACGCCTAGCGCGTCCTTCTGCCTCCTCAGACCTTGCCTCCAGGAAGCCCACCTTTCTCCTGAGATCCGCCACCTCGGCCTTAAGGTCCGCGGTATCTTCTGACATATCCTTCTGAGAGGATTCTATGATGGTGACACGTTCTGTTAAGTTGTGGGCGTCCTGTCGTATGAGCTGGATGTCGGCCTTGACTTCGCCTATTTTTGTATCAATGAATGTCCTTAGGGCTGCTATCGCCTTGAGCTCCTGGTGCTTTCTTCTGGGCTGACCTGCATCGTTGTTCCTTTCGGTGTGGACTGGGCGGAGGGGTTGGGCTTCGCCGTGACAAAAGGATCCATTGTGGCGTTTCTAACCTTGCTCCTTGAAGCGGCCATTGCGGGGCCCCCGGGCTCTTTCAGTTGGTACAGGCGCCTAGTTCGCCACTTCAGGCTGGGCTGCTACGCGGCTCTCTCCAGTCTGTCTCCGTCTGCCTCACCAGGGTTCCCTGTGGCAATGTTCTGTATTAGTTCGGCCCTGGGTGCTAACGGGATGCGACCTCCCTGCTGTGGTGCCACAGGTGATCCCTGGCTCTGTGTGCTCGTGCCATTTATCACTGTCTACACTGCGGTCCAACCACCGTGGCGGGGGGGACAAAGTTATCATGCGCTACTATGTGGTCAGCGTGCCGCGCCGGGGGTGCCCCACTGCATCGCTCTAGTGTTATCAGGTGCCGGGTAGTCGGCTCTATGTCCCGGAGGACCGCGTGACGTGCCTCTCCTGTGTTATGGCAGCGGTGGGGATTCACCCATGCGTTCGTGTGGAGCATGGGGCAGTGCACTGATCAGCTCAGCTTCAGTTGGCCCAGTTTTAATGGCAGGGGCTCAACTCACGGATGGAGCATGGTCCCCGCTCACGCGCGCCACAGCAGGGCTCTGTGCTCATCTGGGGGCGCCTGCAGCAGCTCCAATATGGATTCTAGGACAGGGTGTGACAAGTATGGCGTTGGGGCTGGGCCCGCCGTGATGCTCCGTGCAGGGTCCACTTAAGCCATTACAGTGATCAATGGCAGGTCTCAAGTTCGCAAGTCATGCAGCGCCTGTAGCCCTGCTGTGCCAGCATGAAGAGCGGGCACCCGACACCCCTAGCCTCCGTTCACCTTGCTGAGTTGGAGGGGGCCTCGCTGCTAATCCGTCTCCCGATCCCGGACTTCCAGTTTCACTGCGGGCGGTCCCACCGCTCCCGCCCCTCTGGCCCAGAGTCTTGACTGCCCCTCCGAGGAGGCTCTGTTTCGGTCGCCGACGGGGGGGGGGGGCTCTGCCCGCCGGCGAGCCAGCTGATCGCCTCATATCCCAGCGGCCGGCTCCCGTGGGGGGCCCAAGCTCGCGACAGCAGTGGCCAATCTCTGCCCAATCGTGCAGCGATCACAGACGGTCCTGTACCTCCGCGTCAGAAGGGGCCCCAACAACGTCCGCTCTGAACTTTTGGCGTGTAGTCACAAAGTCCCCCTCCGGGCCACCGTCCGGATTCTCTGGAGGGCTCCGATGGGTCCTGCTGCACAACTCCAATGCACCCTCCGCCAACTAGGCGTTGTCGGTCCGCGGCGAGGATATGTTCCCAGCTGGTTGCGGGTAGTGCCGCTTCCCGGGTTCTGTTCGCGCCTTAGGCCCGCCGGGCCGCCACGGTCGCCATTATGTGTGCGCTGCACAGGGTCGGAGGGGGAGCCAGGCTGGAGCTCCGAACCGGGCTCCGAAGCTCCGATTTCTGTCGGGACTGGCTGCGAAGCACTGGTTTCCGCCTCAGCTACAGCTGGATCGTTGTGTGGATGGTGCTGTTGAGCTAAGACGCCCAATTCAGGATCAGATTACAGTGGCTCGGCTGGAGCTCGAGGATTCAGCGTCCTCACTCCATGAGCACCAGGCCACGCCCCCCCGCCCAGAATGTACTATACAATATATTTGTTCACCTTAATACAGAGGGTGAGCTTGTATGAGCCACAGCGTATGCTCTGTGGGTGATTTGCACATACATTACTTGACAGAGAATGAAAAAGTGTGTCCGATGGGAGTTGTGTGCAGTGTATCATGTGGGTTTGTACGCGTATGGAGCACCTACACTGAAGTGATTGCTTTTGGTTTCTTTGTGTGAGACTTTGGTGATGCTAGATCCAGACGACATTATTTTTGATTGTGTAGGGAGAAATGCACAACATGTAACACAATGTTTAGTGGCGTTTGTGTTGAGGGAGGTAGTAAGGCAGGCAATGATTCTGTTTCCAATCTCCTGCATAATTTTGTTTTCCAACATGCAGCCACCCATGGAGGGACGTTATTTTTCAATTGGTGCGGAAATGAAGAAAGCGCAGTATATTGTGAAGAAGTGCATTTGTGTCTTTTTACAACTTGTGCCATTGTCCTACTATACAAATGGAAATCTACCTTTTCCCAGCACGAGTCAGTCCAGCTTTGCCGCAGACGACTGTCTCCTTTGGGCCATTTCCATATTCGGGTTACAGCGTTTGGACTCAGTTTCCCACAAGGTGAAAACAGCCTGAAGGACTTAACATTGGACATTCAATCCAACATTTAATCCAACTTTAAAGTGTTTACACTCTCCTTTTTGTTTGTTTAGGCGCCGTTTACTGTACGTGTGGGAGGGACTATAAAATAGTGCACGCGCGTGCACCGTGCGCGCACACCCGAGTGAGTCCCGGAGAGTCCTGCTTCGCCGCGGCAGCGGGGCTGCGGAGGCCCTATCGGGAATTCATTGAAGTGTGCTGGTAAGCAAGCGGTCTTGAGATCATGACTCGCTTAACTTTAAAATCAGGGATGCCTTCGCACAGCCCCTTAAAAAGTGTTAAAGCGAGGAGAGTAGAAAATTCCAGTGGGGCAGCGCCAATATGCTTCACGCCTAGACGGGGAGGAATGAAAGACAGGGCAGTGGGAAACGCGGACATACGTAAATTCTGTAACGGCTCGTTGTCTGCATTCCGCGCCCAAGCTGGGAATACGCCTCAATACAAAAGTACAGCAGGAGTAATTGAGTTGGATAAATCGCTGGAATTAACAAATCATGATGTTGCTTCTGCTAATTTAAGATCTGTTGTTCCAAATAAAGAGCTGCCGGGCGGTTGCCCGAGTGGGGAATGTTCTATACGGCTTTACTTGATTCAGTCCCTGTATCAGGGCTTCCGCACTCAGTTCCAGCAGTGCCCCACGATCGGGTGGAGGATTGCGAGGATGCTGTGGTAATAGATTTGGATGCAAATGACAGAGTCTTTTCAGATCACCTGTTGCCCGAAAATCTATCAGCATCTTCAGTCATATTCTCTGATAGCAGCATAAGTGGGTCGGTTTCTATCAAGGAAACCCCAGGAGTGATAAAATCAATAACTAATAATCACAGTATGAATAGCTCAGTGGTCTTTCAGCAGCCGGATAATGTATGGGGAATTGCCTTACAGTCGATGAACCTTGCGCTGGCCTCAATGTTTAGATCTGTGACCACGTGTGAACAGAAACTAAATGTACAGAGTGAGTACCTGGAAAAAATTATGGCATGGCAGAGGAACTCTTGTCAAACTGTGAAAGTATGGGATAAGAGTGTGTCAACATGTGAATTGTTGCCTTGTAAGTTTTCGGTAGCATCACAAACGGAATGTGGTGTAGACATCAGTCAAACGACCGGAAATTTTCCTTATGCTCCTAAAAAGCCCCTTGTGGTTAAGTCAATAATTCCATGTTTTGATAATATCATTTTTGAAAACCCAAGGGGAGGACTGAGTCTGGTTCCGGCAGGGAGTGATGGATCGAAATCATTGCCTCCGGTTATGGACCTAGTCCAAAATGAACATGTAAAGGGTAAGAATGTAATAACAGCTGCCCACCCAGTGGGTCAAGCAGACAAAAAAGGAAAGACTGGGGATAATAAAACAAATAAAAAACTCCCAAAGAATCAACAAACCCCGAAAAACATAGGGAAATCCTCAGTAAAACACTTCTTTAAGGCGATCACTGTTCCAAAACGCACTTCCATAACAGCATTGCAGGCAATTAAACAAAAATATCAACTGCTTGCACTTGAGAGACGAAATGAGCCCCTGAAGTTTACCCCAGCCCAGGCAATGGAATACCCGCCATTGGATGAGCTCATGGAGGTGTTAGCAAACAAAGAGTGCCTCGCGAGTAAAAGAACAAACAGAGGCAACCCAAACCCCAAAAGGTAGTGGCGGAATTGAACCACGCCCGAGAGTCAATCGAATCATCTCTTGCCGTACAGCAGGCCGAAATTCGGAAAGCTGTTGATGCCTATATGGATGGTTTGACTCCGGCAGTACTTATTCCACCTCCTCAAAAGAGCTCAATCGGTGGTTTAAATAGCCAACAAATTCCCGCTAGTAGACGGCACCCAGAGGGCCCACAGGAGACAGTTGTAGTAGGTTCGGGTAAGAACTTCCTGGAAAATACAGCTCCAGTAAGAGATATGTGCGTAGAGCCCAAGATGAAATTGGCGCCGGCCCCTTCAGTGAGTTCTGGTATTCATACCCAATCTCAAGAGTTAGGTAGGCAAAATGGAAACAATGGAGATCTTTCACATATGTCAGGGGCTATTATGTCCCCAATTGAGAGTGCCCTGACTAAGATGCAAGGACATAATCAACAATCAGAGGCACTACCCCCGCCTATATCTATGCCCAACAATGGGGGAAGATATTTGAAACCCCCGGTTCGGAGTAGGCCTGCACAGTATGCTCTAGCCCTGGCCTGTAGGAGGCCACCGTGCACACAATATGATTTAAATAGACGTGCAGTGTTGGCAATTTTCTCGGAGATCCCACAATTAGATGATGTTGTCTCCTCTGACATGGTATTGGTTGAATTCTCTGTGAAGGGCCAGTTAAACTCTGTTAACTTGTGGTTTAAATCTCGTGTTGTACAAAATGTAATCTGGCAGGCCAAGGATTATCTGTATGCTCTGGGATTTGCTCTTTCGACTGTGTCAGATCAGACATCAAGGTCGACTACCCCCTGCCAGCAAAGGAGTTGGCAAATGGGCGATAGGGGAGGAAATATGAAAGTACAGAAAACACAGCCCCGCCTCTTTGCTGGTATGAGTAATCGGTTGGGAAATCAGAAGTAATGTGAGGAGGGGTCGGGGGTAAAACAGATATCCCTGATCTGTTGGAATACCAGGGGTTTTCGCCATCTATAAATAATGACTATACAGACTTAAGTGATTGTGATATTGTACTGCTTCAGGAGACGTGGCTCACAACTGTATCCATCTGGGCTAACCACGAAGTGTATTTGAATCCCGCAATTAAACCTGCGGTGGGTCGCCCAAGTTCAGGGTGCTTAACAGCGATAAAGATGGGTATTGGGCTGTCGTCCGAACTGTGGGCCATGCCAAATAAATATATGATTTTTGTGAAAGTATTCGTTGGAGATCACAGATACGCAATGTTAAATATTTACTGGAACCTGATTGCCATGTCGGACGATAGTTTCTTAAATGATCTAAATGCAATCTTGGACATGGTAGTGCTGGATCAAAAAGTAAGAGCACTAGTAGTGGCAGGTGATCCAAACTTAAATTGCCTGAGTGAGCTTGGGAATAAAAATAAAAAAAGATTCAGAAGATGCCCTCTTTAGTGAAAGCGAAAGGGCTGATTGCTCTTAATGGGGCATTTGAAACAGGCATCCCCCCCTTACTTCGACTTGGCAAAAGGGTGAAAGTAAATCTACCATTGTCTATATTTATGTGAATGAGGACTTGTGGCCGCTGTATCGAATTTTTCTGTGTCTAAATCTGAGACAAGTGACCATAATATACTCAAGGCAAAATGGGTTGCGGGTTCAACATGCGATAGTCAGGATCATGAGCCCATTAAGGGTGTGTGTGTAGTGAATGCCGGAACAAATAGACTCTGATGGTTGGAAAAAGAAGTAACTAATCTTGAGCGACTGTTGAGACTAGGCTTGCCCGAGTACGGCTTACTGAGTGGGAACGTTAGCAATGTGCAAACCGACCTATTCCGGGTGCTTCAGGAACAAACTGGCAAAAGAAAACAAATAACACCACATCTCCATTCGTATGATAAGGAGGTGAAAGAAAGGAAAGCGCGATTACGTGCCAAATTAAGATCTGTCCAAAAAGAACCCGTGCATTTGAGGCAACCTTTAATTATTAAGCTAAGAACGTCCCATAGAAGTTGGGTTAAAAGCCACCGTGCCTTATTATTCCAAGAACATGGAGCCAATATGTTAAAGATCTTAGCTGGCAAAAATATCGCAAAGATGTGGTCGGCTATAAATAATTCTGTTGTCGCTCCTCAAGTGGCCTTGCAAGCGAGTGCAGTTCAAACGCACGCATGGGTAGTTAATTTCACACGACTGTATGCTCATCCGGTCCCTACAGAGCAAACCGAGCTAGTCATTCCCCCGCTCGCCTTTTACTTGGAGTTCGAGCTGTCTGATATCTTAGTCTCACTGCGCCAAGAAATTATAATTAGTTGTTTGTGCAAAGAAAAGCCTTTATTGTTTGTGCGAAGAGAAGCCTGACGCGTGCTTCAAGCTGTGTACAGCTTTTCATCAGAGGCTTAGGTTGCACCAATAAGAACTCCACATTTAGAGTAGGACAATGCCAGATACAGTTCTCAAAATGCCTCGCAGTTGCGGAAAGCTCAATGACCGCTTGTTTCAGTCTACTCGTGTTACCATTACAAACAACTAATTATAATTTCTTGGCGCAGTGAGACCGGGAACATCTTTGTTTTTCTTCAACTATTTCTGTGGATGTGTATTGGCAGTACACCCACACCACCCAGATACCCGCAGCCTTGATGTTTATTTTCTTAATCACTGTATAAGCGCTGTGGACTCGTGACTTTTTCTGCTATAACTTTGTTCTCGTCTGATATCTTAGCCTTGATCAACTCTGCCAGTAACTCAAAAGCTAGGGGACCGGATGGTCTTTGTAACTCTGAGCTCAAAAAATATCCTGAACTATGGGCATCCATCCTATATAAAATCTTTCGGCTAATAAATGTAACCCAGAGGCTTCCCAGCTTATGGACACAAGCGATAACAATCCCTATATATAAAAAGGGGGATAGACAAGAGCTGAGTAGTTATAGGCCCATCACTCTGCTCGATGTGCCAGGAAAATTGTTCGGACGGCTATTATTGGGCAAATTGCAGGAATGGGTAAAGAGTAAAAAACTAATAGACCCCCTGCAAACAGGTTTTGTAAAGGGCCTGGGAACCATTCCAAATATAATATCATTGAGAATGATTAAAGACCAGCAGGCGGAACATAAGCAACCCCTGTATATGGGGTTCAATGATTTCAGAGCCGCGTTCGACTCAGTCGACAGAGATCGGCTGTTTCAAAAATTAATAGAGTACGACTGCCCACACTCCCTTTTGTCATTAATAATCTTGTTTCACTCAAAAACATCAGCGTGTATTAGCCTAGATGGGAAGTTATCACCTGAAATTGAGACCCATTGTGGGCTAAAACAAGGTTGTGCACTGGCAGCGTTTCTATTTAATTTCTTTATCCTAGATCTAGGCCACAAATTTGCAAATTGTAAATTTTAAGGGCGATGCCCCGAGGATTGATGTTTAGCGAATCCCTTATCTGCTATATGCAGACGACCTAGTGTTACTGTCACAAACGCCACAAGGTCTACAACGCATGTTGGCGCGGTTGGGGGAGTATGTTAAAGTAAATCTGATGATCAATGTCTCCAAATCACAAATCTTAAATTGCCCGGCCACTGCGGGACCCAAGAACCTCGCTGCTGCTCTATCATGGTCGCTCCAAGACATTAAATTAGTAAGAGCGTCGAAATATAAATATTTAGGGATTGACATTCCTAACAGAGAAATTAAATCTGCTGAGGTGGCAACTGCTGGGATTAAACTGCAGCACTTAATCTCACAGTCAAGAATTCTAATAAATACATTTGGGAAATTTTCCCTGAAGCATGTGGTATCCCCTTCTATAAAATGAAGGCATTACCAATTATGCTCTATGGTGTGGAGGGCAACCTGCTTGATAAATGCCATTACTGGGAGGTGTTGGAAGCAAGGTATTGGAAGCAGATTCTAGCTCTATCTAATGCAGTACCAATTGCGTTAATACGCCAAGAATTTTGGTCATTATCCGTTCATGTTCAGGCGGTGTGGAGACAATGTGTGTTTCTACGCAAATGCATGCTGGGGGTAAAAAGCGGAACTATTCTAGAAGTAATTGGTTATAATCTTTTAAAATCTAGAAATGTATTCCCCAAGTCATGGCGGAACTATGCGTTCGATCACTTGGCTGAGGCTGATGTGTCCCTAGACTTGCTGATTTCGAACCCTGACCATGTGAAAGCAAAACTCTTTCAAGCAGACTGGGCTAGAAATTTAGCAAAGTGCATTCAATATACAGATTTTAATATCTGGACATTTGGATTAAAGTGACATGGAATGATGGCGCTGTATCTATTGAAATGCCCGTCACAGAAGGTTAAGGCTGATTATCTAAGGTTCAGATTTAATCTATCGGGTACCCGTGATGTCCTGTGTAGGCGGAAACTGATTCCAATGGATTGTAATTACTGCAGATACTGATTATCAATGGAAAAAAAAGAAACCCTACAACATTTGTTGGTGGAATGTGGTGCTCTGAAGAATGTACGGTGATAAGATGCTTTGATAATGTGTTTGTAATCCACACTGAGGTGACAAGTGATCATATATGGCAAATGTTTTCTAATCCTAGGGAGAGAGTACAGATGGCAATAGTACAATTTTTAAAAATGGTACTACCTCGAGTCGAAGATTCTCTCAAAGGCATATGGAACAAAGAGTGAGATTTTGATAGTGGCCTATTTCGGTATCTGTAAAGTTATGAGTTATGTATGACCTGCGGCTATATTTAGTCAGTTGTTTTATTGGATTTTAACACAGATGGAAAATGCTCATCTGAGTGAGGTAGGGGTATTGTTTTGTAATTGTATATTGATGTAGAGGCCTCTAGTTGGGGCATCGAAATTGGTGGATATAATCTGTACCCTAGTGTGATTACCAATATTAGTATGATCTTATACTTTTGTGTTATGTTATACTACTATTGTTGTATGCATATATGACCAATCATTGTTTATATGTTTAAATATTTGAAAACCAAATAAAAAAATTTAAAAAATGTAAAATATTAACCCAAAAAATAGCGTTTTTTCCTATTAATGCATTTTCCTTTTGTGCCCACTGTATACTCATTGCTTTGGTGCCCTTTTTGGAAGTACACTAACAATGTTTCTCATTGCTGTTGCGCACTTAAAAATGCACTGCAACACGCACAACTATCTCTTTCATCAGGTACCTATTTCTACCTGTTTCCACTGCAGTGTTTTCCACACTACCACTGTTCCTTCCATTTAGCAAACAATTGTGTGGTGGGTATATGATGCGTGTTGCACTTACTTCCTTCATTGGCACTTACTTTGGAACACTGTAAAAGTAGCTTTCTGCGATAATCACATACACAAACCATTCCTCAAGGGACGTTAAGATACAGGTGCGCTATTACAAACATAGCATAATTTCTAAATACAGTATGCTAAAGCAAAGTTATGTTTACAGTGGCGTAATAAAAACCTATGAAATTCACCAAGAAAAAACATTGTTCAAGGGAGGTTATGGTTAAGTTGCGCTACTACAAACCTTTTGCCTTTCATGAAAAACGACCCAAACGCAACGTTCTGCTTACAGTGCCCTACTAAAAACCTATGAAATTCCCAACAAAAAAGTTGTTAAAAGGACATTATGGTCAAGTTACTCTACTATACATCTTTTGCCTTTACTGCAAAAAAAACTACCGTAAAGCAATGTCATGGTTAAAGTACCCTACTAAAAAACCTATGAAATTCAATGGAAAAACGTTACTACAGGGACGTTATGGTTACAGGTAAAACCTAAAAACCCCAGAAATTGGCAAGTTATGGTACGGTATGTAACCATAACTCGCGCTATCACTGTGCACTGCAAGGACTAACACCCATGACATCAAAGATGACATCACAAATGTTGTACTCATTAATTGTTCGACTCCCCCTCGTATGTATGGACAACAATTGTATTTTAGTATAAATATTGTCATAAATACACTCTTGTTTCATAATAGTTTAATGACTAGTGGCAACTCCTTTTGGAGCCCATCTAGGATAAACAAGGTTAAACTACAAGTGAGAAATCATTTCCGGTGGAAGATTATCATATTTTGCTTTGCCATTTTGTTACCCCAGCTTCCGCCAATCGAAGAGGTTTGGCCCCACTGTGTGTTAACAGATTAAGTCCAGCCTGATCCATATCCCCTATAGAAGATATTTTCAGTCTTGTACTTTGTAATGCAACAAGAGGAGAATAAATAAAAACAGCTCTTGATACCTGTCAATATCTGCATCTGGTTTGCTCCAGCGGAAATCCAATGCTGCATTCTCAGAGGACACTCCAATTACCCATTATCGAAAAATGCCTCAATTCCAGAGTCGAAAACAGTCGCTTCATCCAATGACTCAACATGGGTGTAGATGATTTAAGCCGTTGACAGACCTGCAGATAGAGACAAAAAAAAGGACATCAATCTTTACAAAGATTGATTCTTAAATGAAAAGGCTTAATGATTTTCCTAATGCAAATCGCTAAGTTCAAAAATACGGTTCCATGTGATAATTTCGACGCATAAATATCGCCATACAAAAATATTGCCATATTTTTGCAGCGAAATTCACAATGGACCCTGCGGGGGACACCCCCGCAACACCTGCATCACTTTTTAATGTGCGGCAGACACCCCTGCAACCCCCGCTCCCACATAATATCCCCAATAAAAATATCGCCTATGGCAAACCAAACAGCTATATTTACGGCAATATTTTTGTTGGGGATATTATTACCTGATACCAAAAATACATGTCCCATGCTTAACTTGGTTTTTGCAAGTAACAACTGCAAAGAGAATACGATGATTGCATTTAAACATGTATTTTGTCAGATAGAGCGATACGTCAATAGGAACAAAATAGGCATGCAAAAATAATTTTGAAGTGGAGAGATAAAACCCCACATCTGCAGGCCTGGAATAGAGTATAACCACACAGGAGAGGACCTAATTCAAGAACACATGCTTGTAACAGCAGAACAAAATGTGAAAAAAGCTACACAGCAGGGGAAAAACTAGGGAGGTCAATAAACTGACATGGGCCATTTGCTCAATGTTGGAATATTAAATTAATTGTGTGCGTTTAGCAAACCCCCCAAGTCATTCAATTGTTATGTCCTCGCACTTCCAGGCAGAGACAGGATTTAAAACTGTTGTTTTCTCAAAGAGAACGTTTCTGATATTCTCCTTAAGGGTGTTGCATTTTCCAATACTCAAATTGGAATGTGCAGCTTGTGCAATTGATGTTAGATGGCTTTTCCGCAGAAAGGAGTGTATTAGCCTTTTAAATTCCCATTATACATTTCTGGAACATACAAATGCATATATTTTGTTATCCAGGGCTAGACTTTTTGCTTTGTTGAACTTGGGGTCCGTGGTGGAGTAGAGAAGAACAAGTTTTACCCGTGGGAACGTTCTTTCAATTGGCTGTTCCTCCCATGTATTCCTCATTTTATGATATATCTATATCCAGCTTTAGCTGCTTCGGGAAATGTTTCCAACAAGGGGAGCTGCGTGTTGATGCCAGTCGACTTGATGTCCCTAGAGGGCCTCCGTCTCGATGTCGACGTCATCACTGGTATATAGCGCGCGCAGCAACCGTTGGCTTCAGTTCCGTTTTTATGCGCATTTCCAATTTAGTTTCGGATGTAGCTTAAGTCAGACAGTTACTCACCCTGAAAGAGCGTAAACTGCAATAACAAGGAAATTCTACTGCGTGGTAGGCTGGGAGGGGTGATGAGGAACATCCAATCAAAGGTAAGTAACTTGTTCTTTGAATGGATTGTGTCCTCCCACGTATTCCTCATCTTATGATAGACTCCCAAAGCAGTGTTTGCATTTTTGGAGGAGGGAGTCAGAATTTTTAGTTTTGAATAAGAATTTAGGAGTTCCTATTGGCTTGTGTGCACAGAATGTAACACCGTCTTCTCAAAACAACCTTCCCGGCCTGAGGTAGAGTCCAGACTATAATACTTGATGAATGTGTGAACGGAGTACCATGTTGCCGCCGCACAAATATCCAGAATTGGGACTCTCCTCCGTAAGGCAAAAGTAGCCATGCCCCTGGTCGAATGAGCTCTGAGACCCTAAGGAGGATATTTTTCCGCTAATCAGTAGCATCCAGAAATTCCTAAAAAGATCCACCTGGATAAGGTTTGTTTTCTGACCGCCATACCCAATTTATGACCTGTGTAACCAACGAAAAGTTGATCATCCCGTCTTAACTTAGACATTCTGGATAAGTAGAAGCTAAATTCACATCTTGGGTCAAGCCTGTGTAATCTCCCCTCTTCCTTTCCAGGATGAGGTGGAGGATAAAACGATAGAAGTTCGATTTTTTGATCTAAATGAAACTTAGACACAGTTTTTGGTATAAAAAGTAGGTTTAACATATCCTTAAAGAAGATTGTGTAAGTAGGTTTGCAGGACAAGGCTTGAAGTTCACACAGCCTACGGGCTGATGTAAGAGCAACCAAAAGGCTGGTCTTCACAGTTGCTAATCTTCAAGGTCAGGAATGAATAGGCTTGAATGGAGCACAAATGAGAAATTTCAGAACCAAATTAAGATCCCAAACCGGGGCTTGAAATGGGATTGGAGGGAATACATTTGCCAATCCCTTAAGAAATTGTATCTAAGTGGTATGAGTGCTTAAAAATAGATACCGCTGCCAGGTACCCTTTAATTGTGCCAACCTGGAGCCCCAGATTATTCAGGTGTAACAAAAACGATAACACCATAGGTATGCTGCATGTAAAAGGGTCCACATTCTTATCCCTGCACCAGCTGCAGAGCGTGTTCCAACGGCAGCAGTATAAGGATTTCGTTACTGGTCTTCTGGTCAAAAGCAAAATCTCCAGTACGTCGTCCGGGAGGTGCCAATCCTTATAGCTCAACCTCTCAGAAACCATGCGGGAAGGTAGAGTGTCTTGACCTCTGGATGGAGAAGACAACTCTCTTGCGAGAGAAGGTCCTCTCTTTGTGGCAGACGTATTGGTGCGCAGATGGACATGTCCAGAAGGTCCGGGTACCATGTTTTCCTGGCCCAAGATGGAGCAATTAGGGTCATGGCTATCATGAACTTTCTCAACCTCTGATCCCTTGAGGAATGACAGGGATTGGAGGAAACACGTACAGCAGTGGAAACTCCCAGTCCACCACGAACACGTCCCCTAGAGCGTCTCTTGGGGGAAATTCCCTGAAGCAGTACAGCTTGCACTGCCGTGTTCTCCTCTCAGGCTAGGTGAACTGCTGATAGAAAGATGCCTTCTGGAATTGCAAAGAACCAGAGCTGCATTACTTCTCTGAACAGTGGTAGTGACCCTACACCACCTCTCTTGTTGAGGTAGTACATGGCCACTGTGTTATTCGTCTTTATCAGGACGTTCCTTCCCCGGGCAGAAAGGCCTTCAGCGCTAGTCCAATTGCCCTCAGCTACAAAAGCGTGATGTGTAGTTTGAACTCTGATGGAGACCAACGACTGCTGATTGACAGATCATTCACATGTGCTCCCCACCCAGTGAGTGAGGCGTCCGTAACTACAGTTATCTCCGGCCATGGTTGCCAAAAGGGTTCTCCCTTCAGAATGTTTTCCTCGCAGGCCCACCACAGAAGGTCCTGTGCGACTGCTTGGAACTCGAAGGTGGTCTGACATCCTGCCTGAGAATTGGGGCAATTGAGTCCTGAGAGCCCTTTGGAGAGATCTCATACTCCGGCGAGCCTCTGGTGCCAGGAAAATGCAGAAAGCCATGAGGCCAAGCAACTTCAAAGAAATCGAAGGCCGGAAGATGCTGGGCACTCTGGAATTTGGTGACCATCTGCAGAATGTCTTGAGCCCTCACCTCAGGTGGTGAGGCTTTTCCCAAGGAGGATGCATCTAGGACTGCCCCGATGAATTGGAGCCTTTGAGATGGTATTATGTGGGACTTCTTGAAGTTGAAGTAGAAGCTCAGTCTGTGGAGGGAGTGACGGGTAGAGCGGAGATGTTCCAGGACCTGTTCGGGAAAACGTGCCCTTATCAGCCCATCTTCCAGGTAGGTGTAGACGTGAATTACCCCCTCACCAGAGTCTCGCTGCCACCACTGCCATCAACTTGATGAAAACTCTCGGGCGGAGGTCAGCCCAAATGGCAGAACTCGAAACTGATCATGAGAACCGCCAACGGCGAACCTCAGGTACCTTTTGTGCTTGCGATGGCTTGGTACATGAAAGTAAGCATTGTGAAGGTCCAATTATACCATCCAGTCCTGAAGTTGCAGGGCCTGAAGGATCTGAGAAAGGGTAACCATCTTGAACTTATCCTTCCTAAGAAACTTGTTCAAGTCTCTAAAGTCCAAGATGGGTCTCAATCCTCCATCCTTCTTGGGGATTAAGAAGTAAGAGTGCCACCCACCCTTGTTCCTCTCCGTCACAGGTACTGGTTCTATAGCACCTTTCTCCAGCAGGGTCAACATTTCCTGCACAAGGAGGGGATGGGGAACTTTCAAAGAGCTGTTCCCCGATGGGTGATCCGGAGGCCTTTTTAGAAAGGGAAGGCAGTAACCCTGGGCTACTTTTTCCAATGCCCATGCATCTGAAGTGATACCCTGCCATTCTTGCAGATGCTGTGAGAGTCTGCTTCCCACTGGGGTTTTGCGGACTAGGTCCGCAGAGAGGTTCTGAGGCAGCTGAAGCAGCGGCTCAGGGTAAATTAGCCTTTGCCTGGACAGTCTTAGCACCTCTTCCCCCGTCCACCACAGGGGAATCTTCTCTGCCCTCTTTGATTCGACAGTCCTCTCCCTCTTCCAACTGAGGAGTAATAACGAAAGGACCTGCCACTCCAAGTTGTTCCGGTGGGGCAAGTTTGTGGCTGTCTGATTGCAGCACCAAGGGATTTGGCTGCTGCCTTGGAAGTCTGCAGCTTCAACAGGCTCTCGTCAGCCTTGCTGCCAAATAATTGTGTGCCGTCAAAGGGTATGATAAGAAGTCTGGATTGCACATCTGGAGCAGTGCCAGACTTTCTCAACTAGACAAATCTGAGCATTACAGTGCTAGCCACCATAGCTCTGCTGATGCCATCAGCAGAGTATAGAGCAGTCTGAAGGGATTCACAGATTGCTTCCTCCCATCCTTAACAATATTTAAGAAACCGTCCTTCTTCCCCTTCAGGGAGATGTTCAGCCACTATCGATCTACATTACCATAGGTTAAAAGTGAATTTAGCCAGTGCACACGTGGCATTTGCCGAGTTAAGGGCCATACTGCCTGCAGAAAATATATTTTTTGCCATAGCATCATACGGTTTGTCGTCCCCGTAGGGGGGGTGGACTGTTGGCTATGCATTTTGTTTGGATGTGGGAAGTGGCGGCCTGTAACACCAAACCTACTGGAGTTGGATGTTTACTTCTGTTTTTTTTTATTTTTATTTACTGCTGGAGTTAATTCTGGCGTCTCCCAGTTTGCATTGACTCGCCTTTGTAAAGCTACATAAAAGTGAAGAATAGGGACCTCCTGGGGTCCCTTATTTAAAATATCTGTAAAATCATCCTGCTCAAAAAGTGGTGCAGGTCTACTCCATCCCCGATATTCTATTACTCTAGACAATGGTCACAGGGATCCTGTCTTTCAAATTCAATTTCGCGAGAAGTGTCTATCCCACTTGCAGTTTGCATAGTGTCATGGAGATCTTTTATCCTCAACTCATCTGATATCAGAGCCTCTGAACACCTTGTGTCCCATATTGCAATACAAAAGGCTGTGATTCATCAGAAGATGGCTTATTTTCCTCATAAAATGGAAGAATGGGACTTAAGCCTTTCCTTGGCAGTGGGGTAAAAAAAGAGTCTAGTTTATTAAACTCCTTCTACGATTTTGTCATATGCATCGACAATGTCATCAAAATCTTCGTCGACAGCGGAGGTGTTGAAGAATTTTTGGACAATGATGTTGAATCTTTCGGCGTCAATGACATCGAAGATTTTCCTTTGGAACAAGTTTTTTCTCAACGGAATCTCTGAAGGTTCGAGAAGTTTTCTACCGGACACTCTGGCTCGAGGGCGCACAGGTTTTGTCTTTTGCCTTCTCTCTGTCGGGTTTCTCGACATGGGCAGGACTCTTGGTTTTCTTTAGGGGGTGGGGTGTGGTCGAGGCCGCATTCTCGAATGCTTGAAGCATTTTTAGTCTGAATCTTCAGCCGGTGAAGCCGGTTTGGTTGGGCAAGCAACCCTTTCTGGGGAGGAACTCTAAGACGGCGATCTGTGATGCCTTTTCTTCGAACGGTGTGAGGCCAATGAGTGGCGAGACCCACTCCTGGATCATGATCTTTTAGCTTTCTTCTGACAAGGAGAGTCGCCTCTCGACTCGGAGGACTGCTTTTTCGATAGAGTCATCGAAGGGGATTTATGTGACCTACCTGCAGCTAACTTCACGCTGGGCTCTTTAAGGGCTTTCGCTGTTATCGATAGCCACACTCTGATGTTAGATCAGTGGATCCCAATCACCACAGACACACCCAATGGTGATCCGTAAGGGACATTTCCGCGGCAGCTGCAGCATTTTTTAAACCCCGATCTTTGAGGTGATGATGCCGACGATGATGCCATTACCTTTCACTAAACTTTCACAAAATTCGATAGGTTTCTCGAAGGAACCAAAGTGCACTCTTGCGAAAAACTGAAATGAAACCAAGGGTCACTGCGCACACTATATCCCAGTGATGACAGACATTGAGACGGAGGCCCTCGAAGGACATCGAGTGGACAGGCATCAACACGCAGCGCCCCCTGCTGCACAAACCTTCCATTTTAGCAGGATATGGATATATCATAAAATGGGGAATATATAGGAGGACACAATCCATTTAAAAAGTGCAATTATGATCCTCGGTTTGTAGATGCAAAGTCACTCCGTTTTCATGTCCTTCAAACCAAGTATGTTGTTTTACAACCATGTTTTAATGACAGAGAAGGCATGGCCGAGGTCCTATTGTCTGGTCTTCAAACATGTCAGAAAGAACAACTGCATAGGAGAAACCTACAGAAGTCTATCACAATTGTCTTACTCAAGATCTTTAAGAAAAAAACAGTTTTGAGTATAGTCCCCTGTTACACATCAAAGGGTACTATGGAGGTGTAAAAGTGTTCATCCAAGTGTATGGGTGCTGTAAACCAGCTAAAATGAATACAACCAGCATGTACCTGACTGATGGCCAGGTTTTAGAGTGGAAAGTGGGTGGGTATATAAAAGAAAGCAGAGTACAGAAAACGTCATCCACATTTGTAATAATCGGTTGATAATTTACAATTTGTTCTTAATACAAGACCTACTGTCACAGTGAACAGGCTCCAACACTTTCTGCCGCCCCCATCGGCAATTGGCAGAAAGCCAAAATGATCCCCACTTGCCCCATGGTGTGGCGCTAGATACAATTCGCACTAACATTTTAGCCATAGCCAACATGTCATATTATCCACTATCGTGCAGAGAGGACAATGAATGCCATCTCCATTGGTAGTGTAGAGGTCTGAATAGTCGACTTGAAAAAGGAAGCCGCCTCCAGTTCAATGCCTTGTTTTTAAAGTGAAATGATCGGGCCTAGAAAAGCTATACTGGCAGAGGGACTGATTGAAATGTGCTATATCAGCCAAGAGGACCAGTTGCTGCTGCCAAATAATTGGAAGTAATCCACCCAGAAGTCAAAGTGCCAAGGTTTCCTGAAAATAAACAGACTCGGGAAGATTCCCTAAAATAAAAAATAAAAATAGGATGGTTGCAAATAAAACCTGACAAAGATGGGCTCATTACAAAACTGTGCTAGTACATTTCCCTGCAGACCTGAAGCTGGGAGGACTCATTGATAGACAGCTGAGGTGAGGTGCCTTCAGAAAATTAAGCCAGACCAGTTAGGCCTCCTGAGAAACCAGTGTCAAGAGGGCTTTGGTCAGAGATACTTTCAGAAGGCATTTGTTGCAGGACAATGTTTAAAACTTTACATCACTAGTTTGACAGAATGGGGCAGCTACAAACGCAATCTTATACCACCAGGAATGTATTTCAACCACCTAAATGACTTTAAGCACATTTTGTCAACTAAATATTCTATATTTATAAAAGTGAAAATGGGTCAGTTTGTGGCAAAGCGCTGTTCCTTATACAATCTCGCGCTCTGAAACACTTGTGTATGAGCGCGATACAAATAAAATATCAATTCCACACAGTTTCACCAATCTGTACCAAATTTTGCATGGTTGCCCGTTAGAACACTCCGGACATTACTGGCTACATGACATTTGGACACCCAAACCCTTTCTCCAGATTCCAGCGCCTTCACACACAAGACGGTTGCCAGAAATCAGCAAAACATCAATGTGGTTGTAGATGGACCGATCCCAACACAAGGAACAAAACTCAAAAAACATGTTTCAAGACCATAGGATGCACCGTTTCCAAGATATTTGCACTGCAACGAACTGCACCATGCCACGGTGAGGCGATTGATGGGGTGTGAGCACAGAAGGTCCCAGTATGCAGCAGCACACCAACTCTCAAAGCACGCCCCCTGTACCCCCCTCTCCCAACGTCTGCTCCGGGGTATGTTAGCCAGACACACGTGCACCTTCTCAGTGCAGTTTATTTCAGGGTGCAACGCACATCAAGTGATAAGTGAATCGGAAAAGCGACCTACAGGATTCATTGATTTTCAACAATTGATCAGTGTCATGTCCGTCTACAGTAACCCATTCGGAGAACAGGTACTTTTGATAGTTTATAACTTCATGCGCAGACTTGTCATTAAACACTGCACAGAATAACATACACGTGATACCAACTAGAACCTTGTGTTCCATTTAGCTGCTGTCCCACAGGTACAAGATGTCCATGCTGTGGCCCATTAGGGTACTTTACAGTGCATTTACTGGGCTTCTAGCACATTAACACATTTTCAAAATGCATCACATTTGACGTGCTAGGCTCAATATACACTGCACTCTATCTTTTCATATGTAGACATTTAGCCACTGTGAAGAGTGCTTTTTACTCCACCTACGACTCTCAAGATATTCAAATTCTACAGCTCACATCAACCCTTACCATTTATTTTATTTAGTGTTATAGTTTTCGTAATAAGAGATACAACAAATAGAAACTTTCACACTACAATTATACAAATCACAAAATTGAAATCATACAGTACAATATATAAGATCACCTAAAGCCACAAAGCAATGCATATAAAATAAACTATAAAATCCACCCTAAAAGCATTACTAAACAGTGTCACATACAACAATCTTCAAAAACACACAAGATATAAGAAAGTCAATTACACCCAACTCAACTATAATTTAAAAAACCTCTTCCCCAAAGATATTATTAGCGAAACGCCCCGCTACTATGCAGTTATTTAAACTGCTCAAATACTTTGTAACAAGACAACATTTGTCTGTTTTGTATCAAAGCCTGTTGGAATATTTTTTTTCTCCACTTTATGTGGGGAAAATAATTCATTTCCTGAAGATTCATCATACCCAAAAATGTTATACCGGTACCCATCCATGTCGACAGAGTTCTGCATGAGCCATTTCACCATAATTCATTTAATTTGACGAACAAAGTACCCTCCGGTGGGCTTAGTAGACTCGTCATCAACTGCCTACCCAGCCAGACTAAGCATGCTTTTAATGAGATAATCCCCAGTTCATGTCTAATCAACACCACTGGTATGCCTGGTGGCAGTGACAGTACATTTTTTCTATAATTTTGCTTCAGATTTACCCCATTCAAGCTCACAATCCCGAGTCTCCACACCATTTATAACTCTTGATACTACCTTCCGATTATAGAATTTGAGTACTGGATATAAGGAGAAAACAATGTTTTTTTCTAAAGCCCGCAGTTGTGCTGCCAGAGCCACTACAGCATTATTAAAAGGCAGCCTTACGGGCCTCGCTTGTTTCTTTGCCAATCATCTGTACCCCCAGGTATTTAAAACTTTGAACACACTAGTTTTAAATGACCAATTTTCCAAACAAGAGGTTTTTTGGCCTCTTATCTTTCTGACCAGATTCCCAATCATAATCTTTTAATCTATTGAGCATTAAATCTTATTTTTGTAAGTATTTGTTTACTGCTGTCAGCAAACGCTGCAATTAACTGTCATGTAATCTCAAAGCACCATATCGTCTGTGTACAAAAGTTAGTGGACGGGAAGGGAACCCAACTTCAGAGGATTAGCACCAACATTTTGTAAACATTTATTCAAATCCGAGATATATGCATTAAACAAGAGCAGTGTCAGCATGCAACACTGGCATAGGCCTGGTTGAGACCCTATCCAAGCTGAAAATGTCCCATTCAGATCAAGCCTAACTCATTCTCGTGGCTGTGTGGAGTTGTGCAATTTTTTTTAACAAAACCTCTGAACATTCCTGCTCCCTCATCTTTTCCCATAGCCTTATTCTTATCACACAATCAAAAACTTGTTTAGTCAGAAGATGGATCGCAAAACAATTTAGTGAGGTATTTGTACCTCCTTTAAATCCCGATTGATAGTAAACAGAGCACTTAATGCCATTAGACCAAATATTAAGGGTTCTTAGAAGAAATGTAGAATATATTTTATAGGAGACATCCAACAATGAGACTGGGCGATTAGTTGGGCTGGCCTTGTCCCCATTCTTATAGATTACTATAAAAGTCGAGTCCCTCCATGATGGGGGAAAAGTTTGAAGATGTTGAATGTTCTGAAACAGGTCAAATAAACCAGGCCCATAAAAATCAAATCTGATTTTAGTGTTTGATTTGAGAGACCATCAGGGACTGGTGCGTTTGACGCATTTCCACTTGTAATAGCAAATTAGATATCGAACAATTGGATATCCAAAATGTCCCACGACATCCTCAGACTAGATTTTACCTCCTGGTTAATTTGTGCAATATTCTGTCCTTCATCGCTAGCGTAGAGCTTTGCAAATTAAGCTTCTCATACTGGGCCAGCTATTACTTGAGCTTGGCTAGATGTTTGGAAAGAGTTCAATTTTATAAGAGACCAAAATGCTGACCCATTACTTGCACCCATCGAACTTAACATTGCCTCTGAATCTCTCTGATATAACAAGTATCTTTGCCCCTTAAGCCAGTTTGCATAAGATTGTTTTTACTTTTTGACCTTAAGGATAACCGCCAAACCTTCCTTCTGAGCGGCCCTTACCTGTCTCCCAAGTGCCTTTTTCTTCTCTTGTATGCATATATCAAATTTATGGGAATATGCATCGTTACTAAAAACCTGTATTCAGCGCCCTCACCGAAGTTGAGCCTCTCAGTACCTACTGCAAATATGGCACGAGGTCCGATTGAACCACACCTGCAGAGCCTCCGTTATCATAATGTGATTCGACCTCCGAGTTAAACCTGAATAGCATGCGCCATTTAACAGCATTATCTCTTGGCCTTACTTCAACGCTAAAGTCTACTGCCTTTGGTGTCTTATTAGTATGCCACTCTAAAGTTAGAATAATTTGGCAATGGTCACTCCCTATGTGATTGATATCAATATAACCCCTCAAGAAAGTTAGTTTTTTGCCACCAAATCCTTCAAGACTGCACACACTTCCCGTATTTCATAGTGCAGAATCACCTGACCTTTATCCATTGTGTTAATTCATGATAACACTGGGAAGGAAAGGACGTCAATGGTTTGATCGCCCCGATTAGAAACCAGGTTTTGAACCAACAACACTCTTGCCAAAGATCCAGAGTATTTCCTGAAATGTTGGCCATCCCGGGGTGACACATGAAAAAGCAAACTATTTCCCATGAGCCGCGTTTTATCAGGTGAGATCTGAGAAGAAACTGCTGGCACTTTTGGAGTCATACGATGGAGAGGAACCTCCTCCCAACTGCCCCAAGCTGGTAAAATAAATTAACGTAAATCCAGCGATAGGCAAACTCTCTTCGCTAGTTCTTTTGAAATAGCAGGCACCAGTATAGAACCATCCTAAATCAGGTCAATATGCTGACACAAGAGTAAATCCTCTGTGTCAAAGTGCGTCAAAGAGCATGAGGTGGCAGATATCTCCAGATCAAAGGCCTCGACAAGTTCACCTTGACCATCCGTGGCTTCACCTCAGTGGATCACAGAAGGCATGGAGACACTAGGCATCTCGATGGAGTCCCAGGGAGCCTTGGTGGGTATCAGATTATGAAATGCCACCTTTTGTTTACACCCCTGCCACTATCTCCGCCATTGTTCGATCGTCCACCTGTAACAGGCTCTTAACCCCGTTCTTCTTCTGACCATGATTATCCCCATTCCTATCTTGTGTTGCTTTTACTGATTCACACATAGTTTATCAGGCTCTTTACTAGGCACATTCCTACTGGTCGATGGCTTATCAGAATTTGAACAAGGCTTATTATGCTCCATATGCCTTTTCTGACTGTGCAAGTACATACACCGTAAATTACCCAGACACGTTAGAAACACTGCCCAGACTGGGCATGGCCAATATTGAAACAGTACCTTAGTTATTTCCGCAGTCACCAGTCGCCCGACTGCCCGACTGCAGTGATTACACGCTGCTTCATTCAGCTCCACGGACCCACGCCAGTGATACGCGCTGCACCCTACACAATTAATGGCTTGCAAGCAGAAAAAGTTGCTGGCCAAACACGCAGACAAGAGCAAACCTCCCCAGAGTAAAGATTAGTTTGCCTGGGTCCACACGGGAACCTCCGGCGATTAGCTTCACTTTGTTCTCAGTGAAAGATCTGAAACAATGTAGCTAGGGTCCATTCATTGCCAGACTGCAGTGATTCCATTCTGCTTCACTCAGCTCCACGGATTTACCATTTATTATACAGGATGGGGCTGATGGAAGTTGTCAGAGTGTAGGTCAGAGTGTCTGTGGAACCTAGCCCTACAGTCAATGTTGTCATATTGGCTATTTCTTTTAGTCTAAACTGGGGAGATGGGGCTCTCACTTCACTAGTGGCAGTGCTAAACAGTGAATTTGGGTGGGCAAGGTGTCAAGTAAAGGAGGGGCATACTGCGATAGAAGGTGGGATGCACTGATTTAGAAGTATCAGTGGTGACGCCGTCTTGGTTCGAATAAGTGATAAAGGTTATATGTTCTTGCTTCAAAGGGTGCGCGTGGAGGGTGAAACAAAAATAATGGGAAGAATTACAATTTAATTTATGGGACTTTCTATTTTATGATGCTTCCGTGACACCTATTCCATTATGAACCCGAGTGTTTTTCTAAATCCTAGCAGATTCTGGCTGGGGGTATCCCTTGAACTGTTGGCTTTTGCCAAAGCTTGTTTGAACAGTCAGTGGCGGAGCATGCATCGTACAGAGTGCTGGGTTCAACAATTTTGGGACGGTTAGGGGCACTGGGTGAAGGCCACTCAGCCGCCATCTTTGGACTATGGCGGTTATATCCAGTACTCACAATGGGACCTTCTTTTTGAGCGGAGGCGAGTCAAGGGGAACCTAGTTGGCAATATAACTGTACCCCACTGCTACTTTACTTGTGCAACCAGCTCCTCAAGTTCTTTACGTACAGTGCCTTTAAAACAGCCCTGCATTGTTGCATAGACAACTTTCTTGCTGCACTGTATATTGAAAATCTGCATCTAGGTAAGTGAGGGGTAGCGCCAGCCCTTGAGGTGCTGGACTCTTGTGTTCTGTTCTCTGCCTCCCAAACCTGCACATCCTGCACCTCAGCTGCATCACTAAGATCGTACATTAGGCAGGTTGTTCTGGTCCCTGCTCGAGCCATTACAAGATTGTGCCTGGGCAAATACTGTGTTCAGACATGAACCAGCGATGATGGTGGCAATTGGAATCTATCATTCCATGTAAAGTTCTACAAGGATAACTCTCACGTCAGCAGGAGTTCTACCTTGCCAATTCTTTACTTCTGTGGGAGGGGATTCACCCTGTGCAAAAGGCATTGCAGTTTACTTGGGATTCAACAAAGCTCAAACTGCCTTGATCAACTGAAAACTATCTCTGGGCAGTTCCGCTGGTGTGAGGGAAGTCGGGGGGTGGGAAGGGAGGTGAAGGGTGCTTAAGTTGAGCAGTCATTTTTCTGAAGCTGCTTCTGTCACAGCGAAAGCAAAAGGGGGTTTTCACACAGAAGAACAGGCTGAAAGGATGCCAAGCAACATCTTCCAATAGGCCAGTGGGTACCAAATCTCAAAGCATAGCAGTGATCAATCACAGCATTAATGTGTTGCTGTGGTAATGTCATTCGTCTTCAGGACCCACTAAAAATGCAAATAAAAATTATTTATTAAAGGGCTGGGAGGCACAGTTGGAAAAAACAACGATAAAGGACACATTCGAATAAGCTCAGTGATGTGCTCTTATCTTGGGAATTAATTATTATGATGGCCACAAATAGCAATTAAAGTAAGAGCATCAGCATTTTAAGGATTCATTTGGGAAACAAAATTATGAAAAAGATCACTTCAAAAAAATATGCAAGTCTTGACCCCAGCACTTTAGTATGCTCGGTCCTCCAAGGCTAGTGTGCCAAACTTCTGTCCAACGATGCCCTGGATAAAATGTGCGCATGAATGCCTATGTGCCCCAGAACAATGCGCCCATGTGCGTTGTGGAAAGGCCATTTAGCTTGACCCATACTTTGGCTTTGACCCATGTTGGAACTTGAATGACAAGGTCACACCTAGTGGCGAAATTAGAAATTCTCACACAGCTCCATCAGCTTTGTATGGCAGACATTTTGTTTGGGGCCAAAATAGGAGTGACATACAGCATTCATGTAATTGCATTTTGGGGTGTTAAATGAGGTGCAATATGTACAAATGTCACTTTACAGTATAAAATGCACTAGGAGTAGTGTCACTCCTTTGTAGCATACGTCTTTGACAAAAAGACCAATAACATCCCTCCTGGAACCGCCAGCAAGGGTTGTTGGCCTTAAAGATGTGTCATGTACCGTTCAATGTTTTATATCCATCATGAATACTTGAATTTGTTTTGGCAGTACGCTTGAGAAGACTTCTTCCCAGTAACCTTCTGCAGCATGCTGCAACAGATGTCACCCAAACCAGTGGGGCCTGGGCCAAAACAGGGCAGGTAAAGGAGTGTGGGATTTGCCACCTAAAAGTGTCAGTAACAGCAGGAACAGGAGCAAAACATGAGTTGCCCCTACATAAGCAGATTGATTTACTGACTACAAATCAGAGGGGATAGGTTTTAATTAAAAAAAAGTTAAAATACAAAATAAACTGAGGGGACAAAAAAACTCAGAAAACACTCAGCATGCTAGAAAAAGGGTGCAGTTAGATGAGCAGATAGATCAGCAAATAAGAGGACTGAACATGGAGGGCAACCCCGATGCTGTGCATGTGCTCTGCCATAAAATTAAAAGGATAAACATGTTTGGAGGTGCACAAATGGAGGCAAGGGACCAGACGCAAGAGTCCATTATGAAGCAGAAAACCCAATCCAAGTTTTTATTTGACCTTTTGGGACAGTGGAAGGGTCAGGCAGAGGGTTTGGTTCATGGGGAAAAGCTTCCAAAGATTACCCACCCACCCACCCCCCAAACAAATATTAAGTTTGGGCGTCATTTACTTTGAGAATGTTCTACAGCATCCAGGGTTGGCTATTCTCAAGGTATTCTTTAAATTGACAAAATGCATCCGATGCACCAAACTGAAAAAAAACATTGGTGCGATTAACATATGACTGGGCAGACAAAGAAGGATGTCGAAGAGAGGGGCTAGACAGATATTTTTTTTTTTTTATTTATTTAAGCATGGTTTAAAATACAAACTTTCGCTTTACTTTATCCTACCCCTGCATAAGCCAAGCACAACAATTCAAATCTGTTCACATTTTAATCTTTCATTAATGGTCTTTTCAGTTGTTGCTTGTGGTTCATTCATGTTGTGTTCTTGGCTATGCTTATGTCTGTATAGTTTGCAGTCCCTCTTCCTTTTTCACCTTTTTGAGTCATTTATTCATTGGGATTTGTTTGTAATTTGTCTAGCATTACTTGCAAAAAAAGTCCCCAGGGCTCTGATCGTTTTTTGGTTTAGCTCTTCATATAGGGCTTCCCACCACAAATCCAAATTAAGCCTGCAAGTGGGAGCTAGAATGTTATGCAGTATCTTTATTCTTTCTGTTTTTAATTCCTTACAGAACATGGTTTGGTGTTGAAGCGACTCCACTTTTTCACAAAGTCGGCATTTACTGTCAGTTGTAATCCGATATCTCATTAAGTTTTGTTTGGTTCTCAGGATGTTCAGTCTGAACCACATAACCATGTATATATGTTTTGGGTTTGCAGACTTTTAAAAAAATACTTTAGCATGCATCCCAGGAGACCAATTAATATAGATGAGAAAGTATGCAGCTTTGAGCTAGAGCGTATGTTTCTGTCTCTGCCCACTCTATGGATAAGAGCAATGTTTTTATCAGTTTAGGATGATCACGTAAGTCCTCTGGAGATACTCTCAAAACCTTGAGGGTTTCCATGCATTTTTCTCTCCACAACAATATAGGCCAGAAAGCTGTTTTCCCATGTTCGTCTTGGACAGGATATTGTAGTGGACATGCAGATAGCTCAATATTTCTGTAGGTGGCTAGGGCTTTCCATATTATGTGTATGTGTAGTGAGTGTAGACCCAATTCATGACGTGGCACGCTAATTGGAAGTGATTTTTTTTTTATTTTTTTTTTATTTTTACTTAGTTTAATAATAAACTTTTTGAAAAACTATTTCTTAATCATTTCCCCATTCTATTAAGGAAGTTCAAGGATTGCAGTTCTCATATCCGACCTACAATCTTATACATCGAGCATGTCGATAAAGTTTATCACCGAGCAAGTTAGAAATACGGAGCTCCCACTCAGTATTCTGAACCACCAATCCTCCATGTTGCTGTTTGTTGGTGCATATTTGCTCAGATGTATCGATCTAATTGAATTCAGTTTAGTGCAACCAATCACCAAATGTTTTATGGTTTCGGTTTCCTTTAGACAAAATCTGCACCAGTTGTCACAGATCGTTGGGGCTTTCCGTCTTAGTAAAACCTCTTTTGTTCGTAGCGCATTCATTCGCAGATGAAGAAAGCGGTCACGGTGATGTCTAGAAGGAAACTGGGTAAGATATCTCGGCATCTTATTTATCTTGTTGATGGTTGGTCCCAATTTTGGCGCCGATGCCATTTTCTCCAGACGCTCGATGTTTTGTGCCCAAGCCCATTCTTTTAGCTTTTTCTTTGCGAGTTGAGGCCATTTTACCAGCATTTCCTTGCTTATATTGGCTGCTCGCATGTCGTCGTGAATTCTTGTGGCCCAGATGTTTAGGATCGACTTTGAAGGGCACACATCGTCGATTGCTAAGATTTCGTAGGCGGGTTCTTTCTCTATTATTGTCATCTTCCTCAGTAGAGCAATCGATTTCCAAATAACTGTTGTGTGTAGAGCATCCAAGGCAAGTTCCTGCCTTATTATTGATGTTGAGAAGCATTTCGGTAGCTTTAAGACACGTCGCCAGAAATATCCTTCCAGTTTTGCCCAGATGTTGTGATCGAGATTCCAACCGGCTTCGGTTCCATAGGTGACACATGGGATTACTTTTTGCAAGTAGAATAGCCGAATTGGGGTCAGGGAAAATTTACCGAAAAGGTTATGAATTCTGGTTCCTTGGATGGCCAAGGTATTCATACGACATAGTAGATTTCTTGACCAGCTCTTCTCACATATCGAGGAGGATATCATTATACCTAGGTATCTGAATTCGATTACTTCCTCAAGACTCGTATTTCCAATTTGCCACTTGAAACATTTTTTTTTCTTTGTTCCTTTCAGCGCTCCAATCTTCATAATTTTTGTTTTTGACGTATTTATCTTCAAATGGTTTGTATTCATGTATTGGTATAATTTATGTAATAGACGTTGTAGGCCGATCGGCGTGGTGTCTATTAGGATTATGTCGTCTGCGTATATTAAGCAGTTTAGGTGGGATCCATTCAGTTTCGGTGGAAAGCAACGCACCTCTTTCAATGCTGATGGAATATCCGCGATGAATAGTTTAAACAAGCATGCTGCAATAGGGCATCCCTGTTTTACACCTCTCTGGGTCTTCATTTTATCCGATAGAATCCCGGCTTCATTTAGCCTTATCTGGATGGTCGTGGCTGTATGCAATGCAATGATGGGGAACAGAATCTCCTCTGGACAATTCCAGTTGATTAATTTGGCCCACAAGGTTTCCCGATCTATGCAGTCGAAGGCTTGATGAAGGTCAATGAATGCTATAAACAACTGTGTTTTTTTTTCCATAGCATTCAACTTCAGTAGGTTTAACAGGGTCAGGTTGTTTTCAGTTCCGACGCCTTTCGTAAAACCCGTTTGTCTGGGATCAGTGATTCCTCTCGTGTTAGCCCACTTCGTTAGTTTTTTTTGCAGGAAGTTCGCAAATACTTTGCCGATTGTGTCCAGTAAGGCGATAGGGCGATAGTTTGCCGGAACAGCTCGATCGCCTTTCTTAAATATAGGGACTATAATTGCAGATGTCCACGATGCCGGTATCTCTCTAAGTTTTTTGATGTTGGCAAATAGAATTTCGATCAATTTTGCCCATTCCGATTTGTGTTTGAGCATAACGTTGGAAATGCCGTCTGGCCCAGCGGCTCGCGAGTTGTTCAGTTTTTCAATGGCAAATAGGATGTCCTCCCTGGTTTCGGTGCAGTCCCAGTTTACAGACCTTAGGTTTCTTTGTTTGATATCAATTTCATTATCTCCTGAGAAAACCTTAAGAAAATGTTTATTCCACTCCGCCTCCGTGACCACGTTTGCCATTTTCGTCTCTTGGTCGGCTGTACAGTTGTTTAGAGTGTGCCATATGTCTCTGCATTTGTGTGATCTTATGGTCAGCATGAGTTCGCCTCTTTCTTGGTCGCGTTGGAATTTAAATGCCTTAGACCAATTACGGTATGTTTGGGACCTTTTTTTTATTAGGATGGCGCTGTTAATGCCACCTTGCGCTTTCAGCTTGCGTATATCACTCTTTAGGCGCTTTTTTTCTTCGTTTACTCTTGTGCTCCATTCATGGATATGTTTTTTCTCGGAATTTTTCTTCCACAAGGTCGGTAAACTTTTCAGCGGTAAGAGTGATACATAATCCACGTTACACAGAGACAGACGGTCTGCTTCGTCCAGTTTCGCCGTTAGACTGGATATCTGAGCAGTAGATATTCGTAGCCTGTTTTTTCCGTTATTTGCTTCCAGAGCTTGAGTCACTGTTGACTTATTTGTTCCTGAATGTCTCCTCAGATGTAATACTAACGGGCTATGGTCACTGGTTTTTGTGGGTGTTACATTCAATTCATGAAGTGAGTTCCAGGCATGTTTTGAGACCCATATATAGTCCAAAACCTTTGCAGTGCCCAAATTCTGCCACGTAATTTTAGGGGGCCTGTCGCCATCAATTTGACCGTTGACCATATCACAATCATACACCTCCATGATATTATCCCAGAGGATCCTTCTCTCCTGATCTGAGGGGCTGTTGGCACGGTCATTAGATATTCGCACACCCTTCTCAGAAAACCAGGACAAGTTCATGTCACCACATATTAGTAGTATGATATTGTTCTTCTTGTGCATGTGCTTGTCCAACAGATTTGTTACCGTGCCTATAAATCGTTTGGTGGTGATCATCGCCGATTCCAGTATACATTTAATACGAGGAGTTGTTGTGGATTGTTCCCATCGTGACTTTTTTGTTGCATCAGCGTACATTGCACAAACAGATTTGGGTTTTCACTTCTAAGCACCTTCCAATCACATCCGATTTTCATCATGGTTATCAGGCCGGAGAAGGGGCGTCCATGAGAATTTTTTCCTGCAGGATTCAGCATTGTGGCATAGCCTTCTTTCACGGGAGGACATCTTAACCATGTTTCCTGTAGACAAATTATGAGATTATCATTCAGCTCAATCGGAAAACTTTCATAGAGATGACGGAAGCCTCTCGTGTTCCAGGAGATCAGGGAAGTCAATTTCATCTCTTTGTCGGAGACTAGCTATTTTGTGCCTGCCCCATATTTGTTGATTTTCCCAGAGTGGGGCGTAGGCGGTTCGGGTCTTAGTTGTTTTCTTAGTTCTCTCCTCCGGTGATCTTGAGAGGACACTTTATGTCCGAGGCTGTTTAACGGATTCATTGAATTAACTGGTCTATGACTTGCCAAGTCGGACGATACTTCCCTAGTCTCAAAGCCAAACTGCAGAATTTCATCCTTTGCTGCCAGAATTGTATTGCGTACTGCTTTGGAAGATATGTGAAGGTATACTTTGTCAGCGTATTTCTCAGACACATATTCGATAATAGCAATGTCATTAGACGTCACAGTTCTCAGAGCCGGTACCGAGTGTAAGAGGCGCATAACATTCCTTCTGTTCAAGTTCACATCAGGATCATCTTTGTGGATGTTCGTGATTGCAATTCGTGGGTTTCTATCAACCGTTGATTCATGGATTCTAGGCCTGGTCTTCACCGCCTTATGTAATCTTTGTCCGGCTGGACATTTGGGATTTAGATTTCTTATGTTAATGGGGCTGCCACCTACGCCTTGTGTTGAGGAGTCCACGTCTGACAAATCGCCTCTGGGCATTTTTTGGTTTTTACAGTCCAATTTAGCCTGATGCACGGAGGCCTTCGAGAGCGATTTGGAGTTTAATATCCAAGGGTTTCCTGCCCTTTTTCCCTTGGATGTGTAGGATTCATTTTGGTTAGAATTGAGGGATTCATTTAATTCCAAGCTGCTCGTCGAAATAATTGAGGCGTTTGGGTTGTTTGTCTCGCAGTCATCTTCTATTGAATACGTTGATAAATTGCAGAGGTCAATAGACGAGGTTAGGGCTGGGCTTTCAACTTCTTCCGTTTCCACTCTCTGGCGTTTTTTGGGGTTTCCCTTTTCAGCTGTAGGTTCACCGACAACTTTACTCTTACTTGCGGTCTCTTTAGACGGCATTGGTGCATTACTTTTTTGAGTTCTTAAAAAGAAATTCGGTTTGGCCGGAGACGTCAGATTGCGTATAAATTTTCTAGATTTGTTAGTTTGGTTGCGAGGTTCACAATGTTTTTTCTTTTCTTTCTGTTTCTTCGGGGTGTTGTCAGTGGCCAGCAGCTTTTTAGGTTTCTCAGCGTTTTCTTTCTCCAATGTTGGATTTTTTCCTATTCCCTTAAAATTTTTTGCTGCTCCAAAGAAAATCCCGAAAGATGAGCTTGGTCGGGTTTGAGTGGCACATTTAATGGAGTCTTGGGACTTGGGTTCACACTCCTCTAGTCCTTGCTTAAGGTTAGAAAACATGGAAGGTGGCTCCGCAGGCCCTACTATTGTTGCCACATCGTTGGACACGGCTGGCTCTTTCAGCGTTAATTCCATTGAGTCGGAATTAGGGGTTCCAGTGGTTTCTTTTGCTTTAGGAGTCGGTGTTATAGGCTCCATTGAACGCATCGATCTCATTAGTGTGATTGATTGCTTTAGGCAGGCAGCAATTGATGTTATCAGGTCGTTCTTTTCCTGATTTCCTTTTGCCATACCTTCATTTACTTGCTTTTGGATCTCTGACAGCGCTGTTTTATCAGATTCAAGGTTGTCTTGCAACTGTGCAATTTGTTGTTCTTGTTTGACTAATTTTTCAATGATGTGGGACAGTAGCCCTCCATTTGATTGCAGTGCCTCATGTAAGTTTTCGTATAATTTGGTGAAGGGTAATAAAGCAACCGATGATGCAGCTAACACATTATTATGAATTTGAAGAGCGGCGGCAGCCGACAGATTTGATTTGTAGGCTGCGGCCGCATCACCCTCTGTGTGACCATCAAACGGGATCATTGGGTCCTTTTGCTTCTTGGGCCCCATTTCTCCAAGTCCGGTCCTTTTGTTACTCGTAGGTTTGAAGTTTAACGGGGTTCTCGGGGTGGAACAGGTGGATACAATCTTCGTCAATGAGTTTTGGTTGTTACTGGAGACGCTGTCCCCCCCTAGATTCTCTAGCCGAGAGAGACTGTTTCTCTGATGGCTTGAGACTTCATCAGCATTTCTCTGCACCTCTCTTGATACGTGATGGAACATTTGCGGAGGGGAGACCATTGCGGCATTATAGGGGCCGACTGGGCGAGGCTTTCTAATGTAGATGTCAAGGGGCTCCATTCCAGTTCTTGAGGGGCCTATAGACAAGCGTTCTTTCATTGTATCAAAGTCAGCTTTCAGGCGTTCCGCAAGTCTAGCTTCACGTCCTGCTAGATCTAACACCTGAGTTGAGTTTATGCTGCATGCAGGGGAGTATGCATGTGAGTTTTGCAACTCGGCAGTAGCACGTCTCTCTTTCCGAATTGCTTTGGCTTTACTCAGATTAATCGCGATCTCAGCGCTTGATCTTGGAAATGCTTTCGGATCTTTGTTCGAAAGTGGATCTAATCTCACTTCCATATCGTCAGAGGGTTCGAGGCTCGATTCTACCTCCAGTGTTTGATGGTTACAAGTGTTGGCAAGGTTCGTTAGTTCGAATATTTCAGCATTAGTAGAGACCAACACTATTTCTTTCTCGTGTTCAATGAGTTTGAGGTCCGTCACATCGCACTCATGCAGCGGTCTTCCCATTATTCCTTCATTCGCATGGTGAGAGTCATTCGTGACAGGGACGGAGGCAATTCTCTTCAATTTGGTATGATCGTTGGTTATAATGGATGCACAGACTTCGTCAATCGAAGTTTTCTCCTGGCCGACCACAGGGACAGAAGGTACTGCCACGGACAAGTCCGTCGCTGACTGTGTATATGACGCAATCAACTGAGGGGTTTCACCCACTTCCAGATCTAGTGGTGACACTAAGGGATCACTCAATAGTTCAGGCGCTAGATCAGGAGTTAAAGACTGACGCCGTGATGTAACGGCACAGGGATTACAGGAGGGACTATGGATGCAGCCAGGCATCAAGGATTCAAGTGACGAGTGTGGGCTTGATGAACTTGTGGAGTGGGCAAAGCCTGAGCCTAGGCTGAGGAGTGCTTTGCCCACCATACGGGGCCCACTCAGCCTCTGCTGCTCCCAGTCATGACTCCCCAAGGAGCCATCTGACAGACCCTCCATAGGCACACAGTCTCTCTGAAAGGAGGACACAGTCAATGGATTCTGTTCCCGAGTCACCGCCACATCCATTGGCTCGGGCTCAGCTGGATAGGCGGACAGGGAGCCCTCTGCTCTGAGGGAGTCCAACTTTCCATTGGATTGTAATGTTTGTCTGGACATGGCACGAGTCAGGGGCCCCAATTCAGCCATAGAGGCGGGTTTCTTACCTTCTCTCCGGCGGGTCTTCACCTCAGCGGCGTACGGCGGCGTACGGCCGCGGACTGCCGCAGACTGAACTCAGCCCGAACTCCGCGCGCGCTCCACGCGAGTTTTTAAAGGGAGTAGGGCTTCTTTTTCTTAAAGAAGAAGTGATCCAAATACACTGGATCTCCAAAACGATGGATGTAGCAGCAGCTCCTCACAGCAACCAACAGGACCAGCGACTGCCGCAGACTGAACTCAGCCCGAACTCCGCGCGCGCTCCGGGCGAGTTTTTAAAGGGAGTAGGGCTTCTTTTTCTTAAAGAAGAAGTGATCCAAATACACTGGATCTCCAAAACGATGGATGTAGCAGCAGCTCCTCACAGCAACCAACCAACAGGACCAGCGACTGCCGCAGACTGAACTCAGCCCGAACTCCGCGCGCGCTCCGGGCGAGTTTTTAAAGGGAGTAGGGCTTCTTTTTCTTAAAGAAGAAGTGATCCAAATACACTGGATCTCCAAAACGATGGATGTAGCAGCAGCTCCTCACAGCAACCAACCAACAGGACCAGCGACTGCCGCAGACTGAACTCAGCCCGAACTCCGATTTTGGTATTTTTAAAGTTCTCCTCAAAATCTTCCCTCCAGTCTGTCCCATCTTTCCCATGGTATGCCCAAGCCTGTCTCACCAGTGTATACAATTACAGGGACCGCTTTTGAGTTGTAAAAGTCTAGGAGTGGTGGCATCGAATATTTTCCAAATTTTCTCATAACAATTAATGCTTGGTCGATCATTTGGTCAATTTTCAGTTGGAGATGTGCAATCAAGGGCTTATCCGCCTTGTCTAGATATTTTGTTGCTTTAGTTGTTGGAATTGGGTTATTTCCAAGACCCCACTTGAAATTTTTATTTTCGCTTGTGGATTTTTGATTATTAGAATTTGATTTTTCTGTGTTTGTCGCTTGTTTTCTTCTATATAATTCTGAAGTGCATTTAGCTTTCGTTGTAAACCCAGTGGCTTAGTGTCTACGAGGATCAAATCGTCTGCATGAAAAAAGGTGTCCTATAGGGTGCTCACCCATACGTGGCGAACAAGATCTTTCTGGTTCGAGTTTATCCTTCATATCTAGTATAAAGTAGTTATACAGCACAGACTCTAGAGGGCACCCTTGTTTCAACCCTTTTGCAGTGGGTATTTATCGTGTTAGGGTGCCTTTCCTGTCCAAGTGCACTTGTAATATGGCGTCAGTATGTAGTGCTATGATAGCCTCTAGTAGGTCTTTTGGGCGGCCCTTTTGTCTAAGTTTTCCCATAGAATATTTTGGTCGATCCTATCAAAAGCAGCGGCCATGTCAAAGCACTCCAAGAAGTGTCTTTGGTTTTCCTTTAGTGCTTTCATTTTTAGCAGATGGATGATTAATACATTCAATCCACAATCTACTCTCTCCACAAGGCAGCTTGCCTTTGATCGATGTTTCCACTTGTTGTTAACCATTCTTTTAAACGTTTTAATAGTATACCTGCGTATATTTTTCCCAGAACATCCAATAGCGAAATGGGTCGGTAATTTTCAGGCTTTGTTCTATCATCTCGCTTAAAGATTGGTACTACTATCGCTTTGTTCCATGAGTCTGGTATTTTGCGATAAAGATTAATTCTGGAAAATAGATCAAAGCAAAAGTCTGTTCGTAATTCTGTAGCCTGTTTTAATATGATGTTGGTGAGGCCATCTGGCCCAGGGGCTCGTGACGTACTTGATTTGTTAATCAGGGTTTTAATTTCATTTTTGTTAAATTCTATGGACCAGGGATTGCTGCGTTTAGGTTTTTTTGTTTCTCGTTTTGTCGGCCTACTTTGACCTTGATTTTTTTCAAAGTGTTCTATCCAAAGGCTTTGTTGTATGGGGTTTAACAGAGCTGCCCCCTGATCATTTGTTTTGTTGTTTATCAATGACCAGAAAAAGTTGGCGTTTTTGTTGGTTATAGCCATTAACATGCTTTGAATCTCTTTGGTATAGAAGAGCTCTATGGTATTTAACCCAATTTCGATAGTTAGTTTTTAGCTCCTTTTTCTTAATTCTCGTAGGTGACAATTCTCTTTTTAGATCCCTTATGGCTCTTGCTAGTTTTTTCCTTTTTTCAATTTCTGGATCATCTTGTTACTATGTTTTTTGCTTTTCCTGTTTTTGTTTCCCTGAACGCTGTTAAACAAGATTTGTACTCCACATCAATTGCTGGTTTCTCATGCCATATTTTTATGGTCGATGTCAATGCTGGTATTTTTTCTGAGGTTTTTCGCAGTTTGTTTTGGCCATAGTTTGCTTGATGTTATGAGGCCACTATGTCTTAGCTCTGTTTCCGTGTTCTGGTTGTACCACTTCAGCACAGGTTAGAATTAGTGGCCTATGATCACTCTTGGTAGTTTCCAGAACCTTCAGTTTGGTTATTCTTGAGAATGTTATGGCGTCAATGAAGAAATAGTCTAAGGGGGCACTTGCATTATGAAATGCCCAGGTTTTTGCTCCTTTTCGGTCACTATTTACTTGCCTGTTCGCCATGTGGAGATCTCTTATTCTGGTTTCATCTAGCCATTTTTTGGTTCTAGACTGTTTGTTACAATTATTATAGGATTGTTCTGCTTTTGAGATGTTGCAACAGTCTATGTTTAGGTCTCCGCACACGAAGAATGTATGTTTCCAGTAAAGATTAATTATTGCGCGCGTCTCTTGTTCTAACCAGGTTTCATTTCTGCATTGCATTATTACTCTCTGGATAAGTGGTGAAGGAGCAATCACTCAAAGCGCTTTGCCTTGTGTATTATTTTTTATAAGGGTGAGGAGCCCTCTAGAATCAGGGTGTAGCGTCTAGAATCAGGGTTTCTCGCAGCCAACTTTCTTGTATGCAAATAACTTCTGTTTCTAATAATTATCTATGTTTTGAAACAGATGTTTGAATCCCTTAGAGTTCCAGGTGGCCAGCCGAAAGCTGCTTGTCGCTGTAGTGCATTCGGTCTAGTTGCTTTCTGTAGTTGTCAGTGCCACTGCAAGCAAGTTCCATGATTTTACCTTGTCAACTCTCGTTTCCAATTGTCCTGTTTTTCGTCCGGATTCTGGCGTTTTATCCTGGAAGGTGCCCTTTATAACTAAGCGCAAGGCATCCAGGCCCTTCAATAATGTTGGACAGAATCTAATAGGTAGTTTGTTAAGTTCCTCGTCAAATTGTTTATTTATTGTTAAGGTTTTTCCTGTGGCTTTTCTTTCGACACTCTGGTTTCTGGTAGGTCGTCTGGTTTTGCACTGGTGCACGGTTTGAGGTCAAAGCCTAGGATTCTAAGGTCAGCTGCGGCTGAAGTTAGCAAGTTTACAATTGCTTTTGTTGCTATGTGTAGGCAGACATTGTCCATTTCATTTTCTTTGGGAAATTCAACTATTTTGATGTCTCTTGGCTCGACAACACGTAATGAAGGCACGCTGTGCAAAAGCCGCATGAGGTTTGATCTATTCATGATCAGGCCGTCACTGGCTTTCAAAGCACAGTCCAGCAACAGTTTGTGCAGAATGTTTGTCCCGTCCGAGGCATTTCCTCTCGTTTGTGGATGCTTTTGTTCCCTTTGATTTCGTGAAGTAGTAGGTGACCGGTGCCTCTCTGTGCGTTTCGATTGGGTTAGTATATCCTGCTTCGAGTAGCCAATCATGGTGTGGAAAGTTGCAATCATTTTTCTTTGTCCATCTCAGATGAGTCTATTGCCGTGTTTTGTTCTTGTTCCATTCTTTTTGCTTCTTTCTCGTGATCATTTGGGGTTCTCGGTGTCTCCTGTAGAGTTCTTTTCATTAGATGGTGCCTGAGAACTTGGTGGATATTGTTCTCTGATTGGTTTCAGATTTCTAATGAAGTTTCTTGTGCTTGCATTTGCCATTGATGTAGGTCTAGGCCCTTTTTTGGGCTTTTTGTTTGTTGTGTCTGGCACTTTTCTTTACTTACACCCATCTCCTTGATCTTATTTACTAGGTGCACATCTGGTTCAAATATAGGGAAGACTTCTTTGTTTCGCATTGTGCTTTCATGGGAGTCCAATTGTCCTGCCTTTGTAGCAGCGTAGACTTGAATAAAATTGTACTGCTGAGTCGTTGGAGGACGTTTTATTGCACTTTGCTGCTCAGTAATAACTATCGACATTGGTGTTTCCGTTGGTCGAATGTCATTTCCTGTTAGATGCGCATTGACCTGAGCCGTAGCCGGTATTTCCACACAGCGTGCATTTTGTGCGCCTCCCGTTTTGGATGTTCCGAGTTTTTCTTCCTTCGCGATGGTAATTCAGGGCTTTGTGTTCTTAATAAGTTGATTGCGTCACTGAAGCAACTCAGGACTTTTTATCGTCTCGCATCTTCAATTAGATAGATTCAAGTTTTAAAGAGGTTTTCTGATTCCTTCTCCTGTGCTCTCCTTTCTCTTGTCGCTTCAATGTAGGCTTCAATATATATTAATTTTGATTGCATTATGGCCAGCAAAGTTGTTTGGTCTTTGTAGTTTTCATGCAACACTTCATAAAGCTTGAGAAAGGGTGCCAACGTTATGTATACCGTGGAGGCCACTGCGGCTTGTAGGTTGGCACATTGTTCTGTGTATGGTATTCCTTTTTCTTTTAGTATTTGCGATTGTCCTTCACCCTCTTTCTCTAGCTCACCTTTTTTTGTCTCAATGTTTGTTTCTTTGATGTTGTTGGTTTTTGTGATTTTCTCCTGTTGAGGCATGTGAGGCATTTATTAAGGATGTGTAATTTGGTTCCCGTCTCTTGCCAATATTTCTTCCTTTCCAATCTTTTTTACTTTTTTGAGCATTCTTTCAGTTCGCTAAGGTCATGTTTTAGGTGATGTGCTGGTTCTTGTGTTGCAGCTTTTTCTCTTTACTCAGGGGCCATTAAAAGTGTAGATTTGTTAACTTCTACTTCTGAAGTTACGCGTTTATCTCTTCTTGTTTGTGGGGTAGAAGTTCGATTCAGTGGTTGTTTTCCAGCCGTTATGCCCGCTGCTACATCTTCAAGATCAAGGTTTTGAAATGGTGCTTTGATCTTCTAGTGGGGCACTATTGTTGTTTGTGCGCTCTCATTCTGGAGTTCTTTTTGCAGCGTTGAGTCTATTTTTTTTAGGTTTGGTTTTATTCCTTATATCAGCTAATGTGTGCTCTTTGAGCTCTCTGGATGTCTCAGTCTCAATTGGGCATGCCAATATGTCACATCCACTCGAAGCTGTAAGTAGGTCATTATCCGCAATTTCCTGCCAAGTGTCTTCATCTATTTGTAGATCTTTAAGGGTTTTTTTGTTTTGGCACTGATCGATTTGGTGCCTGTATTGTGCCTTCAAGTTTGAAGTGCCATCTGATGATTGCGAGTCGGTCATGGATCATGGTTTGCTATTTTAACCTTATTTCGCTGAGCTTTTTTTGTCCCTGCGTGCGCAATGTTCAATGCATTTCCGTCTGGGCCTGTCATTATGTTTTGCACATGATTTTTCCTTTTTGCCAAGACATGTGTGTTCACCTCCTGCTCGTGCATTAGCTTTTCTTCTGGCATTTTGTTATTATGTATGTTTGGTGAACTCTTTATTGAATTCATTTGTTTAGGTCGTTGGGCCAGCTCAGACTGTGAAAGCAGTTACAGCGTCCTCATATGTTGGCGAGTCGACACTTTCCAAGTATGCATGCGCTTTTTCGTAGTTCTGTGATTTTAGATGCAAGAAGTTTCCATCCTCATAAAGGTAGGCAGAATACTTTGTTATCGACCTCTTCAATCCCATTTCCAATGCCCTTCTCCTTTCCCCTTGCGGCAGCACATCTTGCTCACTGTCCCTGCACCTGACCCTTGAGTCGGTCTGCGCATGTGCGCGAGAACTTCTGTGAAAAGATGTGGGGCCGTGGGCTGTGCAGAAGCGCCGCCACAAGCATCGGAACTGTCAGGGTAAGCAAGGGAGCAAACGGGGGGGGGGGGGAATTTACGCAGCATCGCATACCTTGTGCTTCATCTTGTTCTCCTGGGTTGTTTCTCGCAATGGTGCTTTCTTCGTGCTCCTCCGAGTTCTGTGTAGAGGTAGTCTGTCTTCTTTCATTGCACGTGCTGAGCTGCTCTATGCCCATAGCAGCTCGTGTGTCTCTGGTGACAGTGTTTTTCTTTTGGCTCTGCGTTCTTGGAGGGGGATGACCCCAACCCCCCCTTCCCACCCCGACCCCTCCCCCCTCAGCTCCATGTCACTCCTCAGCACCCACTCTGCCAACACTCTGCGTCGGGAGTTGAGGTTTTGTAGAGTGGGTCTGCGTGTTAGTGGAGCTAGAAAAAAAATACACAAAAATCACAAAAAGCAGCACAGGAAACGTGGAGAGCTGTTTCTCTGCTTCAACACTGCCACACTCTGCCAACACTCTGCCAGATATTTGGATATTAGACGGATATTTAAAACCAGGGGCCGAGACCCCGTAGGGCACTCCAGAGATTGACTCTACCAGACTGAAAGGCTCCAATCTAAACATACTGGGTCCTCCCTCTCAGAAGGGTTGGATCCATCTGACCGCAGCTGGACTTACCCTGGCGACAGATGTAATACCATAGAGAATAATCCCATGCTCTATAGCGTTCAATGCAACACAGTAGTCCAGCATTACCAAGAGCACTTCCTCCTGCCTCACTCACCAACCTCAGGATATTAAGATGAGTTATTGGACTCCGCCAGTAGGATCTTTTCAAAAGGGCTGGCCAATATGTTGTTGAAGCTTCAGCGTGGTTTCAGTTCCAGGTATGGATACTAAACGTATTCACTGTAGAGAAAATCTCTAGCAAATGTTGGTACAAGGTTTTATTGTCCTAAAGGACAATTGTTTTAGGATTATATTAATTTTGCATTTGCTTTATGCTAATCATTGTGGAGTATTATATCTATTTAGGAAGGATGTGTGTAACTGTTAGAACAAAGTTATTTTATACTGTTTAGTACTTTTATGGTTACCAATCGAAATAAAGTTAATACCAACTACTCACTGTAGTATCTTCTGTCCTCATAGTCCATAGTTCCTGTTCCTCCATACTTATGGGTGTTCACAGGGATGGACTGGATCCTTTTAGCACATAACAAAAAAAGCCCTGAAATTGTATTGGTGTATATAGACGTGTAGGTGCCCATGCCCCTGTAGATGCCACCCCCCAGCCTCACCAATAATTTTCCACTGCCCAGGCCATACCTGAAACAAGACTAGTTTAGCAGCAACAGTGGACGGGCAGATGGTGGAAAGACAGGGGAAAGGGGGTTGGTAATATATGGATTAGGAGTACAGTAGTGACTTTTCCTTACGCATACATCCCATCCCAGTCCCTCTTCCTCCATACTCATGGGAAACTACAGCAGTCACAGAATGAAGTTGTGGTGGTCTGACGCCAACTAATCAAAACAAGTTCCGCAGAGCTGCTTGTCCAAATTGAGCATCCGCTCGAGATTTGGACTCCTAGCAGTAGTGCAGCTAGAAAATTGAGGCCCAAGTGGCAGATCTCTGAAGAGCAACTGATACCACCTTGGCTCAAACAGCATGAGTGTGAAGACTCTGGTACCTGTAAGCCAAGAGCTGAGACTGTTCAAGTTGGGAAGAAATATTATGTAAGCTAAATACATATTTTGTGGTAGCTGCAAGACAGAAGGAAAGGCAAAGAGGCAGCCCTTTCTTGCCACCAAAGAGAAGAATGCCTTGCCAACCTGTAGAGGTAGAGGAAGTCTTGTTGAAGTTGCCTAACACTTTGTTACAGCAGCAGCAGTAGAACTGTGGTCGTCAACACTCTGGTCAGAACTGCAGTAGTTGAATGTAGTAGAAGCAGAAGCCAACTGTGGGGGATGGGAGTATGCTCGCCCAGGGGCATTAGTAGAAGGGAGTTACTGGAGAGAGAGCAAACCCAAAGCAAAAGCATACCGACAAACTGTATGTAAAAGACATCGCAGAAGTTGTATGTAGAAGAGTTGTGGTTGAACAGAAGTGGTACTTTTGTTGGCAACTTTATCCATTCTTTCCTGGAACAAGGTTATGCTGGAACCCCCCCCATTGGTGCAGTTGTTTTCTTTGTGGGACTTGGAAAGAGGATCTTTTTATCAAGTGAAGAAAGAATCCTTACAGTGGATAAGAATCGTTACCAGTGGATTTGTATTTGTGTGAACTTTTGCTTCTTTGGAACTTTTCAAGACTTTATTCAAAACGTTTTCTCCTTGGAAGAAATTGACTTTGGCACATTCCTGGGGGAGCAAGATCTGCTCAGGACTAGTAGTCATCCATGACACTGGTTGCTTGGTAACCCTTTATTTATGTTTAGTATGAGGGTTAGTTTTGTGCATGCTAGGTTTCCCTTAGATCCTAGACTAGGTAGGGAATCCACTCGTAGAGTAGGTTTAGTTAGGGTTTATTTTATAATTTTGTTTAAAATAAAATGTCGAACCTTGAGAAAATTAAACGCAGGTATGAATCTCACATTACTGACACTCACACTATACTATTGCCAAAAGAGATCATTAGTTCACTCCCTAAAAGTTCCTAGGTTACTACAATAATCTTAAAACTAAGGTGAATCTATCCCACTCACTTCACATAGACCTGGGGGAGCCAGGTAATTCATGGGCAGTGTTAGGCAGAAACCTGTGCAGTTCCCTTTGGGGAACCACTGCAAAAGATTTAGGACTACAGGTGTTGGCAGTAAAACCACTTGGTAGCAGTCTGTCCCACCCAGATTTACCTGGTAGATATGGCTGAGCAGTCAGACCTCTCTCAAGAAGAGTTAGGCAGTATGTAAAGTATACACAATAGGCACTCGGATACAATAGCACACGCAAACACTGACCAGAGCTTTGGTATCAAGGTATATCATTATTTATTTAAAAACACACTTATTGAAACACTCCAGCACTATTATTGTAAATCACTCTAAACACAGTTACTATTATTATATATACCTTCCTTATTCCTTATCAGACAATTCTTAGTTAACACCACTTATTTTCAGACAGAGGTGAGTGCTTAACTATAGATGGCACTCCAATAAGTTAACGAAAAAGGGAGGGAAAAAGGCAGAATGTAGGAAAATACACCACACTAATACTTAGGAACTCTTAAGCAAGGCAGGAAAGTCAAAAGTTACTTGTGAGCCATAGTCCATAGTCCATAGGCTCTTGGAGAGAGCAGGGCACAAATGCACCCAAGATCACACAATGACAACAGGCTTAAAAAGTCTTGCAGGGAGTTCAGAAAGGTTTTAGTTAGGCTCAGAAAAGTTTAGCCAGGGTGTCCCAGGCTAACCCAGGGTCGAAAGCCGGGGGCTAAATCTACCCCGTACAGTCGGTTGCAAGGGAAGCCAGGCGGAACACTGTACCTTATGTGGAAAGGATCCTCCAGCGGGGGCAGTTGTTCCTGGCAGCGGGTGCAAGTCGCACCGTCGTCCAGAAGAAGAGAAGATCTCGACGTGGAGGAAAGATGAAGGTCGTTGCACTGCCAGCGAAGGAACCAGCCGCGGAGTTTTCCGGTTAAAGGTACTACCCCTTTGATTCGCGGTAGTGGTAAAACGTGGTATCCCGGTTGCCGGGGTGCTTGGCACTGGCAAGGCGGCCACAAGATGCTCCAGGAAATGAAAAAGGAAGCAGACTGGTTATCCCCACCAGTCGAAGGACGAAGACTCTCCGGGCTGGAGATCTCCTCTGTCGTTGGGAAAAGTGGTTTGACGGTTCAGCAGGGCTCCACCGGTGGTGTCGTCGTAGCAGGTCAGCTCAGCTTCCCCCTCGTCGGATTCTTAGGTCCTGTGGAGACTTCTGAAGTTCCAGTCCCCAAAGCCCTGCTTTTATGCAGAAAACCCCCATTCACTCAGCCTAGCTGTCACTCAAACATGCTAAGTGGTGAGGCGGCTGGCTCACCACTTGGGCCAATCAGGACGGAGTGCGACTTGAGTTGGCTAGGCAACTCAGTACAGGGTGCCTAAATCCCCCTCCACCCCTTCTAAGTACCCCAGACTGAGTGGCACCACTTTGGAGGGCTTCTGTGGAGAAGCCCGCCAAAAAGTGGAACAAAGAGCTCAACTTGGGTTGGAGTCACAGAAGCGAACACAAACGCCATTTTAGAACCGAGTTCTGGCAAAAAATACCAACCGGAGAATTCATATTAAATAAATAAACCGGCGGTATGTTCGAGGCTATAGGAATTAAATAATTAAAGTTGGTAGCCTCGAACAATGGGAAATCCCACATGGATATATTCGCGGTCGAATATAAAAAGTATTATCCACTGCCACCAGCCAAAACTCGATCAGGGGGGGGGACGGAGACGTGCCCCCTCGACTAACAGACCCCAGGGCAATCGAATCGCCCCGGCCAGTACGTCCACAATATGATGGTTTGTACTGGTTCTGTTCAGAATTTGAGACTAGTAGAGTCAAGGGTGACTTTACATGCCCTGGGAGACAGTAGTCAGACCCCGGGTATGGAGTCTATACTGGGGGCTCACTATGACACCCCTGCGTTACTGCACTGAGGGTGCTCTGTAACACACATCACAAAAACACATGAAGCCCTATGGAGTAAAAGACCCCATAGCTCATTAAACACATCTAGAGTCAAAGAGACACACTCAAATCATGCCCAAGAGTGAGGGTAAAAGTCTCACTCTTGGAAGGAGAAAAAAATAAACCCCAAAAATCCAGCAAAGCTGCTGGGGGACTCACTAGGTTAGGAAATTCAGCCTAAACCGAGAATTCTCCCTAACAGGCAGGGCTGAAACAGGGTCCGACTTGGGGTCAGGTGTGACTCTAGGAGCCCACCACACGCCGAGTCAAGAGTGTGGCAATGGGAGTAAAATAAATAAATAAATAAATAAATGCACAAAAAAGGAAAGAAAATAAATCGCGGCCCAGGTGTTTACCTTTTTATGCTTTTATTTCCATTTTGTCAATCACTCCCCCGACATGCAAGGACTAATCTCGAACCCTTCTAAACACTCCGACAAGCAAGTACCAACCCCACATCACGATTTCAAGTGCCTAAATATTTATGCAGGTACCAACAATTAAATGCCTTATGTTAGTAATAGCAAGGCATTTCTTCACAGCGAAGCTCAGGCACCATTTAACGTCTGCATGTCCTGTTCCGTCAGCCGTGGTTCTGTAAGTCACAGTAACATTGCCCAAAATTGGCTGTTGCATGATGGAAGAGTGAGGACGTGATCTGTAGCAGCTCTGTGTGATCTGCCGATATCCTAAGCAAATATCCTGCTTTTTCCTTCGATTGAATGCGTAAAACCTTTGCTGGGAAATGTGGGTGGAGCCCACAGGCACTAGTCTATCGAGACTCCCATGAAAATCGGAGGCTGGAAAGCCGTGCAATGCCGTGCCAACTATGGCGACCCTCGCTTGGCGCCATTTTGGTGAGGAACAATCAGAACGCAGGCACCGAGTGACCGTGCTGCAGACCTCAGACTGGAGAATCACTGTGGGGCGATAATTACACCCGAGTGCCCAGTGACCAAGTGCGACAGGTTGCAGGAGAGTCCGGCGGAGAGCTTGACCCCCCCTGGGCAGAACTAAAGGAGCACCTGGCGGGGAGGGGAGTGGAGGGAGGGAAAGGCTGGTGGAAGCTCCCGACCCTGGATGATCCAGAATCTTGTGATGTTGATGAACCACCCCGCTCCCCAACCCCCTTGTAAAGTATAAAAGGGGCAGTGTACTGTCTGGGTGACAGAGCAGTAATGGTCTGGATCACGCCACTCTTCACCAGGTGTCAACTGCGTATTGATAGACTTGCTTCCTCGTTGACCCACTAATAAATGTCTTAGTATCCAAGTGCAGCAATGTACTAGGGGTTTGACCTCCCGTGGTAGGTTGCACCCGCGGGCTCTCCTTTCAACCCTCACCAGTTACAAGTTGGGGCACTGGAGGTTGATAACGAAAAACATCCACCCGTTGAACAGACGCTGCTTCCAGTGGCCCTATACATTCATACTGAGCCCTTTCTCTTACCACCACCCCTAACCATGCTGCAATCTGGTGGTACCCATTGCAGTAGACAGGCTAGGCCCTGGTCAGAGATCAGCTTAAGGCGGTCTCCACCCAAAGTAAAATAGATCAATGGATCAATATGCAACATGGCCATTGCGAGCTCCCGGTCATCCGTGGAGGAGAAAATGGACGACCTCAGTTCAGAGGTATCGTTTCTGAGAAATGACCTGCATAAACGGTCCCCCCGCATAAGGAAGGCCAGACATCGCATATCAGACACTAAAGACTGAAAGCCCTGGAGCGCCAAATGTCAGTAGTGCAACAGTTAAAAGTAATGGAAGGTAGAGTTGACGAAGGGAAAGGCAGATCTCGGCGGAATAATGTTCGTACCTTGGGCCTCCCCGAAAAGTCAGAAGGTCCTAATATGGAGCTTTTTCCTTGAACAACGGCTGGCTGACCTTGTGGCACTTAAAGTTTCAAATGTTTTCTCCATTGAAAGGGCCCACCGGATGCAGATGGGACGGGCTGCCCCTGGGGCCGCTCACCGCACAGTGATTGCTAAACTACTCAACTACAGGGACGGAGATGCGCTGCTTCAGATGGCTGTGCAATGGGGCCAATCACTTACAACTGATCTAAAATACCATTCTTTCCCAACTAAACAAGAGAAGTACAGCGAGATAGCCAATCCTACGACACGTTGAAATGAAGGCTGCAATCCCTCTGTGTTAAATATGGCCTGTTTCCCACCCAGCTCAAAATATACGATAATGGGACAGCATACCACTTTACCGATTCCTGTGAGGTCTGGACACAGGCCGAACAACATCTGGAGGGTGAATTTGGGCCAGCTGGCGACAGGGCAGGCGATAACCCTTGACCACGTTCTTGGCGGTCCCCCACCCGCTGACGGTTGAATAACCAAGAAATGACTCCAGCTGTGCCAGAGGGGGACACCCAAGTATCACAGGACAAAGTATGAAATTATTACAATTGAGGTGGGTCAGGGGCCTGTACCACAATCACTTTGACTCTTGCTTCCCGAGCTGACCTCCTTACGGCCACTGTGATGTTGCAGACTAGACTGAGACAAAGAGGCCGTCCCCCCGCCTCCCTTTGCTTTGTCTGTTTATTCTCACTTGGTTCTTTATGTTCCTTTTGCTGTACTGGTAATATGAGAGTTAGAACTACCAGATATGTTTGGGCAACAGGTACTTCGGGGTGGGGTATGGGGCCACTGTACCACTGTAAGCACCAATGTATATTTAATCGTTGAGTGGATCATGCCGTCTGCAAACACCCCGTTAGATGATATGGCCGGGGAGGGGGCGAGATCTCAAGCTTCTTACGTGTAAGGTCAGCGGCCTGAGTTCCGGAATTAAGATGAGACTAGTTACACAGTTCCTAAACCAACATTACCCTGACATAGCCCTCCTCACCGAAACATCTGGCTGGGTCGACATGCACACTCTTCCATAGAACAAACTACAGAACCGCACTACATACAGATTTTTCCATGGGGGTTAGGAGGGTCATGGTTTTACTTCACAAATGCCTCCCCCTCAGATTGTTGGGATGCAACAAGATCCCAGACGTAGGTTAGTCTGGTTGACCAGCGACGTGTGGGGTGCATCCATTGGCATCCTGGCAGTCTATGCCCTATACCATTCTCAGCAGACCTACTCACTGATATCCAGACTGCACTTATGGATCACAAGGCAGACCATTGGATTCTCGGTGGCGACTTGAATGTTATGAATGTGACCTTGGATCACACACACACAGTAGGGAATCCCCCCACAAAATTGGCAGCTTTCACCTGAGCAATGGGGCTATGCAATGTCTGGTGAGACTTACACCCACATGAATGTGCATATTCGTTTCACTCCGGGGCCCATGCCTCCTTATCGCGACTAGATTTTTTCCTTCCACGGGAGGACGCATATAAGGTGTCGGCCGCATATGAACCTCGCCCATGGTATCTCAGACAACTCAATGCTAGTGATTGAAGTCCATACCAATAAAGCAACGTCGACCCCGACTTAGCATTTGAGCGTTTATTATTTGGGGTTCCCAGACTTTGTGGTTTTTGTCTGGATGCGGTCCACAGAGTATTTTGGCATTAACAACGGGTAGGTGGAGAATCCAGGGACGTTGTGGAAGGCCTATAATACGGTCCTCCTGGGGGGAAATGATCTCCTGGATCTCAGCCAAGAAAAAGACACAGCTTCGGCAAGTAACAGAAGCGGAGGGTGGCGGGAAGAGGAATATTTGCTCTCGGACTCTCCAGAGGCGTATCAGTCTCTCCTCACAGCAAGGGAAATGCTGCGTAATGTTTCCATGGGCATTGCCAAACAGGCCCACTGGGAGATGCATAGCTGTATCTATGAATCCGTCGAAAAGGGCGGAAAAAACTTGCATGGCACAAAAAAAGATGGACATCGATAAGTCTAGGAACTGAGAACCGACCACGGGCAGTTTGCGAGGACTGACTAAGAGGTTGCAGAGGCCTTTGCAGACTACTATTCAGAACTCTATAAGAGCCCAGGTACACCACAATACTGAATGACCCGACACTCCCCCGCCTGTCAGAGGTCCAAGCAGTTACAGTTGGAGGTAGACAGAACTGAGGACGACATTGCCACGCCCATTGCCCAGCTACATTCCGGGAAAACACTGGGTGCTAACAGATTCCCGGTTGAGACATGGAAAAAGGTCAGGGAAACAGTGGTTTACCCATTACACAATATGTTTAAGTATTACAGAGAATGGGGTGTTCTGCCCGCATACATACAAAAAGCCAGTATTGCTCTCCCCAAATCGTCCAAACCCCCAGAGCTTTGTGGGTCCTGTAAACTGATCTCATTGATCAATTGACAAGCAAAGATACTTGCTGAAGGGCTTGCGAACCGTTTACTCACGGTAATTTCATCCCTGTTCCAGTGCAGTTTTATGACGGACAAGTCAACCCGCATGAACATCCGTCGGTTGCACTTAATGATTGAGCGAGCCCCCATCATTCAGGAACCACTTGCACTTTTTGCAATAGAATTCAAGAAGTCATTTGACTCAGTGGTTTGGGATAGCATATGGGAAATCATGAGCAGAAAGGTTTTTGGAGTTGGTTTTTTAACCAAGGTCCGCCTACTATATGAATCTCCAATTGAAGAAGTTGCAGTTAATGGCAGGCTTTCTAGGTCTTTGCCGTTAGGATAGAGGACGCATCAGGGGTGTCCTCTATCCACTCTGTTATTCACGATTGATGTTGAGCCTCTTGCTGCACTACTTCGGCAGGACACATCAGGGTCAGGTTTCCGCTGGCCAATGGGGGGGCAAAGACAAAGTTTCGCTGTACACTGACAATTTACTGATATACCTGGGCAGTCCAACCCACTCTTGCCCGATTGTGACACTTCTATTGCGGGAGAATATGGAACTTTCAGTGGACTGCGAGTCAACTGGGGTAATTTCATACTCTTCCCAGTCCAAGGCGCTGATCTAACAATCCTCCCGAGCTGTCCATATCGAACTGAAATGGACAGTTTCCGATATTTGGGCATCCATGTTGAAGTAGATCACTCATGGCGTCTCATTCGGAATCTGATTAATGATGGTTTCTTTGAAGATGTCCGACACTGGAAGGCGCTCCTGATGTCCCCGTTAGGAAGGGCTGTTCTTTTTAAGATGCTTGCACTACCATGTTTTTTTATACATCCTGCAAAACTCCACATTGCAAATCCCTGATCTTGAATTTCAAAGAATAGAATTCGCCCTTCGAGATCTCTTGTGGAGTGGCACACAACCACGGTTTGTTTTAACCACTCCGCAACAATCTGTTTAAGAGGTGGGCGGGGGGGAGAATCGGGTTACCACATATCCGTTCCTATTATTGGGCTATACAATCCATGGGGACCCAAACGTACACCATATTCGAGCAGAAGGGATAGGGCTGCAAGGTGCGACTCTGCTCTTTCACTTGTATCGAAAGGGTGCAACGACCTTCCCCCTCCGTCCATGTTACAGCACACAGTGCAGATATGGAGGGCAGCCCACAAACACGTTGGAAGGGAAGGGAAATTAACCCTAGCCCAACCCCTTGTTACCAGAAGTGAACAAACTGCCAACATTGCCTGAATGGGTGGCAACAAGTATTAACACAATTGGGGATTTGATGCAGGGGGATGGGGGGGACTCTCTCCTCTTTAGCTGACTTGCAACGGAAGTTCGGCTTGTTGGATATAGAACAGTACCACTACCTGCAAATTACTCATGCAATACACACACATCTCACTCATCCGTCAGACACAACACAACGGTCCCCACTTGAACGGAATGTTCTACTAGAATATATAACCACTAAGGTTACCTCCACTTTATATCAAGCAAGAACAGCATTTGCGATCCTCAGAATTGTCCACTCTTAGGGGAAAATGGGAGGTGGATGACCCACTGACCCTGAGGACTGGGTGGTGGCCTTAATGTTTCCCAGGGAAATCGCAATTTCTTCCAGATTCCGCCTGATACAACTTAAGATTCTCCAGACAGTATATTATCCCAGGGTAGCAGTGTTCTGATGGGGTCGGGCTGATGGCCCACAGTGCGTGCGATGCAGGGCAGAGGAGGGTACCTTTATTCACATCCTATGGGTGTGCCCCCACATCTGCCGCTTCTGGTTGGCGTGCTGCAATAGGCTATCCAATATACTGGGGATGGAGATACTGCGAGACCCAAAGCTACTACTTCTGGAAACCTGGGGTGAGAACTCCTATTACCGATATCAAAAGCTATTCTTATCCACAACGATCGTCCCGATTAAACAGATTGCAATGAAGTGGGGATCCCGGAACGCCCAAGGTTTAGACAATGGGTGGTTGATGTGACCGTTTGTATGTCCATGGAACAGTGCATATATACTGCACTGTGATGTCCCGAAAAGGCAAATAAGATTTGGCCTGGGTGGGAGGATGGGGAAAGAATTAAGTAATAAATAAATGCACAAACGAATGCTTCTGCAGGGGATAGGGAATGGAGAACTGCCTTTTTGTCTGTACTTTGAACTGCAAAGCATCTTAGCAGACAGAATGCCTGGTAATAGTAACTTAATTAATGGTGACCAATCTATTTTTTTTTCTATGTTGTGAAAATCAATAAAATAGTTATATAAAAAACAACCAAAAAAACAACCCAAAATTTTTGGGGAGGGGCTAGAGCGATCTGCTCTATCTAGGGTGTTGCGCCACTGCCAGGAAGCAGTTTTATAACACAGCAATGGGCTGCCACCATTCCACTCTGGAATGGGATTGGTGGCCACCCATTGAATATATGGGAGAGGAGACTGCAGTCGGCCTGGAGCCCCCGTTTCAGCTCTGGCCGGCATGGGCCTAGCCAGGCTCGCTCACCTCTGAATTCACAGTGAAATTTAACAGCTGGTTGATTTTTTTTTTTAAAAGCATTGGAATGGGTGCCTGGACTTCATTTTGGCACAAGGACATGCAGAACGATGAAATCAAGTGCTACGTTTTGACAATAAGTGTTCTGAATTACAATGAAAGTCATTCTGGTGGTATCAAGCTTTTCCGTGCTTTGGCATATTTTTCAGTAAGTACTTTTTTAATCACCAACTGAACTTTGCATCAGAGATCGTAGCTAGTTACTAGATTCCAGGAGAATTTTTTTTCAGGGGAGATCAACTGCTTTCATTATTGCTGCCACTAAATTGGTCCCAAATCCAACTTTTAGGTATGTCACTAGAACACCTAAGATTCAAACATCATGAATGTTTCCCTATACAAGCAAACCACTTTCCTTAATCAATCAATAAGAATCAATTTAGTGGAGTGGCCACCAGGGGGCGCCGAATGAAGAGCTAGCTCCACGTCGCTCTGCCAGGGCCACCTAAATCCTGCATAATCCTGCTGTTTCCTCGGATCTCACATTGACCTGAAGTATATACAACTAAAGGGGAACGTACCCGCACCGTCTCCCCGAAATCCCGACAAAAAATCAGACCCATTTAAGGTCCCCCCGGACCGTCGGAAAGACCTGCCGGATACCGTGTGGCAAAGCCGGCGCGAGGGAAGCGCCGGACGCCGTCATCAACTGTGCCCACCGGAGTCACATCCTCCACAACAGTCCCTGCGACACGGGGCTTGCCTTTTGAAGCCCCCGTGACAGCTGCCATGGGACCAGAGACGCTGACCAGATAAGGGGGATGTGCGGACGCGCCCCCCCCCGGGTCACCTCTGCAGCCGCTAACCATCAGACTCGCTGGTCTCTAACACTGAGGGGCGCCCATCCAGATCCAGGCTCTCCCTCCCCGGCGCCCACCGTGTGCGCTGTGTGTGAGTGGCTGGGCTGCCCGGGTCGAGGGGTGCCCGCGGGAGATAACGGCAAGTGTGGGGGAGGTGCACCCGGGGGAAACACACGGCGGCTGGAGGAAGGGGGCAAAACTGACCACCCGGATCATGCACCGGGCGCATAGCTGTATAGCAGGCGGAGGTGCACCTTAAGCCTTTGATGGCGGCCAGCTGACAGGGCAGTGCTCGAGCAAAACTGGAGTTAAGCACCGATTAAGGTGCTTAAGAAATTGTGAGCATGAAAAGTCATTATAAATCCTAAGTGCTGCAGATCGAGGTCCCTTGGCAGAGGCATTGCTACTTGATTCATGAAAGACCATTGGAATAGTGAATGTGCTTTGACCAAAAACAACCACAAAAAGCGCTTGCCTCGTATTGGGAAAGAAAGCAAGAACCCACCCCCAGGCACATGTGCACAGACTTGCCAGCTCGGTCGTATCGGGCACGTGAATACGCAAGACCGGCAGCACCCCCCCCCCCCAAAATCGCCTGCATAATTATCCCTTTTCCCGGATTACATGTCAGAACATGCTCATGGTTTAGGCCATATTGAACACCAGAGACTGAGGAGAAGCAAGCACTTCATTGGGGCCGGGACCTCCTCGCACACTGAGTCCTGAGGGGGCGCACTGACTCGCGGTTAGCTGCCTCTAGGAGTCGCTGCATTGAGCCAGCAACTAACCTAGCGCCTATCCATGGGCGTCAAATCCAAGACGGCTGAATTGAGGCACAGCGAGACTATCTAGCAAGGCGTGGGTCATCCTGCACGAAACCAAAAGGCAGATCCACCACCCCAGCATGTACAAATAAGGACCTGGCGAGACCCTGACCAAAACCTGTACAACCAGCCCGCCACCTCCCGCAGGCACCCAGAGGGAAGGGACAGGCTACACCACCTTGGGGCGTCTTGCCTAACAAGAGCGCCCCCCGCCCCTGAGGGTAGCGACGAAATGAGGAGCGCCATATACATGTCCCCGGCATAAGGGAAAAACCCGAAAGGGCACCATTACACGCCAACCCGCCTTGGGACAGAACCACCTACCAGAGCCACACAAGCGGGCTCAAAGGGAAGGACCTAAGGACCATTCATTCTGGGGCCCGAGTGAAGGACTGCGCAGGCCAAGGTACGGAAGGAGGCAAAGAGGACCCATACCACACCAACGAGATTGGGTGTACACCCGACGCAGGGAACCCCCGATACGAACCACATCCCACACGAGGTAAAGCACAGACAGCGCTCACTGAGGTCTGCGACCCCACAAAGGAGCCATAATAAGCAGGGGTACTGAAAGGGTGAGACTGGTCAGATGGCTGCAGGGGCAAGGCCCCACGCGCGGCAGCCGCCCACGGGAGGACACAGACACACCACGAAACAAAGGGAGAGGGACCACGCTGTGGGATAAGCGCCGGCCCAACGAGACACACCTGCACCTAGAACCACCCCACAGGGCCAGAATGGGAAAGGATCTGCCCCGCAGGGGAATGACTCAGAAAAAAAATAGACAAGTATACGATGAGTACCCCAGCAAATCTCCCGGGACCAACTAACGGGGTGGAAGAAGAGGCAACGAATGGGGGTGCGGCCCAAATGCTGTCACTCACCAAATCATGGCAGCAATCAACGACTGCAGAACCTCGGTGGAGACAAGAATAGATGGTCTGGCCTCTGAGGTGTCTTTTGTGAGGCAAGACTTAAGGAACCTAGCTACCAGGGTTGGGGAAGCAGAACAACGAATATCTGACACCGAAGACACCGTTAAAAACCTGGGCGGCCGCTTTGAACAAATGGAACGGAACATCACTATGCTGGAAAACAGAGCCGAAGTAAGTGAGGGTAGGTCCCACCGAAAAAACCTCTGCATACTTGGCCTCCCCGAAAAAGAGGAGCGGCCCTCCATGGAACTCTTCCTGGAAGACTGGCTAACAGACTTGATGGCTCCCAAGCAACTCTCCAAATTTTTCTCAATAGAAAGAGCACACAGGGTTCCGATGGGCAGACCAGTCCTGGGGGCCCTCCCGCAATCAGTGATCGCAAAACTTCTGAATTATAGGGATCGAGACACACTTCTCCATATGGCGAGGGTGACCGGCCCATCACTTATAATGGCAACCGAATTGGGTTCTTCCCCGATTACACGAGGGAGGTTCAGAAGTCGCGACAATCCTACGACTATCAAAAAGAAACTGACACCCCTGGGCATCAAGTACACACTCTTCTTCCCGGCAACCTTCAAGGTGTACCACAGCGGCAAGGTTCACGTGTTCTATAATCCCTGCGATGCCTGGGAGTGGTTGGAAACACAGGTCCTCTCTACCCCACGCCCAGACAGATCGAGCGGAAACACAGCCCACAAGGACGACGGAGGCAATCACCGCCCTCCCTGGACAGATCACCACACCACGCGGGGAAGCAGGAAAACCTGGACCTCCAGTCGACATGGGACCCACCTGAAATCGGCAAATACGGCGAGACAGGACGAAAGAAACAGTACGAGACCTTCAAAGCCGGCGGCCCCAGAGGGGATGTGGAGAAAGTAAACAACCACCACCCCTGCTCCCCCGTGGGGGAGCTTTCACTGTTAGTTCCATTTACGTTCTGTGGTATTTTCTAGCCACATGAGTTGCGGGAAGGGGTCCTCCTGACCCTTCCCGAGTTGGAGTCTTCGCCCCTCTAATAGATTGAATGGTTAGGGGAACAGGTAATTCTGGTTGGGGGGGGGGGGAGTGCAGGGTGGGGGGAGTTTGGGGATTTCAGGGGGGAGTGGAAAGGCCTAATGTCACAAGTATCAGCAATAAAGGTCAACAAAACAAACAACCAGAGAAACCCTTGCACACGATATGGGAGGGACCGAAACATCCCCCCCACTGGCCGGCACGTACACATCCATAAAGACACGGCCTACGGTTCACAGGTTGGGGTTCTAGAGTTTGAACAAGGAGTGCACAAGACTGATCACACGGCGAGAGCAGCAGACGGGCTCATGGGTCCGACACACTTCAAGACGGCCGACAAGATGGGAACACGGGAATCACACAACATCCTCCCACACAACCCCAAACCAAGAGTCAAGCGGACATAACACAAAGGAGACAAATATCCCTGTTGACCTGGAACGTGAACAGCATGGGGTCAGGTATAAAGCGTAAACCGGTACTCCAATACCTTAACCGCCACTCCCCAGACATTGCGTTCATAACAGAAACCCACCTGATTGGTACCAACAGCGGAAATCTAATTACCCACACAGATACATACCTTGCGGGGTTTTCCAGAGGCTCTACGGGAGTCATGATCCTCTTACACAAAAGAATTCCATTTAATGCAAGAAAGGTCAAAGTGGACCCTCAGGGCAGGTTCGTGATGGTATTGGGGGATTTGCAGGGAGAGACCTGGGGCCTCATTGCAGTGTATGCTCCTCCCACGCTCGCAGCGGAACTCCTTGCCGAGCTCCAAGATATAATGCTGGAAGAACGAGCTGACTCATCGGCAATAGGGGGGACTTTAATGAAGTCATGGAGATAGCCCAGGACAGAACACACATGGGCAACAGGGTGATGGATACCCCGACCAAGCTCTGCACTTTTGCCAAAGCAATGAGGCTATCCGATACGTGGAGGGCAGCCCACCCAACAGACCGGGGCTACTATTTGTATTCCAACACACACCGGTCCCTATCCAGACTGGATTATATCCTCACCCCTAAAAACATGGCCCACTGACTATTATCTGCAGAATTCCTGGCGAGAGGGATTTCCGATCATTCCCCCCCCCCCTGTTGGTTAAAGTTAAGGGTCTAACACCAAAACAGGAACCCACCTGGCGCCTGAACGCCTATTATTTAGGGATACCCGAAATACTGGAGGGGCTCTTGAATAAAATGTCAGAATACTTTGACCTAAATGAGGAAGCAGTGGACTGCCCAATAAGGTGGGAGGCATACAAGACAGTTATAAGGGGGGAAGCAATATCCTTGATGGCAGCTCACTGCAAACAGCACAGAGCCCAGGCCCAAGTAACCAGGCGGGAGGAGCAATTACTTGAGGAGGGAACCCAGGAGGCACATGATGCCTTAGTGACAACCCAAAAATCTTGAAAGACAGGGCCTTAGACAATGCCCGCCCGAACCGCCCAGTGGCTGGTCCGGAGCCAGATATATGAGAGGGGGCAGTGGGTGTACAAAGCTACCAAAACACTAGCCTCGCTAGAGTGAAGGGAGCAGAGCAAAGGACAAGTACGGGCCGGGCCATTCGAACCCAGGAGGAGATATGCTAACGGGGGACGGTGAGATAGCGGAGGCCTTTAGAAAACTAATACAGTCAACTATATTCTCCACCAATACAAGAACCCCCAACAAACACCCCAAACTTCCTAGACTCGATCACGATCCCCTGCCTTTCTGAACCACAGATAGAACAGCTAGACAAAATCATCACCGAAGACGAAGTAGGGGAAGCCCTTTCACAACTACAGACGGGGAAGACCCCTGGCTCCAATGGGTTCCCGGTGGAACTGTGGAAAAGACTGAGTGGAACGACAATGAAACATATGCACAGCATGTTCCTCCGCAGCAGGGAACAGGGCTCCCTCCCCCCGGACCTCCGGAAAACGACAATAGTGTTGATCCCCAAAGCAGGGAAACTCCCAGAGCAATGCGCCTCTTACAGGCCCATTTCTTTAATAAATGGAGAGGCCAAAATACTAGCTAGAGTCCTCGCAAATAGACTACTGGGGGTGATCGGATCTTTAATTCACCCAGATCAGTGTGGATTTATGCCCGGTAAGTCCACACGTATGAACGTCCGCAGGGTCCAGATTGCCCTCGGCCGGGCAGATGAGATCCCATCCCCGCGGTGGATTTTGAGAAGGCCTTTGATTCAGTGGGGTGGGATGCCCTGTGGGCCATAATGGAACGCATGGGCTTCGTACAGTATTTCATGTCATGGGTCAAGCTCCTTTACTCCCTCCCTGAAGCTTCCGTAAGAGTCAATGGGAAAGCATCTGTCACATTCCCGCTGAGTAGGGGGACGAGGCAGGGATGCCCCTTCTCTCCACTATTGTTTCTCCTCACCATCGAGCTGTACGCGGATGATCTCTTATTATATCTGAGCAACCCAATAACCTGCCCGATTGTGACCAGAACCCTGGAGGAATACCAACACTTCATGGGACTCCGGGTCAACACACAGAAAACAATTTACTTCCCGGTACAAGGAGGGGAAGAAGCAACCCCAGATCCCTGCCCATACTCTGTTTCGATACTGGGCTTCACCTACCTGGGTATACAAATTAACAGGACACAGAAAGACTGAACCTGCACCCGATAATGAAAAAATTTGAGAACAACGTGGCCCACTGGCACTCCCTCCCACTTTCACTACTCGGGAGGGCGGCACTATTTAAGATGCTGGCACTCTCGAGATTCCTGTACGTCCTCCAAAACGCCCTGCTCCCCATCCCGGCCACAACATTCGTAGACATCAACCGGACCCTTCATACATTACTCTGGGGAGGGAAACAGCTGCGCATTGCTTTAAAAACGCTTTACCGCTCTGTGTGGGAAGGGGGTATCGGACTGCCCAACATTCGCACATACTACTGGGCTGCACAGGTTGGGGTGGCGAATGAACTGCTACACGGGGACCCGCTGCTCCCACATATCCGGGTGGGGATGGGGGACACCGGCCTCCCCCTCCCCCCTGCACATACTTCACGATAGCCCAAAGAACGTAAGAGCAGCACTGACTGGGTCCCGCCACATCCATCGAGTCTGGAGGGAACTACATAGATACATTGGCTGAGAAGGCAGACCAACCTGGATTCAACCCCTCTGGCTGAATGCACACCTCCCCGAAATCCAAAAAATGGGCCACTTTGAAACCTGGCAGAGGAAAGGGATATCCACACTGGCGGACATCGTCCAGGAGGGGTGACTGATAAACCCTACCAGCGAAACACGGGCTGCCACCCATGGACCGCTTTAGATACCTCCAATTCACGCACGCCATTAACACCCAATTCCCGAAACTGGCCGACATACCCACCTGCTCTCCCTTGGAAACAAACATACTCCCACAACGTATCCCTCACAAGGTAACCTCCACCCTCTATCAGGCAATCAACTCCTTTGGATCGGGGGACCTCATCAACCTCAGGGGTAAATGGGAACAAGACCTGGGGCCACTGGAGGCGGAAGAGTGGGTGGAAGCCCTGATGTCCCCAAGGGAAATAGGTATTGACGCCAAACTCAGGCTGATACAGCTTCGAATCCTACACAGGTCCTACTACTCCAGAACGCACATTGCCAGCTGGGGGGGAAGATGGCGATACAGAATGCCGCCGATGCAAAAGGGCAGAGGGCACCTTCTAAAACATGATATGGGAATGTGGGGTGCTGCAGGAGTTTTGGGCAGCATGTTTACTTCGCCTCTCCAGAATACTTGGTACCACAATCCCGAGGGACCCCAAACTTATCCTGCTTGGTATAGGAGGCGGAACTGACCTCAACAAACATGAAAGAACATTTCTGGGAGTGGCATTTGGAGCGGGAAAGAGACTGACGGCAGCCACCTGGGGCTCGGGAGACAAGATAAACATTGACAGATGGTCCAATGAAATGGACAGATGCTCCTCCCTGGAAAAGCGAATTTATAATGCAAGGTGGTCACCCCATAAATTCCAGAAAATATGGGGGAAATGGGAAGTATAAAACATCAAAACCAAGAACAGGGAAGAGCCGAGGTGCCCAGCGCATCTGCCGGGTGGGCGGTGCAAACTCTCTGCCCCATCGTGTCACTTAACCGTCAAAGGCTATGTTATGTTCTGCTATTTATCGCGACCTCGATGACAGGTCTCCTAATGTCACTGTGTACTCATGTTGTTGTGCTTTTTCTTGTTCTTTGTTTAACAAAACCTAATAAAAAGAATTGAAAAAAAAAATAATCAATTCAGTGATTCCCAGAGACCTCTTAAAGAGCATTTTCAAAAGATTGACGAAAAAAACTGTTGCAGGAACAGTTTTCTTATGCTGATATTCTTTAAGACTTCCATTATCATGTTGCTTTTATCATATGGTGCGCTAGTTTAAAAAGCAGAATACACATGTTAAAAAGTTAATTCTGAGGAAAATTCATGAAAATGCACAACCATTCAGTTGGCCTAAAAAAAAATCCCTTATTTTTTACCACTGTTGGGGGCTCAGATTGATTCAAAGGCTGCAATCTACAAGATGGCTCTGGGATTACCAGAGCATGGATGTAGGTCAATTTGGAGGAGAAGATCAAAACTAAGGAATGCCTTGGATCACAAAGATTCCAAGCTAACTATGTACAGTATATAGTCATCAGCACAGTCAGTCAACAGCAAACCTGTTGAGGAAGACCTCAACATCACCCTCATAACCAACATCAACCACCATGCCCCAATGAAACAATGCACCCTCAAGCCTTAACCTTTGGTACCCTAGAACTCAAGCAAACGAACTATCAGAAAACAGACAACCGATCACTACCAAGGCCAACTACTACCAAAACACCATAGCCAAGGCCATCAATGAAAGCAGGGCCGTCTTCAAAGCCATTAAGCATTGCCATCAACGCTCTGCCTGGCCCACCTGCACCACACTCATAGAAAACGCCACCACCATCAACTCTTTCTTCATCAACCAGATCAGCAAGATGCACCAACAAAGCAACACCATTACTGACTGCAAACTACATATTACATCTCGCAAAACAACAACTACCTGGTCTGACGAATGTCGGAAATTCATCCCTTCTCCCCAAGGAGGAGGGCCTCCCCTCCTCCCTGTGAGGCTAATCAGGTGAGTCTGCTCAGCAACGCCTTCCCTAGTAGTCGAGGGAAGTGGGACCTCACTGGGAGAGACACCCGCTTTGGGGAACTCTAAGAAACCTTTTAGTAATACATCTTAAAGCACTTCCAGGAAAGAAAGTTGCAAAGAAATCACCAAAAGGTGTTACTGTTGTCCAGAGGCTTGGACCACACCTCTAAAAGAAAAACCGCTTTTTACTGATACTAAGAAGATCTATGGAGGACGTAAAACAGAGAAGAAAGTATATGGGATTCCACGAGAAGGGGGGGAGGCAGGACAGAGAGAGGAAGCCTGTGAGATACAAAGTTGTTATGCTGGCTTTTACATAGAGGAGAGAGGATGCCCAGCATCTCATGGTAAAGCAAGAGGAAACTACCAAACTGAATTCCCGTCATATGGAACCAGAGTAGACGGAGAAACCAGTACCGACACAAGGCATGCTTATCCCAAAGAGGAACCAAGGAGTGCCATAACCACAACCAAAGTGTGGTGGACAAGGAGTCCGGGAAATAACACTGATACTGCTCTTCATAACTTGAAGTTCATGCCATCAGCGACCGAGAAGGCAGAGAATTTAAGTAGACAGCGAATTAAAAGGAAAGCAACAGAGAAGTCACAGAAAGCCATTCTGACAAATGGGAGAGAAGGTGCCAGCAAAACCACTAACTCAGTGACGTTATCCCTGAATACAACAGTGAACAGGGTACATGGTAGACGGGCTCTAAATCATTATTGGAATGCTCATACTCATCATAGTCGAGATAAAGCATCAGTCATGACTAAAGTGAAAGAGAATCAGTATTAGAATGTACATACTCGTCCCAGTCGAGATAAAGTATTCATATGGAGTGAAGAGAAAGATAATTATTCGGTAAAGCATGGTAGACGGATAAATGTTCCGGTAGAAATAATACCTTGACACTGCATGAAGTGAAAAAGAATCAGTATTGATCACTTATACTTGTCCCAGTCAAGATAAAGTGTTAATATTGAATGAAGTGATAAAGAATCGTAATTGGAACACTCATACTGGTCCCAACAGAAATAAACCATTGACATTGAAGGAAGTAAAAAATCAGAACTCGCCACAGATGAGATAAAACATTGACATTAAAGAAAGTGATTAGGAACCATTTGGAATACCAATACTCATAACAGTTAAGAAGAAATCCAATCTCAATATTATCCAAGATAAAAGAGGGAATTAATCCTGAATTTAGAATGTTCAGCATAATATACAATCAGACCAGGAAGGTTTAACTAAAGCAGAGATAACTTAAGAGATGAAATCTTGGAGAAAAACAGAGTCAAACCCAAAAGGGAACAACAAATAGTTAACTGTATGTCAAAGGTCAGATATCCAGAGGGGAGAGCCGTAAATTCCGGATACAGTTCCCTTGGAAGAATCGAAGGATGAATATAAATGAGAAGCCAAAAGAAGAAATTAAGAGAAAAGGATAACAAATATATGAGAGAGAAGAGTCAAAAGTTGAACCAAACTATATAAGAAATGTATGAACTGGTAAAAGCAGTTACCCGAAACTAAGGATACACTACTAAAGTAAACTGTGTGGAAACTCCAGTATTCAAGAGAAGGGAGATACTCTCCTGGTTTTAGTTGCTATAATAGTGATATGGTTAGGACAAGTTAGTTTGAACGTTGGACAGATTATAAAATGTATACGGTCACTGACGAGCACCGTAGTTAGTAATGTTGGATATGGAATCCCATAGCATAAGGAATGATAGGCATTTCTTCTTTAAGTTAATAAAATCATCAGTGAGATGGAGAATCAGTGTCCACGTCCTTCTTCTGACCCACCACACTGGACAACGTTCAAGTTACTCACTATGGAAGAGCTAACTACCACCCTAATATCCCTCAAGGTCACATCGTACGCATACCACAGGCTCCCTGCTGTTTCCATGTGATAATGTCACCATGAAAAAGTAGACAAGTAGGCGACTTTTTGTGACCCCTAAAATTCTTTCCCCAAATATTCTAGGAGCTATACAATTATATATTACCTCCAATCCTAGAATATTTGGAGAAAGTGTTTGATTGTCTGGAGGGCGCATTTTTAGGGAAATGTCACAACTTGGCACCCATTTCCCTGGTAACATTATTACTGGATACTCTCTATGCCTCCGTACTGCAGACCCTTGCGACTGAAGCACTCCTCCCTTACCGGAAAATCATCAACAGCTCCCCAACTCAAGGCACCTTCCCCTCAAGACTGTACAAATCCTCCCGCTTCTCAAGAAAACAATATTTGACCCTAACTACCTCAGCAAGTACCACTGCACCACCCAGCTTCCCTACCTATGTAAGATCCTTGAAAAAGCAGTAGCCATGCAACTCCTTGTTAGGGAGAATTATCTCTTTAGGCTGAATTTCCTAACCTAGCGAGTCCCTCCAGCAGCTTTGCTGGATTTCTGGAGTTTGTTTTTTTCCTCCTGCCAAGAGTGAGACTCTTTTCCTCCCACTCTTGGACATGATTAATGGTATTCCTTTGACTGGTAAGGTGTTTTATGGGCCATGGGGTCCTTTACTCCATAGGGTCTCATGTGTTTTTCCTATGTGTGTTGCACAGCACCCTCCGTGCAGTAACACAGGGGTGTCATAGTGACACCCCACCATAGACTCCATACCCTGGGACTGACTACTGTCTCCCGGGGCATGTAAAGTCACCATTGGCTTTACTAGTCCCAAATTATTAACAGAAACCAGTACAAACCATCATATTGTGGACGTACTGGTCGGGCAATTCGATTGCCCCGGGGTCTGTTAGTCGAGGGGGCACGTCTCCGTCCCCCCCTGATCGAGTTTTGGCTGGTGGCAGTGGAAACTACTTTTTATATTCGACCGCAAATATTTTCCTATGGGATTTTCCCATTGTTCGAGGCTACCAACTTTAATTATTTAATTCTCATAGCCTCGAACATACTGCTGGTTTATTTAATTAATATTAATTCTCCGGTTGGTATTTTTTGCCAAGACTCGATTCTAAAATGGCGTTTGTGTTCTCTTCTGTGACTCCAACCCAAGTCGAGCCCTTTGTTCCACTTTTTTGGCGGGCTTCTCCACAGAAGCCTCCAAAAGTGGTGCCTCTGTCTGGGTACCACAGGGGGTGTTAGAGGGGGTTTAGGCACCCTGGACCGAGTTACCTTGGTAACTCAGGTCGCACTCTTGTGTGATTGGCCCAAGTGAGCATGTTTGACTGACAGCTAGGCTGAGTGAATGGGGGTTTCCTGCATAAAAGCAGGGCTTTGGGGACTGGCACTTCAGAAGTCGCCACATGACCTGAGAATCCGACGAGGGAGAAGCTGAGCCAACCTACCACGACGACACCACCGGTGGAGCCCTGCAGAACCGACTCACCACTTCCCGACGACAGAGAAGATCTCCCGGCTGGAGAGGCTTCTTCCCCTGACTGGTGGGCACAACCAGTTTTCCTTTCTTTCTTCGCACCCTAGCCCGGTTTGTGGCCGAACTGCCCGTGCCAAGCACCCCGGCAGCCGGATAGCCACTCAACACTGAACTGCGAATCACCGGACCGCTCCTTGTACCTGAGAAACTCCGCGGCTGGTTTCTTCCCTGGCAGTGCAACGGACTCCTGTCTTCCTCCACGACGAGATCCTCTCTTCCCCCGGACGAAGCACCGACTTGCACCCACTGCCAGGAACAACGGCCCCCGCTGGAGCGTTCTCACCACTTTAAGGTACCGTGTCCGCCAGGCCTCCCTTTCTAAAGATTGCTACAAGGTAATAATAACTCCTTAACCTTCTGACTGGGCTGGCCACCTTGACCCTCTAACTGGTCCCTTTCTGTGGTCCAACTCCTTTTTGAACCTTTACAAGACCTTTGTGCACTGCAACCGTGTGACCTTGGACACATTTCGTTTGGATCCTCTGAAAGTGGATCCGGCCTCTTGAACTCTAACTTCACGGTTTTACTTTGCCTTCCTCCCTTGTTGTGTTCTTGAAAAAGTGTTGGGATCTGTTTCAATTTGTTCTCTGCTTTCCTCTCCCTTTTTAAAACGAACTATTGGAGTGCCATCTACGTTAAGCGCTCACCGCTGTCTGGAAATAAGTGGGGCTTTACTTAAGACTTGTCTAATATTCTTTTAAGGGAGTGTATATCTTTTAGTGACCGTGTTTTTGAATTGCTTATTAGTGCCTGTGTGTTTTTCTAGATGTGGTTTTAAATAAATTATATCTCTTTTACACCAAGCCCTGGTCAGTGTTTACTTGTTCTATTGTGTGCTCTTGACCTATTGTAAATACTCTGTATACTGCCCAACTCTTCTTGAGGGAAGTCTGACTGCTCAGCCACAGCTAGCAAGTGAATCTGTGTGGTACAGACTGCTACCAAGTGGGTTTACTGCCAAACACCTGTAGTCCTAAATCTTTTGCAGTGGTCCCAGAGGGAACTGCACAGGTTTCTGCCTAACACTCCAACGCTTCAAAGCCAACACCTTGCAACAATTTGTGGTGAATCGCGCTGCCAAAGACATCCACAGACTCAAGGCCTGCCTCACATTAATCCAGTTGTGGATGTTCAGTGCTTACCTAAAGCTAAGCCTCTCAAAGATTGAATTCCTACTGCTGACCAACTACACTGAACACCCAGACATCCAGACCTACCAGGGAATCTATAGCAAGTCAGAAGGAGTTGGACCAGAGGACATGGTTTCCAACCCTACTGCTAAAATGGATCCCTTCCCATCCAAACTAAACTAAGGTGCTCATCAATAGACAAAAGAAAAATAGCCCTCGGTCCAAACCTAACCACTAAACAGGCCCTACCACTTAGCAAAAATGTCAAAGAAAATTAACAAATGTTTTCAACATTCCAGGTTGTTTGCCACAATCCATCTAAGGTGCTCCTGGCTATGGATCCACTAGTTATCTGTAATCAACAGTTCTCTTTATTTAACAGTTCTTGGCAGTCTATCAAAATGCAACACAACAAAGTCTTAAGTTCCTGCAAAAACTAACTGGCCAGATTTCTGGAGGTGGAGGGATATTTCCCTGATCCCTCTCCACTTGGTTCTGGTGTTGGGTGTCTCAGTGTTCCCCTCGTATCTTCTCTTCACTTTGTTTATTAAGCCTCTTTGGCTCCCTTGACTTCCTCTGTTCCCATGGTCTCATGTAACACTCTGGGGTAGCGGTAATGTTTCTTCCTTGAGGCTCTTTTTGCTCTTGTGGGTTCCTGGGACTCTTCTGGACGTGAATACTACTCTGGTTTCTTGAGCTCTCGCAACCCTTCTCCTCCTCTTGTGCACTCTCTGGGCCTCTTTGGCCCCGTTATGGGGTTAGGGTAATCCTTCCTTCTTCCCCACATGCCCTTTACCTTCTCTGCCTCCCTCCGACCTGGGCAACCTGTGTAATTTCAGTGTTGCAGGGTTTGCTCCAGGGAGGATGCATCTCTTCTGTGGCAGTGTTGTGCTCCATAGCTTCCCGCTCCCCCGGATTGGGTACAAGCGGTTCTCTAGTTCTGCTCATCTCAGTGTTCTCTCCCCCTTCTGCTCTTGTGTTGAGTGGCGGGTTCAACTCCTACCCCAGTTTCTGGTGTTGGCGTGGCCGCTCCTCCAGGTAAGCTTGGTGTTGTGCTTCCTTTGCTACCAAGCCCTTGCACGTCTGTCAGGCTGGCATCTCCCTTCACCATACACTCTGTACCATAGAAACCTCTGCTGTTCAACACGGCTTTGCCCCTCGCCAACACCCCGCGTCAGAGGCTTGTCTCTGCGTATGGTTTCTCTCTCTGCATTCAAGCGTTGTAGGCTCTTTATTCTCGCTCCACGACTTCAAAACGGGCCTATTTGTTACTATGGTCAGCTGTCACGCTTATGGTGAGTTCAGCATTTTCTTGATCCAAACAGAGGTAATTGTCAGGATTGCCTTTAGTCCGATATATTGATGCAGTACAAGTCTCAGATTCCCACGTTTGCAGCCAATACTCTAGGTATAGTGAGTTCCCCATGAGAATGGAAGTCCTTGTGCCCTAGAGGAGAAACGCTCCCAGTGAGGCCCTGCTTTCCCAAACCCTTAGAGAGGGTTTAACTTAGCAGGACCATCTACCTAGCCGCAAAGGGGGTGGCTCTCCCCAGAGAAAATGGGACAAAGTCTCTAGATTCATCACACACCCCAGAGAAGTGACCTGCATGATGCATAAAAGGACCCTGCAAATTTGGCCACATCACCCAACCCTCATTAAACTGCACTGGCTCCCGCTGCAAGCGTGTAGCATCTTCAAATCCTGCTGCATCATCTACAAAGCTGTCACTCTGAAGTCCCCAAGCTACTCCACTAGCAAACTCAGCATTCCGGAGGCCTACGATCCACCACAAGTAAGAACATGTGCAGACTAACTCTGCTGGAGCAGGAAACGAAAGAAACAGAAGATAGGCCTTCTACATCGACACGCCAAGACTCTGGAACCTCCTTTCCACAAACATCAGACTCGAGACCCTCCTCTTCAAGGAATGGCAACACCTTAACATCTAGGTCCACACACCCTCCACTCCCCAACCTATTGCACACTTGGTGATCTGCTCCTCACAGTTTCCTCCCCCGATTGCTTGCAGATGCCTTGATGCCAAATTGCCCACCCTAGCCATCCTCTGTTAGCTCCCTGCTCCCTTTTTTCTCCACTTCCCCCACTGGGTTCTTTTCCCGTTGAATGTAAAGTGCCCTGTTGCATTACAAAGCTAGGTCCATGATCAATCAATAATAATAATAATAATAACAGACTAGATCCAAGCAGTCCTGAATGCCAATCTACACGTGCAATTCCATGATAAATTATGCAGATAATGCTCTTATGTCATGAAGTACATTTGGCAATTCTCAAGAACCACTCTTCAAATAATGTGCTGGCCACTGGAATGCTATGCAACACTGATTACAAATGTTGATCATCAACTTTCAGCACATGGACTTGAGAAACAGATGGGCTCTCAGATACTGATCCTATTGGGTTGTATCAAAACTCTACAAGGTGCGAGTTAACTGTTCAATTTGCAAATATTCTGACTGTTGACGATTTGAGCTTAATGGTTGAGTGAATTAATGACACTCGCTCATATTTTTTTTTTGTTTTTCTTTTTTTTTTTTTTTTTAAAAACACACAAAGGGTGTGGATTGCCCCTGGGGCAATAACCATTGCGTAGGTGCAAGATCTCAAACCACGAGTTTCTCTAACCTGCACCAGCTACCTCCAATCTAAGAAACAGGGTTCCAGTTCTACGGTTTTCTCACAATACCTTTTCACATAGCTGCTGCTGAAGACTCAGAAAAAGATCAATATTCATGTTTCATGAGAAATAGATATTTTGTAAGCACATGACACTCACCCAAAGGTGGGTTGATGATAAAAGCAGCAATTCCTCCAGATAAGGTGCCTTTTTACATATGTAATTATAGCAATTTTCCACTTCGTACAGTTTACAGTCTTCACTGTAATTATTGATTAAAAGGAAAAGCATATTCTTTCCTCCTCTAGATGGCACTGCAGGCGGCATCATTGGGGTAGAGTTTGTCATTAATCGGATTAACAGTTTTCAACATTCAACAGTTTTAAGTAAACCTTCTAGATTTACTCTTCTAGAAATTATATAGCTCTGACCGGAAGCTCTTTTGTCGCACCTAAATAAAAACACAAGCTAATTTACTTTATTGCGGGTAAGGACTATAGAACCTAAGAATGCAATAGCATATGCTATCAGAAAGCACATTTGATAGGAAACATGTTTTCGGGTACTACACCCACAAAATACAACTGCTGTTAATATTCCAGTTGACAACTTTGTAAATTTGGAACACATTAAACTGGTTTACAATGTTTTTAAGTTGCTTAATTTTTGGTAACATTGTATTTCAAAACAATGTGTTCAAATCTTTCATCAGTGAAGTGAAAGTTGCCATTCTTACGTCTTGATGTTATGAATTAAGTTACTATAAAAAGTGTATGCTGTGGCCACAGATGCTTTTTTCTAGGTATGTTTCTTTGGGTATAGGCTTGTAGTAGAGAATAAGGTTCCTCTTGAGAATGCAAATACACAGACACTTTGAATAAAAATAAGCTTGGTTTGATGAGAAAGCCTGCCCTATTTGTATCGGATCAAGACACTGCACACAGCAGTGGTATTTTTGTTTCCCTGCTGAACTGCGGAAGAAGAGAATGGCAACTATCACAGTAAAGCAAATAGAAGGGCCGCGTTTGGCAGGTGGAAGTCTCCACTCAAGGCCACTTTTGCTTTCAACATAATAAGATAAGAGTTTACCCCAAGAAGAGTTGAGTGAGAAAGCAAATTATAGCAAACATGAAGCTCAAAACCTGCATCTCAAAACTCATGCAACAGCAATGTAGTTTACAGCTGAACCAACACGGTACAGCACAAACAGGAATGAACTCAAAACAACGCTCTAAACTGGTCTTTCCAGTCCCCGTTCTGATCAAAAGAAAATCGTGGCTCATTAGCAGAGGAGCCCTCCAAAATGTGCCTAACAAATAATCTGTTTTTATACTGCAGTGAACTGGCAAGTAGAAATTACCCAAATTAAAGGAACCAGCATACATTCAACAGTGGAATCACAGCTTGTCTACTAAGTCTAAAAAGGGTAAGTATAATACTATTTAGGTTCTGTAACCTAACAGTGCATATACCCTAAAATCAGAAATATCTAAAGAGTACATTTTGCTTCATGTTGTACGACCAGGCTACAGTACTTTTAAAGTATTCAATGAGCCGCAACTGTAGGAGAGAAGCAGACCAATATTTTAACCATAAAAAGCATGCCAATGAGGTTTGTTATAAACTATTTCTGAAGAAAATGTTTTAACCCAGTCATCTATTTTACCAGAAATGGAATATGGTATGGCTGGAGTGAACGGGCGAGTGCTGGCCAAACTATTCAAAGGGCTAACATACAATAAGAAATTAGGTTATTCTTTTCTGAAGTGTATCTGCCCGAACAGAGTCATTTCTAGGAGGACCATGGAGGGGGGCTGGGTTCACTGGGGGCCAAGGGGAGTGTAGGGAAGGCATGGTATCACAAGTATTGACACTGACCCAATGGATACAATTTGTAAAACCGTTATTGAAAATGTTGGGGTTGGAGAAACTCCTATTTTGCCCTTTAACTAAGATGGGAATAGTCTCGACCATCAAACGATAAACAAAACAGTCCTAGTGAAGTCTGTCAAATCAAAATGGCTTATGCTAACAAAATGTAATGCCTGCCCCATCTCTTTTACAAAAGTGTAAAAAGGAGAAATTTATGCAAAAGGAAAAATCAGTATTCAAATGATAATGTGGCTGAACCAGCTCTCCTCCCCACGTAGGCCTCACGAGGTAAGGTGATCTTTGTATGCAGGATGACACACACTGGCTCGGTTTGCAACACAGTACACAGTTCAAAACCGTGGATCCAGGCTCGCCTGGCCTTGCACAATAAAGTCTCTTTCTCAGACTTCAAAAATAATGTTTCAACCAAAACGTTCACAAAGGTCCCCCTCGTCCGGGCTCAGACCTCTCCCGATAAAGTTCAACACAGTTTCAAAGGGGGCTCCCTTCCCCACGCATTGTATACTTTTGGTCTCCCTCAATCGTGCTCGGCCCCCTTTTGAATGTCGAAGTCTTTCAAATGTGCATGGCTTTTGTACAGACCACCGCAGGACCACTTGGACTCAACGATCAGTATTTACTCTTGCCGTTTATTTGTCTTTTACTTTTGAATGGGCTACTTCATTTCACCAGACCACTCAGTTACTGAGTATAGCTGATCTGGCAGCTGCATTTTACTGTGAAGTTATTTCATGGGTCTGCCTCTTCATATCACAAGTGAAGGCTGCATGCATGTGGATGAGATGCGATGTTGCTACTTAATTAGTTTTAATACACACCGGTCACTCGGGTCGCTTGCCAACTCACCGGCGGTGTATGTTTCTTTGTTTCGCGGTTTCCAATTTTCAAGTCAAGGTTAGTACCACAGGCTTGGCCTAGCCTCCCAAATCTGCCGTTCACCCCGGAGGGTCACTGGAACCTTGAAACCGAATGCAATCTTCACTTGTGGGAACCGGCCTTCTCCACGTGACTTTCAGGGTCTGTCAAAAGCAACGACCTCCAGTGGAGAAGCCTTGGGGTTTTCTGCCTGCTTCTCTCATCCCTTGGTCTGTTGCTCTGCTTCAGTAGGTGTTCCTTCGTTCCGGAAGTTCTGCTTGTTCTCATGTTCTGCCTTGTGCAGTGTCTTTAGGTGTTGCCTTTTATTTGTGTGAGGAGAGCTAACTGCTATCAGGTGTATGCACTTGCCTGACCTGATTAACAGGACATGTACAGTACAATGTGAGGGTTAGTCTGGTTACTCTCAGTCACTCTCTTCCTCGGCCCAGTGTTTGTGTTAAGTGGGGGGGTGAGTTGGGACTTTGGAAAATCATAAAAATAGGATGGGGTAGATGAACAAAAGAGGGGGGAATACCACGTCTCACCATCAGCTGCCTCACCCCCACTCCCCGAAGACCCCTCACCCAGGTGATCCTCCCGCACTCGTCCACCCCCAGGACCTGTATCCAAAAGCGATGGCCGTGTCCTGGCCACCTGGATGACAAGTCCAAGAGGACTAGATGGTGAGACACCCTTTGGTTTCTAACAGAAAACACCTGCTTTTGACACCACCAGTGGCAGTGATTTTATTTTTAAATTTGTTTTTATTATTTTAAAACAACATACCAAACATTACAACTTTAAGGACGTTCATAATCAATGTCAAATCAACACATTATACATTCCTGTCCTCCCCCTTCCCTCCCCACTAACTCGAGCCGTTACATCAGTGTCATCTACCTGAGCATTTTCGGGAATCTCAGTGCTTATTGACTCATCTGAGCCTTCAGTTTCATGACTGACCAGGTGAGGGGCAACCAAGGAGGTCACCAATTGCCTCCAGGCTATCAGGGGGGCCACTTCCTCTTCTCCACCCCCCTTGTGGCAGCTTCAAACCAAACCGCTGTTTCCGCTTCTGCCCATCTCAAGAGGTCCGCCCACCATGTCTCCACTCTAGGCCTATGGGCCGCCTTCCAACACATTGCAATCCTGTGCTTGGCCAGGACATATGCCAGGTCCTTCATTTTGTTGGCATGCTTTAAATTACGTGGCCTGGGGAAATTTCCAAGCATGCATGCCCCAGCAGATCCCACATCCAGCACCACACCCCGCCCTGCCATTTTCGCCTTTATTTCTTGCCAGAATTTATGCACCTCTGGGCAAGCCCAGAACATGTGCAGCAACCCTGCCTCCTCCTCTCCACACCTGGTGCATTTCTGTATAGCTGAGCCTCCAAGCCTGGCTATTCTTCCCAGGGTCAAATAGGCTCTGTGGGTGACATACAGCTGGATCTGCTGGAGTCTCGCATTCCGAGACACCTTTTTGTGGTACCTCCGAGCTCTGTCCCATTGTCCATCGGTCATGGATTCTCCAATCTCCTCCTCCCAATCATGCCTAAACTGAAGCAGCTCCCTCTCTACCATCGTGTTTAAGAGCTCATATATCCTCGATATTTCATGTCCAACCTCCGAGACATCATACATAATTTCCAGGGTGGCATAAGGTTCGCCCGCCAGCGCCGTCTCAGGCCACCTCCCTCCTACCAGTTTCAAGAGCCTGATGTATGCAATGTATTGGCCGCTATGTACCCCCGTCTCCTCATGCAACCTCTGAAATTCCAATACCTCCCCTTCCTGCAATATATCTCCAAGGGTGGCTAGACCCACCGGTTCCCAGTATCTGCGAACTGCTTCAAACAATTGGGGGTCATCACCACATAGAGCCACCAGCGGGACCTGCAGAGAGAGCGGGTCTGGGTCGGCCACCGTTTTCCATGCTCTGCGCCAAACTTCCCAGCCCAACTCCAATAGTCTCCCCTTTCCCACCATCTTAGTTTTACATATCCATACTGTCTCTCTTAGAAAGTATGGGACTGAGTCACCCTGCAACAGCCTGGCCTCTGCCGAGTCCTCCGCAGACAGCCACCTGGCCACATACATCAACTGTCCCGCCAAGTAATACAATTCAAAGTTTGGCAGGTTTATGCCCCCCTTTTCACACATGTTCTGTAACTTCCACAGGGCCACCCGGTTCCTGGAGTTGCCCCATATAAAGCCCCTGCGCATGCCATGGAGTCTCACAAAGAAGTGTCTGGGGATCAAGTATGGGACATTCACAAAAAAGTGCAATAGTCTAGGCAGAACAACCATTTTGAGCAGAGCTGCTCTCCCCATCATGGCCAGGGGTAACCTGGACCAGAATGCCATGCTATTCTTAATACCCTCAATCGCTTTCACTGTATTATGTCTGTGCTCCATCTCCATCTTATGATAAATATTTACACCCAGATACCTGAATGTCATGGTCTGCCAGGGTATCCGCAGGACAGGTAGCCACGCCGATGGGGTGCTCCTGTACCTTCACCGATATGCCCGAGAGGGTGGCATAACGATCCATCACCTCTAGCACATATCGCAGGTTTTCTTCCGGGTAACGCAGGTAGAGAAGCATATCATCTGCATATAATGATATCAAGTGTGTGCCCCCCCGTCGTGCGAATCTCCACCTCCCCGTATTGTTGCCGCAGGCATATTGCTAGCGGCTCTAATGCCAAGATGTATAACATGGGTGACCAGGGGCAACCCTTGTCTGGTCCCCCTGCTGAGTGCCACTTGTCTGAGATTGTGGGTCCAGTTTTAACTCTCGCAATTGGGGAACTGTATAGCAACTGGACCCATCTAGTGTATCCAGGTCCCATTCCGTACCCTTTCAGGGTCGCCTTCAACCACGGCCACCGCACTGAAACAAAGGCTTTCACTCCGCCCAGCGACACAATGGCCATCTCGCCCGAGTCTTCCTTAGTTTGATCAATAATATGGTGCAACCTCCTGTCGTTATCTGTAATGTTTCTACCGGGGAATTAACCCGTTTGGTCTGGGTGTATCAGCTTGCCGATTACTCTCTTTAGTCTGTTGGCTAGCACTGCCGTGAGTATTTTGCTGTCCTGGTTAAGCATGGACAGGGGCCTATAGGACCCGCATTCCATGTCCGGTTTACCTGGTTTCAGGAGCGGGACAATCACTGCCTCGCGGAGGGACGCCGGCAGTTCCCCCCGCTCATAGGCTTCATTAAACATAGCCAGCAGCGGCTGGAGTAGCTCCTGCTTGTATGTTTTATAAAATTCGCTAGGTAACCCATCTGACCCGGGCGCTTTACATGTGGGGAGGTGTTGGATCACCGCCTCCAGTTCGTCTACAGTGATGGGGGCGTCCAGATCTGCACGTTCTAGGTCATCCAAGGTGGGCAGCCCTGCATCCTCAATTGTTTCTAGTATTTCCTGGCTCATGTCCTCTGTATCCTCATATAATCGTCTGCAGTACTTGAGGAACTCCCATTTTACCCCCCCCCCTTGGGTGTTATAAGTTCGACCTTCCGCATCTCTAACCTCTGTGATTACTGAACGGGGAGTCTCATTTTTATATAGCCAGGCCAGTAATCTACCTGGTTTATCCCCCCCTGCATGTAGCCTCTCTGTATATTTCTTGTAATTTAATTTGCATAATCTATCCCAGAGTTCCATACAAGCTAGCTGTAAATTGTATCGTAGCGCTGTTCTCACGGGCGATCCCCTCACTACGAGTAAGGCCCTCCAGCTCCCTTTCTGTTTCTAGCAGTTCCCGTTCAATATCCCCTTGGAGCCCTTTAGATTTCGATATAGCTACCCCACGCACCACCACCTTGAATGCTTCCCATACTGTTCCACAGAACGTACACTGCCCGTGTTAATTTCAAAGTATTCCTCGATGGCCACCCTCAGATCCTCTCGAAATTCAGCGTCCTCAGTTCTGAGCCTCCATGTCGGGATGCGCGCTCTGGGGGGTTGATATTGCCACTCTACGACTAAAGGCAAATGATCGGATAGTACCCTGGCCTTGTATTCGGCCCCCACCATTTCCCCTGCTATCTCCGCCGCAGCAAACACAATCCAACCTTGTGTGCAGGTCATGTGGCGCTGCGTAGTGTGAATACTGCTATCTGTTGGGTGCAACCTTCTCCACACATCCTCCAGACCGAGGTCTATCAATAGGGTCCTCAATGCTTTAGCTGCTGACGCTGGCTTCCCTGATTTGTCATCTGACCTATCAATCCTGGGGTTCAGGGTGCAATTGAAATCCCCTCCCCACACCATCGCGCCGCCCACCAGGGGGCTAATTTTACTGTATAGGGACCTAAAATATGCCGCTGTATCATGGTTAGGGGCATACAGATTTACAATGTTCACCTCCCTGTTTTCCAGGATCCCCGCCACCACCACCATCCTACCCTCTGAGTCTATTGTTGAGCTGAGCAACTGAAACGGCACATGCGGTGCCACCCAGGTGATCACCCCCCTTGCAAATGCCGAGTATGTGGCACCTATGACATTACCTTTCCACTTCCTTCTAACCACCTCCAGCTTCTCCGTGGTGAGGTGGGTCTCCTGTAACAAGGCTATGTCAATGCGCATCCTCCTTAAATACATCAACACTTTGTTGCGTTTCAGATAGCTGTTGGGGCCCCGCACATTCCAGGTTGCCACTCTGAGTTTACCCGACGCCATCTACTCGATGTACTCTCCCTCCACCCTCCCCTCCAATATTTTCCCTGATGACCTGTTGTCCGACTCTTAGCCCTCCCACCCTCAACAACCCCCACTTCCCAAAACTCCACCCCACTGCACACAACCCTTCCCCTCCCCTCACCCTTCCCAGCCCCAACAAATGCCCAGCTCCATCCCTGGATCTCAGGCCCACTCGCGTCTGGAACCGAGAACAAGGACCCACGGGGCATCACCGGTCTAACAGTGACCTAACTAAGTCTACTACTAAGGGATTCGAGGATTGTCTCCCAGGAGCTCCCACTTGTCTAAATTGGAAAGTTACTTACAGCGGATCCTGTCAGCACTTAGTACTAGAACATATTCCCACAAGCTTTACTTAACACTATATTCAAATATCTTGCCAACATATATTTACTACAACACACTCCCCGCAAGCTTTATTTGATACTAGATTCTAGTCCCAGTGTCTTATGTCAAGTCCCCAGGGATGACCCTGCCGTGTGCTACTTATCTACTACGGCTCCCGTCTGGATGTCTGGTTCTTGAGGGCGGCCCTGCGTGTCCAGCCAGTCCATAGCTTCCTCCGGCGTCTCGAAGAACAGAGTCTTGTTCTTGTAGAACACTTTCAATTTGGCCGGGGAGAACAACATATACTGATGACCGGCCATTCTCAGCCTCCTTTTCACCGCCCCGAAGTTCATCCTGCTGCGCTGCACGTGCAAAGTGTAGTCTGGTACACCGTGATTTTCGCCCGCCCCCTTTATATCATTCCCCCCCTTCCGGAAGAATTCCAGTATCTTTTCCCAGTCCCGATAGTTCAAAATCTTTGCGATCAGCGGCCGCGGGGGGGCCCCGGGGGCAGCCTCCTTGTCAAGGCCCTATGCGCCTTCTCAACCGCAAACCCCTGGGTCAGTGCTCCACCAGTTATTTCCTGCAGAAGCATGGATTCTACATATTCTGTTGGGTTAGGCCCCTCCATTCCTTCCGGCAGGCCTACAATACGAATGTTATTGCGTCTCACGCGTCCTTCCACCTCCTCTGCCCTGTTCTCCAGGCTGCCCACACGCTGCACAAGGGCATGAAGTTCTGATCCATGGGCACCCATAAATCTACAGATAGGAGACTGTTGGTTTATTTTTTTTAAGATTTCTTCTTAATAACTTCTTAATAATGGGTGCTCCCAGAGCTCAGTTATTTTCGGGGGCAGTATGTTCTTTAAAGCCTGTGTGCAGCCTGTGTGCATAACTCTCGGACTCCAGCACTTCAGTGCCCCCAGAACGCTCGTCATACTTTGTAACTAAAATGCAACTAATGTCTTCCCTGCACTTCCCAATGCCTCGCGGAGGGGAGCTGCGTTCTGATGCATTTCACGGGGCTTCTTCCGCCCCTCTCCTCCAGTATTGCGTGTCCCCTCTGCATCCGGGTGGCTCCGACGGTGTGCCCCGGGTCACCGAGGCCTCTCCAGCCCTCCACCAGGGGATTAGCTTGCCCTAAGGGGGTAACGTCCTGCGGTGTGCACGATCCTCCTTGTGCACGGCCCGTGTGGATTTAACATATGTTCACGGCGGGGCGGTGTCCGCCTCGCGGTGCGCCCGGCTCCTGTCGTGCCACTCAGCGCCAGCCACGGTCGCCCTCTGCCCCTTCAATGGCCCAGTCAGCCCCTCTATGGCGGGAGCCCCAGTGACTCCAGCGAGCCCAGCGTGAGCTGTCTTCCGGCACTGTGTATGCCAGAGGAGATCCCACCACGGCCACCCGCCCCACTCTGACGGCGGTGCAATTTGTGGCCATCCGCTGCCCAAGTAAACACCGGAGCTCCTTGTTCGGCCAGACAGGCCACTCCGCAGCTCTCCTGCACAGAGCATGCACCGCAGGGCCCCGCACAAATCACAAAGCCACAGCGGGTCCCTTCCCGACACCGTCCACTGCCACACTGTGTGATGGTCAGTTTATGACCCTTTGTTAGGAGTCTGTCATTTTGGTCGTCCCCACTCGTCGGGTGCCCGGCTTTCTTTTCTTGGCCACGGCTCCTCTCGCGTTCGTCCGATCAGCCTCGCACATCGACAGACAGAGACTCTGGAACTTCATATTTCACAGGGCGTGCTGCCAGTCCATCTTGTCATCCGCTTTCCGCATTTATTAACAGGATCGATGATGAATCTGCGGGAGCTCCGGAGAAGAGCAACCCTTCACGTAGCCATCTAGCCACGCCCCCCCGCCTTCCACCAGTGACAGTGATAGATGGAGGAACCCCCAAGGTCTCCCAGGCGCTACCCAAAGCATGTGCTGAACAATCATGCCTGGAAGGAAAGATCTCTAGGGTTCCCCAATAAGAAATACCTCCCAAGAAGAACGAGGGAGACTGCCAAGTATCATCGGCATGTGAGGGAAATACAGCGAGAAGAAAATCAGTTTGGGGAAAGGTTTGCCACGATTACCAAATATGCAGGAGAGTTGCAGGGAGCAATGAGATCTGCCTGCATATCCACCCACTTGGCAGGAAAAGGCGATACAAGCACCTTCGGTGCACAAGCCTCAACTTGGACAGCAAGGCTGAACCCGATAAGAAATACAGCCGACAAGGGGAAAAAAAAAAGTACAAAGGGTACACGCTCTGTGCCAATATGTGACAAAGCTACAAAAATTACTCAAGTGTTGACACTAGGACAGGAAAATTAAATTGCTTGGCTTCCATGACACCAGTGCCTGGTTCCACAATGGCTGACAGGCTATTTGAGACCTTGGCCACAGGGGCTGGAAAAAAAGGCCAAATTAAATTATCAGGACAACCACAACACATGAACATAAGGGTTAGCAGAGGCTATACAAAAGGATGAGAGGTGGAACGGCACCAACCACTAAACCCAAAAGTAATGGGGAAACCGGACCCATCAACCAACGCTTTTATGAAGCAATAATGGCCCAAGCCAAGTTATAACAAGTAGGGACCTTACAGTGAGGAAATTGGAACACTAATCCAAGGAGTTGGTGCTACCCCAGTGAAAAGAGCAGGAGAGGAATTAGGAGAGAAAAGGAGGTTGTCAAGCCAACTTGGCCACACATTGGAAGAGCTGAGAAACAGAAGTCGTTTAACCCCAATAAGACATACTGTGAGAGCACAAGTTGGCAGTTGAAAAGGAGAGAAAAAGCCACAGATAGGATACACAGACGTAGGAAACTTGATTTACAGGATTTATTTACAGACAGGCCCAACAAAAACAGAAAAGGTGTGTTACAGTGTCACCTGCCAGTAGGATTGTGCTCTTCCTGAACCCGGGAAAAGTCTCTTTGAGAGGTTGTTGACTGTCCTGGTCCACCATTGTTCCTTGGATAAGCCCTGCAGTTTCCTTCACCAGCTGAAGGGATAGAAGGTGCATATCTTGCATGCACGTTTTAGCTTGTTCATTTTATTCTGATTATGTATTTTAATTATTGTTTGGTTCCTTGTAGCCGTTGACTGAGGATGCCTGGCCTCATCGCATACTGAGACTCGCACTCAGTTACTGCCTATTTTCTTTGGTTCTGACTCGCATTTACTGACTGCGGTCAGTCTGTCCTCGATGCCTATTGGCAGCTACACTGGATTGGCTACTGTTTAGCTTTAGTTTCTGTGTGTGCAGAAATATCCGGTATGGCTGCTGGCTCTGTGTGTTTCTCTTATGATTTATATTTTAGTGTTGCTTACATTAAAGCAATCTATTTTACAAGCAACAAAGCTAGTGTTCTAAATCTATTCAACAAACGGAGTAGACAAGGTAAAACCCACGTCATTAGTCCTGAAAAGGTCAAGTTGGATAAAAACAAGAAACGTACGAAAGTTCTTAAATAAACTACAGTCAAAAGAAAGATTACGGGTATCAATTTCACTCAATACATCAGCCCACCCCTACAGATATGGGGTGTATCAGCCACTTTTACTCCATAAAAATAGGCAAATAGTCCCAAAAAATTAAAATAGGCAGTAAAAATACTCTGCACAAAAATAAGAATCAGCCACATAAAAACCTGTACTCCTGCTTTCATCCACACAGCTCCATTGATATGTTTGAACCAGTAGTGTATGTAGTTCCACAGAAAGAAACTACTATTATTACTGCACGATTCACAGATGTAAACATACATCTTTGAATGTGCAAGAATAACTAGGAACAAGGAACTTATTATTACAAAACATTTTTTTACTCACTTATAAAACACTCCCATTGGGAATTGAACTTACTTTTTTACTCCCTAAAAAATAATTTTACTCCCAACTTCAACAAATAGGGAGTGAAATACTCCAGCATCAAAATCTTACCTGCAGCACTAAAAGCAGCATATTCATGTTTAAACTGCAATTTTAGAACTAAACAGTTTTCTTTTCGAGAAGAACAGGGCAACTCCTGTTTGTGTTTAGGAAAAGTGCAGATCTAGAAATAAAGTAATCTGCCTGGGAAAAGGCTCCCAATTATCAGCAAGCTCATTTTAGCACTTTAGCAAAAGTAAATAGTTCTCCCAATGCCTTTCATAGGTTGCTATACAGTCTCTGATCTTCTGCCAAAGTACCGCACATTCTTTGGCAGAGCCATGCCTGGTGTATCCGTGACAAAAATAGTAACCCGGTAAGAACTTTGTGGGAGAGAACGGCACATCTACTCTTACACATTTTTCAGGTCGCTCAATGCACAAAACCAATAGCTCTCCGGATTTACCCTAATCTTCTCAGCAACTTTGTTGCAGTGTCTGCGCCAGGCCTGATTTAATAGAAATGTGTTAACGTGTGCTTCCTGTGATGGAACAGGAGCCAGGTAGACACAGAGACATGCAGGTAGGTTTCAGCGGTGGTGTATTTATTGGTTCCTGTCCAGAGGTACAAGCTGGTACTCAGTAGTAGTCGAGTATACACCAGTACACAGGTCCCCACCACACAGGCTGGCTTTCTAGCTGTAACTGACACTAGTGGAACCTGTGTCATAAGATGCTACCCAAAGGTTCCACACTTGACATCACAAGCAGTGACCTCACACACACACAGTCACTAGCCACACCACACCTTCCCTTTTAGCAACTTAAAGAAGGAAAACAGTAATGGGTGATGCCTCGCATCACAAGTGGAGACCACACAGACACCCACTGGCCACAACAGACCTTCCCCTTTAGCGAGGAATAAGTGCTGTCACAGAGTACCCACGCTCAACACCCCTCCTGTGCTCAATGAGGGAACAAGGGATAATCTCGTCATCACACCTTCCATATAAACAGGAATGCAAGATAACTCACGATCCCTACACCATCACTAATATTGCATTTAACAGACAACAGCTAATAGAGTGGACAACACATAAGATAACTGATAAACGCACACACACATTCCACATAACACCATCCTACTCATAAGAGACAACAAAGCAGTCTCACCACCCACAACAATCAAAAATAACAGAACTTGTCAGGGCCTACAATGTGTAACCATCTGAAATGGAATACAAGAAAAGCCGGAAGAAATATAGAAAAGGAAGGAAATTAAGAAGTAAAAGAATCCAATTCTTAAAAGATATGCACTTCCAAATGTGGTACAAATCCAACTAATACAACCAGCACTTAAACTGCACTTGATACTAGATGTCACCTAGCAACAAAATAAAAGCGTCAATAACTAACTTGAACAAAGCACTTTCCCTAACCACTAGGACAATGAACCATACTCCTAGAGTCTGAATGTTGAAAACAGCAGTAAACAACATCAGCTGCCGCTTAAACAAAGCGCACAGCTAGGGTCTGCAAGATTAAATTACCCATGAAGGTAATAGAAATGCCTCCACACACATACACTAGATGTACCCAACTCTGTAAAATGACTAGACCACAAACCTTGAGGCATGGAGGGAATACAGGAGTAAGAATGAGATGAGCAGCCACTCAAGAATTGCGCCACACTTGTCTGGTATAAACCTCAAAAGAAAGCCCTTTATTACTTGTTTACACGTGTTTCGGCTACTCAAGAGCCTTTCTCAGAACAAAATAGGGCATTGACAGGGTACACATCATATTCCGTCTTTTTCCATAAGTCCCGGGTAAATCCCTTGAGCTTGATCTCATTCAGTCTCCTCGCGTCGGCCTCGCACAGTAATGGGTACCTGAATGATAACAAGCTCAAGGGATTTACCCGGGACTTATGGAAAAAGACGGAATATGATGTGTACCCTGTCAATGCCCTATTTTGTTTTGAGAAAGGCTCTTGAGTAGCCGAAACACGTGTAAACAAGTAATAAAGGGCTTTCTTTTGAGGTTTATACCAGACAAGTGTGGCGCAATTCTTGAGTGGCTGCTCATCTCATTCTTGTGACCAACCAAGGAGGTAGGGGATTGGTTCCTCCAACAAGTGCCACAAAGGATGCGACACGGCTGAAAAGCCAACAAAAGTTAACTAGGTCGCCAACAGAAGAGGTTGTACTGACAAATATCCCAAAATAACAATCTGGGAATACGGGAGTACCCCACCAACTGCTGCTTACTTGAGCACACATCCAGCAATTGCTAAAACCATACATTTATCCCCCCCATATGTCTCTACAAGCAAGACTTAATAAAGATAGTGTTGTCACACTTATCTTACACACATTTCAAAATACTTGCAAGTCAAAACATAAACCTTTCTTCCTGTAGAGAACTCACATTAACAGCTCACAGCTTCACACTTACACTGGCACACTGCAGGCTTAACAGCTCACAGCTTCACACTTACACTGGCACACTGCAGGCTTAACAGCTCACAGCTTCACTTTTACACAAACACCCATTGGGCTCAATCAAATCTGTACAAGACAGACACCACACATAACATAACATGCTATAATGGCAACTTCATCCTTACCAACACACGCATGCTCAGGTCCGTAGTAGCACACAGCTCTGAACCTGCCAAATAAGATACCTCAGTACAGTACTCGGTACAACACACAAGCCCATATGGCATTATACTCACACATCAACTCACATCCCAACAGAACTCGAAAGTCACCCAAACAGTAGCTCTGGACCCCTCACTAAAATTGAGAGGAACCCATAGGTCACAATTAAGAACCTGTAGGTCACCCACTCAAACTCAACACACTTCGGGGAAAGGATCATACATCTACCACCCACAGCTCAAGGGCATGCTAGCCATCACATTCTGCAAGTAAGTAAAAACCGATTGAACTACATTTGAAGTACACAACCCAACATGTAAACAACCTCATACATCTGTAACATAATTTTCGCTTTTCTTTGCTGAGAAACGTAAAGGTCAGGCAACACTTCCTTTTCCAATGCCGAAAGTCTGAACACTCATCTGACACTTCTCCTTTTTTCCCTTGCTGAGAAACTTCGCTTCAGCTGACATACACGGATTGCAGATATTTCCTGCACTCACACCTAATGCATTTGATATCAACGCATACACAAACATTCACTGTGCTGTCATGGTCAAGTAATAAGTTAAATTGTTAACATCCACAATACAACAACCAGTGCACATACTGTTCTGTAGAGGTGTATATTGATTCCTTTCCCAAGGTACAAGCTGGTACTCATCAGTAGTAGTGAGTATACACCAGTCCCCACCACCCAGGCTGGCTCTCTAGCTGTAACTGACACTAGTGGAACACGTGCCATAACATGCGACTCAAAGGTTCAATACTTGACATCACAAGCAGTGACCTCACACACACACACACAGTCACTAGCCACAACATGTGTTTTATCACAACGTATATGTGCAGTTGTTGCATGCAATCACTACCAGTTCTGCCAACTTAAGTTCATCAAGGCAGGGTGTGCAAAAGCCTTACGGGACAATCCCTGAAGCAGGTGATGTCATGGGAAGTAACAGAGCAGGGAGTGACATACCAGGCACGTTCCCACGGGCAATGCACTGTATAGGTCTCTTTGTTAATGCGTCTCTGTTATCCATCAATTTTAAATGATGGATTAAGGGTTTAAAATGTATCCTAAGCACTGGCATTGCTCTGGGCAACCTTCCTTACAATATTTTAGCTGGTTTATGCGAATTAACAGAATGGGATCTACCAACCCTTTCCAAACCATTTTTGGTCTTGGCACCTGAGGCAAAACGACACACAACAAGGCAGAATCACAGCTGGGTTCCATATGTTTACTCGTGGGTTCCATATGTTTACTCGCAAAAGGAACACTCTACCAGTTCAGGCTGATCTCATTTTTGGCAGGACCAAGACTGATTGCATATGTTATAATTGGTTAATGAACTGCGGGCTAGTGACCTGTAATGCCCTCCCCATTCTCTCTCCCTCCCCAACTCGTTCAACTCCCACCCCCCCCAAATCCCTCCAACCCCAACTGTCGCCAAGCTCCATTCCTGGATCTCGGGCTTCCCTGCATCGAGCCCTTTCCCGGTAAACCGATACTCGGAGCTCAGCAGGAAGATACCGATCTAACAGTATCTCTACTTACTATTTCTAGGGGGTTGGTAGTGTGGCTCCCAGTGCCGCTGCCAATGCAACACCTGTGTCGTCCGCATTAAGCTAACATTTAACGCTCAGTATGCCCAGCTTAATAAAATACCAGTTATACATCTTAGGATTTGTTTCGGCTCAGCAGGAGCTCTGGAGCCGCACAGTCTCTTACGTGGCCAGTTAGCCACGCCCCTCCAACACACACTTTAAGGTATTTCTTTAATGCATGCTGCATGCCAGGTTGCTTTAGGTCGGCAGTGTGGAAGGAATTTTGTTTTTTGTGCAATTACGAAAGTACTGGTTGGTGCTGGGGAGTAAGTTATAGTAGGATTGTACATCAATGAGTACATTTTTGGCTTCAAGAATATTAAGTAGGCATTTGCAAGATTTGCAGTTAATCTCTGCTTTGTAATGATGGAAGCATCATTGCATTCGCATCATGACCGTTGCTTTCTTATTTATGCAGTATAGTGGCCTCCACTGGTTGAGTCGCCTGTGTAATAGATTATGGCTACTGATGTGAAGGTTTTCTTGGCAAGTGATACTTGTCAGTGTGTGAAGACAGTAAGTTTGCTGTTGTTTTTGGTTCCATCGGCATTGTATTTTAGGAGCATTAATATTACATATTGAATATGTGAGTGTACATTTAGCGTCAAACGATTATCAGAATTGCACAACGTACACAATATGCTATGGTTTGCATTTTGCACCAGTTGCTGAAATGGAGTCACAGTTCGGTATCGATACATACACGAAGCATTCGTTAGGGACTTGTTACCGAAATACATGGTTGCACAGACTGCATGTATGTTTTCACATGTAGGAAATGTGAAAGATTTCATTTAGGAGTATGTTTTTCCTTTCCAGTATTTGTAGTAAGTACATTAGAAATTCCTGTGGATCTTCTTGTCGGTTTAAAGTGAATTTCACCATTCCAGCACTGTAGTCCAATTCTTGCCTTATTCCTGAGACACTGTAAATGTTGTCACGATTAGTTACTGCATTTCTGTGAAGGACGAGCATTTGCAAACACAACTGGTCTGCGCCATTTAAATAAATGTTTTCAACAATTGCTGGCATTTGTTTGTTTATTTATTAGGACGCACGAAACCCGTAATGGTAACTGGGCGCAACAGGTAAAGAATACTCTCAGCTTGGTTACATCATAGTAAAGGTACAGTACAGCAACGTAAAATATTTCCAGTATAGGTAAAAGTACAAAACAATAGCACTAAATACAATAATAATTACAAATGAGTGATAAATGAGGTGAGGGAAATATCAAGAGATACAAAAGTGAGAACAGATAAATAGCAAGAGAATCGGGGAGGTTTCTCTAGATAAGAGGATGTCATAATAGGTAAATTGGATATTAAGTGTCAGCAGATCAGAGCCACGTTAGTGCCTTTCTTCTAAAGCTAGTGTACGATTGATTTGCTCTGAGGTACACTGGAAGGTTATTCCAGGATTATGCTGCTTTGACTAGAAAGCTACTCCCTCCAGCTTTGGATAGTTTAAATCTTGTTATCTCAAGGCAATGGGAGTTCATAGCTCTAGTAGGTCGCATGGACATTTTCTTGTTTATTCTATTCGCTAGATAAGGGGGGCCTGCATTATTGAGACATTTGTGAGTGAGTGAGATAGTTTTAGGCAGTACTCTATTGCAAATTTTTAACCAGTGGTGGTCTTTTCTGGAATTAGTGATGTGCTCTCTATTGGCTAGGTTCAAGGCTGTCCTTAGTGCATTATTTTGCAGTATCTGCAGTTTGTTGAGGATGTAATTGTTGGCTCCTAAGTAGAATGCGTTGCAATAATCAAGTTTGGATAATATGAGGGCATTGGCCAAGGTGATGCAACTTGCTTCAGATAGAAACGGTTACAGGCTTGAATAAGTCTACCTTTGTATGCTTTTGAGGAAGCTAATGAGTTCACTTGCCTCCTTAATGTTAAGGTGGAGTCCAGGAAGAATCCCAAGGTTTTTACCCCTTTTACTGTTTTGATTAAGTTTCCATCAATGTTGAATGAGGCATAGTAGTTAGGGGTTTGTTTCTTTAAGTTGACTGTGGAACCAAGAATCATGATTTCAGTTTTCTCGTCATTTAAGCAGAGGCCATGGGAGGCCATCCATGCTTGAACGAGAGAGTATATTTAATTTACCAAGGCCGGATCATTGTCAAAATTGCCGGAAGGGGGGAGGAGGATCTGGGCGTCATCGGCATAATTAGTGTAAGTGACACCCAGTCTGTCTAATTTGTCAAATAGGGGCTTGGTAAAAATTTTATACATGGTGGGTGAGACACAAGATCCTTGTGGGACCCCGCATGTAGTGTGGATCGGATCTGTTGAGTCAGATGGGGAAAAAAACTTGCATGGTTCTGTTAGCGAGAAAGGATTGAACCCAGGCTATGGTGTCACTTGAGAAGTAGGCTGCGGTGGCTAAATGTTTGCAAAGTACTGTATGGTCCACTAAATCGAAAGCGACCGATAGGTCCAAGAGTAGTAACATCGCCTTTAGCTCTTCTATTTGCGTCTTAAGGTCAATCAGTGCAGTCTCAGTGCCGTGTTGGGGTCTGAAGCCTGATTGTCGGGATCCCAAGAGGTGGCAAGTTTCAAGATAGCTCTGTATCTGAAGGTATGCTACCCGGTCAATTATTTTGAGAAGAAAAGGGACTGTTATAATGGGACGGTAATTTGTAGGGATAGAGGGGTCCAATGTCTGTTTCTTTAGTGGGGGAAGGACCCAAGATTCTTTTAAACTCTCTGGGACACAGTCGATTTGAAGGAGGCATTTATGAGTTTAGTTATAAACAGAGCAAAGTCTCTGGCTGCATCTTTCACGACTTGAGCAGGGCAATTGTCCCCTTTGCAATTAGACGGCTTCAAGGACAATATAAAACTTTCTCGGTTTTCAGAATTGTAACCTTATTGAAGCTGAAAGGGTTTACCCCATCCGGGGTTGTGGGCATAGGTATAGGCAATGACGTAGTAGTGGTTGGGTTCGGTGTAAGGTATACTTTATTTTTTTGGATTTTAGTTTGGAGTAAGATTATTTTGTTGGTCAGAGCATTTTGAATATTTGTGCACCACTGTTTGTCTTTTACGATGTTATCTACCGTAGGTATGTGGGATTCGAGCTCACGGAGGATCACGAAAGGTTCCTTAGTATTAGAGTTAGCTTTTGCAATTCTTTCATTAAAAACATTTTTTTTGTACTGATTATTACATTCATATATTTTTTGGCTAGTTGGTTTAGTTGTATTTTGTTGTCTTCAGAGGGGGAATGCCTCCAAACAGCTTGCAATTTTCTTTTTTTGAGTCTTAGCTCTTTGAGTTGGGGAGTAAACCAAGTGTTCAAGTGGGCCTTTGGGTTGCTTTTTCGGAGTTTGGCTGGCGCGATGGTGTCTAGCGCTTTGGTCATAGTATTGTTATATGCCTCGACTAATAGGTTAGGGTCGGCATCCATGGAAATAGAGTTAAGAGAGGGCAGGAGTCGTGGCATAAGATTGTCAACTGTAATGTTTTTCTGCATCTTGTGAGTAACGGGGGGCCATGGCTACGGCTTTAGGCATTAATTTGTCTAGTTTTAGTGTGAAGTTTATCAAATAATGATCCGTCCAGGGTTCAGGGGTTATATTCAGAACAGTGGATGAGCAGTTTAAGTCGGCTATCCAGTCAAGGATTCTACCTTTGATATGGGTAGGGGCATGTACTTTTCTGAGTAAAGCCATGCTCAGTCAGTGTGGCTGCTATCACTCGTGCATGTTTATCCTCAGGGTCATCAAAACCTAGGTTAAAGTCACCTAACACTAATATCTGTGAAGATTCTTTTGTATTGTTAGAAAGCAGGTTCGACAGATCATCCTCAAATGTGTCAATGGGGCGTAGGGGTCTGTACAGCAGGTGGATGGTAAGGGTTTTATTGTTGATGATAGGTAGCTTGGCTGTAAGTAGCTCACAGGATTTGAAAGGTTGAACTGTACTAAGCCTTAGTTCGATACTTATGTTGGCTATAATAGCTATACCACCCCCTTTTGCATTAGGTCTATCCATTCTTAGGATACGATAGCTGTCTGGGATGGCAAGCATGTGCGTCGGACCAGCTGCCTCGTGAGCCATGATTCTGTAATGGCCAAGAAGTCCAGGTTGTTTGAGGCTAGTTAGTCATTTATTTCTGTGGCATGTGCCAATAGAGACCTTGCATTAATTAGGGCTCTGGTAATATTCATAGTTTTGGCACTTGTAATGTGGTCGACTGGGTTAGGGCGTAGTGCCTCCTTACCATGAAGGCTAGTGGGTGGCCAATGATTGTATAGGTACGACTTAGGGGCAGGGCCCGTGGGTAGGTTAGCGTGTGAATCTTTAATAGATCTATTAGTACTATTCACAATTACTTTATTGGCTCTAGGCTCATATATTCTAGGTAGTCTGGCACGCAGTCTAAGGTTTCAGTCTAGCAGGGGACATGGTAGGGCTGTATTTAGTGACACGTTTAGTAGGGATATAACACAATGGACTATGAGAAGCAGGTTATACCAGGTGCACATTGTGTTGCTAACAAGTTAGTTCGAGTTATGATTAGCCTAATTTAGTGGTTTTGGTGGATGAGTGACGTGGACAGGTAGTTGTTGCCGTGCTGTAGGTCTGTGTAGCTTCTCAGTTAGATCTAACATCAATACTTGAGCTTGGCATACATAGCAAATAAAGAGGCTAGGCAAGTCATGAGAGAGGGGACTCGTCCAGTGCCTGCAAATGCTGATGTAGTGATGGCTAGAGACATACAGTTGGCAAGTACCTAGGTGAGCCAGCTAACAAGGTGGACCATAAAGCTGATGCAATATGAACCGTTATGCAGATAGCAAGTACATAGGTGGGCCAGCTAAAAAGGTGGACCGTAAGGCTGATGCAATATAAACCGTTATGCAGATACCAAGTACATAGGTGGGCCAGCTAACAAGGTGGACCGTAAAGCTGATGCAGTATAAACAGTTATGCAGATAGCAAGTACATAGATGGGCCAGCTAACAAGGTGGACCGTAAGGCTGATGCAATATAAACCGTTATGCAGATAGCAAGTACATAGGTGGGCCAGCTAACAAGATGGACCGTAAGGCTGATGCAATGTGAACAGTTATGCAAGTAGTTAGATCTGGCGGCATGCATAGGAAGCTTGGTATTACAGTAGATTATTCAACATAAGTGAGCAGAGTCTAGGTGCACATGATTGGCAAATAGTACAAGTATACACCGATAAAGGATCGAGGTGCACAAATGGTGAGCAAAGCAGATGGATTACTGGACGTGAAAGTGGTGTAATACAGTTATTCCTCTCATAACGTGTCGGTATATGACAGGTTCGCGTGCATGGTTAGCGATCGGGTGACATGCTTCTCAGTGTTTGCTACATTAGTAACGTTTTTATATGGGGACGCGTAGTAAGCGTGAGGCAGATGAATACAGATGAAGTTAACATGCTATTTGAAGGATCATATTATGCAGCGATACATATAGTAGGAACTCAGCGTGGACCGGTTATTACAAATATCTGGCGCTTACCTTATTGCAATGTTCAATGTAACTGCGTGTCAGGGCAGCAGAATGCTAGAGTTGTGTTTCGCTCTTTCGCGGCTAGCAGCGGACAGCAGCAGACAGGTCCTTATAACGGGGTCCTTTTGGCGGGGGTCCACAGCCGGCTCACGCCTTCCGGCAGTGCAGGCTTCGTGAAGAAGGGAACGGCAGCCAATCAGGAGGCGGTCTGGTTCCTCAGATGTGGATTGTGTTTCTTAGCAACCACATGTAAACATGCGGGTGGCCATTTTGGGCAGGTCAGCGTGTTTTCTCGGCGGCAATTCAAAGCTGGATACTCGGTGCACACTCAGCGCTTGTGGGGGACCTCATTCAGGCAGTATTTACCATTGGGATATGTAGGTACTCCTCAGTTAAAGGTGCTTGTGCAAATTGAAATGCAAAAAGGCTGGTTGTCTGATCCCACTCCGGATGATCGTGTAGATGTGGGGAGGGCTCCTGCCCTCCGCACGCAGGGGATGGATGGAATAAGGGATCAGCAGCAGAAGACAGGTCCTTATAACAGGGATATATTTGGAACAGAACATTCATTGTTACATTTGCATAGCAATTAACACCTGTTGTATTGGAAAATTTGAATGGACTAGGTACTTCTTTGTCGGAGTCCTTTGATGGAAGGGTATGTGGTTTCTTTGAAGAGGCACTTTTTTGTGTGTGTGGAGTTGGGTATGTCTTGTCTTTTTTACTCCTTTTGTCTGTGCTTTTGGAAGTTGATGTAGTATGAGTTGATTTCAATTTCTTTGGTGGTACTGTTGCCAAATCACTTACAACTTCTGATTGAATGAGCCTTCTTTTCAAACCTTTCAGTTTCTGAGGAATTGGGAACATTTTCAGATGGGGCATGTACAGTGCACGTAGTCTATTGTACTCGATGATGCAAGGAAGGTCTGCACTGACTGCAGTTGCATTAAAATTCTCTAGATACAGTCCTTCCAGTGTACGTAACCCTGACAGTACTACGTAACTCATGCCTTCTTTAAAGACTATGCTGCCAAGATCAATCAATGCTTGATCTAAGGTTAGACTTTACGATTTATCAATAGTTACTGCATAATCTAGCGACAGAGAAAACTGTTCTCTGCGTACACACGTCTTTGAAAAGAAGGAATCAAGCCGTTGTGCGTCCTATAATTTTTTACTTCTGAAAGTTTGTCAAACTGGATGTTCACGAACGGAATGCTGTTGTCATGTGGGTATCTCTGGAAGCTAACAACTGTACCAAGTGTTCCATTAACTAAACCTTGCTCTATGTCAATGTTATACTTTACTATTACTCTACAGTTGACACGCAATGTTAACATTTTCTCCAAACGAGCTGTGTTGGAGATAGAGTTCTCTAAGGTTTTTAGTCGTGCTAAGCCTTGTTGACACACAGGTATCGTCATACTGTGTACGTCCAGTTTGTATGTGGCATGAAATTCCACTAGCGGTTGTTTTTCTTTTTTCAGCATTGTTGCATTGAATTGTGCACTTCTTGCTAGAGTTGGCATTAAGGACATACAGCTGACATTTTTCTTAGCTAATTGTTCCATGATATCAGTAGCACATGTGTTACGCCCGTACACTCATGGATGCGTCTAATATTGAAGGTAGACTGCGCCTCCTTTCGATAGTACACCAATTCGTATGTTTTTTAAAATGTTGGCGTAGGTGAGGTCTGCAGACTGACGCATGTTTTGAGTTAGTTCTCTGTATTGGAAATGTTGCCAGAGATTTACATTCCCGATGCTTCCAAGACTTTTACGGAACACGTTGTGGCCTAAGGTTTTGAAGATAGGTTCACCCTTCACTGGTGTTAATTGAAGGAGATCTCCGAAAACAATTACATGTTTTCCTCCAAAGAGTTATTCGTAGTCTGTTTTGAGGACCTCTTGCAATCTGAGGTGAATCAAAGCCAACATTAGGTTGGAGACCATGCTCACCTCATCTACTAGGAGCATTTTCATTTGTTTTAAAACTCTGGGTAGCTACATAGCAGATTCTGATGAAAGTTTATAGTACTCTAATTTGTTTTGGTGTTCCACTGGAAGGAGCAGCAATCGGTATAGAGTGACTCCACCTATGTTGTAGGCAGCCAAACCTGTAGGGGCGGTTACAACAGCTGAAAGGTTGTTGTTTGTTAATTGTTTTATCTGACCAAGCTTCACCACTTACATGCAGTACAGGTATGTAGTTGTCACAGGTGCAAGTTTTACTTTTGTGCTGTATACCATGTTCAATTCTTTCACTTACTTCTAGGAAAATGGTATGCTGCCCATTGTTTAGTTGGGATTTCAGTACTGCCAACTCTTCTGCAGATTGCTCATACTGAAATATAGTGGTGGTTACTTCTGCCCTGGCTAATTCTGTTTCATTTGCTACGAGTGGCTGTCCAAGTGGTTCTTGGCTGCCTGTTACAGAAGGTTCACTGCTCTCAGAAGTGTCTACATTTAGTTGTGCTTGAAGTTTTTCTTGTTGGCGTTCATTGTCCAATATGTTTTTGTACCGTGTAAAGTTGTCATCTGTAATTGTACTTTCACTTGCATTGAAAGCATCGTCATAGGAGGCGTGGGTGACTAATAACTTCTCTTCGCCATGGTTTGAAAAGTTGCAGTAGAGCCATGTAGTACAGAAGAGTTTTTAATGACAATTTCATATGATTAATTAGGCTGCATTTGGTAAGTTTCACCAGGCTGCCTTCACAACTTTCTACTCTGTATCTACTGTTTTTCTCATTGGGTTTAATGTTATTTTTGTATGTAAAGCTTTGGGCTATCTGATACAGTCACACGGCTTCTAAAGTAATACTCCTGTTCGGGTAGTATGTGTCCAATAAGTTGTTCTTCAAAATGTGCTGGCTGTTGAGATCGCTTTTGGCTATTGTTTGTACGTCTTTGTATGATTTAAGTACTCTTTCTGGATGCAGCAGGACCAAGGCTTAACCACACTAAGTTTTCAGATTTCCCATATAAGACGGTGCCGGTTAAACGGTCTGTGCTTCTATGGGACAGCATTTTTATGCCAAAGATGTACAATTTTTGTGCTAGTGTTTTGTCAGATGATATGTCATCCCAGAGGTCTTTGAGCGCCGTTTTCTCTGCTTTGGTTAAGTAGGCTGTGACATATCGTGCAACTGCAGTGGAATTGTCTGCAATGTACAGCAACACTGGCATTCCATAGGAGGGGAATTATTGCATTGTAATCATCGATGTACTTGGATGCTTTACTCCTTTTTATGCAGTATGTGTTCTTAGGAGATTTCCCTTTCACACTGTCGAACCGAAGACATGAAGCTGTTTACTTGCCCTGTTGTTGAAACTAGTCTAGGGAAACCAAAGCGGCATTTGGTGTAGTATTTGCCTCTGTTCTTTATATTTGCGTCGACAGCACTTGCCACACTTGTGTCTTTGGAATTGCAAAATGTGTGCTTGTAGGTCACTGTGTACTTTCCGAAGGGATTTTAGTGAATGAACTGCAAAACAGTTTCATGACTCTGCTCACCAAATCTAAGAGCATTTTTAATCCACAAAAGCATGTGGATGTGTGGTGCTACTCTGGCTTGATATTCCTTTCTCCAAAAGAAGTATTCCACTTCTCTGAGGGGAGGAAGTGCTTTATTGCAAAGGAAGTGCAGCATGGCAAGGAAGCGATGATTGAAGTACCTTGAAACATTTACTGGATCAAGAGAGCAAAGTTCTCCTGGTGTTTTCAGGTCTACACCGGTTTCGTTTTTGTTTGCTATGTGTAGGAAAGTGTGCAAGTCTTCCCATGTATACTCTGCACAACTTAAAGTGACAAACCATGTGGGTGGCCCAAGGTTGCATAGCATACACCGTACATCTGTATCCCATCAGAACTAGTACCACGCATGTTTTCCAAGAGATTTGTAATACTTGATTGCAAAACTTTGTCCTTCTCTTGCACCTTCTGAAGCAGCCGTGTAGCAGACATGTTTTGAAAACGGGAACATGTTTTCAATGTGTGAGCAACTCCATAACATAGTGTTGCCAGTTCACTTTCAAAGAGGAGGTGGAATATGTTCTGTCTTAATCTAGGGTCTTCAGAATACATTCGTAAACAGCGGTATTCTGATGCGGTTATTTGTGTGCATCTTTCATCATATCTTCCACCTTTTGCAGTCGAGAAGAGTGGAGGAAAGAATTGTGCTTCTACACTTTTTTCCCCATTTACTGAATGGCGTTTCTTTGGCTTGCTGCATTTGCTATGTTTCTAGTGCATCGTCTATGGTGTCTTTGGAGTGCAGTGGGTGAATTGTATAGTGGTCTAAAATATTGGAGGCTGCACTAGGATCTAGACGTTCAAATTGTCCAGTTGTTGAGGAGTCCTAAATTATTTCGGTTGTTTCTCTCTGGTTTTCTTCAACGTTTATTTCCTTGTAGTATTCATTGTTTTCTTTAAGGTATTGCAAGGCTTCCCTAACTTTGCTTAAGTCCACTAGTTGCTGACAAATTATTTTGCCTTTAGTAGGTACACCTTTTACCAGGATAATCAAAGATTCTTATATTGGTCTTTGCACTCGTAGAGTGTCTACATTTCCTTTGCGATCTAATGGTAAATAAACTACTTTACCACAAATGCCTCTCAGTAATTCGGTGAGAGGCAATTTTCGGTTGAAGTCATATTATTGCTTGAAATGGGTGCACGGTTTGGATTATAATGCTCTCATACAAATTAAGCTGCTGCAGTGAGTTTGGCAGTGGAAATACTTACAAAGTATTACCGATTGCCTGTGAAGGCCTTTGGTTATTGTCAAGTTTTGCAGTGCAGTATGTGCACAGTATGGAGGTGTTCGTAATTTCGTATTTGTTTTCAGCTATAAGGTACAGAGCTAATTAAAACCATTGGGATTCCTCATTGCCTTCCATTTTCTGCATTATATCTATAGTTTTGGTGCTCTTTCTATAGAAAGTTCTACGACAACACACATACTTGGTTTGGCATTTCAGCAGATGTGCTTTTGAACTTTCATATTTCTTTTCTGTATGTGTGATATAAAATGTTGATAGTTGCAAGGTTGTCAGTACTGTTGTCTAAAAATGCTGGAGTTTGTAAGTGCTCTTCAGTTCCACAATATTTCCTTTGGATGTGCTCTATTTCTTCGAGCACTTGTTTGGCTGTACTGTGTAGGAGAATATCATGTAAATGTTGCAGTGCTAAAGCTTGACTTTTTGCATAGTACAGTTTGTAAACTAGATTTCTGACTGTTGAATGGTGGGTTGCTACCATTTTGATACGGTGGAAAGTGCTTTTGCAAGCAGGTCCAGAAATACAGGCTAAGGAATGTCCTCTTATTCCAGTGTAGTTGCGCACTGGACAGGAGTCCATAGTTTGTAGTATTTTTCTTTTTCTTTTGTCGTTGCCTTTGACATAGTGATTGAGGAATTGCTGCAAAGATTTGATTAAGCATTGGCAAACGTTATACATTGATGTTCAAGGCCATTTGTAGGTGAAGCGTGTTGCTTTGGTGGAATGGAGAGTGACGACCAAGTTTGATGGGGGATATTTCTGAAAGCAGTGTTTCCTCTTCCATTATGGTATTGTGTATCTTTTCATACCCTCATCCACTCTGATGTAAGGCAATTTGGTTGTTTGTATTATTCGTCATTGAAGTATGGCTCTGTGTTGGTGGTGTGACTCCACTCACCTGTACAGATGTGGCCCAAGGTATCTATGCTAATATTGCATTTGTTTCGAAGTAGTGCTTGCAATTTACTAATTAATCTTGTCGGTGGTTTCATTCTGTTAAAAATTACTATAAACAGTATTCATTTCACTATCATTGCACTGTCTACAAGAGCTTCCAGGATGACTTTTACGCAATAGGTTTTGAGGGTAGTGGGTGATTTCTGCCCTCTATTTAGAAGGTTCTGAAGGACTCTGTGGTGGAAATTTTTTGTGCTCTGTTAGCAGTAGTGCGTGTTGTATTGTTTTAAGTGGTTTTGTTTTCATTCTCACATTTTGACAGATGAACTACACTGCCTTTACTGGTAGATGCATCCTTAATGACTGCATTACCTCTTCTCGTTCAACTTTCTGTTGAAGTTCTGCTTGCATTGGATAGCTACTTTCTGTGTTTTTAGGTTGCGTGGCTCGATTTCTGCGTTGCATTCTACAGAGTTGCACTTTGGTAGGCATTGCGTAGTAGTTGTTGGCGAAGAAATGGAAGTGTGGGTGTGCACATTTTCAAATGTATATGTGTGGAATAGCAGGTCAATAGGAAGGTAGGCATATAAATGGAAGTGCGTCACTGTTATGGCGTCTAACTTTCAGTTGGGGACAGTATCTTACTATGTGGGGATTAGTCCAATGGTGGCGACAAACACTGAGCACATGTAGAGGTTCCAAGAGTAACAATGAAGTGCAAACTGATGGATTGCCACAAATCTATATGCTACAATACAATAGTGCACTCTTCTAGTAAGACATACAACACTATGATGGTATTGTACTTTGATGCTTGGCGAGAGTAGGTTTATTGCAGGTTGTATTTTGAAGTGCACACGCCAGTGGCTTTCCGGAGAGAGGTGGGTACTGCACCTGTATAAGAAGAGGAAAGTGGAAAGAAAATATGTTAGCTAATGCCATAGTGCTTACATTTCTACAATACATTCTTTACAACTATAGGGGGATGTCTTGGCATGAAAAGAAAGTGTGTGTGTGTGTGTGTGTGTGTGTGTGTGTGTGTGTGTGTGTGTGTGTGTGTGTGTGTGTGTGTGTGTGTGTGTGTGTGTGTGTGTGTGTGTGTGTGTGTGTGTGTGTGTGTGTGTGTGTGTGTGTGTGTGTGTGTGTGTGTGTGTGTATATATATATAAATAAATGGAAGGCTTATGATATGAATGGGTACTTGGGAGCATAAGCATGTTGGTTACGGGGGTAGGTGGGTTATTATTTGGGAGTGTATTGCAGGACGCTTTATTGAACACGTGTTTGTATTAGTGTAGGACTATTTACTTTCAAAATGCAGTACTTCGAATTGTGGAAGGATGAAAGAAAGGTGCGGAAACATGTACAGAGTGCAAAGCAGAATGTTTTTGTGTGTGCATTTGCATGTACTTCCCTGCATATGTATGCTTACTATATGAGTGGAGCCATTGCTTCCGGGCTTTAATTTCCTTATGCGCATTTATGAAGGTTACTGTCGTGAATGCACACTTTTTTTTTTTACTACTGTTGTAATCTATGAAGTGTGAAAGGTAAGTGGCAGGAAACTGTTGTTATGCTCGCAATGTATGCACATGGCTTCGTTTGGTGTGATACGCTGACTGATCCTTTTGTGTGCGACTTTTTACAAATTGGATAGGAGGTGCGTTAATGGGGGAAAGCATTGTAAAATTCACGGAACAAAAGAACAAAGTAACTGTTTGCATATACCAATGGCTGTTGCCACCACCTACCACTGTAGGAGCCATTTTATGGTAGGTGATGGGAGAAATAACAGTAGGAATTTTTAGTATGTTATGGAGATTCAGTGCAAGGTACCTTCTTGATACGAACTTCTTACACAGTGGCTAATGTACTGTACAAAAAGTAGTAATACCTACAAGGCATGGTGATGGGTAGCGATGCAGATGTATGTGGATGCAGAACTTGTAGATTGTTTTACAGTACTTTCCCGTGCACATGCTTTTGATTTACAGGACACGATTTACAGGACACTTGAACTCTGCGTGTTTAACGGTTGGTATGGACTGTTCAATAGAAGTGATAGCGTTACATGCTAAATTCTTGGATGCAATTAGTGGATGCGTATGTGACCGTTTAACAATAGCCAATGAGGGAGTGCTGGATAAAGACTACTGGAAAGATAAGAAGGACTGGTCCTGCTTTACTGGTGCGCGGCCCTCACGGTAGATGGGGAAAGCGCACGTGCTATATGCTGTTCTTCTTAATGTGCTTGTCATGGAAATGGGACTACAGATTATCGAATCAGGTGTATGTCTGCTTTTCTGTTCCATGATGGGATGTTCTTCTGTGTCCATGAGAACCTTAGTGCTTCTAGTGTGACGCTTGTCAGTTCCTTTCGTGTTACAAGGGACATTCCACTCATGGACCTCGGCATTCAGTTTGCCGACATTGACTCCTCCGGATCCAGTGATTTCGGGAGCGGGGTTTCCAAGTTATAGTGTTTGGAAGTTTTCCCGGCAGTACTAGAACTCTTTTCTCCACATTTTAAAGGCGACAGCACCATACATCCACTTGTTGGGACACTACTGATTCTAGCACGGGATCGTCTTTACACCCAAGGAGCGTCCACCTTTAAGGACACCTAATCTTTGTTGGGTGTTTCCTGGACAGACTGTTAAGCGCCACACTGAATACCTGTATCGGGGAGTATCCTGAACCATACCCTATACCTTTGACTGCCTGCCCTTTATCTAAACAGGCAGGACCTATTCATCATCCTACTCTAACTGAACCACAGAAGTTGCGATCCCCCACGAGCACCAGTAAAGGTGCTTTGAAACTGGCCCAGATCAAGTCTGTGAATCTATAGGAACTAGGTTTTTCCATCATAACCGTTTTCTCCTGATGAATGTTCGTTATTTGCGTTTGTGAACAGAAACATGTCGAGACAGCTCTCTGGATTGAAAAGAGATTTAATAATAGGTCATATTTAATAATATGACACACTAATCCAAATGGAGTTTGGTACACAGCAGGTTGTCCAAAGTGTACACTGTTTTCTTGAATTTGTATTATCTAGCATTGACTGCCTAATACGTATTCCTATGTTTTTTATGAAGTTTTGTAATTCTTGTTTTGTGGACCAACACATTTAATCAAGTTTGTTAACCATATTGATCTGTTATTATTAAACATTGGGTTGTAATTTTAAGTTGTGACTAGTCCCCCCTCTTTTCAGATTCTTGTGCACAGTACCTGTACCTCTAGCTCCATCTCCTATTTATATATTTTCATGCTGGTCAGTGGAGCTGATATTTTTTTCCCCCATATTGAAATGAATCTTCTGTTGCACAATGTAAAATGTATGTTGCAGACACTCGTGTAATAATGTAAGGAGGAAAAGCAGAGAGCAATCCCCAACAACTAACACACAAAAAGGTGTTTCTTTACACGTCGCTTTACAAAAAATAAACACTTTCCACAACTACCAACAAAGCGCCCATTTTCTATTATGCTTCAAATGCGTTTGCGTAGTCCCCCACACAGCCCAAAATGTCAGCGAAAGCGGCACCATTTGGAGGTGCGCACGTGCTACATCCGGGACTTTTCAGGGTGGCTGCAATGGAAATGGGACTGTGCAGGAGTTGGGATTGGTCAATACGATTTCCTGGGTGTGGTGTGTAGCAACAGATTGTGCCAGAACGTCTGTTTGCAAATAGGAGTGGAGATGGCTACGGGCATGGCTGTGCCGTTCAGTAGGCTGGCTATATGGCTTTTGGGCGACTCCTGGATACAAGTTTACGCAGAACGCTGTGCACTGGCAGCACACCTTGGGTTGCATAATGTCCATGTGCACTGGTACGGAATACGTGCAATGAAGTGGCTCCATGTGGCTCCTCTTTGTACCAGTTTGGTGACACTCGCGCCTCCGGACATTATTGTTCATTGAGGGACCACTTTAGGACTTGTTAGCGGCATCTCACTGCAGCTTGCGACGAGGGAGACATTTCAACAACTCCTGGAAATGTTCCAAAAGTTGCACAACATTTTTTCTCACATTGCCCACAGACCGATGTGGCTGCGCTCTTCCTCGTGTGGGCCACAAATGGAGAAAGCGTAGCGCAATGTGAACAATGCTGTTTGCGCTTTTTTGCGAGACATTGGCATGTTCTCCTTCCACAATAAAAACATTACGTTTCGTAGTAGCAACATTTTTCATTCAGATGGAGTTCATCTGACTGATGCTGGCAATGAGCCGTTTCTGCATAATATCCAAAATGCAGTGCAGCGTTTCCTGCAAGTTTAGCAAGCATTTTCCGTGTGGGTGTTCACCACTTCCAACGTTGCAAACACAAACAGCACAAAAAGGCTCTTTTCAGAGCCACCACTTTGTTTTGCGAATGCGTACAATGTTTGTTCGCCAATTGTTGACAATCCTGTATTTGGCGGTCATAGGCTGCGACACCGCCTGCATGCTTTCATTCAAATTCTATTTTTGAACATTGCAAGGTGGCTCTGAAAAGAGCCTTTTTGTTCCCCCCACTCCCTTCTGACTGTGTAGCATTTTTCCTGTTATAAGACACGCCAGAGAAGGACAGGAATGTAAGAGAGCTTTGGCAAAGGGTACCACCCACAGAGATAAGAAATTGCACGTGGAGAGCAGAAGATGTGGGGCAAACTTCACTTGGGTAGGGGGGCACTCTGTCATGCTCCTGCAACGAAGCCTCAAAAGCACTTCGAAATTGTTCCCCCCCTGCACAATACTGCTTTGCAGTACATGCACAATACAGTGACCTTTGAAAGGTACGGGTCTGTTGCAGTGCCTATGACCTGCAAGGTTGTTTGCTGGACGGCCATAGCTGTACAAGCCAGGTTTTCTGCGACTACTCAGTGCATTGTATCTGGTTTGCACAACATTTTGTCACATCTCCAACAGTGCTAAATAGTTTCCACACCCACGACTCAAGCTGGCTGCAGGCAACGGGGATTCCCCCTATTTTATCCTCGTTTCCTTTTTGATGTCCCTCCACATTATGACACCTGTTCCCTTGCTCAGGACCTTCAGAAGGAGGTGTTGGTGGTGAGAGTGTGGGTGCTCCTGAGTCAAAGGTAGTAGCAGAAGCTCTGGTGGCCTTTGCTTTGAGAGGTACTTTGTAGGCACAGAATTGGCAAGAAAGCAATTTCTGCACGAGCCAATGTGCACCGTTGCTCTTCTCTGGAAAGCTAAACACGGATTGCAGCGCAGTTGTGGAGCATGTGCAACCGCAAAGTGGCGCTAAATCTTTCCCTACAATAACTTAGAGTGTAGGACCTCTGTAAGGGTGCACTCTCACTGTAACACTCCATACATTGCAGAAACTTGTCCTTTTTCGGTGTGCACGTATCCGGATCGTGTTCGCCAAATGAAGGCCCATGCCCAGCATGGTTCTGTTACCATGGTGACGTCGCCATTGTTCTCCATTTGGACGCCTGTCTGCTGGACGCATATTGGCCGTAATACTTTGTGGCCACATGCATAGCTCTCCTACAAATACCCTTGGCATCCTGCACTACTTAAATGTAAGGCACACGTGCACAGAACATTTCTACATAAGCTTGGTGTGTGCATGATACAGTAGTTGGAATGTTTACGTGCAAAGGTACTCGCAGGACGTGGGTGCGCACTTCCACCTACATCATCTTGACCAGGGGTGGTGTTGCCAGGCGTTACAGGACGAGATACGCATGTGCGAAGTTGTGTGACCGATAAACGTACGGTCCTACAACTATATACAGGCGGATCTGTACATGCAAACATGCGGCCCGTAGTGGCGTCCTACGGATGCCTCCATTGTAATTGCGCAGAGGGCAGCCAGGTGCGGCGGTCGTACGACTCTTCCATTTCCCTCACTTGCAATCACCCCCACCGGTGCTGTGCCCATCACAGTTACAATGGGCTTCTTAAAACAAAAGGAAAAGGCACATATAAATTCTGTAAGAATTTACTTATCTATATTTATTAGCACACATTCATAGCCACTATTCGGAAAGGGAAGGGGGACCAGAAACAGGTACATATACTGGGGATTTCGGCATTTCTACAAGTTGGTGGTGAGGGAAAGAAGGGATTGAGGTCTCATCAAAGCGTCTCTCATGACATGCAATTTGCAGGGGTGGGTGGCTGGAAAATGGGGACGGGGGCCAGGTGGGGAAGTGGTATCTTATTTTCTGCATAATATGTTCTTCTACAAAAAATGTCAAGGCAGCAAATTTGTTCAGCAATTCATCCATTTTGGCATCCAGGCGGTCTACTTTTATATTTACAACGTTTCCTTCAGTTTCGGTGCCTGTATGTGTAACGCTCACCTGATATCCACGGTGACGCCACTCAGCCCTGGTTGAACCACTCGCACTCTTGAACCCCTCCCTTGGAATTTGTTCAGCCAAGGATTGGGCCTGCAATACAGGGATATCAGATTTAAAATGTAACTCTCTTGTTGCTTGGCTCCCGCCTCCCTTGGGAACCAAACCTTCCCCTTAAGCCTGCTCCTCACCTTGCTTTTTTGTATGATGCGCTCTCCGTCCTGCTTCTCAGTGCTGGGGCGCGTAGCTGGTGTGGGCGCTTCGTGACCTAATTGCTTCACTGGTGCGGGCCCTGTTCGAGTCCAGACATGCTGTGACTCCAGTTCGTTAAGGTAAGTTTGCTGGGTTTTATTACAGTCTTGATAATCTGTCCTCCTTTCTTTCTCTTGTCCCTTAATAATGTCTCTTCCTCTAGGTGTAGGAAGAGGTTATTGGTGTTGTCGTGCTGATTGGGGTTGAGTCCGAGGCGGTGAGTGAATGCGCGATGGGCAGAGCTATTCGTTCTTGTGCTGACCGATGTCTCCCCTCTTTCTTGTAGGCTGCTGTAATGTCCCAGAATGGATGCTGACCGGGAGAGCACTAGGCGGTGAGTGAATGCGCAGTACACACCACCTTCTTGTCTTCTCATGTACTAACTTGCGTTTCCTCTCTTTTGTAGGTCGTGAGGTTCCGGAACGGATGCTGACCGAGAGCGGCTCGAATTCAGGTAAGCGTCTGATGGTTCTTGCCGTTTCTGAATTAAAATATGTAAACGCTTACTAATGCCGTTTTCGCTCTCTTCTTTCCAGGTTGCGGTGTTCCGGAGATGGATGCGGCGTCGAGATGCTGTGTTCACTGGACCGGGCAAGCGATGGATTGCGAACAGGATACTACTCACAGGTAAGTGTCGTACTAAAGATGTTCTTGTTCTTTCAGGTACGCAGCTCCAGGAAGGCAGGCAAGGAACTCGGGAGACCGAGCTGAACATGGTGAGTATCACGCTGCTAACTGCAGAGTAACGCGAAGCGCGTTCCTCTGCCTGGGCGTGGCTTATATAGTCCCAGGTATTCCAAGGGCTGACCACCCCCAAAACACTAGACCGCATAGCACAGTTCTTGGAACGGAGCCATGTGGGCGCTTCCATGTTACACAAAAGCTCATTAAAAAGTCCCGGTCCCCTGTCATCCTCACATTGAGTAGGCGCCAGGACTGACTCCAGGAGAGTCTTTGATGAGATGGCGAGGCCTTTAAGGCCATAATGGGGAATCGTAGCCTGGCTCCAGTGACTTGCCTATGAGGGTTAGGGGCAGGGATCATGACAGTATGTTGCTGTGGAAAAGGTGCTGCTTCTGGTGTGCTCTTGTATTTCCGTATGTTATGTTAAAGAAAAACAAAACGTGTTTAGTATACATGAAGCAATATATTGTAATTAGGGTTAATTTTGACACTGCGTTCCCTACCTATGGGGTTACTATGGTCACTCATTTCGTCATGCAGGAAATTCTCCGCCATTCATTATAGGGTGCGAGCCCTTGCAGTAACTCTTTCCCTTTTCACACTGAGGCGGGTAGCAATGGGGTCACGTCCCGACTGATTTCTACATGCGGAAAATTCTCTTCCAGCCATTCTAGGGTGTTAGCCATTGCTGCGCACAAACAGAAAACATCATGCTTTCCTACTATTGTACACTACCTTACCTGTGCAATTATAACAAACTTGTGTACTTAGCACTTTGCACTGATGTTCTGCTCTCAGTAGTTGGCATCTCTGCCGCTGCCTCTTCGTCCTTTGTTGGAATTTGAAGCAGGTGTGCGGTAAGATTGATGAAAGCAAACGTTACTTCTCTTGTTGGTGCATTCCATTATGCTGCATACCCTATGCCTTTGTGCGGTTTGTTGCGAAATTACACTTTGTACAGCTACTGCTGTTTCTATATGTTTTTTTGTCTTAGCTGCATGGTAACACTTTGTATGACCACCCCTCCCTTTCTCAGCAAGTTGGACTCCACCCGATGTCCGCGAACAGACCCACTGTGCGCAACCTCTGTGGCTATTAGTATAGAGCCACCGGCTTCAGTATGCTCTACAATACATCTATACAAACTAAGAGTATCCTGTTAAAAACCTACGGTATTCGGTGAAAAAAACATTATTAAAGAGACGTTATGGTTAAGTTGCGCTACTAAAACTCCATCACCTTTACTGAAAAAAGTATGATAAAGGAACGTTATGGTTAAAGTGCCCTTCTAAAAACCTATGGAATTCACTAACAAAAAACATTGTTAAAAAGGGACGTTATGGTTAAGTTGCACTACTATAAACCCTATGAAATTCAATAAAAAAACGTTGTTACAGGGACGTTATGGTTACAGGTAAAACAGAAAACCCACAGAAATTCGCCAGTTATGGTAAGCTAAGCAAGCATAACTCGCGCTACCACTGTGCACTGCAAGGACTAACACCTATGACATCCAAGATGACATCACAAATGTCATTGATGACATCATTTGTGTATTTAGTTTTCATGAAAAGCCTCCACAAGGGATTGTCATTGTAATGTTGGCAGAAAACTATTAGACATCATTGGAAGATCTATCATGACATAAATAGTTCATTAACCAATGCATTCCTATAAAAAAATCCATTGCATTACAGAGTTCTTCCCAGTACATGACCCAACTCATGTAGAAACGTAGGCATTGTCTGCAGCATGCATCATAGAAGTGCAATATTCAAAATCTTTCCATGTTGGTTAGTTAAATGATGCATGCTTTTGTTTAACAGTTTTGCCTAATGTGAAACATGTAATAAGTAGCTAATAATGCCTCACTTACTACATAAGTGTACTACAATACACAAAACAAAGACCACAACGCATACAAATATGAGCATATACAGGGAAAGTAAAGTACGCAAAAAAAAGTGTTCATAACCTAACTGATTATCTTCATGTACAGAAATGATTGCTGTCTTTCAGACTGCCTTCTTCCCCTATGTATATGTATCATATGATGTGACTGGCCCCTAAGGAAAGTAGTGCAAGGTCAACAAACGTAGTACCTTTTCAATTTTTAGTTCTGGACTCCCAGTGAAGAAAAGCACCCGGTGTACATATGTGACTGAATAAAAAAAGAGCGAGCTACACGTGTGATGTCATGGGTGTTAGTCATTGCTATGCACAGTGGTAGCACGAGTCATGTAAATTCTCTCTCCCCGTCTCCCTCCCTCCCTCCCTCCCTCCCTCTTCCCCCCCACCCACCTCTACAGGATCTCAGACAGATTTCTCATTAATGCCAAGTACTTGTTCATTTTTTATTCTCAAACAGCTGATTTTCTGGTTTGCTCTATGAACGTGGCCACTTCCACCCTTCACCCTCTTCAAGACAAATTGCAGGTCATTCTTGGAGAGGTCTACAGAGTCTTTCATAGGGATATGACCTGCTTTCAGGTTCTAGCATCGATTGTTCCGCTTTGCTTGGATTTCACTCAAACGGTCTTCATGGGTCCTCTTCACTATCACACCTTACAATGCCTCATGGCTCATCAAATGCACTTTGGCTATGCTACTTCGATCCCATCTCTTTTTGTCACAATGAAAAGGTTGAGTTTTTCCTGGTATACTCAAAACATTGCAGGCTTGAACGTCGAAGCAATCTTATTTGTTCACTCTCTTCCCTGATGCAGTGATTCAGTGGGATGCCAGCCCCATAAGCTGGTGCATTTGGGTGGGTATTGGGGTGGGAGAGGGGTGCGAGTGGTGTCCACATTTCCACAAGTAGGAAGCAGTGTTTACTTGAAGATCGCTGCACATCAACTGTCAAAAACATCTCAACTGTCAAAAACTCCATCATCAAGAGCTTAAGCAAAGAGAAAGGGGGTCAACTCCTGTTCTGCTGCGAATGAACATCATCTCAGTGGTACAGTAGATCAACATACTGGAGAGGTACACTCTCCACATTTTCTGTGAATTGGGTCCAGGACTTTTGGCCCTACTGCCTTCAGAAACAGATTGATGTCCCTGCAGAAGTTCTTCCAAGGATTCAAAAACAGAGCAGCAAACTAGTAATCCTGCCATCTTCATAACTTCGGCAACTGGAAACTATATCCTTGCATGTTCCAATCTCTTCAGGATAGGTGGGGACTGCACCTCTTTACCCCTCATCTGTAATCAGCAATATTACAATTCTGCCCAGAACTAGACGCTCAAGTGATAGGTGTCTTTCTCCAGAACTGGTCCTTTGGTGTTTTGCATTTGACTGCACCATTTGCAATGATTTCCAGAATGCTTCACCAATTTCAGAATGGTCTGTTGATTCTTGCAGCCCCTCTCTGTGGCTGATGCAGCCTTGCTTTCATGCTCTTCTGGAACTCTTAGGGTTCTCCTATTTAGGTTGCCCAATTTCCACATTTTCTGACAAATCCACTAGTCCACCGACATCCTCAAGGGATTTCACCCTTATTCTGAGGCCAAAGCCAATTTCTGGCCTCTTGCAAACATGCTGGGCTTTTTCCAGAAGGCGTGCCATCTCTTCCGCTTCTGGAAACTCTTGAGCCTAAGGTACATCAAGACATTCTAGACTTTCCTGGTCCTTTTTGGTAGCCGAGGGCAAGTGCTACAGGAAGGTTAATGTTTTCCACTCTGTCTACTGGGGAATGTCTTCTCATCTGCAGGCCAGTTTGAGCTGGTTCTGTCCCTCCATCCTGGCCTGGCCTGGTGTGGCAAGTGCCCCTCTACGCCCCCTCCGTGCACCCACTTCATTTTTGGTTCCTTCTTTTTTGCTGCCTTTTCTTCTGCGCTTCCTGTACCCGGCTTACCTCCCCTGTCCTCTTCCCCATCCTCCTCTTGCCTCCCTTGCCCGCGATTGGTGGCTTCCCCTAAGAACGCTAAACTTGTCTTCTACACTGAGACCAGGACGGTTCGTCTCATCTGCAGGCCGTGTGAACAGGTCCTGTCCCTTCGTCCTGGCCTAGTGAGGTAAGGGCCGCTCAGTGCACCCACTCCATTTTTATTTCCCCCTTTTTGCTGACTTTTCTTTTTTCCTCTGCTCTCCGTACCTAGCTTCCCTCCCTGACCCCTCCCCTCCACTGTGCTCTTCCCGCCCAAATCCAGTCTCCCATGCCCATGACTGGTGGCTTCCCTTAAAGGAAGCTGCCCTTTTAACAGAGGTCCCCATGGCAGCCTTGCCCGGGCAGCCAAGAGAGGCAAAAGGAAGCTCCCTTCTGGACAGCTCACTCCGTTTTCCCCTGTTCAGCCTTGAGTGCCGAGTGAGACCACCTACAGCAACAGACAGGTTAGGTGGTCTGGGTAGCGAGTACAGCCATTACTGTACTGCAGTCAAACCACACCACTTCATTAACTTCTAATACTTTATTAAGGGCAGGGATTGCCCTTTAGCTGTATTTTGGGAGTAGGAAATGTGTTACACTTAACTGTAATAGAAACTCACTGTTCTAGAAACTCACTGTTCTAGAAACTCACCCTCAAACTCTAAACTAAACATAACCCTACCTCACCACACACTGCACACATTTCACAACACTTAACATGAAACCACACACAAAGCGCCCATGCACAATCATACCCCAACACCACACAACGGCTACCAACCAAAAATACACCAACGCTCAATGACTGTTTTTTCTTAACTGAAGCTACCAACAGCACATCAAAGCACTTTTGCTATTCTCTTTCAATCCCACCAACAACCCCCCTGACCAAGCCTCCTTCTATTGCCGATCCGCCAGAGCACCAAGAGACCACGCAAGTGGCAGCAGTGAACAGTACAAGACCACATAACATAACGTATGTCCAGTCGAGTTTGCAATGTCATAATGGACACTTTTCCTCTAGACAAACGCCTCATGTGGGATAAAAAGTTGCAATGTTCTTTGGTTCTCAAATATCTCTCTCTGATGTTAACATGGTTCTTGACTTTCTATCAGATTAGCCTGAGAATAGTGCCTTTTTTTTAGAAACAGATTTCTGCTCAACTAACCATGCTCCTATGTTTGGTATTTTTTCCAATCAGGTTTTCAACATTAAGGCCTTGGATGTCAATACATGTTTCACTTTAATTGTTTCAAAATACAAAAGTTAATTTATGCTAAATCAATAATTCATAGATGAACAGTAAATTCATACAACATAAAAGTTAAATCAACAAAAATACTCCTTCTCAATTCATCTCTTCCGTATAATGAATTGAGAAGGAGTATTTTTGTTGATTTAACTTATGTTGTATGAATTTACTGTTCATCTATGAATTATTGATTTAGCATAACTTTACTTTTGTATTTTGAAACAATTAAATTGTTTTTCTTACGGTTCTAAAAAACTTAAAGAAAAAGAGAGGTAGGGGTTATCATAACCTCATGAGAGTGACTGGGTTATTCATCAGTGAGTCTGATGAATTGTGATCATTCTGATTTATTTCCTCTGTAGTAAGGGGTGGACCCAGGGCACCTGAAGTCATATGGGAATATTTAGATTACTTTATATCTATTTTGAATTAAAGATTATTAGTGCACCCTAGTCAAACTTTTTTGAATTTTTATTTATTTATTTAACATTTATAAAGCGCTCACACAGCCCGCAGGCATCGAGGCGCTGTTACAGGGATTGTTTGTTTTTTCTTAGTTGCGTAATTGGTTTTTTTTTTTCTCTTAGTTGCTTATTTATAACGCGCTTAAACACCCAGAGGTTTTTAAGCGCGGACCCGGGGATCGAACCTGTTGTTGCTTCGTGTCGTCCTGCTTCCAAGACGCGCACGCTGCCGCTGAGCTATCCTCCCGGGACATCATAATAATAAATGTTTCACCCCTTAAGGGTTAGCTTTTAGATTTCATATTTAACTCCTTACCACTCTAATACTGTATTTTATCTAGTTCTTCCTCAAAAATCCTAAAAATTGTGTATTGCACAATGTGTCTGGTTTTTTGAAAGTCGAACTGCTACAGGAAAATTACTCTGCCCATGATTATTTCTACTTACACTTGTATTTTCTTTCAGTTCACGACATAACTGCCCAGTAAGAATGGGTGATTCTGATCAGGGCGGTTGGAAGATCAATGTTCCTTTTTTCTTGTTTGGATAATCCTGTGTTCAATACTGAAAGGAACAGATGCACAGAGAGGCAGTCATTTCGAACAGAATCCAGGACACTTAAACCAGGGGGTTCTGGGAATGGTTCAAACCAGAAGAAAGACTTACAGACTATAGAGGATACCCCATTTTCAGTCTCTCAGACAAGCCCTAGAGTACAGGTCTTTAACCTGCAGCTCTCAAGATTGTGTATGAATTGGTCAGGTCTAACTAATATTAGTTTGAAAGAGCAACATTCAACCTGGCCAATTCATAAACACCACCACTAACTGATAAGAGTGTTGATTTACAAAGTCAATAACCAGGCTAGAACCTTAACGCACATATACTATCTCAGTGAATATTAGGACTGAGGAATATTATACACAGAAATCCGTGTCTCAATGTAAATGATGGATGCTGAATACTAAATATTAGCCTTGGGAAATCCAAGATTGTTAATGGAAATGAGTGCCTAAACTCAATGTCAGCTTTGAGAAAGACCAAGAAGGTCAAAACATGCATTGGCTAGGGCTAGAACATGCACATGGGCAGTAAATGTATTCTGTGGCCATTACTTGATATGATTGTAAATAAATCTTCAATTGTATATTAATTGTACTAGTGCAATTTTTCAGGTTGACCCTAGTTTTCATTTTTTATCTTGGTATAGGCTTAGGACAATACATATGTGAACCAGATTTGAAGCTACTCGCATATACTTTCTAGACGAAGAAATGTACCCGGGTGCACACATATCCTGTTTTGACCTCATATTGTATTACTATCATTTCATTAAACGCCATAAAACAGACAGGCGCGGAACATGCTAGATTACCTAATCCGATGAGAGGTCTATTATACTTTTCTTTGTTTGCTGATACAGCCAGAGGGATGGCAATTTGGATAGCGCTGACAGTTCGATTCGAATTACAAAGACAATTCTGATGACTCTGGCAGATTTATTGAGATTACTGGCCAGCTGAATAGTATAGGGATGTTCTTCCAGAGCACTTATGCATCCAATAGAGATGACCTGTTTTTTTTGACATAATGGATATTGCTATACCAAATCGGTAACATGCTCATTTGGGGAGGTGATTTCAGTGCATGCTGGACACAAACCTGGTTAGCGCCAGGAAAACAGGCAGTCCCCCAGGGGCAGCTTCCAGAAAGTTACTACAAGCCCTCGATAAGTGTCAATTGATAGATACTTGGAAAGATCACCACCCTGAGGAAGTCGGTTACTCTTATTGATATTTATGAGTAACGTACCTGCACATAGCGTGAGACAGGTAGTCTTCTTAGAAAAGTCAATATCTGATAACTCCCAGCTGAAGATGCTGATGGATTGGGGCACGGGGGGGGGGGGGGGCTCTAGCTCTCCACTGCAATGAACAATATAAACCTCAGCCTTGCTGGATGTGGCGTAAAGGCACATGATAGAGGAGATCTGAACATTTTTTGATCAGAACAGATGTACAGTAGACTTAAGTGGGACGCTTTGGGAGGCCTTCAAGGTCACAATCCAGGGGTTGTTAATGTCCAAGACCTGGGGAGTGAGGTGCATGTTAAATAAGGAAATAACATAACTAGAGAAGCAAATACAGGAACTACATGCCCTACACCACACAGACCCAGCAGTTCCCGCTCGACTAGCACAAACACAGATGAAGTTGAATATGGCTCAAGCACGGCTAAGTAATTTTGAACACAGTGAATATATCAAATACCAGCATGAATATGGGGTAAAGCCAGAAAATCCTAGCATGGATGACATCATAAACACGGGAAAGAAACCCATCACCCGCATTGACGTGCTTCAGGGACTGTTATACAAGACCCGCGGACAATAAATAAGATATTTGCAGGGTATTACTCTCATTTAGATAACCATAGTTGTGGAGTGGATGCGACATTAAACACAGACTACTGGCAGAAGTAAAGTTGCTGCGCTTGACCCGATCTGACTATCTGGCCGTAGATAGCCCCAGGGTTTGAAATTGAACCAGGAGCTACCAGAGATGTTCCTTTAACGTTTTGTCCATTTTGTATGAACCATTGTGTTGAAATGTGTATCAGATGTGTTCTAATTCTGCTTTAACATTCTCAAATACTCAAGATTAATGTCACATTTTCATGTTTGGAAGGTACCAGTTGGCCATAGGAGCCGAACATAGCTCCTGGTAGCTTGGGAGTGGTTAACAACAACAGGATACTCAGGAACCACTCCAGAGCCAGGGTTATCAAAAGGTAAATCTTCTTTAATTGTTACGGCATAAGTAGGAAAGGTGAGATAGGAGATAAGGTGATGCGCTTCTGCTTCCCTTGGCCCTCTCCCTGCTAGTCCCTAATGGTCAATCCTGGAACCCTCACACTCACCCCATTCCAGGCCTCACACGAACACTCCAAGCTCCACTGCCCACCCACACAGACACACAGCTCACATACCACTAGAATAAAGCTAGGCACTACATTACAACAAATAGCTCCCAACTCCCCTCAATTTCGAACCGGGTAACCACACAAAAGTTTCAATGGCCAATTTCGATTCTTTCAGAGGGCAAATCTCTGTGACCGGACAGTCTGTTGAATTTTACACTACTGATCCCATACTTACATGATATGTACATGGAGACCCTACATAGCAGCCGGGAAATTACCACCTTCTCTGATGGAGGCAATGATTATATTGCTGCTAAAACCAGGCAAATCAGAAACTAAGGGGATAAACACAGATGCGAAGAACATTAGTAAGATCCTTGAGGGGAGAATTGGCCAACATAAATCAGGCAGGATTCATAGCGGGGAGGAACACCTCTCTTAGCCTGCACAGACTATTTTTGATGCTTGATAGGGTCAATTGATTACACACTAGTAAGTCTGAATGCTGAAAAAACTTTTGCATCTATTCACTGGGGTATGCTGCACTGCAGAAATATGGGTTCGGGCCAAGGGTACGCAAGTGGATCACACTACTTTACAACAACCCAGTAGCCAGAATCAGGACCAATGACATCACTTCAGAGTCGATTAATATAGGCAGACGGATGAGGCAGGAATGTTGCACTTCACAGTTGCTATTCGCCCTTGTTATAGAGCCTTTGGCACGCAGCCTTAGAACAAAGCTTATGTCCCAGCTCTGCCCCGCCACACTACCATTTGGGCAAGAGATGTTACAAACTGAGACAGCCTTACCAACTCATAAACATAGGGGTGATTGAGAAAATGCGTTAAACGTAGCTCCATGAAACAATATACTTAACCAAAGTGAATGTACATGCAATCTGCCATAAATTAATAGTTAGGTTGTGCAACACAAGTCGGGACTAAAAGAAGTTTGTAGAAGGCACAAATAGTGTGCAGTATAAATAGTTACACACCGTATAGAAGAACAGGTGGTTCCTGAATACCCAGATAGGGACTGACTACACGACTAGGGCAGTTGGACTATAAGTAGATAAGATGCCGAATACACAGGCAGGGGAAACCATTGTATGGCAAACATACAAGATGAATAGCCGTGGTTATAGGTCGCCAATATGGAGAAATGAAGACAGCGGTGCAGCCATTTTCCTGAAGCAAAGGCTGCAGTAGACCTTAGAATTAGCAAGGCCTCGGACCCCAAGATGCTGAATGTACAAAAACATGTGTATTCTAGAAACTCATACAGAACAGACGTTCCAAAAAAGACATCTACATGCAGAACAGGACTGACAATTCCCATTACAGAAAGGTAGTGGACTAGCATAATATATTCCTTGGCCACAGGCAGAAACAAATCATTTGATTTGTAAATTACCACTGTTCACAGCAGGGGCAGGGAAGTGGATTTAAGAGTTAGAAAGAGAAACTGACGGCATACCTTTAGCAGTAGGAGATATGAAAAGCTTGTTAGCTGCTTTATTTGGTGAACAATCCGATGGATTCAGATTTGGAAGCGGGCAGGGTATTTCGGGGTGACAGCACCAAACTGGACAGTGCCCCTTTCAACAATTGTCGAGCAGACGTTTGGAGGGCATTTAAGAGTGCAATCCCCAGACTCATCAGACATTAGTGTGATCAGGACATGAAAAATGGGGGCAGACAAAGACTCTGCTGCTATTATACAGGAGAAATGGTGTTCAAAGACAAGGGGAAAGTTGGGACAAAAATATAAAAAAAATTTAAATCACATTTTGTGTTAGGGACTCGCCGAAAAAGTACAAAGGCAACAAAAGAAAAAAGTGGGGATTGATGCAAAGCCATGGCCAGAGATTCAATCGATCATTGTTCATCATTGCCAATTAAAACAAGAAAAAGACAGAAAGACGATTGAAGAAAGGAAAATAGAGGAAGCAAAGTTGGTACACAAGAAACTGTCACAATTGGCAGTAGAAGGAGCTGTATTAACAAATGTGGTGGAGAACCACAGCCTCCAGGAAGCACAGCAGATGCAGCCAGGGTCAAATGGAAACTTTGTATTAATAGGGGGATATCATTATAAACCCCGGGGGAAAGGGTTTGCACCCAGAGGCATAGGGTTTGCATTTCAAGCACTACAGGTATTTTATTTATTTGCATTTTTGCATTTTTTTGCATTCATATGAGAGTTTAATGGAGGGCAACCACGATTCGGAGGACCTTCCAGCACAGTGCTAGACATGCAGGAAACTAGGACATTTCATGGTTTTCAGAAGTAGGGGAGGAAAGCAACAACAACAACAAAAAAAAAACTGGCAGCAATTCAGCCCAAGAGGGGGGTCAGCATACCCACCGCTGTATAGATCTGCACCGCAAATGTAACGTCCAAGATTACACACAGTATCGGCAAACGCAGGCGCCAGCCATGAATGCTGCAAGTACAGCAAGCAATGCAGCCACAAATCCAATAACCACAACAGGTGGTACAATCTCAGATATAGCAAGCACACGTACCACAGAATGCAGTAGTACAGTGGATGCAAACATATTGCAGCAAACACCGCCAACACCCATGTATGGCGTGTGACAGTGGTGGGAGGGAATCCCTTTACTGGAACAGGACTGAGCATTTTTCCACAACAGGACAGCCCACAGAGCGGCTTGATGTGTCCAATTTGATTGATTACCCCGAACCCACAAGAGGTACCAAGAGTCAGGGTGACAAGACTATTCCCTTCCGAGTTGATACAGGCGGGGGGGCGACAAGATCCTGTGTTGGAGAACAAAAGTTCCCAATGTCGGGAATATCAATGGATGCACAAGGATTCTCTGGGGCGACGGCAACAGTTCCTTTTACAAACAAATTGCCCATAACGATAGGAGTACACAAGATGGCTATGCCATTATTATATTCTCGGAAGACACCAGTTAACATATTGCGGAGAGACTTTATGAGTAAGTTAAACATGACGATTTCCATCACTGAGGATGGGATAATGTGTTCAACACCAAGTATACATTATGTGAATGCTCGCAAGTTCATCACAGCATTTTATGGTCTGAAAGCACAGAGGGGTGCCATTGAAACCAGAAGTATTCCTTTATGGAATATAAATATTATTGACATGGCTTCCACGAATACAGGACAAATTGTCGAGACTGCCCACAGAACCTTTGTTCAGACCAGAGATACCCACAGACGTGGAGGAACGGAAAATTATTACGATTGAATTAGAAGCAGCAATAGTAGGAGAACAGAAGGATACTACACAGAGTTGATGACAGAGGAGTAATGTGGAGCACAGTGATAGCGCTTGACTTGACACAGACTTACTGACTTGACAAACTATTTGAAGATGATTCAGATGAGTGTTTGTTGATGTCTGCATTACATACCAGTTGCAGATAGAGTACAGAGAGGTTCCCAAATTATACGGATGCTGGGAAAAGTACCATCATTCTTGCAGGAAGATTTGGTACACGTGCAGAGTTCATTATGGACCAGCAGTCCATATGAAGGGATAGACGCAGTCAAAGTAAAACTGAAAATATTTGCCATTAGTAAAACAGTATCCCATGTCAAAAGATGCTGATGAGGGCATCTGTGAGACTATTGCTGCATTAGTGCAACAAGGTATATTAGTGTCTTCAGAACTGCCATGCAATATGGTGGTGTACCCAGTAAAAAAGGCAAAAGGGGTCTCGGAGATTTCTACAGGACTTACGCCCTCTGCAAAATATTTTTGAGGCAGAATTTCCGCTGGTGCCAAATCCAGCACCGATATTGTGCAACATACTACCTAAAGCCCAATATTTTATAGGGATTTGACCAGAAAAATGCACTCTTTTCCATCCCCCTTACATGAAGATTTACAATATTTGACCGTGTTTACCTATCGCAGAATCAGAATACAGCACTGCTGCCTCCCACTGGGCTATAGTGAGTCCACCAGTGTCTTTAAATCGAGTGCTGCAGATGGACTTGGGAAATGTCCAAACTGACAGCATGGTAATAAAGCGGGTTGACGACTTTTTAGTTTGCAGTGCTACAGAGGAAGAGTGTAGGAAGGACTCAGTGAAACTATAGACAGCAGTGGCTGAAAAAGGGTACATTTTGGACAAAGATAAAATGCAATATTGTCAGGAAGTAGTATTGTATTTGGGCCAGGTAATATGAAAAGAGCCTCACCACCTGAGAGAGTAGAAGCTATTACCAATATACCCCAGGCCAAATACAGTAAAGGAGTTACAGCAGTTTCTAGGACTCTGCAACTATTGTCACGTATGGGTCTTTGACTACAGGAAATACCTTTGGCCTCTTTGAGAAGGTCTGAAAGAAGCAAGACAAAAAGTGACTTTGCAGGGACCAGTGAGATGATAGATGCCTTCGATGAATTAAAAGAACTAATAAGTACAGCTCCTGTGTCAGGGATACCAGATTACAAACATGATTTGTTCCCATATTCCCATTCAAGCGAATTTGTAATGACGGCTTTCCTTCCACAAAATACTTTGATGGGATACAAGCCACTGGCATTCTACAGCGGGATCTTAAACCCAGTAATGAGGGGTCAATAACCATTTGAGCAAGCATTGGCTGCAGCAGCCTTTCCAATTGAAAAGTTGGCCAATATAACAATGGGCTGTTCAGTGACAAATGTTGAACATGCTCTTTTTGCCATCCTTGAAAGCCCAAAAGCACACCGATTATGCAGAGCGCATCCAGCTTTGAGGTCATAATATCTAACCCATTAGAATTGTGAGGTGTTGCATCATGAACCCTGCAAGGTTCATAGCAGAGCCAGTGGAGGGAGACCATGTACATGACTGTATGTCCTAAACTGATTATTACAGTTATGTGCCCCATGTCAAGAAGAATGCCCTAGGAGGGGGGGGATAATTCTGTTCATTGATGATCGATCAAAGTGGCGTAGAAAGACAGTGGGTCAGCAGTGGTAAGAGCAGAAGACAGCGGGAGGTTTTAAATAATGAAAAGTGCAAGATTACGAGCACAGCTCTCAGTGGAAGCGGCAGAATTAGTGGCCATGATTTTAGCGCTCGAAGCGCCGAAGAATGAGGCGGTAATGGTGTATTCAGAGTCTGCCTACGTGACGTCAACAGTACAATTAGGACTGTCACATTGGAAAAGGAGGGGCTTCCAGCAAGCTGAGGGCACACTAGTACAGCATGAGCTATTGTCAGAAAGGCTATTAGATGCACTTGAATGTCCATCGCGATGGCAAGTGTGCAGCGCAAACAAGAGGGACAGACCGGATATCTGGCAGCAACAAAGCTGCGGACGCAGCGGTTAAAAGGGCAGTGTAGAGAAGGAGCCACGTATTCCCACCACAAACAATTCGCCAATATTGCCTATATGTTGGGAACCAGAGTGTGAGACACATGTGATACCAGTGAAAAGACTGATACTGAGGAGAATGCTGGAGGCAAGGTTCCCATTGAGAAAGCTATACCTGCAGACGAGACAGTATGATGGCCATTTGAATGAAATCCCAGAAGAAGCAGGACCAATGAATGAAAGAGCAGAATGGTGACGTCACATGAAGCAAGCTGACGTTCATGGAAGAGATGCAGAGACAAAAGAATGAATATATTCTATAAGGCATCAAGAAAGTATCAAAGATAAGTGACATCTTGGTATCAAGATGAAGAAGCTTATGCTACAGAAACAAAGATGTCAAGTTATTTTACACATGTAAAGCAACGCAAGCAGACAAAGTATTCTTGAGGCTAGCTTTATAGTGATACATATATATATTTCCACTATGTATTATAGCCGAGCTGGACCAGAGAAGGAAGGTCTCATTTCCAGTGTGTCGCAATTAAATAAGCAATTGAATTACAGAAGCAGATCTCAGAAAGGCAAGGCTGGACGAGCCCCAAGAAGCCAAGGTCTTGTAACCTGGTCAATACGTCTAATAGAGGCCATTAAATACCAAGATTCTTTTTGTCCAATTCTATTGTTACCAGCATCAGAAACTCATTTAAGGCCAAGATTAGAGAGATATTAGTGCCCCACATGCATCTACACCAGAAGAGATTCGCAGAGGCCTCTACATTTTAATCAAATTCTCTTTGAAGCTCTCCAAACGCATAGCATCAAAGTAAGGACACATAATAAATATGTGCCTCAAGGTCTCAGAAGAATCTTTGACACCATAGAATCTACATTGATTCTCGAGATGGTTATGTGCTACCATTGTGGGGGAATCCTTCCAATGATTAATCCTCTCAAAGGTCGGCATCTGGTTAAGCCTAAATCGCACATAGCTCATTCGACTCTTCGGACATGGAAACCTTTGAAGGTAGAGTGTTAGGCATTCCCTAGCATGCGCACATTTTGAATATTCCCTTTAGGTCGAATAGATAGGTATACAATCAACGGTCTCAACCCAATCTGCCCTAAAAAGAGCCCTCTTCACTATCCCAGGTCATTGAATGAGATCTTCCACTGTTACCCCTAAGGAGCCCAAGACCAACTTCATTCTGGAGCAAAACTCCTGCATTGAGGGGACAGAGTCAGCACACACAACCACACTAAGTGTTTCATAGAGGGTCACTTATTTTCCTAAAGGTACCAAGTTATTTCCAAATGTACCTTGCTTTAAGGGATATTAGAAAAAGCTTGTGGCGTATGACCACATTGGGCACAGGCACAAGCCCAGCATCTCCTTCCAGAGTTTCCCTTGTATGATATTGAGGGTGAGACCCATGTCATGAGTAGATGGGTCAAGACCATATAAAAAGGATGGGATCAACTTTAGCAAGAGAGTATCGCCAGATAGGAAGTGAAGAGAATTTACATACTTTCTGCTTCAAAAATGTTGAGCTTTAAGTTTAAAGGCTTTATTAGTTAGACCAGATTGTCAAGATTCAAAACTAGCCCCGTTAGTGAGATTGTATCCCAGGTAACTGCCTTAACCTGGTCCACTTGTTCCTGACCCATAACCCACTTGTGTATCTGCACCTTAGTTCTTCTAGAAAAAGCAAGAACCTGGGATTTAGACGCATTGGGCATAAGAGTGTTAGCAACAGCATAATGGAAAAACAACTGCATTTTCGTCCTAAGGCCTCGCGGGGTACGATCTAATAAGATAAAATCACCCGCGAAGGACATCCATTCTATCCTAGTACTCCCCAACCTGGCGGGTGCGATGGGAGGAACCTGTCACAATCCCTCCACATCACACACGTACAGGTTGAAGAGTATAGGAGCCAATGTGCAGCCCTGCTTGACCACAACATGGGTAACAATTTCCTGTGAAAGTGACCCCTCCTTAGTCAATCGCACCCGTATTGTAGTGTGGGTATGTAGAAGTGCAAGAGGCTGAACAGTCTTACGCGGAATGTTCAGAGCTATCATCTTGGACCAGAGCCTAGATCTAATTATGTAATCAAATGCGTTAGAGTGGTTCAAGGAGGCCAGAAAGACATCACCCGATTGTGTATTATGTACAGAGTGTCTCAGGTGAGCCAGTACTGTTGCGTTCAAGGTAGTACCCAAGTCCTCTCTAAAGCCAACTTGAAATCTACTCAAAAGTGAGTTGCCCCTGACCACACAATTAAGGTCCCTGAGAAGCAAGATGGAAAATACTTTACTCGTAGCGTCTATAAGCGCTAAGGACCTGTAATGGTTAGGGTCAAGTGCATCACCCTTTAATTGACTGGACCCAGGTGGCAGGCATAGTGGGCTTCATTATGATTGTGGCGGTAAGGCAACAACAGCGCCGGTAGTGCTACCGGCTCCGTTGTTACCATACCGCCACATTAAGAGTTCTGCTCGCGGGTGCCACTCTGCACACCTGGTCAGACCAGGCGTGCAGAGCAGCACCCGCAAGCAGAACTGGATGGTAGCAATGGACCGTTATGAACGGTACCGCTGCTACCATCCTCCCCATTCCCATTGAGCCCTATCGGGGCTCAAATGGGAATGGGGACGTACCGGCTCTGGGTCCTTCGCAAGGGGAATTACTGGGCCTGCCGAGGTCGGAATGGCCCGGTAATTCCCCTTTCGCGGGATCCGGACCAGAGTTTGGGGGTAGCCATGTCGGCAAAAATGGCATGGCTACCTCCAACCTCGTAATGAGGCCCAGTGTTTGTCGCAAAGATGTAGTTAAACATAGGCTTCAAAAGGTCGGCCCACAGACCTGGGTCTTCCTTGAAAACAAAGGGTGGAATGCCATCTGGCCCGGAGCACGAGAAGGCTCGAGTTTTCCTATTGCCCATAGAATGTCATCATGGTCCCAAGAGCACTAGCCAGCCACAGGGGGGCCCCAGGTCAAAACCTCCACCTTCTGTACATTTTGTAGGCAAGGCAAATTTGTTTGAGTAATAGGTCACCCAAACTTCTGCTTGTATAGGGCAATCTAAACCTCCCCCCTTGTTGAAATCTAGTGTCCTATTGACAGTGGACCAAAATGTGCCATCCTTTCCCTTGCACAGATGTTCCATCATATTCTGATGCAACCTAAAATATTGATCCATCTTCAAGGATCTAATGAGATTTTTGTGCCTGAGAATGAATTTTCTTTTTAAGACCCCAAACTCAATCGCTGTAAGGCCTTGCTTTTTCAGAGCAGCCATATCCCTACGTTTAGAGAGCTCAGAATTGTAGATTATGATGTTACTCACGGGTCCGCTCGGCTTGGTACATGCATTATCTCCCAGTTTGCTGACCTTACAAAGCACAGGCAAGTATAGTGTTATAATAGGAATTCTCCAGACCTTGAATATTAGTACACACTCCATTGGAGGAAACTATACCTATCAAACAGTCCACAAGAAGACGTTTAAACCTCTGGATTGTGTTTCTATTCCAGTTAACAGTTCTCCCTGGTTTACCGATAGTAAGCCCCATCAAGTTTGGCCTAAGATGGATGGTGGGAGTAGATATAGTCAAGGTGAAGGACAGAGGAATATGATCCCCTAGGTTAGCCTGGATGAGTCTCAAATAGCTAAAAGCATCCTTCAGTCAGCTGGCAATGTAGACAAAATCTATCCTATAGCTGTAAGGCCCCCTATGCAAAGTATGTTTAGATGTACAGAAGTTGGAGGGGTGGGGGAGTGGTGATCCAACATAGCCAGATTCCATCCCTCCAAAAAGAGATCCCATTGGATTCCGCGTTTGACATTGGGATGGAGAAAATTGGGGATAGCGCCCTTATTATTCCATAATGTTTGATCGGCACAAAATGAATTAAAATCTCTACCCAACAAACGCGTTTCCCATAGCCCTTCTCCCACCATTCACCAAGAATCTCACTCAAACCCTCGTCAATATCTTCAATGGAGACTCCAGTACAGGTTGAGAAGCAAAATATGCGCCAGAGAATTCACAGTAGCCAGCACAATGCCTACAAGCCATTCTTTGCTACAGACTATTTCACAGTTGAGCCCCAAGTTACGATCTACAGCTGTAGTCAAACCTCCAATAGGTCTGCGCCCCCCCCCACATTCCCCTTACTGCGGGGCATGAGAAGGTATGGAAGCCTTCTATAGCAACTTGGTTAAGATTCATAGTTTCTGGGAATATATAGATGCAAGAAAGGCTATTAGGAGAACGATTAGCCATGTATTTAGTCATATTCGCACCCCCACACAAACGTTCCACGAGATTTCTATATCAATGGTGTCATGCACACACTGTTCCTTGTCATATAGTCTCCAAAGTCTTAAGAGCTGGCTGTAACCAGAACCAATCTTGTCCATTATTTAGGAGATTGGAAATAAGCGACAGTGCTGAAGTTGAATCGCTTGGAAGGTTACAGTTATAAGTTCCAGCTTGCACAACTGGTGTAACCATAGGTTCTTTATATACAAGAAAAGTATTTGCCTCTGTAGCACTATGAAGTGCCACCAAATTGAAACCCAACGACTCTAGGATTTTTCTCTTGACCTCTCACTATGTCCGCCGCCATTTCCGAATGGAAGTTGCTTACCATACGGAGATTATTGAGAACTGACAAAGAAATTGCATCATGATCCATAACTACGGATGATATTAAGAGCATGATCTTCTTAAAGATATTTAGAAGGTTCGTCCTGTTAAGGCTAGACGCCTGATCACCTTTGTTGTTGTGAATCCACCCAATAATTTTGCCTTTGTTATTTATAGGTTCCGGGTTCTTAGGGACAGTCACCTCTAGCTGTTTTTCTAAGGCTGTTGAAACCTTAGCATTAGAATTAGCAGCCACAGGCAAGGTACTATCAAATGATATTGCAGGCCCAAGTATATCCACTGCCCTGCCCCCATTGAAGCCAAGCGGCTCACTTCCTTCAGCACTAATGGGCCGAGTAGCTGTGGCTTACGGACCCGTAGTAAAACCAACAACTATGGGCTGCGAGCCTGCAGATACCCGGGCATGCATCGTGCTAACTATCTTCCCAAATGAAGTCATCGTGTTTGTTTAGTCTGCAGACAGTCAGGTAGACTCTCCACCTTGGTTACCGAGTTGGCACCCTCCATTATACTTGGTATCTCACCATTTCCTATCCCATCATGTGGGACAACCAGACTATTAGGCAGCTCCCTAGAGTTAGGAACATCCCCTCTGTGAGTAGGTTTGCAAGGGCTTATGATAACATGTTCCTCTTGGTCAGATATTTGTCTAATAGCCTTAAGATTTGAATTCCTCCCCCTTATTTTAGTCCCAGGCATATTGTTTATTTTCCTAACAAATTTAGACTTTCTTGCATTTAGTCCCCCTGGGGGTGTGGGGTGCAGATCTTAGATACTTCCCTCATTTCTTTTTTACAGACACTTGAGGATCTCCCTCTAATGGATGATTCAACTTCCTGTTGAGGGTTATCCTCCTCCAATTGTCCCATAGCAACCAACAGAGCTGTTGGGCTATCAAGTAAGTTGGGAATACCCCCTCTTGTATTGATTCCCTTGAGGTTTGACAAGAGAGCACCGTCACCCCTCTCATTCCCACTCTATTGGAGGAGGATGCCTGCTCCCCTGAGGTTAAAAATTCCAATAACGTAAGTTTAGCATCAATACTAGATAGTCTAATATTTTGATCAGCCATCAAACTACTATCCTCTTTAGGGTTATGATCATTCAGAGCTTTGCCTCCAACAAAACCCTCAAGAAATGCCAGACGCAAGGTTAGCTTGTTAAAGGCTGTTTGTTGACCTGCCAGTATCCCTCCCAAATTCTCCTGTGTCTCCCCCAGGGGCCAAGTTCAAACTAACATACAAATTGGACAACAAGGGAGATATCAATTCACAAACACCCAACATGTCAGATTGTTTGCCAATGGTCTGGATCTGAGGCGCTAGTACTTCCATTGTTTCAGAATCGACGACTGGGGCAGAGCCAGCACTTAATTCAGACAATCATTCCTTCTCGAGAGGCCATATCTGCCTAAGTCCCTCTTATCTTTGGGGTATAACGAACTTTACTTTGGTCACAGTTGACAGAAACACACAATGCAGGAGTACGATTATCATCTAGACCAAACACCTTTAGCCCCCCTGTACCAGGGATAAGATATTTAGGTTGTGAAGGCCGTTTTAAATCTTTGAGTTGGTTCTGTGAGGCACCTGGGCAAAAGGGCCCAGAATTACGGTTCCAACTCACAGGAACGTCTGAGGAAATAACACCCTCCGACAGACTCCTTTTTGCCTTAGTATAGTTGGGTTTGTTTGTCCTCAGCAGCATATCCAGGTCTATAATTTCTTTAAGCAAATCCGCTGTGGCATCTGCAACTTGATAGAATGAATCATCCAAACAATCTCCCCCCCTGTTTCCGGCCCAGGGACGTTACCATATGTATGTCCTGGGCCGGATTTAAACCAGGAATCTGGTGTTTGGAGGAACAACCCAATTTGGACAGGCTAAGGGATTCATGTGCAAACCTGGAGACACCACTGGGTCTACCAAACACAAAAAACAGAGGAATCAAGAACAGATATAACCTTCCCGAGTCCCTGTTCACTGTTGCAGATACTTGTACCACCACCATTAAATGGGTTCCGGGGTCCCATGGATTTCACCTTCCCCATTTTGCCCCTTAAATTTTCCACGTGAAGTGGCGTTGAGGCATGAAAGTGTACAACCCTTCTTACAGCAGGTAAACCTTCTTGTAAACACTCTGCATCAGTCAGCTTGTGTGGACCCATAATGGTAGGGGAATTTTCTAATGTAGCGTCATAAATAGTGTCTGGGTGCAAATTCAGTGGTAGCGTCTTCCCCTTATCAATCTCGGATGATGTTGCATTTCCCAAGTCAGCATTTACGGCCATGGCATCAGACTCGTTAGTCACACTTGACCCATTTTTGGTCATTGACTTGTTCAACCCCTGTAAATGGTTGCTGAGAGGAGGCTGCGCCCTCTCTAATGGAGCTTCAGACTCCTTGCCCTTCATAGTGAACAGTATAATAGACAGAGAACCCGACTCCTTGTTGCCGATTTCTTCAACAGAACCAATGCCACTACTCAGAGCAGGCATTACTCAGCGATTAGATACCAACGGAAAGGAATGAGATATGACCTCTCGCAAGTATTCTTAAGTGCTATCACAACGTTTTTCTGATTACCAACGAGGTTCAAAGGCAATAACCCCAGAGTCACCTCTCACAGTCTATAGTGACAGAACAAGTTTCACAACAGTAAGTTAATATATAAAGGTGATGTTCCCTGCAATGTGCAGATATCAGAGACAGATACAGAGAGGCTCATCGGCACAAGACCCGCAGCCGCCTGTCACAATCAATGATAATCGCAGCAATAATCAGTTTTGACAGTCAGCAAGACTAAATTACTGTAAGTTGCGTAATGAATCCCCCAGTAATTAAGCACAAGATACAGAAAGACTCAAAGGCACAGGGCCTGCAGCAGTCTCCCGTAAAAGGCTTTCAACAACGGATTATCTCCCTTGGGAACTGAAGTGTATAGACAGCTCCTCTCCTCTGAGAAAATAGAAGTACTCTCAACTCCTCTCTGGGATTTTCAAACAATGCCGATAGGCCCGGCGACTCGGAGACTAGTGAAAACTAGTGAAGGACAATTAAGAGATTCCGTCCGAACCAGTGAAGTAGATAGTGCTGTATAAAGCCGGGCACTGGTTAAAAAAAAAAAAAAGGAAATTAAGAAAACATCAGTATTACCACTTAGCTATATCAAATTTGAAACAGGCTAATGCCTCTAAATTCAGGATTTAAATAATTACTGTATAGATGCTTTAAAGTCCTGCTCAATCGGAGCAGCTTTCCAAGTTCTTGAAACAATAAATACATTTCAAATGACAGAAGGGGGAGAGGCACACCTCGGAGCCCACAGCGTTTTCTTTTTCCACGTTGATCGGCCAATAGGAAAGGAATATCCAGTCTTAATACATTCACAGAAATTAACCTTCCATTTTACTCCTTGCTGACAGTGCGGGGAACACGCAGCGGTTTAGGGAGCTGCGCTAGTCAGACTCCCCCACCCCCACGGCCTGTCCGTTTTCTCTGTATAAAATAGTGAACGTACCATGCGTGCCATGCACGGCAAAGACTTTAGAGGAGCAGTGGGCATCGGTATATCAGCTCCCTCTCCCAGCGGAAAGCCCAACAGTAAAGCTGCGCCCTTGTCTCCGCTGTAGGCTTAGCGCCACAAGGTTGCTGACGTATTCAATTCATGCTGCTACTTCCTGGAAGGGCGTGTTCCCAGCCCTTAAGGTGATAGGCACTGCAGTGTTTCCACCAGCCCTCTTAGAAGTAAATGTTCTCCTGCGTAGCGTTTCCACCGATAAAGCAATCGCTGCAAGGGTGCCGGCGTATAAAATTTATGCTGCTACTTCCTGGAAGGGCATGTTGCTAGCCCTTAAGGTGACAGGCACTGCAGTGTTTCCACAAGCCCTCTTACAAGTAAATGTTCTCCTGCGTAGTGTTTCAAATCATAAAGCAATCCAGATACATGATAGTTGTGTGCCCCTTCTCCCGCTGGATCGAAGCAGGTCCATGCACACATCCAGATGCCAGATCAGCTGCAAAATTCCTCGTACGAGAGGTGTTTCCTAGATGGGAATGGGCGAAGTGCTACGCTATAACAATGGGTCCCATTTTGTAAACCACGTATACAAACACATAACATCCCTATTGGGAATAAGACAAATTCTCATCTTCCTACCACCCACAAGCAAACAGGCTTTGCAAGCGCCTCAATGGCCTCTTGAAAGAACGCATTGCAAAAATAAACAATAGTTTGAATAAGAATTGGCTGCATTCCCTTCCACCGGCTCTTTTTGCCTTACGGAATCAGCCAGGCTCTGACCACCACCTGACACGTTATGAGCTTGTGACAGGTCGTAGAATGACTGCCCCAACTGCTCCTCCCACACGAGCTTGAACTGATTCTGAGAATTCAGCTACTGTACTTGGTATAGAATTGCATGTCTATTTGATGGCTATGAGTAAATCTCTGAAAAGTATCTCCTAAACGGGTGCAGGCGAGACAGGGGGGTTCAAGAGTCAGAACTCAAATGGACATACTGATATAGACAGATTGTTGCAACTATCGCCCGATCTCCATCACTCCTTTCCTGGAAAAACTCCCAACTCCTGGAGACGTTGGCTCTCAGCTAACCCTCCAAACCGAAGTTGTTGGTTGTGTCCATGACCAGCAGTCTGGCCTCGGAGCAGCCAGAGGCACAGAAACTGCTCTCCTGAACACCTGTGAAGATCTCCCGTCCAAACTTGATTCTAGCTCTCCCTCTGTCCTATCCTCTGCTTTTGACACTGTGAACCACAACACCCTGATCACTCGTCTGAGCTACCCTGGGCATCACAGATCAGGCTCTGGCATGGCTGTCTTCTTTCCTCTTGGACTGAACATCCCAGGTTCAACTTGGGTCCTTCCTCTCCAGTACCCCCTCTCACCACATGTGGTGTTCCCCGCAGCTCCATCCTATACCCCTGGCTTTTCAACGTCTACCTTGCCCCTTTGACCCTCCTCATCTCTACCTTTCCCAGTGTTATACGGATGACATGCAGCTCTGTTTCAGGCTACCCTCCTCCTCGCTCATCCCCGACTGTCTATCCGCTATTCTGGCATGGTACGCCTTTAATGTTCTCTGCCTTAATGCCCCCAAGACTGAGGTCCTTCTCATTGGGACCCCTGCTCCTGCTTTTCCCCTCACTGCGGCCGGCCTCCCTGGGCCCTTGGCTCTCACCCTCTTGTGAGGCAAAAAACCTTGGGGTCATCTTGACTCCACTCTCTCCAAACATCACAGACCTTTCCAGAAAGTCCCATTTCCAGCTGCACCTCCTTAGAGGTATTCTCCCTTTTCTCACCTAGCTTCAGACGCTGGTTCTCTCTAGGCTGGACTACTGCAACATCCTCTTCCTCAATCCGCATAGCTCTACTCTCCACTCTCTTCAACTCATCCAGGACAGGGCAGCAAGACTTCTCCTTGGCCTTAAACCCAGCATATCCCAAGCCCCGAAATCCGTCCACTGGCTCCTGGTGGGTACAAGAATCAAGTTCAAGACCCTCTGTATCATCCACAAGGCTTTCTGGGGCCAGGGCCCTCGCTATCTCCAACTCTCTTCCTACTACCTTCCTACTAGAGCCCTCCGCTCATCTACTTCTAATTCTCTGAGAGGGAGTCGCTTCTCCAAGCAGAGATCGGGGGGGTTGATCCCTCTCCTCTGCAGGTGCCTTCCTCTGGTACAGCCTCCCCGTCTCTCTCCAATTCGAGTCAGATCTCCTTAAGTTACGGAAGCTCCTCCAGACCCTCCTTTTCTCCTCTTCCTCTCCCCTGCTAACCTTCCCTTGCTCCTGCACCTTTCTGCTGCCTGGCTGCTTGGTGTTCTTCTGAGTTTTACAGGACACCATGCCCCCCCCCGCGCAGTCCCCCTGCACTTGCCCACTAGCCTTCCTGCATTGCCGCCTGACCTCACTTGCACTACCGGGTTGCGATTCCCCTTGGAGTCCCAGCTTTCCTTGCACTTTACTCAGGGACCTGCTGCTCTGGGTGCACTTCTTCCTGTACCCTCGCCGCTGCACTTCTTGTCTGTGCACTTTCACAATCTAAATGATACTAGGCCTAGTAAGATCGCTCGTCTTGTCCTCCCCTTTTTCCCCCCTCCCTTGACTGGTTGCGCATTGAAACACTGTGTATAGGCGCATTATAAATAATATATCGTTCAGCCTCTTCAGCTTTACACAGGGGACAAAGTTCTTTGTAGGAACTTTGTAAGACCTTTCACAAGCCTAGGTTTGAAGTAACTCGTGTTGTAGAAGCAACAGCCTCTTCCGCAGTCAAGTGACGTCAAGAAGTACTGTTGTGAAGCCCCCCTGTCCAACAAGACAAAGGTCGACGATTAAGCTGTCTGAAGACCACAGACTAGGGCGATGACCAGAACCAGCCAACAGCAAGAGCAAGAGCAATAAGAAACACAAAGACTGGGTGTCATCTTTTTATTCCAAGAAGACTGTGAACAATTCCCAAAGACTTAGTTGCGAATATCCCCTTCCTATATTTTTGAAACATTTTTTATGACACATTTTTCTTTGAACAATATATCAATTTAGAAAATAACTTTCGCAGCTTTTGCGATACGTTTTTGTGGACAGGAGAGGCGGTTCTTTAACAATAGTGATTTTAGTAACTTTTTTCTCATTCTGGAGGACCCACTTTGCATACAGTAATGCAATGGAGCGAGTTCGTGTTAATCTTATAGTAGAGCCAATATTCATTGATGAGAATACAAGTATAACTCCCGAAATAGTGCCAATTAAAATACCACCTGACATTTCCTGACACCGATTGAAAGAGTAAGAATTGTGCAGGATGACCAAAACCACTAGGCAGTATTTTGATAAATCTTTCCATGTTTCCAACAACGTGTGGTATCAACACATGAGCAAGGGGAGGAAGAAATCTGGCGAGAGCCTTTTTGTGTTTTGCCTCATCCTGTACGTCATGAATTCCTCTAGAGGTTTTAAAAAAAATATTTACCGTATTATATAGTTAAAGTCAACTTTAATACTTCAAAAGTAAAACATAAAAAAACAGCCTCGGGCAGCAAGCAAGCAGGCTAAACAGGTACAGTTACAGCCTGCCTTTCATTGAGCATATCCATCTAAAGTCATTCAATGATATCAATAATAGTAGCCAACATGTTCTTGGATTTAGTCAAGTAGATTGTACAGGCTTCATGGTTGCCACTCAATGTTCCAGAGGGCCTCTGCTGAGTAGTTCCCCTCCACGCCAGCAGATCTCAATGCTAGTGCCCTGCAAGGAATGCATGGTAGCAAAGTAAGACAGACACGTGACCACAGTTCAAGGGTGTTTATTGAACCTTTTCAAGGGCGTGATAAACACCTATCTGAAGCTAAATGCAAGATGGGAGCAAGCTACGACCATCAAATAATAATAATAATGCAGTCCTAGTGGAGTCTCGTCAAAATTAAAAAGGGCCTATACTAAAAAAAACCTAGTGCCAATCCTTACCGCTAAATTACAAATAGTGTGACGAAATGTTCATGAAAAAGAAAGAAGTGTCCACCAAATAAGTCGGGATGGTCAGGCCGTTGGCCTCCCTTCCCCAAGTTTTCTGAAGGGGACAAAGCGGTTCACTCAGGCATAGCACACTCCTAGGCTTCTTCAGCACGAGGACACAGTTCTATTTACAAGCATCCGGCCCTTCTATGTCCAAGTCTCTTGTGTTATCATAAGTCTCTTGATCCAGAGGGGCCGATGTATCAAACAAACAAAAGAGTTCCTTTCTAAGTATTCAAGTAAGGTGATTCACTCTTTACCCTGAATCCCCCCTCAGCCAGGATCAGATCCCCTTTTGTACCACAATCTTTTCTCGGGTGACTCAGGGTTCACCCTGGATCCCCCTCAGTCGGGCTCAGATTCCCCTTTTGACAATTTGTCTCCCTTAGCCGGGCACAGACCAATTACAGTTCTTATTTGCTACCAAAGACCTTCGAATGTGCACTGGGTTTGACTTGACCCGTTGCAGGACCACTTCGATTTCATAGTTTACAGTTTTTACACACTCAATTGGATACCCTACAGAGACCTTTGAATGAGCACCCACGTGGAGTCGGACCACTCTGTATATGGCATCTAATTGTATTTCAAAAGTTCACCCACTCCTTGGATATGCATGTATTTTTGCGTCGCTTATCCCATACGCCTTAAAATCTGTTCTTTGCAGATTTCCACATACAATGTTGTCGCTTGCAACCTTGGTGCTAACACAGACCAGGCTGCTAACAATCTCCCTGACTCACCTACTGTGCTGACTTTAGTGCAGTGGCTTTGTTGTCGGAGCCAAGGACAGTACCACAGCAACAATTGCTCCTCCCCGCCTTGGCTCGCGATGCAGGAAAGCCCTGGGTACCTTCGACACACAATGCACCTTTTTTCAGCTTTAATTGCTGGTCTTTTGTTTCTTATCCTCGAGGGCTCGTTTTCTTCCTCTAAAAAGGCCAAGGGCAATTCCCTCCTTGCAACCCTTTCTGGTCTTGCCATCTTTCTCCTCGTATTAAACTGCCAACTCAGAACTGGTGTCATCCAGGTGATCCTTCCACACCGGTCATGGCGGGTGAGACACCTTCAGGTTTCTCAAAGCCTGCAGCTCCAATAGTGAGGTACAGTCAGAAGATGTTCAACTGACTCCAGGTGTGCATCCCCACACAGACAACAAAATCCTTCCTTCTTCGGAATGTTTAACCATGCTCCAGTTATTTCTAGAGACATCACTGTGTGAAACGTTTGATTTAAGTAATCCCAGACAAGTGAGTTTACCCAAAAAGTGGTGAATATAACTGGGGATAGCTTTCTGATCATAGAAGTAAAAAAAGCTGCATTGGTTTTAGTTTAGTGGCTAGGTTAACAATCAGTCGCTGCTTACCCTACGTGTATAAAAAGAGCTTTCATGATTTTCCTATAGTGAGGAAGAGACATAGAAATAATATTCTTAATCTGAACAAAATAACTGGTTGACATAAGGCGTGTTCTGCTCATTAACGTCCATACATCAACCTGTTCAGTGAGTCTTCAGGGGCATTAACAAGCTTCCAGAACGCGGCCAAACAGCTCGATGCGAGTTTCTCCAAAATCAGTTGAAGGTTAAATTCCAAGTAAATAATTTCCATAACTTTAGGCAATCTCAGTCGCCTTAGGATAGCAAGCTCCAAGATTGTTACCTTTGGTATTTTCCCAAAAACCCATAACCTCTGCCCCATACAGAACAGTTGGTAGGATTTTCACTTGAAACAACTGGGTCAAAACTACTACCGAGTATCCACCTCCCTTATAGGCGAAAGAACTTATTGCAATGGGCAATAGTCAGTGATGTGATTGTTGGTGTTTTCCACATGGAAGTGAACAATTGAAGTGGCATACATTAGATTTTCACAGTTGTCCACAGTTCTTATATCATCACTTCTAATGCAGCGTAAAGGAATTATGTTTTGAAACAACTCCAGCAACCTCTAGCACCCTAACTTTTCGGTTATGTGCGTTGACATTAGGTATGTGTTGCATTCCTGGATCTATAATGCAGGGGTCCGTCTGAACCAAAACACTGTTGACCGGACACCCCACCTCGATGGCTAGAGTAACAAATATCCCTTTGAGGTTGTACATAGTCGCCTCCATTCCAACACCCAAACCTTTTTTTTGTCCCCTGCACACCCGTCCCTCTCCTTGGCCTGCCCTTAAACGGTCAGTCTACTAGTGGGCTACCATGTACAAGGATTTCCTTCTGATGATTAGTGACTTGTTCTTTGAGAAGTCGTTCAATTCATTCACATTCCTTTCCATGTAAAAGAAGTGTCAACTACACACTGTGATAGCTGTGCCATCTCCACAATGGGCCCCTTTTTGATAACGGTACTGCCCATCTGTACAGGAAAGAAGGTTGCAATTCTGCCATTTTTACAGTTGGCTTTTGTCAGTGTTTCAGGAGTGAATGGATGGTATTCTTAGGAACAGTGTTGTGCCCCTTCCTTTTCCTCTTAAGCTTGAGATCATCATACATTATTGCTTATCTGCTAACTTTTCGGTTCTTCAGTTTACACCAGGCAGCTGAATTGAGGTCCCACTTATAGTTCGCATTAGGAGGTCCCTTATCTCTACTAGCTTGCTCTTTGGGTATATTCATTAGTGAATTAGTGTTATCTTGTATTTTTTCCATACTGGTAGCATGTACGTTAGTGGTGTAGATAAGATGGTTGAGAGACCCTGCAACTTTAATTGTGGTGTCCTGACTCATGCCTTTTCACTAGGTCGTCACAGTTGGCAGATAGCTGTACAAGTAAGCTTTCCAAAATACTGAACATTGCTACTGACGCAGAGCTATCTTGCAATGTGTTGTTAAACTCTCAATTAAAAGGCCAGAGTAATATTAGCCAAGGACTCTGTTTGATCATGCAGAGAAGGCACGTTACAGGTTGTCCAGCAGGGAGTGTAGACATTCACACAGGCCTCTACAATCTTGGTGATGGCTTGTTCAAGTCACTACCAAGTACCTGGTCAGCCACTACCTCTACCTCTGGTTCCACCGCCACAGCACTCGAACAAGTCGGGGGCGTGGGAATGCATAGAGTTTCTAAGCATAGAGGTTCTGGTAAGGGCCCACCCCCTCCCGACCAACCCCCGACTCTGATCTGGGTGGCCCGGAACTAAATCATTCACCCCAATTTCATGGTTTTGAAGACAGTCTTTAGTTCTGCCACCAATTCAGAACAGAAATCATTCATTTTTGGGACATTGTTGTCAGATGAAGCTTCACCAGCTGCAAAATAGTTGGTCATTTCTTTAGTGTTTCCCCTTTTGACATCACCAAATCTAGTTTTTTTGTGGACATGCTCTGGATGAACAACAAAGAGTTATTTTTATTTATTTATTTTTTTTTATTTACTTGTTTATAATCAAAAACATTTTTACAAGATGTTGATACGAAAAGCAGAAAAAAAAATACGTTTTGTAAAAAAAAAAAAAATATATATATCATGGATGCAGATAAAAAAAAGATAAAGATAGAACAAAAAGTGGATAACAAGAAACAGAGGAATAATTGGAACCAGAAAACTAGGCACTTCACTGCAGAAACGTTTTGTCTCAACATAAAAGAAAGTCATTGTTCTTTAAATTGCACTTGACTAGTTTGTAGGTTCTGGTTTAGACTCAATGCTGCTTCTAAAAATCTTTACTGTCGCTGTCGACCACTTAGTTCTGTCTCCAGCAATCAGACGACACCACCATGTGTTTTCCTCTCAGAGTGGTACGTCATACATCAAAGGGAGCAAATAGACTTCCTGCAAAAATAAGGTTCTAGTGCAAGTCATAAGTAAGTGTCTCAGAGTTTCCACTTTTCCTGTGTCCAGACAGAATCTGCAAGTACGAGTGTCCGTTTTCGTACGGGTTGCTATGATTTCCTGCATTGGTAATTGATTGAATCTTATTTTCATAAAAGTTTTCTGCATTTTTTTGTTGGGGAATTTTATGCAGTAGCTCATAGGTTGGTTGAGTTTATTTGTTGTTGCTGGTAAATGAGCCAGGAGTTTGGTTTCCTATTGTTTTTTTCACCGGTTTGGATCCAATCTGCTTGCGCTATTTTTGTCTTGATTCTGTTGGGGTTCGTGATCAGATAGTCTGCCGAACAGGCCAAATCTGCTAGTTGTTTTGTAAGTTTTTGAACCCAGTTATTTAGTGCTCTACAACGTCCTTGGTTAAGCTCTATCTGAACCAACTTGTAAATTGGGATGGTATCTGGAAGAATAATTTTCCGAAAAAGACGCATCTTGCTTTGGTCTACTGATGCTTGTAATGATAGTAAGCCCAGTTCACGTATAACAGCAGCAATTGGAGAGGATTTAGGCAGCCCTAACACGGCTTTCCATAGGTAGCCTTCCAGTTTGGTCCATATGGTGTTATCGATGTTCAACGCAGCGTCCATGCCGTAGATTATAGACGGAACTACCTTTTGTTTGTAATATTGGATCACTGGAAGAAGCGAGAATTTACCAAATTTCCGATCTACTAATTTCATTTGGATTGTCAGAGTTTTGGTCTTTGTCCATAGCGCTGAAATGGTCGCACTTTCTGACCTTTTTGAATCTATCATGATTCCCAAGTATTTTATGGTAGACACGGATTCAAGTTTTGTGTTGTTTAAATACCAGTGGTCTTGAAGGATCGTTGCTGGACGACTTTTCCCCCATCGTCAAGATTTTTGACTTATAGATGTTTATCTCCAAGTCATTATCGCTGATGTAACTTGCCAGGTTCGTAAATTGGCGTTGGAGACCTATTTGGGTTTGATCCATCAGGATCAAGTCGTCAGCATATAACAATCTTGAGATTTCAGTATTGCCCAGTTTAGGTGGAAAGGCTCCGACTGCTGGTTGTGTATGCTGGAAGTCTCCCATGAAGGCGATGAATAGGGCCGGAGCGAGCGGGCAGCCCTGTTTAACACCACACTCTGATGAAAATTGGTCCGATAACATCCCTTGCCGATTTAAGCGTACTCTTAGTTTAGTATCTGTGTGTAATGCGATCACCGGGCATAGGATCTGTTCAGGGCAATTCCACGTTTTTAATTTCGCCTATAGCCTTTGACGGCTGATCTTGTCAAAGGCTGGTGTTAAATCAATAAACGCAATGTAGACTGGAGGCGCACCGTTCTTAACATTGTCCTTTACGATATTCAAAATCAGGATGTTTATGCTGGTACTTGCGTTTTTAACAAAGCCTGTTTGAAATTTATCTAGACAGGGCGCCGATCTTGACCAGTTTTGAAATCTAGTTAATAGAAGGGTGGCAAAGATCTTCCCCATGATGTCAAGAAGGGCAATAGGGCGGTAGTTTGCTGGAATTTCTCTATTTCCCTTTTTGAAAATGGGAACTATTACCGCCTCAGTCCAAGTTTTAGGTATTAGCCTAGTGATCGTGCATTGCTTAAAGATTTTTGTGATTAGGGCGGCCCATTCCTCTGGATGCTGCTTTAGATCGATGTTGGTTAAGCCATCAGGGCCAGGCGCCCTAGAAGTTTTTAATTTCAGGATTGTTGCCAGAATTTCGTCGCGATGTGCCAGATCTTCCCAAGGTGATGTTGTGCAGCATATAGATTTGTTTGAGGTTTGCGAGTTAGAAGCAAACTGTGCTGAGAAAAAGGTTATCCACGCCTGTTCTGAGACGGCGTTCGAGAGTTGGTTGTTTGTCACATCGTTTTTATCTTTGATCAGGGACCAGAATTCTCTTGGATTTTTTGTTGTTAGAGTTTTTAGCATTTGCTCTGAGTCATTCTGGTACATTGCTGCTTTATGGTGTCTCACCCAAGATTTGTAAGATCTTGTGGCCGCTTTAGCGTCGTCCTTTTGTACCTGATTATTGGAGACTTTAGCCAGACGGTTTAATTTGCGCATCTGCTTTTTTTTCAAGGCAAGTTCTTTATCATACTCGTGGACCCCTTTTCCACTGGGTCGGTGACAGACCCTTTTCCTTCCTATACGGCAACAACAAGGGCATGTAATTTGGTCTACTAGTTGCGTCTATCTTTAATTTACTGAGTACATCAAATTGCTCGGCGATTTCCTTGATATTAGTTGCTGTAAGTTGAATTCGCGACGACTTTCGCGCTACCTCTACCTCAAAAGGATATATTTGCTTTGGAGTTGAATCGGTCTCGAGAGTCATTATCAGAGGATTATGGTCGCTGAATTTTGTTCTGTATACCTCAAAATAGTCAACAAAGGGGAGGAACGGATAAGAGACGTAAATATGATCCAATGTTGCTGATGTTTCGGCACGTTCCCAAGTTGGAATTCGGGGTTAATGGCCTCTAGCTGATGCAACATTGTAAAATTTTCTCGAGTCCATAAAGTCGGTCCAAAGCACACCTCTCAGGGCCGAGGGGCAGAGATTTGGTGTTGCACCAGTTTGATCCACTCTTGCGTTAAAATCGCCACAAATTATGATGTAGTCAGTTTTCTCTTCAAGAAGAATTGTATCTATGGTTTCCGCGATGGTATCAAGAAATTCCATGTTACTTGTTCTTTGCGGGTTCCAATAGACATTGATGATTCCGAGGTTGGATTTCGTATTGCTTCCCGATATAGATTCTATATAGAACCACTCAACTAGTAGAGCTAACATGCCATATGATTCGGTCACTTTCTTTTTACTAGAAATGCCCGATCCAATTTTAATTGCCGTTAGGAGGCCCGATGATGGTCTTCCAAACAGACCTTTGACTGCAGAAGAGATGTGTATATCGTATCCATCTAGTACTGGTGGTTCCATAAGCCACGTCTCCTGGAGGAAGATAATATCAAAGTCACTCAAGTCAAAAGCATCTGGCTTAGTAAGATGATCGTGACCCCTCGTGTTCCAAGAACACATGATACTCCTGTTCTGTAGTAAACATTCCGATGTTAGAGGTCCCGTGGGCGTCGCTGAATCTTTTAGTTGTTATTCTTGCTGGTTTGGGTTCAGAACCTTTTTTTAACCATCTCCAAGGTCCGGACGGTTCACGCTTTTTATTATGGGCTCACTCAGCAGTTTCGTCAGTGGACTCTGAGTGCTTATGGATTTTCCCCCGTCTGGGATTTGAACTCCAGTTACCGTCATGTTGAAATTTTCGATGGTTTGTGTTGGTATTCGACGAGTATAATCTTGATCTGAATCTCCCTCTGCTAAGTTCTGGTTTCTCCCTGAAAGCGACTCTTCTACTGCCCACCGGCAGATCTGTAGTGTTTAGGTGGCGTTCCGAAGGGTCCACCGTCGCATTGCTTCGCAGAGGAACAGCCTTTTCCGCACCTTCAGACATCGGGACTTCCTCTATCGAGAAGCCTAATTGGATTAAGGTGGCGCTCACATCTTCGTCACCATCCAAGTCCACGAGATTGTTCCCGTGAAGGTAAGTTTTAGCCTTCCCGTCTCTGTGGTAAGGCTCCACCAATACAAGATCTGATGTTTTTAAAGATTTCAATGCCGGTATGCTGGTTAAGATTTTCAGGACCGTCTTTCTATTCAAGACGAGGAAATTTTTCCCGGCTGCGAGTTGTTGCATTTTAAAAACTCTGGTAGATGTTACTTTAGAATTGCACTGACGCCTTGTCTCCCCTGATATCTTTGTAGTATTTACAGTTTTCGTCTTTTCAGGCATTTTTTCATGTTGCTTTAGCCGCACCTCCCTTTTTTTGATCGATGGATCCACTAGTAGTTTTTCACTCTCTTTACACATTGTAGTTTTTGTTTTATTTGTGTTTGAAGGCAGGGATTTACTCACGATTTGTGGTTCTTCTCCGTCATTTACGTTTAGCTCCAAGTTCGTTTCCTCTTCGTTTAGATGGACCGTCAGGTCAAGAAGTGACGAATTCCCCATTGAGCCTTGCTCATTTAGTTTGGAATTGTCAAGTTCGATTATAGTTTGTTCCATTTCTGAGTTGCTGCCAACTGGGGCTTGAGGTGCCGCGTGGGTAGTTGCAATCTTTTCCTGAGTCGAAGCAATTGCTTTTGGAGTTTTAAACATTGCTGGCGTTTTTAGATGTTCTTTGCTTTTTTCCCCGTTTTGAAGCATAGAGTTTGTGCTTTGGCTTCTAACGGCTTGATTTGCCTTTGCACCTTGTGTTTGTGGATCCTTTGTGTTTAAGGACAGAAGATGTCCTAACTGGGGGTTTTGCCTGTTTTCCCCAAGATTTCTTGCAGTGGTTAGTATGGTAATTAAAGATTCAAGCCGGGTAAGCTTTGAGTCCCATTGTTTCACTTTCTCCACGTTTTGTTGGTTTTGGGCAGCAATGAAACCTTCCAAAAATGTTACGTTTGTATTCAGGGCCGAAGCAAGAGTTAAATAATCCTTCATTGAATCGTTAATTGATTCATACAATTTTACAAAGGGTGCCAGCCCCACTGTTATGGCGGACATGATTGTGAGTAAGTCTGGCTTTTTTGTTGGCGTTTCTTTGGGAGGGTGGCCCACCATGTCACTTGATCTTCTATTTCTGACTGGTGTTGAGGTGTCTTTTTAGAAAGTCATTATATGAAGACTGTCTTCCAGGTGGAGGGTCAGGTGGAACTGTCTTTTGTCCATGCGTAACCAGCACAGGTGGAACGATTCTAGGAAGGGACTTATTCCCCAAATCCGGTTGGGCTGGTATTGGTGACGAAGTCTTTCTTTGGTTATTGTCTTTCATTTGTGGGGAAATAGTTTATGGTATTAGAACATTTTCCTCCTGTCTGGCTCTCTCCGAATGATGTGGGGGGACTTCTTCATCGAGCAGATTTATTGTCTCTGTTTGAACTCTCGTTCGACAATGGTTGATCCTATTTCCTTGCACCTCCCTGTCACCTCGGCTGCTAAATAGTGGGGTGGTGGGGTTGCCACACTGGGCCTCAACTGCACTATGAGTGGAATCCGCTATTCTTTCTCTTTGTTGCGCCACTGGAGGTAATTCCAGCGGAACATCGAGCATTTCTGCATCGGAAAGTTCGGTGTCTGTTTGCGGTATCCTCTTTGTTTGTTTAAAAAATAATTCTTTGAGCGTGTGTGGCGTCAGAAGATTTTGAAAGGTGGATTTGACTGAGTCACATTTTTTTTGTTTCTGAATTGGAGATCATTTTTAGTTTCTGGGAGCTATGCTCTAAAATGTTCCCCCAGTTCCTTTCCACTCTTTCTTAATGATGCTCTTTTTTAATAGCGCCATTGCAATTTCTCTTTTCTGGGCAATGAGCTCGCCAGTTACGGCATTTTGTCCATTTCCCTGGGTTGGGCGATCTGGGGTTGCGTCCGTGAACCCATTCTCAATAACAGGCGAAGAAGCCTGTTGCTGCAAGTCTTGGCTTTGCCACGAGGTGGCAGCGGAGAGAAGCTCTGTAGTGGCGTCGCCTGAGTTTAACACAGGCTGATGTTTGGCTGCGACAGCTTCTGCCTGTGAAAGAACTTGGTGGCCTTGGATATCTGATTTTTCGGCAAAAGTAACGGGTGGCCCCATCACCCTCACCGATGGGGCAAGAGGGACGTGGGAGCCACAAGCAAACGGCGCGGCCACCCGCAAGCTGAGATCAGCCACGCGGGGTCCTACGACTCCGCTTGGCTCACTCTCACTCGGCGCAGCGGAGGCCTGCGGGGTGCCGACGGGCGATGGCGGCGGGCTCGTACTGAGCAGCGGCCTCCCAACGTCTAACCTTGGGTCTGTTTCAGCGAGCACGGCCTCGGATTGGGGAGGTAGCGGTGCCGGATACGATGTTTCACAGGAAACGTTAATAGAATCCTCCTCCGAGCTTTCACTCGCTGCGTTCTCCAAAGTACTGTAGGAAATGTCGTTTCATGTTTTCTGAGCAGTCCAAGGGCTTACGACCTTACAGGATGTTTTCTCAAGAGGGTTCTCGAGGTGGTTAAAGTTAGTTTGGATGGGGGGCACTGAGGGTCCTGAAGGTAGCGCTTTTTTCACTGGCATGGGGCCAGAGTTAGCGTTAATTTCACGTTTTTTCTTTGCCGTATAGATTTTACGGAATTCTTTCTGCTTCTCAGGGCATAGAAATTTGCTCCAGAGTACCCTACCAGATGGGCTTTTTACTTGGGGATAAAGGGTGGAAAGTTCCGAGTTATCTGTAACATTTTCAGGTCTAGGAAGTAGGGGGTCCGCTTGCAAATCCATGCCTCCTTACCTCTTTGCTTCCGTAGAGTGCTTCCTTACCATCCACCAAACAGCCGCACAACAGCCAGTGGGCTTGACTCCTCCGGGCTTAACGCTGCGAGGGTGGATGGGTCTGCCTTTTCCAGCCGATGTAAATCACGTGACTTGACACGTGTGCAGCCCAAGCCCCGCCTCCTCCAGGAAGCACACGGCACCAGCACAAGCCCCTTGTCAGCTCTGAATGCTGGCCGTTGAAAACAGAGAAGCCTTCGTTTTTGTCATGATCTCTGCTTCCAAAAGATCAGGACTTGCCCGACTCCCGTGGAAGCAGACCCATAACCCCGGTTCCGAGTGCCAGCCAGTCCCAATTGGGACCTTTTGGACCCTGTCCTGGCGCCAGTGGCACCAGGCTCATAAAGATGCCCAGTCCCAGCGCTGGAAGCGCCGGGCTCATAATGCTTGGGTGGATTTACCTGCAGCAGACCATGCTGCTTACTTACCTGCCAGTTGAACCCCTGATCCTCTTCTGTTTGGGACTACTTTTCCTGTTGGGTGGGGCAGGAGCCACTCCCTAGGTTCAGAACACTGGAACTCTTCTGGAAAGCAGGAACTCTTTTCTTACCTAGGCGTGGCTGTGGAAGGAGACACCTAAGCACTACAGGAGGCTATTTAAACCACACCCGATGGATGAATCTTGCTTTGCGTTATTCTGCATTCTCTGCAGCAGAACGCTCATCGTGTCTTCTGCTTCTGATCCTGGGCCTAAGGGAACAAAGGCTTACCATCCTGGAATCCAGTCTTCAGCAGCACCTGTAAAGACAGTCTTCAGCAGCACCTGTAAAGACAAAGAAAGAACAGGTTAGCACTACGGTCTTCAGTGGCAGCGCATCTCTTACCTGGTCCATCGGCTGTCACCAACGCCTCGCGCTGCATTCCGGCATCTGAAAGACAAAAGCTTACCAGCTCTTCGCACGCTCCGGAGGCCTTCGGCGCTGCATCCCGCATCTGAAAGACAAAAGAAGGTGCGTTTAAAGACATTGGGCAACTTTATTACTCACGTGCCATTACTCCTTCCCACGCCGAATCCAGTGGGTATTCCAGCACCCTTCAGCTTCTCTAAAGCTCCGAACTTGTACCTGCAAGATAAAAGGGACAGTTAGTACGCATCGTGAAGCAGGCTACAAGCGCTTACTTACGTGCTTCCAGGCGCTTCTATTCCTCACGCGGGTTTGATCCTCAACTCTCATCAGCCCGCCATCGCCGGAACCCTGCAAAACAAGAGATATCATTACAAAAGACTTTTAAGACATTTGAAGTGCCCAGAACTTACCGTTTGTGCAGTTAACGACGGACAGCCCCGAGGCAGATGGAGAGCTCGGCGTTCACTTACCTAAGACATCTTACTCTTCGAGTCAGACATACAGTGCACAGAGGTCCAGCCCAAAGAGCCAACCGTGTGTTACACATCACCTTTGAAGATACGGCATTCACCCAGTCAAGACCGGCGCCTCTGCGGGAATCAGGTGAGCGTTACAGTTTTTCCCAGCAGAAACACAATGCTTCTGGCAGCAGTGCAGCAGCGTTTAGCCCCTCTCGGGCGGAGGGGTCTGCCTTTTCCAGGCGATGTAAATCACGTGACTTGACACGTGTGCAGCCCAAGCCCCGCCTCCTCCAGGAAGCACACAGGCACCAGCACAAACCCCTTGTCAGCTCTGAATGCTGGCCGTTGAAAACAGAGAAGCCTTCGTTTTTCCCAGCAGAAACACAATGCTACTGGCGTTGGCCTTGTTGAATGGCATCTAGCCGCAGGGTAAGCCAAGCGGTCGCTGTTGCCGAGAGCTGGATGCACAGCTGTGAGATACAGCACGTTCTGCTCTAAAAAATCCCTTGAAGAAACAACTTACTAGATTCGGGAAAAGCTCAAGGGGAAGAGCGATGTTTGAGGGAAGAATAACAACACTGGTTGCTGGAAAAAATGCAGCGGTTCTATAAATAAACACGGTGTATGACCCTGACATGGATAATGTATTCAACCAATAATATCTAAAGACAGTTATTGACTTCAGGATTGGCAGTGTTAGTTGCCTCCAGTTGCAATTCACTGGCTTCTTGCACCAGGTGTATGGGGCTCACCAAAACAATAGAACCTTCATCCTCTTCACAAATGGGGATCAGGCTGACCTCCTGGCCCGCCATAATGCCTTGTGGGGCGACGGCAACATGCTTGGCAACTCATGCTGCAGACGCTCCGTTTGGCCGGCACTTTGGCGTTTCACAGCGAGGCAGTCAGACACTGGGAATAGTGGCTGAAAGGTCAAGCCCCACAGTCACCACTCCCCTCTCCTCTGCTGCTCTGCACTTCCTCTCCCTGCTTCCCCTATCAAGTGCTGTTACCTCGCTATTTCGACCTTCAGAGCTTTTCAAGTCTTTTCACAGCAATACCGTCAAGTTTCAGCTTTTCTCATTTGGGTAAGCAGGCACGGGGGACAGCGGCTCAAAAGGCAAAGTCCAGCAGTCACAACACACACCGTGCCGTTTATACTGGCTGCAGGTGCTTGTTGTACAGGTCCCCTGTGCAGAGTGTCAGATGTCGGGTGACCCTTGCACATGTAGATCCGCCCAGCAAATTGTATGCCGCTATTTCCATCGCGGCCCGAGGACGTCGTATCGTCTCAGAAAAGAGTCTGTTTGTAGCAGATAAGAAAGCCATGTTCCTATGCCACGTACATTCACACATGGCAACAGTTTGTCACTCCAATTTGTTATATACAAAACAGTAGAAGAAAATTGTATCCAATGTAGCTAACTGGCTAGGGTCTGCTGACTTATGTTCAATATTGCATCAGTGTTGAAGTTCCCTTACCAGCCAGAGTAATTGGTGTTTCTTTGTGTAGGGTGGAGGAGACCTCTGACAGACCACAAAAGACCATGAAAGAACCACGAAAGACCAATTTCTCCCGGCTTTCTATCCGCAAAGCGCTCCATGCTGAAATGTGGGTTAGGTAGTGTATGCAGAACACCAGGTGAGAAGACCTCCTCCTTGCAGCACAGCAACAGTTGAAAGACTACGGAGACCACAAAAGACGACGTTCTCCCCACTTGCTAGAGTTATTATAGCAACAGAAGTATCTGCAGACACACCACATTGCTTGACACATCTTGCACTATGCATGACACAAGGACAATTCCAGGGTAAAACAGCCACCATACAGTGGGTAACAAAGGCAGACTCTCCACGGTTAGAATAGAAGACTACACATTGCTGCAGTGCACTAACACACAAAAGGAAGGAAATACCTGGTTGTTGGAATAGAGGCCAGTGACAGATAAAAAGGCAGTGTATACACCACCAAAGGGTGGGTCATTGGACTGCACAAGCACTCCTAGAACAGCCCCAGGCAGTTGTGCAGAATGCAAATAAAGTGTGCCTTGAAGAATGGCCTAAATATACAAAACTGTTCACATGGGTAGAAGATGAGGGAGGACCAATACACATAATACCAGTCAAAAATGCAGCCCTGTGCTTCAGAAAGAAAGGCACAGTGAATGTTGGAGAGAACACAGGTTGCAGACCTGTTTTTGATGTACCAGGCCTGAAGGTTGGCACAGCTGTATTGATGGACCACTAATGGGCTTGTGGTTCAAAAGGCCTACATGCAGAGTCCCCAAATTGGGGAGGTCTCTGCTCTATACTTATATTAAGTGCACCAGCACTGGTGGTGCCTCATAGTGAGGTACAGATTGGTTATTTCCCTCGGATGAGTAAAAACACTGAAGTAAAAGGTCCCTTACCCTAAAATGTACCAAAAGGGAACATTATTTTTCTGTGAAATCAGTGGAAGCATATTAAGACATACTGGATGAATACAAATTGTTTGGCAATACAGCAGTATTCTTCATTTCTTACCTGACTCCTAGCTTGAAAGCAGACACAAATGCAAAATAGTTACAGATAACCAGATGGAAGCTGTTGCAAATAGTAAATGCAACTATAAAAAGGGTTTAATGCCATCAGGGAAGAATTGAGAGCAGCAAGATGAATGCCTCTCCAAAACAGGTATGCCCTTGATCTGATAATGGCTATGGAGGGAGGCATTAGCGTTAAGATTGGTCCATCTTGCTGTACATACCCACGAGTAAACGATAAGGAGAATGGGATCCGTACAGAGGCTATCACAGCACTACAGGAACTGCACACCAAGACGGTATCAGAGGTGGAAGACAGTGAAGATGATGACTGGTTTGATTACCTGTTTTCAAGGGACCCCACATGGTTGGCAAACATATTCAAAATATTATTGGCCATACTGGTACTAGTACTGGTCCTGACTGCTATTTGTGTCTTGAAAATAGCACTGAACCAATTATTATTATTATAGTATTTATTTTAGCGCAGACCTAGCTTTGACAAGCAACAGAGCACTTTACAGGAGGTATACAACAGTACAGATGCATAACGGAGCGCTTTTTAGAAGTAACAACAGCACCGATATAGAGAGGGGGATGGGATACAGAGGAACAGAGGAGGGGTACATCTGTACCGGGTGGGGGAGAGCAGCGTGCAGAGTCTAGTGAGCCAGGTGGCACGAGAGACGATGTGATGGCCTAGGTGTTGAGGTGGAGAGATTCCTTGAAGAGGTGGGTCTCAAGTTATTTTCTGAATTGTAGGAACGTGGGGGCAAGTCTGATGTCTACAGGGAGGAGGTTCCATAGTATTGGGGCGTAGGCAGGGAAGATTTGTTTTCTGGTCCTTTCCTTTTTGCAAAAGCGGATTTCAAGTCTGCATGTGTCCTGGTTTCTGGTGGTGCGCTGCCTGCCGGAGATGCCGAGTTTCTCCACAAGATAGCTGGGTGACTTTAGGGCGACACCTTATAGATGATGCAGCAAGACTTGAAGGTGATTCGTCTGTGCGCATTGGGAGCCAGCGACGATCGACGAGGGCCGGGGTGATGTGGTCGTATATGCTTAGACCCACGATGAGGCGTATGGCTGCGTGTAGGACAATTCTCAGGGGCACAAGGGAGGACGACAGGATACAAACCAACGTAAGATGATTAGCAAAAAGGCACTGGAAATGACCAGAACAGTAAATGTGGATACTCTGATGCAGGAGTGAACGCAAACAGAGGAGATACCCAGTATAAACCCCCTATACCGGCCGACTGGACCTCCTGGGACATTGTCTGAATGTCCCATTGACCTCCACAATTGCACAGAACATTGGGTGGATTGTGACGCTGATGGGGATTGTTGTGGTCCTGAAGAATACGTAGCATAAGAAGGCAGCTTGAGGTGAGGTGATCAAAATACGGATACCTACAGATGCCTAAAACGAAATGGGTAGAAATGTGGGCATGGTTGAAAATTCGACCAGGAGGGAATGCGACGACACAGGGGATTAAGTCATTACCAGCTTCTGGCCCAGCCTGCTCCATTAAAGGTGAGGGACGTTATAAACTGAGACAGCCTTACCACCCCATAAACATAAGAGTGATTGAGAACATGCGTTAAACTGAGCTCCATGAAACAATATGCTTAACCAAAATGAATGTACATGCAATCTGCCATTAGGGATTACTTTGGTTGTGTGACACAAGTAAGGGCTAAATGTAGTGTGTAGAAGATATAAATAGTGCAACACAGTATAGAAGAACAGGAGGTTCCTGTATACCCATAAAGGAACTCACTACACCATTAGGGTAGTTAGACTATATGTAGATAAGATGCTGAATACACAGGCAGGGGAACCATTGTGTGGCAGACATATAAGATGAATAGACGTGGCTATCGGTCACTAATATGGAGATGGGAAGCCAATAGTGCAGCCCTTTTCCTGATGCAGAGGCTGCAGCAGGCCTAAGAATCAGCAAGGGCTTGGACCCCAAGATGCTGAATGCATAAACCACGTGTATTCTAGAAACTCATGCAGAGCCCAGACGGTAGCTAACAGCCCGAGCCAACGTCAGGAACCAGAAAAGGCATTAATAGATGAACGCCAACACAAGCTAACAGGTCCCAGGACAAGAAGCGGTAGACTTCGAAGTTAATTAGGTTTCCGGAGAACACAAACGGTCCATGAACTTAAGATGCAGTGAAGTTAGTAGGCCAAAGGAATCTAGAAAGAATAACTGAAAAGCTTCCTAAGAGACTGCAAAGAATACAACCTGCATGCCAGAATTAGCCAAAACCTTAATAAATATAAGAAAATCCATTCTCAAACACGGTACCCCAGCACATGATCTAGAGATGTGGAACACTAGCTATTCATCACAGGCTAAACACAGATAAGACAACTGCAGAACTTCCTCAGTACACACACAAGAAACCAGACGGCACACAAGGCCAAGAAAAAAGGAAATGGAAGGCCTCATCGCCTGGGGATGACCAGAAGTATTCTTTAATTGCAATTATGTCAGACTACAGAATTCTCTTCCTCCACTTATGTCTCAATCATATCTTATCATGTTGTCAAAATGTGAAAGGTTGGTGAGCTAGACATTAACCAATGAAAAGTACTCTTGCCACGCTGCCTATGATAGATAATGCTAACCAATCAACTGTCCCTGTAATGATGCATTAGAAATAGTAACTAGGGTTAGGGTGGGATGGGTCCAGGCAGAGCCATCAGATAGGCATAACCCAATAGAGGAACTAACCCATATGTTTTCTATATGTAGTTTTAGCTCTTAACCAACCCAACTTCACTGTGTATTAATTGGCCTAAGTCAGTGCTATACCCTCTATCTGGTTCTAGTGGGCGGGGTTTACACAATCTGCATCTACAGGTGTCCACAGAATCTTTCAAATACCGTGGGGTAATGGTGAACGCAGATTTCGACATGGTGTGCAGGGAGAATCTGGAAGACAGGGTGCCACAGCTGTATCATATTGTGATCACATGGGCTAATCTCCCGTTTTCACTTATCGGGAAAATAGCTGCTGCAAAGATGGTTATTCAAGCAAGACTGCTGTTAGCTTGGAGATTATATCGACAACTGTACCACCATAATTATTTAAGAAACTGGACACAAATACTAATCAGATTACTTTGGGGGTAATAAGAACCCAAGGGTTGCGCTAACCAAATTGAAACCACCCATAGAAAATGGAGGGTTGGGCCCCCCAAATTTTAACATTTACTATTACGCAGCAAAAGTACAGCATGTGGTAACTTGGTGGGGAGACGCTGCATTAGACCTCCACAACAGGATGATACAAGCCATAACGGGAAGAACAAAAACTGTTGAACCTGCCGTGGGCAGGTGCAGCGAAAGTTAATGTTGCAAGCTCTGGTAAGAGTGTTGCACGATATATGGACTAGACTAGACGGCATAAAAAGGGTAGATATGTAGTGGCGCACGAGATTCCGCTATGGGGCAATTGCATATTTAAAAAGGTCCAGTAAGAAGTGCCAGGAAAAGACTTTGGCCAAAAATTGCGTATTCTGCTTAAAGTGGAAAATGCAGGGGATTCTGTCATATTTCGCAACAGTCAACCGAGAAACCTGGGCGGACTTTTCCGAAATGCACCCCAACCCTCCGAGCACACAATAGTAGCACCAATTAAAGTTACAGAACAATGGGAAAGCGATCTTGGTGTGGATATGGAGGACATGTGAAAGAAGGATTGATAAATGCTAGGTTAAAATGTATCCAATATAAATATGTACACAGAATATACCAGACACCAGCAACCCTTCATAAATTTGCCCCAGGGTGCTCGGCTGCATGTCCCAGATGTGCAGCGCAGACCGTCAACTTTATGCACATGGTATGCGAGTGCTGTCCATTTCGATCTATATGACAATTGGTAGCAAGACAGCAATGGGAAATAACAGGATGGGAATTGGAGATGACCCAGATTTATGCCTATTGGGAAAAATCCCAAAAAACGGGAAAGTAGTCAGGACGTTTATTACGCTGGGGTTCGTACTGATGAAACCCGGGATAGCAATGCAAACGTGCAATGGCACCAGCGCTTATAGATTGGCAGAGGGATTAGTTAAGTTGGACCGCAGCCGAGGCATACTTTAGATATGCAGAGGGCTGTTAGGGCAAGATCCAAAATTCTACACTTGCGGTGGGATGATTTTCTGGATAAGCTGCAGTGCCCATCCGATCTGAGGTCACCATGACAAACTACTTTAAGTGCATAACCAAATATGTTGCTTATTGTCACACAGGTAGCTTGGGTGGGGAATACATATCCGGTCAGGGGACTGGTTCCTCATCATCAGACAACAAATGGCATCCGTTATCCTACTCAATGTACCTACATTGATCAAATGTTTGATTCATGCTGTATGAAAATGAAATCTGTCGCAACAGTTTCCGTTGTAATGGTTGTATCGTGGAATTAAAATGAAATCTATGAATCTAATTCCCTTTTTGTATGTCAAGTTTATTGGGGCTATGTATTCATCTTTACCTGCAGTGCAAGATACCTGTCAAATGCTTAAGATTTGCAGGAGAGGTGCACCTCTATGGCAGTGGTCTAGTGGGGCATAGCCTCTGATGGGTAGAGACTATATTTAATCAACAGTTGCCTCAACAAAAAGCTTGTGTGCAGGCCTTTGATGACTAGTCAAGGTTAGGTTCTTTGATGGGGCATGGAGGGCCGACAATTAGCGGTGTTGGACTGTAGGTTTAAATAAAGCATCCACATTTCCAAACCCCGAAACCACAGCTACCAACTGACACAATCTCCCCCCCGTCCCCAGCCCCATCTGATAGTCCTCCAACATTGTTGAAATGGCAGACTGTGTACTGTTTAAAGGTTTCATAACAGAAGAAATGCACCAGATGTCATCGAGTGCTTTAAAGAACCATATTATATAATTTTGCTAAATTCCCTCTCCACATTTAGGACTTCACTAAGAAGGTGAGAGCCGGGGAACACTACCCAAAACATTTTAGTCTGTCCAGATCACCAAGCGATTAAAATATTGTATTTATTTTTTACTTTGTCTTTGCTTCCTTGCTTACTTAGCTTTATGATGTCTCAGTCTCTGGCCTTCTTGAATGTCTTATTTGTTACCGGTTTTGCCCTGCAGGAGGTTTTATGTACCATCCTTTCTGTGAAAAAATTATTAATCTTAATTTGAGTTTAGTCTTCAAGGATGAGTCTTTGCTCAATACACATAATGCTATGGCTGCTCATTTATCTGGTCAATTCAGCTCAAAACAGCATGAGGGGTTATGTTAGTCAGAGTTGCTACTTTTGTCAGTACCTATTCTTTTGGACAGTTCCAGTTTGTATGTACCAATGCACCAAACATATTTGCAATAACTTGATCAGGGCTTTTCCATTGGAAAAGGAACAACAGCGTTTCTTAGGACAACCGCAGATCGGGACCTTGCCAGAACTGTAGAAATGTGCTGAAAGGAGACCGTTGTATCATGCATACACAGTGCAAGCTACTCGACCAAAGTCTTTGTCAGGACTCACCTCATTCCTGGTGGCCTGCAGCAGCATACTACTCCAGTGGGGGGCTGGTATCTTCCAGTTATTACCCAATTTGGCCATGGTGGATTTGATGGAATTTTTGGGTGACTGTTTTTGCCACAAATAGTACCCTAAACCCACCCCCCACATCTAATTCATATGGGAGGCTTGGGGTGGCACACCGGGGTTGAGGGCTTCCCCTGCATATCTTTGTGGCAAGAACTACCAAAAAAGAAAAAAAGAAATTACGATAAATTGCACCACGAACAAATTAACTTGAACAAATCACACAGATCCATCTTCCATGACACCTGGCTCAAAAGATGTACCAGGCGCTGACAGCATGCCTGCGCGCCTCCCCTCCCTACAGTCCTCACAAGCATGCTGGCGAGCGGCTCACAGAGCAACGGGGCCTCCTCTCTTCTTGACATGCAGTACAACTCCCAGCGGGCCATTCAATCCATCACAACGCATTGAGACGCCACGTAATGCTGCATTACCCGGACGGAACTAGCCGCATTTAAGGAACCATCACTGTGGAAACCGTACTCCTCAATTGTGTTCTTCCCGTGGTGGGAGGCATTCTGATTCTTTGATCGGTTTCATGTATTCTCTGACTTCGCCATTACTGGATTGGCCTGGTTCCCCCTGTTTGTTTGCTGTGCTGTAACTTCCTCAAACACTCTTTTTTTGTCTCTGGACTGCATCTTGGAGTCCCATGCGGAACTTGTGCTTTACCTGGAACTCAACCTTGTTTCTGTTCTTCTGGATTTTGCTGAACTGCGCTGGTTTTTCTACTGGATCTCAAGAGTGTTTATCCTGGTTTCCAGGATTTAAATTTCTTCTTCCTTAGTTTTCGTGCCGTTCGGGTCTGGTCCCTGCATTTTCATCTGTAGACTTTTTTGCCCGTTGGCACCTGCGTCAGGTGGGCATCTCTGACCTATGGAGTTCCATCAGCTGATAGGAATACTATTAGGTGCATCAGTCTTTTGACCGCTGCAAAAAAGTAGGAGTACTACGGGGGGGAGGGGGGAGAAGAGGTGGAAGGTCTTGGCTGCTCTCAGGGATTCTTTTAGTTAATGTCTTAACTGAGTTTCCCAGCTTTTCCTCCCCTGCAGAGCCTGCTGGTTCTGGACATATTCCTGCCTTTTCGCATGAACCTGTGGCCTTGCAATCACCATGTATCTTGCAGGGAGCGCTCTCAGGAGGACAGTCTCCCCGGATTGGGCACTGCTGTCCTTCACATTACTAGGAGGGGCAGTGGTCCTACAGGTCATGTCAGTCCTATTCAACATTTGAATCAACAAATGTTCCTTTTATTAGTTGCCCTTTAGGGTTGTACTACATCAGACAGTTTACATGTAAAACACACAGACCATTTGGGACCCCAGACCAAATGATAGGTCATTCTGATGCAAATGGGCATAGCATTACATTGTAACCTCTTTCTCAGTAAGGAATTGAGCCATTTTAGCACAGTTTGGGCAGTGCCTCACAGTTTGTCATTTTAGGAGAATGTCATGCTTTAACAGTGTCAAAAGCCAGTGAGTGGGCCAAAAGGGAGGGGGTTGGGGGTAGAGGAGTCTCCGTAGCCATATTGGCCCACAGAAAACCCCACGTTACCTACAGTAGCAACCAAGACTGATTCAGTGTCCCTTCCTCACATAAACCCGGGTTGGCGTCTGGAGGGGAATCCAGTTGATTATACACCTCGATGAAGGGTTCTAGACGATTTCTAACTGTTTTCCAGGTCCGGTTGGAAATAGGGTCAACATTTTATAATTCCACAGTGCCAAGTCCAGATCTGTTTTTTGAAGCAAAGCAGTGACCACAGTGGTTTTCAAAGATTCTGGGATGCATCCTTTACTTAAGAAGATATCTTTCATAGTAGGACTACTATAGAGATCATGAATATGACACAGGCGGAGTGCAGTGGAGTGCTGCTTGTTACCTCAGAGTCTGCTATTCTGCTGCTCTTTGCTTTCCTTGAGTTTGTCATTGCTCTCAACCCACGAGGAGGAGCCAGCCTACAAAAACTCTTGGATTGTCGCGGATCGACGCAGAGTGCAGTGGAGTGATGCTTGTTGCCTCCGAGTCTGCTATTCTGCTACTGCTCTTTGCTTTCCCCGAGTCTATCATCGCTCTCTACCCACGAGGAGGGGCCAGCCTACAAAACAAAAACTCCTGCACTGACGCAGAGTGCAGTGGAGTGTTGCTTGTGTTGGCTAGGTTGCTGGGTGCTTGAGACCATTGAAGAAGCTGTCAGCATACATCGCTACGCTGCTGGGACATGGAGAAACTTCGATTTTTTCCAATGCCACGGACAAGACTACAGACCAAGTAACAGGTGAGCGAGCTTCCCACTCCCGTTCAGGAGAGCCCAAAACAGCAGACTCTCTTCAGGCAGGCGCACCCCTGCTCCTGTAGCCATGATGAAGGACGCCATGACTTGGCTGCAGGATTCTAAGGGGGGAGTGGAATCTGGAGATTTGGTCCATGCATTGAACGGGAAAAAGAAACCTAACTTCTGCCATTCGCGCTCCAGTCTCACTGAACTCCGGTCGGCCACCCACCGTTAGTAACACCTTGCTTACTGCTCTAGAAACAGCAGTAAATGCCCCCGGGGTGCCCCATTCTCCTCCTCGAGAAACCGCAGCTGACCTTACTGACGCAGAAATCCTGCAATGTGAAAGGACAGATCCTTGAACGGCATCACCTCAGCCATTGATAGAAAAAACCACGACTGAAGTTCTTACACTACCCGCCCTTGTGGATTGAAAAACAGGGAGGACTGCTTTTTCCTGCACAACAAGATGACCCTGTAGTGACGCGAAACCCTGCTAAATCACCACTTTCTCAGTCTGGTCTAAACAGTTTGGGGACATCTTTAAAAATCTGTGAACCAGTTTTCGGATGTTCTACCTACTTCACAGCCTCTCCTTGATCCTACATCAAAGAAGTCACCCCCCCTTCTACTGACGGCCTGTGTGGGGTAGATCAACTAAACCATCAAGAAGAGCTATCTGTTCTATTGAACCTATGCCTGGCAGAAAGAGAACATCTGTGGACTCTCTTTAGCCCACTCAAGAAGCATCATTTGGAAGAGAAGGCCAATCCTCCTCGTCGTTTGTCAACATTAAAGGAGGAACTTTTGCCGTCACATATCCTCTCCCGTTTTCAGCAGAAGCCTTGGAGAATCACCCATTACGACCATTATTTTCCCTCCGAGCAAACTGTCGACAAACTTTCTCCTCACAGCTTACTGGGTGCTACTCAGATAGGCAATCTCAAACTGCCTCGTCGTCAACCACTTTACACAAGGAAGAAATGGGCGATATTTTCCAGCCTGGGTATTTTAATATGCAACAGACCCTTATGTCTGCCCTCTTCATTCCATTAGCTCCTTATATGAAACCGTGAATGACAATTTCGAAAGACCAGGCCACCTTGTTGGCCATGATACATTCTAAAATTGTTATTGAATCTTTCATAACATCCTTGCAATCTAGGGTGGATCATGAAGCTGAATGTGCTTATGCAATCCAGAAAGAAATTGCAAGACGCTTTGGACCTGGAGAGAGTGGATAAATAAAATGTCTTCTAAACTCAGTACTAATTCCTTCAACTGAAATCCTTGGTTCACAATAGGAAAGAAGATGGTTCTACCACTTACAACAAAAAGGATTGTCCCTTAAATAACACAGACCATTTAGAAATCCATCTGCCAAATATAATGGAAACGCCTGGAAAGCAGGTCTCGGACCTAAGCCTTAAACCTGGCCCATTGACAAACAGCCAACCTGTGCGTCAAACTGGAGAAAACAAGAAGTCTTACAAAGGGGTTGTTACTTTTAACACCAAGATCACTACTAAAAAGACACACAGGACAACAGATTTGCATGCAACCCATTTAGCACCGCTGACGTCTGGCCATAAAGGGATAGAGAAAATCGCAGTGCCCTTTCAGACCTTTCATAACGAAAGGAAAAAGAAAGTCTGCTGCCCAAAGCAGCTCCAAGAACAAAGACATCTAAGAACCTACCTTTACCTTCAAACCAGAAACAGGTACAAAAGCCATGCCTTCTTGAGAAATCTTCAGATCCCCACACCGTTGAGTCTTGTTCTGCAAATTCAAAAGACCCGCCCCCACAGACACTCATAACAACTTTACCTCAGCGCAGGATAAAGAGATCAAGACTAAGTGTACCTAAAGAGATTCCACCTTCTAATGAATCATTGGTGGAGTGCTTAGATTTCTCAACCTACTCGATCGAGGAAGAACATTTTGCAGTCAAATATATTCCAGAACAGTCTCCTATTGGTTTGAACATGGTTAAGACATATACTATGTCGGACGTTCCACTGACTACATCATGAACCCTAGAGGTGGTGCAAGTCTTAAATCCGTCTATTATTCACCTGAAAAAGGAATACGCTATCAATGGAGCAATTTAGTCCCTTTCTTACTTTAGAGGAAAGACGTGAAAGACGGACCCCATAATAGAGAAACATCCCCTGTCAACCCTTTTGTCAGGATCATGAAAGACCAAGGTTACTCAGGAAGCGACCAGTCAGAGGTGGCGTAAGTGATCGGCAAGATCCTAACACACAACGGGTATTGAAAGGGTCAGCCACCAAAAATGACACACAAAGTGCTTCTGGCTAGATTGTGGTCGTCGGCTGATGGCTTCATATTAAACCGTGCCAATGTGATGCTGGTTATGCATCAGTTGCCCCTTCTTCGCTTCTTAAACTCGGATGAGATTTGCATCGTGGAGTTTGCTAGAAAAGGTTGCTTTGATCGAGTGATCCTCCATTTTAAATCTAGGAGGGTGAAAACCACCTTGCTTGAGGCAGCCCACCTTCTTTTACCCATGGGGTATGACTTGACGGACATCCTAGGCGAATAACTGCTTTCTATGCATTATCCAGATTTGAACAATTTCCCTGACCGGGCTTGGAAGGTTTTTCCATCAAAAAGAGATGGTAAGGATGTCAGATCTACTGTTCCGTTCCTCCATCAAACTGCGCTAGATTGTAAGCACTCTATTGATGACCGAGCCGATTATGTAGACGTGCATAAAGGAGACAAAAGAATCAAAAATCAAAAATTCCCCAAGAGGACAATCACTTTTCTGAAAAATCCCGTAAAACTCAAAAAAAAAATCAGACAACACAAACGATTGGGGTGCTCCGAGACACATCCAGTGACTTTGTATTAACAACGAGATCCTTTTGGAACACTAGGGGCTTTACACATAAGCGTTCAGACCCTATGATCCTCTTTGGCGCGCTTGATGTCATCTGCCTCCAGGAAACTTGCCTCACTGCATTACCGATACTAGATGGTTATGCAGCATTTCCCAACCCTGCATATAAAGGCTCAAGGGGATGTCGTCCTGCGGGTTTGCTTACCTTTGTGAAGCTGGGATTATCATATTGATGTCTAGAACCCCATTACCTTTCTGCAAATGGTGATTTTAACAATACAGAAGGCAGAGGAAGAGGAGCTGGAAACAATTCTAATTATTAACGTCTATTGGAACCCCCAGAAAATCTCCACGGAAGCTTTCTTTCAACGATGGATTCAATAGACGACATCTCATTGCTCCATTTCATCATCACTTGCGGGGACTTCAACTGTCATTACCTGCGCTTAGTAGATACTATCAACATGGTGGCCCAGGTTTGTCCCTCATTGGGATTCCCTGAGAGCAGAGAAGCTATGTGGATTAACAAACGACAAAGATTTGCATATCTTCAATGGCCAAACCCGGGGAGACACTCCAGCAAAACCCACATGGTCTGGTAATGGTAAGTCTAGCACACTTGACTATGTTTTTTAAAAAACTTTATTTATTTATGACAGACACATCCTCCGCCGGAACACGTGTATACAGGTGTGTTACCATCAAATTTAAGCATAGTGATAAATAAACAAGCAGTATAAAGCTGACATAGAATACTTTAAGCGCCATGCCATGACACATCTTCTGGGCTTACCTAATCTTCCATAGGTATTGCCGGAATGGCTCCCAAATGTCCTTGGGCCTGCAACTGGGTCCTTCTCATTTGCATACGTCAATTCTTTAAGTCACATATTAATTTCGATTTCCAGTGGTTCAATATACATTTTTTTCCAATCAAACATCCCAAGTTAAAGAGGCGGCGTATCTTAAGATATCTTACCAATGTCACCAAACAAGTATTTGGGGGGGCTAAAGAGTGGGGGGGGGGGATGTCAGTGATCTCATGTAGACTATTAGCAACTGATTGCCAGAACGGAGCAATCCGCGGGCATCTCCAGTACATGTGCATAGTCAGCCACGTCGGCGCCACACTTGGCGCACTTGCCAGTAGCCGCAGGTGTGACCCTAGCAACTCGTATGGGGGTGTAATGTAGCTGGTTTAAGATCTTAAATTGTATCAATCTGTACCTGGCGTTTAGGAATACCTCTTTAGTAAATCGGCACCAGCAGAGCCACATCACGTCGATCAAACTGTTTAAAGAAGTTTCCCACTTTCCCTTGGCACCTAAGGTGAGTGTCTAAGCACCCTGGCATGCCTTGTATAGCCTGGATACCAGCCCTCTGGGGTCCCTGCTGGATACCACAGTCCCTAAGAGTTTGCATTAGATGGGCTCAGCGGGGAACGATGGCCATTGCCTCCTGGCCGCTGCTCCCATCCTATAATGACTTGATTTGATTGTTACCCAGCTTTTCAGAAATGTCTGCGTGCGTGACAAAGGAACCACCTGGAAAAAGGTCATATGGCGTCAGTGTTTCCTCGGGGTCCCACCCTTTCTGAATGTCCTTGTCATATGGCAGGGGGAGGACCGGGCAGTTCCACAATGGAAGCGCTCTGCAATAAGGGGCAGAGACTGCGAGTCTTTTGAACAATCTAGCCCATGCATTCACAGTTACGCAGACCGGGTCAAATGTGCACGTATCCGCATGTTGGTTAGCGAGAACGACAGTACTCAAGCTTGAGGGAGAGGCGCTGTATCTCACTAGGACCGTGTGTATCGGGCGCACCTGTGGCGATAACCAGTAGCTGGCGATTGAGCTTACGACACCTCATAATGTAGTTCGAAATCCGGTGCTTGCAGGCCGCCTTGCTCAAACGGTTTGGTCAATCCCTCCCACCTCATCTGTGGGGTTCTGGCACCCCACACAAAGCCAATTACCAGGGATCATAACCCATCAAAGAACGCGCAACCGGGCCAAACAGGGATGTTAGCGAAATAGTACAGTAATTTGGGGACCACAATCATCTTTAGTATGGAGAGCCTGCCATATAAGGAGATAGGAAGTCTAGCCCAGAGACCCAGCTTGTCCGCCTGTGTCAGTAAGTATACAGCATGATTTTCAGCCAGTAAGAAGCGATGCGGGCGAGAAACCACTAGGCCTAGATATTTACATTTATCCGGGACCCATCTGAACCCAGCCAGGTCTGCCGGGGCGGGAGTAATGTCGGTCAATGGGAATAGCTCAGATTTGGATTCGTTGATACGATACCCTGAGTGGGTAGAGAACTTACGCATCTCCTCCATTAGTGGGCCTAAATTTAGAGCTGGATTTCGAATGTACAGCAACGCGTCAGCATAAAGAGAAATTATTTGTGGCGCGTCAGCTATATGCAAGCCACAGGGTATGTGTTTGAGGCACATTATGCATGCCAGGGGCTCAATTGTGAGCCTGAAAAGTAAAGGGGACAGTGGGCAGCCTTGCCTTGTGCCGCGACCTAGTAAGAATATAAGCAAAAGTGTGCATCCAGTGCAAACCCCGACGGCTGAGAAAGCATATAGCAATCGGACACACTGAAGAAAGATTCCCCCAATCCCATCCGCTGCAGTACCGCGGATAGAAACTGGCAGGATACCGAATCAAAAGCCTTCTCGGCATCCAGCGAGGCAGCAACCACTTGCGCTTGCGGGTTGATATAGAAAATGATGCCGAATAGTCTATGCAAATTGAACGCTGTTGAGCGTCCAGGGATAAACCCAGATTGGTCCGTATGCACCAAATATGACATGTATGGAAGGAGACAGGAGGACAGTAATTTAGCAAACATTTTTGTATCCGAGTTGATTGGGGATAGGGGCCTGTAGAAGGCCATCTCCGTGGCAGGTCTGTTGGGTTTCAGCAGTACTGAATTACCGGTTCCAAAAGTGAGGGGGGTGGGGCAATTGGCGGAATTGGAGCAATTCCTCCCATAGTTGCAGCAACCCGGGGCCAAGAATGACACAAAACTCCTTGTAGAATTCAATACCTAAGCCGTTAGGGCCTGGGCCTTACTTGACGGAAGTGACACGATAGCATCTGTAATTTCATCAGGAGTCAATGGTTGGTTTATTGCCAGCTGCGCCTATAGTGGCACCACCGGGAGTGGTATCTCGCCCAAATAACTCTCCAGCTCTGCATTAGAACAGCTATCCGATTTTGAATATAGAGATTCATAATACCTATGGAATTCGCCATTTATTGCCCCAGGGGTAGTAAGACTAAGTCCAAAGGGTCCCCTAATCCCAGTGATATGCTGTACACCCTTCTCGGATCTAACAGCGTTAGCAAAGAGCCGGCCTGGTCTATCTGCCTCCCTGTATCGCTGCACCTGAATTGAATAATACAACAATTGAACCTCCCTATCTGCCAATTCCCTGAATCTTGCGTGTTGCCGTATTCATTCTCAAGCTTCCTAAAATCTGATTCTACTGTGCCCAGATACCGTCTAGTTTCCTTGAGAGCACCCGAGGAAATATAGATCACGTCCCCTCTAACCCACACCTTGAAAGCCTCCCATACAGTGCAGTGATACTGCACAGACCCTTCATTTCTATGAAAAAATCTACAATTCCACTATGAATCGTCTCCAGAAAGACCAGGTCTGATAGGAATGCGGATGGCATGCGCCATGGGTGTGTCCGGGGGGTGGCCAGTCCATCCCATAGTACCGTCATAGTGATGGAAAAGTGGTCAGAGATTGTTTGAGGGCGTCACAAGTCTCCCCCCTTCTCACCTGTCTGTATTGTTTGCTCGTGATCTTCGGCGATGTCTTCTTTCGCACTGTTTGGAATTTATATAACCCGTGCGTGGGTCCACGGATTCCAGCGTGTGGTTTGTGACCCAGCTCCAGGATACGCTCAGATGTCCGGGACGAAGACCAGGAAATAATGAGGTTCGCACTCGGAGACCCGAATGCAATGGAAATCCAGGCAATGCAAAGGTAAGGAAGAAGAAGAGGCATTCAGGGGACCGGGAACCAGGGATCAAAAGTAAGCTCTGAACGAGCTCCGGAAACACACGTCCAACTACTGCAAGCGGTAGCGTTGAGACGCGCAGAGCCGCAGGGGCGTGTCTGCTTTGTAGAGCGTACAACGCAGAGACTGGCAAACCGCGTTCAGCGGCCATGTTGGGAGTACTACTGAGTTCAGTCCCCTATGGGTCAGGGACCACGAAGTCCAGAAGGGACGCAAATGGCGGTTCATGACAGAATCTTAAAGTCCTGTACCCGTGCCATCAATGTGGCCAGAACCAGCCAATAGTCAATCCTGCAATGGGCGTCATGACCCAACGAGTAGTAAGTGTACTCGTATACCAGGGTTGCGATCTCTCCATGAGTCTACTAGATCCAGGTGTTGCATAATATGCAGAATTGTGCAGCCTGCATTCGTTGAGTGGCCCTGGAGTGGTCGAGCACACAGTCCAGGATTGAATTAAAAATGAGGGCCCAAATTCGCATGGGGGGGCTCTGGAGGGGAATCAAAGGATAAGACTAACGACAGTCTGCACTGATTTTCAGTAAGGTACTTAACGTCAAAACAAAACTTGTGAAACCCATGTACCAATGATTTACTTGTGTGTCTTTAACCCCAAAGTTGACACCATTCCTTCCCACATCATCACCCCCAACTCGACGATGGAAACCCCCCCAAAAAAAAAAAAAAAAACAAAAAAAAAAAAAACAGAACACAGGACATCCCCTGCGGTGCACTGTGAGCAGGGAACAATACTTTTCAGATGGCTGCACAGTTGCAGCCAGCCCCAGTTCATGAAATGTGTGTATCCACGTTTAGAAAAGGGGGGAGGACACAGCACAGTGTATGTTGATCAATCATTGTCCATGATATTGGGCTCGTTGTTGCGTGGGCGAAGGCTGCCTTCGCCCACCTAAGGAGTGGTATAGAAATGGAGGATTCTATGTAGGCGTTGCTTCCATCGAGTTCTCAAAAATGTGAGCGTGTCCACCATGTTGAATGTGCAATTTTGCCGGGTACAGTAGTGCATTTGTCTCATGCGTAGTAGCTTATTAACTGAACGTTGGGGGAGAAGTCGGGGTATATATGGATATCAGAGGATTCATATCGCAGCGCCCCCTTTTCTATGGCCATGTGCAAGATGAGGTTCCTGTCTGGATAGTTGAGAAGCTTAGCCAGGGTGGTGCGGGAGGAGCCCCTGGTTTGGGGAAGGGAGCCAGAACACGATGCACCCTCTCTACAAGGAAGTGCTGGGAGAATTTAGACTGGTCGAACATTGATTTCAATATGTTTGCGAAGAAGTGCTCCATCGGGCCTTACAGGCCGCCTCCGGGATCCCGATGATACAGATGTTATTGCGCTGTGAGCGCGATTCCAAGTCCTCACATTTGTTGCAGATTTGCTGTCCTCCTGTTGCAGCTGTGCTATGTCACGCTCGTGTTTGTCGACTTTGTCCTCTGTCTCGCAAATCCTCGTCTCTGCCTCCAATAGACATGCACCCTCCTTCTCTAGATTGGATTTCACAGAGCCTATGGTGGATACAATGTCATCCAGTTTCAGATTTACTGCCATGAATCTGTTTTGCATATCTGCCAGCAGGTGGTCGTCCCTGGCAGAGTAGAAGCTGAAGGCTGTTCATCGCTGGGTGCTGGCTCCGTAGTTCCAGAGGTTCTGGTTAGGGTATTGGTATACGAGTCCATTGGGCCTTTTTTCTTGCCCCCTGAGCTGTAGTTGTAACTCTTAGGTTGGCAGTCTCCCGCCGCCGGAAATTAAGGGGGAGGTGGGACAGCCGAAGTGTTGACCCAGCACCAGCTCCCCTCAGGATCAATTATGGCCTCTCGTTGTCAGGAGCACAGCAAAAAGCAGTATGGGCACCAGCAGAGCACGCACCGAAGACGGGCCAAGCGTGCAAGAATCCCATGGCGCAGGAGCAAGTTTCACTTCAGGATTCAGTATGTTGGACAGGCATCACTATAAGTTGGGAGAGTGCCATCACGTCTCCACGGCCAGCACCGGGGACCAAAGTGAAGAAATCAGCGTGCAGCTGATCTATGGGCCGGGGAGCAGACAGCGATGGGCAACGGCGTCTGGCATTTGCAGCACAGCCAGTGCCGACGACCGTGCCCCCTCTGCCAGTCAATGACCCCAGTGAGAATCAATCCACAGGGCAGGCACTCCTGCCAAGAGATCGCCCCGGCCCTAACCCACACGACAGGCTGAGACTGGCAGGCATGCCAGGGTGCAAGGGCGACAGGCAGCAGACCAGGGCACCATGCACAGTGGAGGCGCAGCTCCAGCAGAGCTCACTGCGTCTCCCAGTGCCCCGGCCAGTGCTAATGGCTGGTCCCAGTCGAACCCACAGCACCACGATTAGCGCACCATCTCTCCTCTCCTCAGCAATCTGGACCAGATCAGCCGTGCGAGGGCCCCGTAGCAGCGGCCCCCGCCTGTCACTGCCTCACAGTCAGGCCGCCTCCATGGGGGTCCGGCCACAGGGTCCCGCAGTATTGCAGGGTTCCGGATGCTGCTCCCAGCATGGTTTGCCCCAGCGGCACCAGGCAGGCAGGATGGGCGGACCAGGGAGCAGGCTGCTCAGGTCGCATAGCATGCACAGGCGGCTCCACCTTCAGGTGTCACCTGCGCCTCTTGCATACAGCGTTTCAGTGCCAATTTAAATTTAGTGCTGTGTCCTTTCCGCCAGTCCCGGCTAACATCAAAATGTCCAAACAGTGGATATTGCAGGAGTTATTACGAGTAAGGATAGCGTGGGGCCAGATCTCCCAGATTAGGCGGCCATCTTCCTGGCTGCTCGACAGCGCCCCCCTGGACTACATTTTTGGCTGGAGGTGATGATTCGAGGGGTCTATGACTTTGAAGTGATTCTTCAGGATACAAGTGATCATGCCCTCTTGCACCTCACGTGGAACTGTAACTCTCTCTCCTTAAAGAGAGACATAGTTTTTGAAAATCGAGACCGTTCAAGGTGGCAACCGTCTAGGCTGAAAAATCATGATATTCTTTCCCTGAATGCCCGATTTGCCGAGCATTTGAAAATGGTGGGCGACTCTAATTAGGTTCCTTTCCTTCTTGAATTTATGTGCATACCCAGAAAGAATAAGGTGTCTGCACCCCTTCAGAGGACATTCTTTCGACATTGCTGTAAAAGAACGGAACATTATTTTAAGCAAAGATCTTAGGAGTATTTCACACTTGGTTCCTGAACAGCAACTTTTTTTGATCAAAAAAAGAAAGCGGAAGTATAAGAACTGGCTCGCAAGGGAAAAAGCGTCCTCATTTCAATCTGACGCAGAGCCGATGCGGATGACCATATTTAAGAAAGACGCAACTTCTTAATGAGAGTCACCTGGGTTCGATGCCTCTGGCAAGTGTTGTCCCTGAAAAAATGTGGACCGAGTTTAATGGCAAGTTATTCTAAACTAAAGCCAAAATACCTAATCCAGAATTGGAAGTGGCGACAATTGCCTGGCCCTTCTACCAGGACGTTGAAATCCTTATTTAAAAGGTTAACCTATCCAGAGACCCTGTACCAGATGGGATAGCTAAGATGATAAAGCAATCACCAGATCTTTGGATTCTGGTTATTCTGGACATTTTCCATCAAATCTTCAAATCTATACGAATCCCAATATCTTGGAAAAAAGCAATTATTGTTCCGATTTTCAAATAAGAAGATAGGATGGATCCGTCCAACTATGGCCTTAGTCGATGCCCTGGGTAAACGGTTCTCTGCTTCTCTTTTAAAGCAATTACAACTTTAGATACAATCTACGAATAGATTTGACCCCAGAGAAATGGGTTTCCTGAAGGGGACGGGCACAGAACTTAACCTTTTCCTGCTCAACATACTCAAGTGAAAGGCACATAACAGCAAAACTAAGACATACCTAGCCTTCGTTGATTTGACTAAAGCCTTCGACAGTGTTGACCGTCAGCACCTTTGGAGAAAGATGGAATTGGGGAATTGTCCTCCCACTCTATTGGCAGCAAGTAAATCTCTCTATGATTCCACGTCCACACAAGTTCAACAGAATGGTGAGGGATCCTTGACTAAGCCGATTCCAACTTTCAGGGGCTTAAAACAGGGAGGTCCTCTGGCTCCCACTCTATATACTCTCTTCCTGTTCACCCTATTGCTTACCATTTTCCTGCCAATTTTCCCTCACTGCTATTGCACTTAGCAAACGCCAAACTTAACAAGCACGATTACATGATGAATATTGTATACATGTAGCCAAAGAGATGTCTATGCAAAGCCTGACCATCTATAGACCTACTGCAGACTGCAGGGGTAAATATTTCACGTTGATACGCACTAGCCACCCATAAAAGGTCACTGGCAGCTTCAAAAATATATAAGCAAAGACGGACTTTTTCCATTTTGGAAAGTGTTTAAAAAGAGAAGCCCGTTTATGTCTACAATCTGACGAAGCCTGTAAGGGTGAAACGCGTTGTTGTTTTGTTTTTCTCCTGAGCTACTTGTCCACTGTATCTGCTAAAATAAAGGAAGTTTGATGGAGATCCTTTTGTTCGCATCCGGGTGATTTTTATTATTGAGGAGAGTGCCGCAAAGAAAGCTGCATTTCGCTTTCATTTTTTCTTTGTTTGGATACTAACGCGGCCGATCGCGTAAATGGACAGGCACCCATGCTTTGCAGAACTATCAGCAATTAAGTAAAGGACATAGCGCGTCGCTTGCAAGTCGGAAAGAGGTGTTTGGTTACCAAGGATCCACAACGCAGCCGCCCATCGGAGAAACGTTCCACAAGGAAATGGGATCAGAACACATGGAGACCTGAGAGATCGTGCGGGCGCTGGTCTGCCCAACGCCATTCGAGTCGGAGGACCCGGAAGGCGTGTGTAAGGTAGGCAGTGCTAGAACACGGTCAACTTTGTTTTCTCCATAATCTGTACACAAATAAGCATGTCATCTGCTCATATCATAAGCATGGTGTCCTAAAATTCAAGGCTAATATTTTGATCACATTGCTATTGAAAATACAGGGCTTTCCCACTTCAGGGGAAGTAACATTATACACCGTTCATCACCGGATAAGTTTTTGACACAGCAGATTATGGTGTACAAGGAGCAAAGTAGAGATGCGGAAGCTTTCGCTTTGTTCAATGAAAGTATCAACCCAAAGAAAAGTATACAACAAGCACAGAATGGTCAAACCAAGTCAATACAACAGTCAATGGCATCATTGGAAAAATTACACAAAAAAAGAAACAAATGGTGAGAAATTAAATCTTTGCAAAATTATATTGACAATAAACGAATCCCAAGGGGTCTAAGAATTTTGACCATCCCAACATATGAAGATCCGGACCCTCAAATGTTACAAGAATGGGAAGAGGCCACCAATGAATGCTCATTTAAAATGCTAACGACCCTAATTAAATATGGCAAAAGTGATAGATCAAAGGCCTTGAAAGAAATAGAAGTACTAGAATCTAGTTTTTACACAGGAGTTGAATCTAAAACAGCAAATGAGCTCAAGGTACAAATGGACAAAAATATTAGCAAATATGAAGAAGAAATAAAAGAGGAAACAGGAAATTCCTTCGTGACAAGGAGGATTATGCCAGTGGAAGAATATATACTTTCTCGAGAAAATATAATTCTATTAGGAAGGGAATACAAAGTCAAATGCAACATTTAACTCCAGCTATTTCAGATGAAGATTCAGAGATGGAAACAAGTGCGGGATCATCTACAGATACCTCGACCTCAAGTAGTATTAACGAACCTCTACCAAGATTAAATTTCTTTAGAGGAAATGAAACTCTTGCATCAAGTTGGGAAAAACATGCAAAGCAGAAACCAACCAAGGCATACAAGAGGAAGAACAGACGGGGGAGAAGGGGCCAAGGGAAATCCAAAAAAGAAAGGACAATCAGGAGCCCCGCAGAAACGCTCTGGGAAGACCAAGAAACAGAAACAATGATGATTACTCGGAATGCACAAGTTGTGAATCTGTCAGAGAGAGTACTAACCAATACAGAAACCAAAGTTCTGTCCAAGGGACTATCTTTTTGTCTAACGTCCAATTTCGATTATGCTCAATGCTGAGTGGATTTACATCTGTTCATTAGAAAAATTAGATTGGCAAAATTCTTTGCTGGACTAAACATCAATGATACATCTAGCCACACAAGACCAGAAATACCATCGGCATTGACTATCAGAGACATACCAACACTGTGTACTTTAACATCATTACAAGAAAATGACGGAGAGACAATAGAATTAAACTCATCTGAATTAGAGTGGAGTTCTAGTGTACCGGAGGGTCTCCTTACTAACATGCCAGCAACTAGCCATCTAAGGAAGGAGGGAAAAAAAACAGAGTTTCATTCCACCAACCAATTACATGGCACATATAGATCTCTTTGAGGATTTAATCAGACGATTTGAAAAAAATGGCTTCTTTAAACAACAAAATGAACCACAACATAACCTCAGAGGAACGGACAGCCATAAATAATCTAAAAGATCTAAAAAATCTAAAAGATGAGACAATTGTCATCCGCTCATTGGATAAAGGAGGGAATATTGTGGTCTTGAACACGCAGGATTACAAGAGAGAAGCCATGCGTCAGCTTAAACAAATCAAAAACGACTTGCTAATCCATACAAGGCATACAAAACAGAATATGATCAAAAACTTTCAACATGGCATGCAATGGGTTTATTGACTGTACAAGAAAAGGCTTTCTTGACAAAGGATTTTCCCATTTTGCCAATTATACATTTTCTTTCCAAGATCCACAAATTTAAGAGAAAACCACTGGTAGGCCAATAGTTGCATCAATTGATTCTCTGTTAGAAAACACATCAAAATATTTGGACCAATTCTTGTTTCCGTTTGTTCAGACATTGCCATCTTATATTAAGGACACATCAGATTTTCTTCAACAAATCGATCAAATACCATGGAAGCCAGGATATCCACTAATAACATTAGACGTTGTCCCTTTATATACATGCATTAAACATCAGGAAGGCATGAAAGCTATTAAAAAAGGTATCTAGCCACCAGGTCATTAAGCTTTAGAGACCACTCGCAAATGTTATTAGACATGCTTTTTTTCTGCCTTACACATAAAGCTTTTATGTTTGACGGCCAACCTTATAAGCAATTGTGTGTAACCGCCATGGCTACGACAGTGGCACCCACATACGCAAACCTCTTTATGGGGGCTTGGGAAGCTAAACTGTTTTCTGAAGTAACCCTACTTATACACACCAACAAGGTGGCTCTATGGCGTCGTTACATTGACGATTTGTTTATAGTGTGGGAAGGCAATGAACAAGAATGGATGTCTTTTTTCAACATCTTGAATGCACAGGACATTAATCTTAAATTCACCGAACAACATGACCCAACAGAGGTGGTATTCCTGGACATTAAGGTTAAGATAAGAAATGAAGTAATGACGACAGAAACCTATCGAAAACCCACGAGTACAAACTCATTGCTTCATGCGGAAAGTGCACACCCGAAATGTCTAAAGAACAGTATACCATATGGTGAATTTTTAAGAATGAAGAGAAATTGTAGCGAAAACAAAACTTTTGAAGAGAATGCCAAAATAACAGCGACTTACTTCATGGCAAGAGGCTACAAAAAAAAAAAAAAAAAAAACGACAATCAATAGTGCATTCAACCAATGCGCCAAGCAAACAAGAGCAGATATTTTCAGGCAAAAAAAAAAAAAGAGGAGTGAACAGAAACTACAGGAAACCAAATCTGCAAGTATACGCTTTATCACAACCTATAACAATGGGGCAAAAGACATTCAGAAGATTTTAGCTAAACGTTGGTTGTTTTTACAAAGAGACCCAGATATTAAAGGATGCATCCAGAAGAATGCCAGTGTGACATTCAGAAAATCAAAGTCATTACAATCTGAGCTGTCACCAAGTCTCTTCATAACCTCGACACAGCCAACAAGCCAATGGTTAACAAGCAATCCGGGTGGTTTTTATAAATGCACAAAATGCAAGGCTTGTAAACATGGGGTATCCCTCCAACACTACGTACATCCAAGAACCCAGAGGAAAGTGACTATTACTAAACACATCACCTTTGCAACAACTTATGTGATCTATGTAATCACATGTGACTGTAACCTCTGGTATATAGGTAGTACGAAGTTAGAAGTGAAACTTCAAATATTGCAACATCTTCGAGCTATCAAAAATAAAGATCCTTCTTACCCCCTTGCCAAGCATTTTGAAGAAAGGCATTATGGAAACATTTCTTCTTTTAAATATTTTGGTATAGATAAAATTCTACCACACCCGAGAGGAGGCAATCGAGAACTGAAACAGACAAATTGAATGCAAATATATTATTGACTATCAGACAAAAAACTCGGATGGTCACAATAAGGACGAGGATCTACACTTTTGTGGGAAATAAGATCATTTTTGGACATATGTGGTGTAATATAATATTGATGCTGTGTTTGAAAATGTGAAATTACAATACTGTTGCTTAGTTTTTGATACTTTCTAATGCACTTTTTTCATACAATACTTTTTACATTTTTAACATGTAGGGAGTCTTAATAGGTCTGCACTTTGTTAATCTGTTACTTGAAAAAGATGCTTATTCCCCCATTTGCCCTCCTTGTTAGTAACATTTTATATATTTGGAAATCGAGAATACTGCGGATAATCAGATTGTTTTGTATATTGTGAACACTATGCACGTTATTCTGGCAATTGGCTTTCTAATAACATCAATAAGTGATCAATATTGTTGAATAATTGCTGCTATAAAGCACTATGTACTTTACTTAAAGCACTAGACACTTTAGCAACATGGGAAGTGCAATATATGCATGAAGCATCATGCACTTTATTTCAAAGCATCAGACACTTTAGAAAAATGGGAAATGCAATATACACATGACATGGGTATAATTGAACATAGATCACATCGGGCTTTTCCATTTGGTAGAGAGTAATAACTTATGTATGCAGAAAAGTAAAAAAAAATTTAAAAATCAAATCCTCAAAAAAAAAAAATCAAAAATTATATTTGAAAATACATCAGCATTGAGATGAAATTGTTACGAACCATTAATATTGTTGACAGGTTGCAGCTGCATTATGACCACTATGCACTTTATGCAAAGCACAAGACACCTAGATTGTCAATATTTGCTAAATGTATTTGACCATTCCAAGATGACTCAGACAAACAGGAATTGGGAACAAGGATTTTGTTCAAATGGAAAGCAAAGAAGGACTTTTTCCATTTTGGAAAGTGTTTAAAAAGAGAAGCCTTTTTATCTCTACAATCTGACAAAGCCCGTAAGGGTGAAACGCGTTGTTTTGTTTTTCTCCTGAGCTACTAGTCCACTGTATCTGCTAAAATAAAGAACGTTTGATGGAGATCCTTTTGTTCGCATCCGGGTGATTTTTAAGAGCACTTTTTGGGCGGCCTATAACTCTGCTCCCCCTGGATGAATCCTCACCAACTTTGCAAAAAAGAGTATATGGGCCACACTGAATTTTTTTGCAAAGTTTGGTGATGTTTGGTCCGGGGGGGGGGGGGGGGGGGGGGGGGGGGGAGTCTTTTTCCCATAGACTGAATGGGGGGAAAAACTTTGCGCACGGCTACAGGCCAAACCGCTTGACGGATTTTCACCAAATTTGCGGCTGGGGTTTGGTCCCAAAAGCATGCTTTGGTAAATTTGGTGAGAATCGGTTTCTTTAAAATGACCAAAAAGTAGGTTTAAAAAAATTAGTGATATCTATGTTCGCTCCGCGGACAAGATACCGATTGGCTAAGGGGCTGGCTTCATGACCGCGGACACGCGACGTCTCTGCCGATTGGCTGCAGCGAGCCATGTTCTGCGTCAGATTGTTTGGATGCGCCCGACATCTTGGATCCGCCGACAGCGCAGCGGTGACCAGCAGCAAAATGCTATTTCGAAAACTGTTTTGCTGTGTCAGAGTGCTTGGGGAGGTTCAAACAGTAAGAGATAAGTGAAAAACTGTATTTGTTCAGGCGGTAGCTGTTAATTATGTATTCCCTATGCCCGCTTTGTTCGGGATGTTTGTAAGTACAGGAAATGAGGGGTCTCATAAGGGTAGTATTTCAGTTTGTGCTGTGCGCAGGCAACTTGAAACTGTTCTAAGGACACGTATGATGTTAGCGAACATTGAAATTGAGTACATGCCGTAATTAAATTATTTTTTTCTATGGGTGTGCTATTGATTTGTACGCCGCCATGGGTGTGACATGCTGCGGTGGTTGTGGCCATGTCCTAGAGTCTTGGATGCCTGGCCGTAGGCCGTACACCCAAGAGTGTAGACCCTGCCCACAACCACTGCAGCCTATCACATTCATACATCACACCCATACATTTGATTGTAGGTGTGGGCAGGGCCTAGAGTACTGGGTACAAATTGAGTACAGTTATGTTTCATTCTATGGGTGTGCTAATGATTTATAAGCGACCATGGGTGTAACATGCTGCGGTGGTTGTGGCCATGGCCTAGAGTCTTGGGTGCATGGCCGTAGGCCATACTTCCAAGACTCTAGGCCCTGGCCACAACCACCGCAGCATGTCACAGCTATGGATACAACTGTAGTATTGCTTATCGATCAGATGGTTGTGGAGAGTGTGTAGAGTGTTGGGTGCATGGCTGAAGGCCATGCACCCAAGAACAAAGTTATAGGCACTGGAGTTATAAACCACTGCACACCCATACATTGCAATATCTATGGACATACAGCTAAGAGTGTAGCCTCTGGCCACATCCACTGCAGCATACCACACCTATAGATACACCCGTAGTATCGCACATCACTCAGGTGGTTGTGGGGAGGGCCTGCAGTCTTGGGATAACCTCTGAAGTTATAAGCCAACATGGGTTTTATATAGTGCAGTGGTTGTGGGCAGGACGTAGACTTTTGGGTGCATGGCTGCAGGCTGTACGCCATACACCCAAGCATGTAGACCCTGCCCACAACCACTGCAGCATATCACATTCATACATCAAACCCATACAATCGATTATGTATCTGGTGGGTGTGGGCAGGACCTACAGTCCTGGGTACAAATTGAGTACATGCTACAGTTACAATGTTTCATTCTATGGGTGTGCTACTGATTTATAAGCGACCATGGGTGTAATGTGCTGCAGTCGTTGTGGCCAGGGCCTAGAGTCTTGGGTGCATGGCCGCAGGCCATACTTCCAAGACTGTAGGCCCTGGCCACAACCACTGCAGCATGTCACAGCAATGGATACACCTGTAGTATTCATTATCGATCAGATGGTTGTGGGTAGTGTGTAGAGTGTTGGGTGCATGGCTGAAGGCCATGCACCCAAGAACAAAGTTATAAGCACTGGAGTTACAAGCCACTTCACACCCATACATTGAAATATGTATGGACATACACCTAAGACTTTAGGCCTTGGCCACAACCACTGCAGCATATCACAGCTATAGATACACCCGTAGTATTGAACATCACTCGGGTAGCTGTGGGGAGGGCCTGCAGTCATGGGTGCGTGGCCAAAGGCCATGCACCAAACAGCACATTTATACGTAGTGTAGTTACAAGCCACAATGGGTGTGATATGGTGTGGTAGTTGTGGCCAGGACGTAGAGTCTTTGGTGCATGGCCAAGCAAAGGCCATGCACCCAAGAACAAAGTTATAAGCACTGCCGTTATAAGCCACTATGGATTTTATATACTGCATACCCATACATTGAAATATCTATGGCCTTAAACCCAAGACTGTAGCCTGTGGCCACAACTACTGCAGCATATTACAGGTATAGGTACACTCGTACTATCAAACATTATTCAGGTGGTTATGGGGAGGGCGTAGCGTTTTGGGTGCATGGCTGTAGGCCATGCTCCCAAACCCAACTTTATACGTAGTGAAGTTAGAAGCCACAATGGGTGCAATATGCTGTGGTGGTTCTGGCCAGGACTCAGAGTCTTGGGTGCACAACCTAGCGTCTTAGGTGCATGGCTGCAGACCATGCACCCAAGAGTAAATTTATAAGTAGTGAAACTACAAGCACCATAGTTTTGATATGCTGCGATGGTTGTGGGTAGGACCTGTAGTCTTGGTTGCTTGGCCGTAGGGTGTAGGTGGTAGGTTATACATCCAAGACACTATGCCCAGACTACAGGCACTGCACCATATTACTGCCATAGATTAGACGTGTAGATTTGAATATGTATGACATGACTGTAATTATACTTACTGTTTACTTTGTTCAGAATCCATAAATTTCTTACATGACTTTAGTACTTGGCGGAAATATCCTTTTTTAATTTCTGCGATAAAAGAAAAGAGCATGTTAGTGTTTGTATTTTATGAAGACTTATTACATTGTATAATCGACAGTTTCGCTTTTTTTTACCCTCATTTAGTTTACAAACCAGTGTACTGTGCATTTTGCTCAGTTTGTGTTTGTTTTTCAAATCCTTGGGTCTGGGGGAAAATAAATCCTTATCGGATTTAAAAAAAAACTTTATTTGCAACGCTACAAACTATTTCTGAGTGTTTCCTTGTTCTTTCTGATTAATGTTATGTCTGTTGCCTTGTTGCAGATTTTTACCAACAGTTAGATACCTGTTGGCGTATTCTAACTGTTTATAGTCTTTTACTTGATTTTTTGGTAATGTTGAAGTACACATTAGTAATTAAATGTTGGCTTTAAGAAGATGATTAAATACGCATTTGTAAAATTAGCTGGCAATCTCTGCGTTAGAGTAATGGTGCCATCATTACATTCGAACCATCCACATTTCTTTTTAATGTATGCAGTGTAGTGACCTCCATTGGTTGTAGCTCCTGCGTGGTAGATAATACCTATTGTTGTAAAGGTTTTCTTTCCAAGTGACACTTGACCGTGTGTGAATCCAGTCAGCTTGCAGTTGTTTTTGGTACCATCTGCATTATAACGTAGAAGCATAAGTATTATGTAGTTACTATGCGTTTGTATCAGTAAGGTGGAGCGATTGTCTGAATTGCACATAGTACATCATCTGCCATGGTTTGCATTCTGTACAAGTTGCTGAAATGGATGGATTCACAATTAGGTATGGATACCTACACAATTCGCTCATTTGGGATTTCTTCCTGTATCACATTGTTACAGAGAGTGTATGTATGTTTCCACATGTATGAAATCTGGAAGATATCATTTATAGGTATGTTTTTGTTTTCCAGTACTTTTAGTAAGTACATTAGAAATTCTTGTGGATCTTCTTGTGAGTTTATAGTGAATCTCACCATTCCGGCACAGTAGTCCAATTCTTGTCTTATTCCGTGAACACTGTACGTGTTGTCAGGGTTGTTTGTTGCGTTTCTATGAAGGACTAACATTTGCAAACACAATTGGTCTTTACTGTGTAAGTAAATATTGTTAACAATTGGTGGCAATTGAAATAGAACATTCATTGCTACATTTGCAGAGCAACTTACACCAGTTTTATTCGAAAATTTGAATGGACCACCTAGTTCTGTCTCCGAGACCTTTTTTCAGAGTTTCTGTTCCTTCTTTGAAGAAGTACCGGATTTACTTTCCCTAATAGGTTCTTCTTTGCTTGTGGTAATAGATACAGTTTTAGCTTCTTTTGTTTTGTTTGAAGGATTTGCCCTCAGATTCTGTTGCATTTCTATTTGAATTAGTTTTCTTTTAACACGTTTTACTTTTTCTGGAACAGGATATGGTTTCAGATGGGGGGTGTACAGTGAACACAGTCTATTGTATTCTAAAATGCAAGGAATATCAGTGTTCAGTTTACTTGCATCAAAGTTGATTTGAAATAGACCGTCAAGTGTACGTAAGCGTGATAGTGCTACGTAGCTCATACCTTCTTCAAAGACTGTGTTTCCTATATCTATCAATGCTTTGTCTAGGGTAAGACCTTGGGATTTATGAATGGTGACTGCCTATGCAAGAGTTCGAGAAAATTGTTCTCTACGTACATACATGTCTTTGAAGAGAAGCAATCGAGCTGTTGAGCGCCCCATCCTATTCACTGCTGAAAGTTTCTCAAAGCGAATATTGACAAACTGAATGTTGTTGTCACATGGGTATGTTTGAAAGCCAACAACTGTACCCACTGCCCCATTAACAAGCCCTTGCTCCACGTCAAGGTTATGCTTAAGCATTACTCTACAATTTAAGGATAATTTTAATATTTTTTCCAACTCAGCTGTGTTGGAAATTGATTTTCTAAGGTATTTAGTCTTGTTGTGGCTTGCTCACACATGGGTAGTGGCATACCATGTACGTCTAGTTTGTCTGTGGCGCATATTTCCATTATTGGTTGCATTTCTTTTTTTAACATTGAATTTGAAACAGCTTGCTAGAGTTGGCATTAAGGCCATACAATTTAAATTTTTGTGCGCTAATTGTTCCATAACATCAGTAGCACATGCTTTATCGCCATAAAGTGCATGAATGTGCCGTTCTTTCAATATTGCTTGTGCTTCTTGAGATAGTACACCAATTCTAATACTTTTTAAAATGTTGCCATAAGTGAGATCAGATTGTCGCATGTTTTCTGTTAATTCTCTGTATTGGAAATGTTGCCAAAGGTTGACATTTCCTATGCTGCCAACAGTTTTACGGCAGAGTTTGTGTCCTAAGATTTTAAAAATAGGTTCACCTTTCACTGGTGTCAATTGTAGAAGATCTCCAAAAACGATAATGTGTTTCCCTGCAAAGAGTTCTTCGTAGTTTGTTTTAAGTACTTCTTGCAATCTGAGGTGAATCAAAGCCAACATTAGGTTGGATACCATGCTCACTTCATCTATTAGTAGCATTTTCATTTGTTTTAATACTCTGCGTAGTTCCATTGCAGCTTCTGCAGAAAGTTTGTAATAGTCCAATTTGTTTTGGTGTTCTACTGGAAGCAGTAGTAATCGGTGTAAAGTGACACCGCCTATGTTGTAGGAAGCTAAACCTGTGGGGGCAGTTACAACAGCTGACAGTTTGTTGTTTGTCAATTGCTGAAGGAACTTGCTGATGATTTTGATTAAGAATGTTTTTCCCGACCCAGCTTCACCACTGACGTACAGCAGTATAGGTTTGTAATTTTGTCAGGTACAATCGATATTTTCGTGTTGTACACCATGTGCAATTTGTTTTGTTACGTCTTCAAAAATGGTACGCTGATCTTTGTTAAGTTTTGTTTGTTGTACAATTAAGTCTTCTATATCTTCTTGATAGTGACACATGGCGTTTTCCACTTCTGTCACAGCTAATTCTGCCTCATTTGCTATTAGTGGCTGTCCTACTGGTCCTTGGCTTCCGGTTACAGAAGGTTGACTACTGTCGGAAGTGTCCTTATCTAGTTGGGCCCTAGGTTCTTCTTCATGTTGCTGTTCATTGTGCAACATTGTTTTGTACTGCGTAAAGTTCACATCGATGATGGCACTTTCATTTGCTTTGAAAGCATCTTCATAGCAGTCATAGTTATCTAGTATCTCTTCCTCTTTTCTCCATGGTTTAAAAGGTTGTAGCAGAGACATGCAATATAGTTCTTTCTGTTGAGGAGTTTTTAATGATAATTTGACATGATTAATTAAGCTTCGTTTGGTAAGTTTCATTAATCTGCATTCACAATCTGTCACTCTATATCTACCTTTGCTTTCATCGAATTTATATTATTTTTGTATGCAAAGTGATATAGACACATGCTTTCGAAAGTGCTACTCCTGTTCAGATAGTATATGTCCAGTAAATTGCTTTTTAAAAATGTCTTGGCTGTTGGGATCAGTTCTGGCAATTGTTTCCATGTCCTCGTATGATTTCAGAACTCTTTTTCTAGATTTAGCAGGACCAAGACTTAGCCATACTATGTTGTCTGATATTCCATACAAAGCAGTACCGGTTAAACGATCTGCCACTTCATAGGCGCCACATTCTCTATGAGAGAGCATTTTTATGCCTAGGCTGTACAATTTCTGAGATAGTGTTTTGACTGAAGAAAGGTCATCCCAGAGGTCTTGAAGCTCTGTTTTTTCTGCTTTTGTTAAGTAGGCTGTAACATATTGTGCAACAGCAGTGGAATTGTCTGCAATGTACTGCACATCTATGTTTGCATTCCATAAGAGGGCAATGATTGCATTGTAATCATTAATACATTTTGATTCTTCTGTTCTTTTTATGTAATACGTGTTCTTAGGTGATTTACCTTTAACACTATGTCGAACTGAAGACATGAAGTTTCACTTCACCTGTTTCTGTAACTGGTCTAGGGAAACCAAAGCAGCATTTGGTGTAGTATTTCCCTTTGCTTTTGTATTTGCGACGACAATATTTGCCACATTTGCGTCTTTGAAATAGTAAAATCTGCCCATGCAGGTCACTATGTGTCCGTTGTGAAGGGATTTCACAAGTGACATATTTTTAGAAGAACTGCAAACAGTGGCATCACTGTTGTGACCAAATTTAGGTGCACCTTTGATCCATAAAAGCATGTGAATATGTGGTGCTCCTCTCGCTTGATATTCTTTTCTCCAAAAGAAGTGTTGCACTTCTCCGAGGGGAGGAACAGTTTTATTGCAAATAATGTGTAGCATAGCAATGAAACGATGCTAGAAATATCTTGACACATTAACTGGATCTAGAGAGCAAAGTTCTCCAGGTGTTAATATATCTATGTTGGTTTTTTTGTTGTTTGATATGCGTAGGAACTCATGTAAATCTTCCCATGCATATTCCGGACAACTTAGTGTAACAAACCAAGTCAGTGGTCCAAGGTTTCTGATCATACAACGTACGTCTCCGTGCCGTCGGAACCAGTATTCTTTTGTACCACACATGTTTGCAAACAGATGTGTTATACTGGATTGTAAAACCTCATCTTTTTCTTGTATTTTTTGTATTAATTGCGTAGCTGACATATTTTGAAAGTGGGTTCCAGATTTCAAAATGTGTGCAACTCCGTAACATAGGGTTGCTACTTCACTTTCAAAGAGTAGGTGGAATATGCATTCCACATTTTGTCTAAATCTGGGATCTTGTGAATACATTCGTAATGAGCGGTATTCTGATGCCGTAATCTGAGTGGGTCTATCAACTTAACTTCCGCCGTTGCCAGTAGGAAATAGCAGTGGAAAAGCACGTGCTTCTATGCTTTTTTCCCATATTCCCATTGGGGACCCTTTAGTTTTTCGCATTTGGTAAGTTTCTAGTGCATCATCTATGCTTTCCTTGGAATGCAATGGATGAATTGTGTAATGGTCGAAAAGAGTGGATCTGCAGCAGGATCCAGAAGTTCAAATTGTCCAGTTTCTGATGACTCTTGAATTATTTCAGTTGTTTCCCTTAAGCTTTCTTCAATATTTATTTCCTTGTAGTGTTCGTTATGGTCTTTTAGATATTGCAAGGCTGGTCTAACTTTATGTAAGTCCACCAGATGTTGCCAAATTTCTGTCTTTTGTTGGTACACCATTTACCAAGACAATTAAAGAACGCTCTATTGAACGTTGCACTCCTAGAGTGTGTACATTTTCTGTTAGATCTAATGGCAAATAAACTACTTTGCCACAAATGCCTTTCACCAATTCAGAGGGAGGTAATTTTGCTGTTTTTGGTTGAAGGAGTTTAATTGCTTGAAATGGGTGAACTGTTTGAATTATGATGCCCTCATACAAATTAAGTTGTTGCAGGGGTTTTGGTAGTGCGAACAATTCCAAATTATTTGTGATAGCACGTGAAGGAGTTTGGTTGTTGTCCAGTTTTGTAGTGCAGTAACTGCAACATATTAGGGGTTCACTCATTTGTTTGTTATTTTTCTGCTAAAAGGTAGAGAGCTAATTCAAATCATTTGGAATCTTCATTCTCTTCTATTTTGTATTCTATGTCTATATTTTTTGTGACCCTTTTGTTAAAACGTTCTGCGGCAACACACACACATGGTTTGGTACTTCAGCCGATGCACTTTTAAATTTTAGTATTTCTTTTTTGTATGTGTGTAATATAAGGTTGCTATGTGCAGAATTGTTGCTAGTCTGTTCTAAAACTATTGCATTTTGTAAGTGGCTTTCACTTCCAAAATATTTTCTCTGGATACGGTCGATTTCTTCTTGTAGGTATTTGAGTGTACCATGCAGAAGAGTGTTATTTTAAATTGGCTAATTCTAAGGCTAGACTTTTAGCATAGTATATTTTATACACTAGATTTCTTACATTTTGAGTGATGTATTGATATCCTTTTGATATCATGGAAGGTGCTTTTGCAGATAGGTCCTGAAATGCAGGCTAATGAATGTCCCTGTGGTCCTGTGTATTTGCGCACTGGTAAGATATCCATATTTTGCAGCACTTTCATTGTAATTTTGTCTTTACCTTTCACATCCTGATTGAGCAACTGACGTAAAGATTTGAAAGATTTGTTAGGAATGGCACACATTGACGTGCACGACCATTTGTATACTGGATGGTCTGGTTCAGTTGAATCGAGAGGTAATTCTGAGTTTTCAGGGGATACTTTTCTAAGCAGTGTTTCTTGTTCCATGATGGTATTATTGATTTTTTTCATACCCTCGTCCACTGCTATGGATGGCAATTGTGTTAGTTTGATTTTGTATGTATGCTTCTTCATTAAAATATGGTTCTGTGGTTATTGTGTGACTCCATTCACCTCCACAAATATTTAAGAAGTTATTTTTGTTGACATTCCGTTTATTGATAAGTTTCTTTTGTAGTTTAGTACTTAGTTTGTTAGTGGTTTCATCCTAATTAAACACTAATATGAACAATTTCCTTTTGAGAAGGATTGCAGTGTCTACGAGAGCTTGTAGGATTACTTTTCTACGGTACGTTTTAAGGATTGAGGATGATTTCGGTCCTCTTCTTATTAGATTCTGAACGACTCTGTGGCGAAACATTTTTGCTAAAATACTTTTTTTTTTTTTACTATGGGTTCTTGTTACTATATCAGGATTAATAGGAGCATCGTTAGCAGTACTGGTAGCCGATTTTGTGTGCAGCATTTTGTGGTTCGTGCAACATTTTGATAGAGGAGGTAAAGTTTCGGTAGTTGAAGCTTCCTGTGTTTCGCTAAACAACTGTATTAGCTGTTTTCTTACAACGTTCTCTACAAACTCTGCTACAGAAGGATGCTTAATTTGGGCACTTTTATTTTCATTTGCTCTATTTCTGCGTTCCTTTCTATGGACTTGCTTTTTGGAAGGCATTCTTTGGGGTCTGTTGAAAAAAAAGGAGGCATGGTTTGGACTGTTGTACAATGTATGTGTACTGTGTGCATGGCTGAATGAGTTTGATGGGGAAGCTCTTTGTAGTGGTGTGTGAATGTGCACTGGGCTGTTACAATGAGTTGGGAAGGCTATTCTTCTGTTTCTATACCACAACACTGTGCTTCAGATGAGAGTACAAAGTGAGCTAGTGGTGAGGAGAAGCATAAATAGTAAACGTAATGGTATAAAATTGAAACAGCTATTTGTTTTCTAGTACTAACATTTAAGGCTTCTGTATGTTATTTGAGTTCCAAAAACACAGGGATTTGTGAGCCATTCTGCCTGTTATTCTTTGTTTAATAAATGGGGATTTGTGAGAAGAATGGGTCAGAAATCAATGTTTGTTTTGGTGCGCAAAATAAATAAATAACCCACAGTGTCTCTTTGAGGAACAGTGGGAATATAAAGGTAGTACTGTACTTACTTTTTTTTTTGCGGAATGACCAGGTTTCTTCGGATATGTCGTTTGCAGTGTACATGCTGTTGATTTTCAGGAGAGTAGTCTTCACTGAGATTGTAAAAAGAAGAAGTTAGTAACTTTGTGTGTTTAAAGCAGTGATGTTACTGTACACATTAATTTTGCATCTTTCCTCAGAGTATTCTACTTTGATATCTCAACACAGTGCATGTGTGCATTTCACTTCACTATGTGCTGCCTTTGTATGTTATTTGCAGTATTTTAGTTGCACGCGATTCAGAAATGAGTACAATTTTTAGTTTATGAAAATGCCTTGTTTTTTTTAAGCTGTGAGGTTTGTAAGTGATAGGTCATTATAGTAGATGAAAAATTTCACTACTTTCATATTATAAGTACGAATCCGAAAAATCAGGAGACCCTCAGAGGGAGACGTCACCACAGCAATCGGGAGCGTTTATTTTTCTCATACGATCGCATTGGAAGTAGCATTAATATAGGCGGTACACAGTAAAAAATTGTGACATTTTCTAATGGAAAATCGAGTTTCGCGCTAAATAGGGAGGGTTGTAACATATGTATAGATTATGCGGGAGACAGTAAGAAGTAGTGCGGTTTGTCAATGAAAAATCAGACATCTTGCACTTACAGGGTATGTACTGGCTATGCAGATCTAATGGCATTAATTTGTTTAAAAGAAATCATAAAGGTTGCACATGTTCTCTGAATAAAATATGCATACCTGTACTTTATAATCATGCACGTGCGCATGCATGGAGCTGTACGTAGAAATCCACGACACTTGCACAGTAGTTTTTGAAGTAGGTGCTTTGCAATGATATGCGAGTTGCATTCAGAGTGATCAATAGTACATTTGAAGGGCAACATTTTGATGACGGAGTTAGATGTAGAAATGTTGAATGTGATTGGTGGATGGTTGTGTGACTGCTTAGTTCTGGCCAATGAGGGAATGGATGCGCGAGTGATGTGGAAAGGGTAGAAGGACTAAGTTACGTTACGCACGTAGACAGCGCTTGTCCGCGTGTAGGGTGTGTCACATACTGGGTTCTACAGCAAATCCAGCATGGAAAGGGGACTGTAGGCATCAGCCAATCAGATGTTTACATTGCTCTTTTGTGTCGAAAGACGGTGCGCATACTGAAGATGGCAGAGGTGGAGAGGGTCAGGGTTTTGGTGCTTGGAGATATTTGTGTCCATGGTTTACAGCACTATTCCAAAAATAGTCATGTGGCACATAATTTTGATGAGAGGAGTGGAGGTGGTGTGGAGCGCCGAGACTGATCGCAATGTTGCGCAAATTCTCCAAGTTTGTAGAGACATGCGTAGGATGACCAGTCCCCATGTGGTACTTTTGCACTACGGTGCTTGCCATTTGGGCTACGTGAGTTCACATACTTTGTTGGCAGATTTGGAACAGTTGGTGCAAGCAGTCATTAACATCTTTCCAACTGCGAAAGTAATTTTATCTGGGTTACTCCCTAGGAGATAATGGGACAACAGTTCCATTTTCTGTGCTGATCAAAGTATTGGGGGGTGTAACATCAATCGCGGCATGCATGCTTTCATGTTACGAGCTGGTATGTTTTTCTGCAGCCACGAGAACATTGTTCCCAGTAATGCGTCTTATTTTGAAGCAGATGGTGTTGCGTTATCTTCTTTGGGAAATGCCATGTTCTTTTGGAATGTAAGGCTTGCTTTGGAGAAGGTTCTGTAATGGTTGTAGGAGTAAAGTAAGAAGAGAAAATATTTTAAAAAAACAAAAACAGGTGTCTGTAAGGCATCTGCACACAAAAAAATAAAAAAAATAAAACGTCTTTTCAGAGCCAACCTTAAAGGGGAAAAGGGGAATAATATTTAAATGTACAGTCGTCACGCTCTGATCCTCTACGTGTCCGCGGACATGGCGGTAGTTTGCAGGCAGCGCGTATTACCAATAGGGATGCTGGGGTGGAGACACATGCAAATGAGAATATGCAAAGGTAGGGATTGGCCAGTAAAGTTCAGTGGGTGTGTTCTGAACGGAGAAATTTAGTGAGAAGGTCTTTTCCCTGACAGGAGACCAGAGAGCCATGGCTCTGTGTGCTCGAAAACACATTAACTGGATTTTGGGAGACTCATGGATACATTGGTTGAAGGTGCATGCAGGAAGTTGTGGTCCATCAGCAGATGTTGGATTTCCTCATGTGGAAGTGCACTGGCATGGCGTGCGTGGAATGAGGTGACTGGACTTGGTACCTCTCTGTGCTACTTTACAGATACAGTGTCATCCTGATATACTTATCATTCATTGCGGAGGAAACAGTTTAGGCCATGTCTCTGGAATTTCTTTGCAACTTGCAATGAAGGAAGGTCTTGCGAAGGTCATGGGCATGTTTCCAAATTGCCAAATAGTGTTTTCCTGTATTGCACAAAGACAAATATGGCTGCGTTCTTCTGCATTTTGTCCACAAATGGAGAAAGCGAGGCGCAATGTCAATAAGGCTGTTTGTGCCTTTCTAAGCGATGTTGGCATGTCCTCATTCCACAATGAAAATATTTTGTTTCGCAGCACTTTCATTTTTCGCAGAGATGGAGTCCATCTCACATATGCTGGCAATCAGATTTTTCTTCGCAATGTACAAAATGCATTGCAACCTTTTTTGGATTCATAGTCACCTATTTGGCAATCCGTTTTTTCGAATCCACAGTTTTTTTAAACACACAAAACACCACCGAAAGGCTCTTTTCAGAGCCACCACTTACTCCCAGCGAAAAGTGCATTGGTTTTGCCCCGTTTGCACCCTCCATTTTTGTGCGTCCTACGACTGTCCGCGGACTTTTTGAAAAGTGCGCAGGGGCCAGTTCTATTGTTAAACTGAGAAAGGCAGCTCTGAAAAGAGCCTTTTTTGTAATTTTTGTTGTTTTCAAGTTTATTGCTTTTCAGCACACTAGGAGAGGAGGCCAAAGGAGGGTAAGGAAGGGACACCAGCCACAGGGATAAGAAAGGGCAGGTGGAGAGAGAAAGATGTAGGGTGCCCTTTACTTAGGTAGGGGCAGTTCTTCTGGTGCTCCGTGACCGTACCTTCAAAAGCACTTCGAAGAATCTCCCCGCTGCAGAGTACTGCGTCGCAGTACATACACAAAATTGTGACCCTTGAAAGGTAGGGGTCAACAGCATCGCAAATGACTTGTGAGGCAGCTGGAGGGATGCGCTCCCCCACAGGAGTGTCTCTTGTGGTGAGAGGATCGGACACGGAGGATTCTGTGGAGGAACTCAATCTACTACGTTCTTCACATGGTACCCCCTTGCGAATGTCCGCACTGTGGAACAAAGTTAGGTGTTGTTTCATGGTTGTCGTACCAAAGCTGTATGCATCAGGGCTCCCGCGACTCAGCACCAACTGCCACTGGTTACACCTGACCAGGTTCGCACGTGCTTTTGGTACGTTCCCACAAACGGAAAACAACCGCCACACCCACGATTCCCGGCGAGTGCTTGTAGTGCGGAGTTCCTCCACCTCATTCTCTTCTCCCTCGATCTCTACACCCTCACCCATATTTCCCTCTGCAGGCCCTTGGGGAGGAGGTGGTGGTGGTGGTGGTGGGGGGGGGGGGGGGGGGGGGTTTGGGGGTGGTGCTGAGGCTAATGAAGCAACAGTAGCCATGGATGCCATAAGGAGTAGTCGGCTAATGGTCGCTACAGCAATAAAGGCAGCACAACTCGATCTGCTATAGCCAGAAGGACAATGAAGATGAGCTCGGGGGTGTGGCCATTTATAGGGGTGGAGGGGTGCGGCTCGTGACCACATTGATCACTCAAAATCGTTGCAAAAATTCTAAACAATACGTTCAAAAGTAGGCCAATTGTAGGGGACATGTGAAATGGTGATTTTATACTGTAAAATAGTTTCCCCATGTTTGTACAAGTTCTTTTGAAATGTTGCCGAAGCAGACAAACTGCGCAAATTAGTCCACACGCTCAACGTGGGTGCAGTCACATGATGACGTCGTGAACACATCCATGAGGGAAATGGGTGCCCGCTGGACAGCAAATGCAGAGTAACGGACGTGTGAATGCGCGCGGGTGTTCTACGTACAGTGTTCGGTTCCTGAAACTAATTAAGAGTGCGACACAAGTGATACGGACAGGCGCGATGTTCGCAGTACTTATGGGTGTTGTGCGCATGTGGTACATGATCTGCTGACTTTACGGACAGGTACAGTGTCCTTAGGACACCTCAATTTTGTTTGACTATGGACATGCCGACCACTGCGCCTGTTCTACAGACGGTTCCATCTTGGCTGTGGACGCTACGGACAGGTATAGTGTCCTTGGGACACTCCCATTTTGTTCATTTACAGACATCCCGAACACCTGGTGTGTTTCTAAGAACATGTTTATCTGGTGTGTGAGCGGTACGGAGAGGTATCTTGTCCTAGGACGCCCCCATTCTGTTCATTACGCACAACTTGAACATCTGGTCCGTTCTAAGATCATGTCCATCTTGGTTTGCGATTGGTACGGGTAGGCGTATTGTCGTTAGAACATCCATATTCTATTGCTTACGTCCAGCTCGAAAAGGCGCGCTGTCCGTGGACATTTTTACTCTTTTTAAAAAAAAAAGAAAAATTGCCACACATCCTTCCCCTACAAATAACATTAAAAAAAATGTCAATACACACACACACACACATATCAACAGAAATACAGGGGGAAGCATATATCGATATGAATATAGGGTAATTGGGGTTTAACAGGGGCTGGTTGTGAGGGGATGATTTGTGAGCGGATGAAGGGCTGGATCTTTCATCAAAACGTTTATTTTCTTCTTGACAGTTTGGAGATGAGTCACTAGGAAATGGAGAATGGGGCAGGTACAGGTGAGACAGTGATATCGTATTTTTACTCTGACATATTCTTCCACAAATTGCCTTAAACTGTTAAAATTGTCATTTAGTATGTACATTTTCAATTCTATCCTTTTCAGCCCGTCTTCCCTCTGTGTCCTTTGTTGGCGTTTCTTCTTTTTGTGCCTGGTCTGTTAAAAAAAAAAAAAAAAATTATATATGTTAAATGCCCATACAATACTGACCATTAATTTGCTTATGCAAAGTACTGTGTACCATTATCGCCATCTTCCGACATTTCCCCTATGCAGAAAATTCTCCTCCAGCCACTCCAAAGTACTGCCCATTTCTGTGTGAAAACAACAGAAATACATTATTTTGTCTGCCCTTCATACAAAAAAAGTACAAACACATCAGAAAAATGCAGGTCACTTACTATTTTGTTGCAATTTGTCTTCGTTGTACTGTGTGCGTCTACTGTCGCTCCTGGCTGCACAGTTTCTGTGAGGTAATTACGCTGGAGGCATACCTTTTTTTGTTATGGTACAATCCATTTCATTTTACATGGCCATTAAATGCATGCTTAATGTTTCAGACGTTTAGGTTCACTTATTTATTAGTACTTATAATGTCTTTATATGTTCTTTTTCAAAGTTGTGCATTTTTTATATAACAGAATAATACAACTTCAGATACCCCGTGACTGTTTGGGTAGTGTTGACTTCGTCCGCGTCCGTCTGCAGACATGCGCTCAATCCATGCCTTTCAAATATCATTAGCGAGGGGTTTCAGTATGTTCTATGTTACATGATTATAAAGTAAGGAAATTATCGTACACAACTCCCCCCTCCCCAAAAAAAAAAAATCACATGATGGAAGTGTATATTCAGTAGAAAAACTTTATTAAACGCAATGTTATGATTAAGTTCCCCTTCTAAAAACATGTGAAATTCAGTAAAAAAAAAAAAAAAATGTTAAGGGGACGTTATGGTTAAGTTGCCCTACTAAAAACCCATAAAATTGACTACAAGAAATAAAACTTTGTTAAGGGGACGTTATTGTTATTTTGCATTTATATAGCGCCTTATATACCATTGGTATGGTCTGAAGGCGCTGGTAGGTTGAACGCCCTTGGGAACCGAAATTCAGGTCAGTAGAGAGATTCAAGGTGTGTGTGAGCACCGGGTATGTGTGCAGCTGGTGCGGTATTCGTGTAATAGCTGCTTCTTGGTGGTAGGTGTGGTGGTTGAGAGATCAGGAGTATGTCTTCGGCCTGGCAGGATTTATCCAGACCGAGCTGTGGCTGCGCTAGGCCTGAGCAGAACGCCTGGCTGGGGGGGGGGGTGTAACCAGCAGTGTTTTACTTAGAGTGATGTGTAGTATGCGGCGGATGTTGGTATGAGAATAGTTATACCGAATGGTGTCATAGCATCTCTGTGTTCTAGTTGAGTGGTGGTGTAGAGGGGAGAGTAAGCGTGGTGGTGTGATATGATGGGTTGTATGCTCTTTCAAGGGGTTCTTTGCATTCTAAACCCTACTATTTACTATATACTTCACACAATTCAATGTGCTCCAGTCCGTTCCATGCACTCCTGTCCACTCCATGCATCACAATCTGCACCACACACTCCGGTTCACTCAACGCACTCAAGCGCTCCAGTCTGCCCCGCGCGCTCCAGTCTGCCCCACGCATGCACTATGCATTCATCTGTTTTGCGCACTCAGCCCCCCTCTACGCAATCAGCACCCCCTCTACGTGCTCATCCCCTTCTACGCATCTCTTTTTTTTTTTCATAAGCGCTCTTTCGCTCAAATGCACTCGTCTGCTCTATGTACTTGTCGACCCTACACACTAGTCTGTTCTATGCAGCCCTCCATTCTATACGTTCTTCTGGTCAGCTCATCCATTCTGTTTCGCTCATCAATCAGTTCCTGCACTCACCCGTTCTACGCACTCATCAGCTCTGCATGCATTCCGCACTCATCCGTTCTACATGATTATCCGTTCTGCGCACTCATCCGGTCTATGTAACTCCTCCGCTCTAGGCATTTGTCCGCTTTATCCCCACGTATGCACCATACCTTCAACTTCTCTACGCATTCATCCACCCTACGCAGTCACATGCTCCCCGCAGTCACCCGCTCCCCAAACTCACCAGCTCTCCATGCGTATCCGCCCTCCTGGTTAAGTTGCCCTACTAAAAACCCATAAATTTTACTACAAAAAATAAAACTTTGTTAAGGGGACGTTATGGTTAAGTTGCCCTACTAAAAACCCGTTAAATTCACACACACACAAAAAAAAAAAAAAAAACACTTTACAAACGTGACAATATGGTTTAAAGTTAAAATGAAAAACCCCTGAAATTCGCCAGTTATGGTAGGCTAAGCAACCATACCTGCCCGCAACACTGTGCACTGCTAACACTAACACCCAGGACATGAAAGATAGCATCACAAATGTCATTGATGACATTACTGATGATATCACATGTGTAGGCCCTTTGTTTTTGTTCACTGCTATATATATATTCAGTAAAAAAACTTTGTTAAAGGGGCATTCTAGTTCACAGTAAAACCGAAAAACACTCGACATTCGCTAATTATGGTAAGCTAAGCAACCATAACTCGCGCCACCTATGTGCATTGCTAAGACTAACACCCAGGACATCAAAGATGACATAACATGACATCACATGTCTGGCTCCCTCACAGTGGGGCGGGCAGGTATGGTTGCTTAGCCTACCATAACTGGCGAATTTCAGGGTTTTTTTGTTTTTACTTTGAACCATAATGTCACATTTGTAAAGTTTTTGTGTGAATTTTACGGGTTTTTAGTAGGGCAACTTTCCCCTTAAAAAAAAAAAAAACATACATACATACATATATATATATATATACACATACACATACACATATACATATACATATACACACACACACTATACCATTTCTCGCTCACCAAGAGTCAATTATCACCAGTCAATGGCTAATAGAAATTTTGCACCCTGCCTAATGCAGCACAATACGTAGTCTACAGAAATTGCTCTGCTCTTCTATTATATAATATACTTTTCTGAAACCACTCTAGCCTCCGGCTCTTTCCCTGCCTCTCTCAAGCACTCGCCTGTGCACCCTCTTCGGAAAAAAGCCCTCTGGCGACCCTTAATGTCCAGTCAACTAATACCTTATCTCTACTACACCCTTCCTTGGAAAACCCTTGGCGAAGTTAGTCTTCCCCAAACTGACCCATAATAGTCAACACGCTGGTTGTTTTTGTGACCATCAATCTGGATTCACAGCATCCAGAAGCATGGAAACTGCTCTCCTGAACACCTGTGAATCTTGACTCCAACTCTCCCACTGTTCCCATCCTCCTTGACCGCTCTTCCGCCTTTGACTCGGTCAACCACTCTACTCAAAGTGGTTCCAAGACACCCTTGGTATCTCAGACCGGGCAGTGATTGGGCGACTTCCTTCCTCACTGACCGCCCCTCGCAAGTTGTCCTGGGCTCTTTCTCCTCCTCCACCTCTCCCGCAACTTGTGGTGTTCCCCAGGGCTCCATCGTCTTGCCTTGGTTCAACATCAACCTTGCGCATCTTGCTCAGCTGATCTCCACCTTCTGTCCTCACTTCCAGTGTTTCGCAGATGACACGCAACTCTTCTTCAAGTCCTCCTCCTGTCTGTCTGTACCGCCAATGATCTGTAAGACAGATTTTTTCCTATCTGAACACCTGTTCCTCGCTTCCCACTCGCCCCCGTCTCCCTCTATGGGCTCTCCCCTTTCTACTGAACCTCAGGGTCATCTTCGACTCCTCTCTCTCTCTCTCCTTCACTCCTCACATCTTGGACCTTGCCAAGGTGGCCCACTTTCAATTTCATCTCCTCAAAGGCATTCACCTTTCCTCACCTTCTCCCAGAAGCTCAATGTCTCTAGAGCTCTGGTCCACCCCAGGCTGGACTACTCCAACAGCCTCTACCTCAACCTGCCTCTTTCTTTGCTCTGCCCTCTTCAACTAATCCAGAATAGGGCTGCAAGACTTATCCTTGGCCTCAAGCACAGCGACCATATTTCTCCAGCTCCAAGGCTCCCGGTTACTGAAAGGATCAAATTCAAGACCCTCTGCATCATCCGTAAGGCTGTCTGGATCTTGGGGCTGTGCTATCAGCAGCTCTCTCTCACAAAATATTCTCCTTCAAGATCCCTTCGATATTCTTGCTCCAACTCTCTGCTGGTCAAAGGCTTCTCCAAGCCGTGAGCTGGGGGCAGATCTCTCTCCTGGGCCTCCTCTGGAGAGGTCTCTTTCTCTCTCTGTCTTGAACCAGATCTCAAGTTCCGCAAACCAGGGGCGAAAGGATAGCTCAAGGGCAATGTGTTTGTCTTAGAAGCAAGACTATGCAGCGCACCATAGGCTTGAATCCCAAACCTGCGCTTAGAAACCACTCGGTGGTCTTAAGCATGTTAGAAATAAAATAAAAATATTAAATTTAAAAGTAAACTCATGACTTTTCTCTTTTGCTCCTCCTTCCCTCTCTCCCTCCCATGCAAACCATCCCCACCGCCGTTGAGATTGGCAGCCTGGTCCCTCGAGAGTCCAATAGGGTCCTGGTCACCTTGCACTGGTCTTGGGCCCACACATGCCAGGTGGGGGTTTATCTCGGGCCTGCCCTTACCTGGTGGGTGGTTAACCTCTTCATTTGGGATGCCTCCGCCCTGTTGCCTCTGCAACAGGCAACTTTGGCATTTCATCCCTGGGGACCCTTCCACATTTACCCTTCGCCCCCACCCCTCGCTTTCGCTGCACTTACATGTTCCGAATGTCACAAGGCCTACTAGGACCGCCGTTTTATGATTTACTTACTGTCATTTTGATTGTTTATTTGTTCCCTTGCTGCCTTCCCTTTCGCCTTGTGACGCTTTGAAACGCTGTCTTGCTGTATAAGCACCTTGCATCATTATTTTTTAGTGGTTAACTTGTATAGAATAGCCTTTGGCATATCCACATTTTTTTTTTTAAATCTCATAGGTCGTATATTAGAGGTTGCAGAACGAGATTTATTCTATACAATTAGAGTCCACCAGGTTCGAAAATGTACCTTATTTCTTTATAATCATAACAGCTGGCCTCAAAATGTGCACTCACCAATATCCTCTGGCAAGTGAATCGACAATTGGGGATTAAGAAATGGTGTGCTGTGTGCCTGTAACAAACAGGGCGAGTGACTAATGCGTGGCTAGTAGCCATCAACGTCAAGGGTTTTACTGCTGATTACGGAGAAGGTTGTCCTCCTGAAGATGATTTTACAGTGAAAGGCGATAAGCATTTGATTAGCAAAGTCCTTATTTTGATTGACATCAAAACAATAGAGTAACTGCACTATCCTCAGTACTCTTTGGCCATAATTCATTCGTTTTGTAAACTTTTACTCAGTAAATTGATGGGTTTATTTTTGAAGACCATCTCATTTTCTTTTTTTAATTGATCTTTCCAGGATCACAATAAAGCATTTTTTTTGTTTTTGGCTGATTTATTCAATGACTTGTCTGGATTAGAAGGGGAACATGGACTCAAATGCCGTTTCATAGACTGTTCTAACTGCAGAACTTTTTTTTCCCATGATCGAATATTTAACCCTTTTTGGAAAAGCTTGCAAGCTTAATTTAGAGTGCACCACATGCACAAGCCATTCCTGAAAAGGAAAGGCCCCATTACTGATTTGTGGCATCCCACTTTTGAGATCTTCAAGGGTGGGATTAGTTTAAGAAAAATGCTTACCAATTGGACGCTCGTTTGTGTATCGCTTGACACTCCGAAGATGGAGGTTCACTAGGAGTGTGTGTCAGGGTCCCGACACAATGTCCACGGCCATCTATCTGCAGGATTGGCGGCTCACGTAGAAGCTCGGGCAACAGAAATTCAAGTTTACCCTAGAGTGGACCATACTTCCCCCAGATTCACTTAGTGTACCGGGTCGAATCACGCGATAGCAGTACACTCCGTATTCAGACGCTAGTAGGATGTTCTTTGGAAGACTTACTACATTTAAACAGCATGCGGTGCCTCCGCTGCTTCTAAACTGCCTCACACTAAGTGGTCCTTATTTTTGGTGCCTTGGTCTACGTTCCATTTTTCCCCCGTTACTGACCCGTTTTGCTTCTTCGTTAGATTCACTTTTGCTAAAGTTACCTTTTTGTTTGCTTGGGAAACCCCTATCTGGTTACCGATCTTGCCTGCTCCTTGGACTGCTATCTGGATTAACCTTTGGATTCGGTTTATGCTACTTTTGTGGGTGGCTTCTAATCCCATTTCCTTCCTGGTTTCCTGGATCTACCCCATGACATTGGATTATTCCTGGAATGCCCTACCTGTGCTAGAGCGTCCTCATTCCGTTTCAGGCTAGGTCCATTGCATTCCATGGATTCGATGGTGACTGTACTCTTGTGCCATTCGCGTTAGTGTTCATTTTGGACTTCCAGGACTATCTCTTCATTGGCAACTGTTGGTCGGTTCTCTGGACTACCTAGCGTTAGTAGGTTCTACTACACTCACACACAAAGTACAGGTAGGAAATGGTTGTTTGGGGGAAGCGAAGATCCAGGCTATCTGCTGTGCACTGGCGTTTGTATTTCAACTAGTTTTTGTGTCCTTCTTTCCACAGTCCGTTTATGTAATCTCCTGCCTTTTAGCCTGAGCCTCATGGCTGCTGATATTGTTCCAATGCCGCATTCTCAGGAGTAAAGTTTCCCTATAGTAGGAGACTCAACAAATTCACCGTGTGTGGCAGTTGGGTTCACGACAAATTTAGAAGCCCAACTTTTCGCCTACTTGTGGAGACCGCTGCTAAACCTGTGACTGCGTTACTCCACCCCGATATGCGAACAGCGCATGAAGCGCCATCAACGCTCTTCAGGTTCTCATAGACCCTCTACCACCGTATTATGAATTTGGGGGTGCTGCTACTCAGGTCAGCCTCTACCCAATGCAATCAACACACCACTGATCGTACCAGCGCCTTTTCCATTGATGCCCTGAGAATGTTTCCTGGCCAACCAGAAATCATTCCTGCACATTTATCAATCTGTGCAAACTGCATTTCCTGTGCCACCTGTCTGCATTTCCCAAAGCAACCAATAAAAATACCTTTGTTTTATTGCACTTAGGTGGTACTGCTGCAGCCTGGGCCAGTCACCTCTTACAGGGGAACGATCCAGCGTTGCATGACCAATATCTTATTGAGGGCTATAAATCTGGCGTTCGATACCGGACAGAAGGCTCAAGCTTTGGATCTTGAGTTTTTGGCACTGACCCATGGGAAATCCTCCATTACAATATCAGGTCCAATGCAATATGCTTGCCACCGAAACAACCATGCCTGAAAATAAAAATGGCAGCTGCATTCTTTAGAGGACTGTCTAATGAGCTAAATGATGCCGCTTCCGTGATTCCTCTTCTTCCATCTTCTTTTCCGGACCTTGTGCTCCAGGTTGATGAGCGTCATGGAGTGACGAGGGGAACGTAAAACCCCTGAACTGCGGATGGGTAGAGTAGATACGATGCCCTCTTCCACCTCCAGTGAACCTGAGCCCTGGCAGTTCAGGGCTACCCATGGTTCATTGACCAGAGAGGAAAGGGAAAGGAGATGATTGCAGAATGTGCGTTTGTATTGCGGCCTGACAGGCCAATTTATACGCATCTGTACTAAGAGGCCAAGTAAGAAGTTGGGCAACACCATGACTCATCCCTAGACCGGGCCACTTGGACAAATCCTAGGGACTCTGCTATGTCTCGCATGCATATATACATACAAGTGATCTTCGAGATGCCCAGCGCGCAAAAAGTGGGTGTTCCTTTTTCACGATTGATTCAGGAGCCACAGGGAACTATATAGATGCGCGATTGGCTGTAGAACATGGCTTTGCGATACGGTCTAAATCCGCACCTGAATGTGTGTCCACTGTTGACGACTCACCACTGGTATCTAGAAATGTGAAGGAACAGAATGAGGAGGTCCATATTAGTACCCATCAGGGGCACAGCGAGACACATCTCTTTTGATTTGATTTCTGCTCCCCAGTTTAACTTGATACTTGTTATTCCATGGTTTCAAGCGCATAACCAGAGCATCGATTGGAAGGAACAAACCGTTACTTTCTCATCTTCACAATGGCAAGATCATTGTTCCGACTCCAACAGTCTTACATTGTTCACCCCGTTTAGCCCTATTATCGTGTCCGTCAAGAGTAGGAGATGTTACATGGGAACCTACACTTTTGATTCCCGGGGAATATATCCTTTTTTGGGTGTCTTAGAAACAAAGCAAGCAGAGCAGTTGCCCCCACATCGGGAGTATGACTGTCCCAAAGATTTGGTACACACTGCGGTGGTCCCTCACAGACGCATTTATTCTTTACAAGAGAGGGAGGAGTCAAAAAGAAAAAGTGTATGTCGACTATGCTCTTGCCATCGGGCATATACGTCCGTCCCATTCCGCAGCTGCCATTCTTTGTACCAAAAAAGGATAGGGTGTTCATCCATGTGTTGACTTGACAGCCGTGAATGACATAACCATCAAACACCAATATGCCATTCTGTTGATTTCCAAATTGTTTGCTCAATTACAATCTTCTGCAGTTTTTACAAAGCTGGATCTTCGTGGTGCCTACAATCTGGTTAGGGGAAGCCGGGGCATGAATAGAAAACAGCATTCAAAACCAGTTATGGCTTATAGGAATACCTGGTCATGCCCCGGCTACCTTCCAGTATTTCATGAACAATATCTTTTAGGGATATGTTGGACCATGTTGTAGTAATAAATCTTGACGACATCTTGATATTTTCATCCTCCATTGAACAGCATAAACAACCTGTCAAACAGGTCTTACAACACCTTCATGACAATGCACATTTTGCCATCGCTGAGAAGTGCCTTTTCCACAAATCGGAGGTACGGTTCCTCTGTTTTGATCTCACTTCTGGCAGCATACGCACAAGTGAGGGAAAAATCAAATCAATGCTTCACTGGCCCTCACCCACTACACTCAAGGCCTTACAGTCATTCTTTGGCTTTGCCAATTTTTATAGGCAATTTTTCGATTCCCTTTCTTCCATAGTGGTACAGCTAACTTGCCTAACCAGTTCCTCTGTTCCTTTTGTTTGGACAGAAGAGGCGCAGACTGCGTTCCAGACTCTCAAGCAAGTGTCACATCCACTCCAGCGTTACAACACCCAAAACCTTCACTACCGTTTAATGTGGAAGCCGATGCATACGTGGCAGCTCTAGCGGAAGAGTCTCTCATAGAAATGCCCCACTACTCAAATGCTACATCCTGTGGCCTATTTGCGTACTCTAACCCGAAATGAAAGGATCTATACCATCATGGAGCGCAAGTTATTGGCCATCAGGGCTGCGTTCAAGGTGGCAACATCACCTCCGGGGCGCCAAACATCAGACAACCGTTTATACGGACCACTGTAACCTGCAAGCCCCAACTCGTGCTACATATAGCAATGCACGACAGCTCCATTGGCATTTATTTTTTGCTAGGTTTGACTTTATAGTCACTTATCGACCTGGTGTTCCAACATGGGAAGGCTGATGGTCTTTCTAGGATATGTGAAGAGGCCCCACGTCCTGCAGACTTGCGTCTTCTCTTACAAAACAAAAACCCTATAATTTGTGGTGTGTACACCATCCGTTTCCATTTTTAATGTGGTTTGCCAATGGACGGGAGAACACACTTCAGATGTAGATGCTCTTAATGCCACTGTATCTGATGGTTATACATACCCATACAGGCCACTATGCTTTCGGTCTGCAGTATTCACACGATTCCAAATTCACTGGTCATCCGGGTCAACATAAGACCCTGGAACTGCTAGGACGGTGGTGTTGGTGGCCTCAAATGAGAAGAGATACCATTGATTATATCACCAACTGTGCCATATGTATGCAGTGCAAAGTACCCACAGGTCACAAAGTAGGCTTGCTCCAGCTCATGCTAATTCCGCATATATCCTTGGTGTCTGTCTTTATGGATTTCGTTGTTGAAATGTCCCAACAGTCTTACCTCCATACTGGTGGTGGTGGATTCATTCACCAAGATGGCCCACGTCACACCTTGCTGAGGGGTTCCCATGGCACAGGACTTAGCGGTGCTATTCTTTGACAACATTATATGATTTTTCTGTTTACCATCCACAGTGGTATCGGACCATGGCTCCTAACTCACCTCAGGATTTTGGTAGGCTTTGACAGAAGCACTTGCTGTTGATGCCCGCTTTTCCTCTTTGTATCATGCCCAAACGGATGCGAAGACCCAGCCCTACAGATAAGGGGTGTATCGGCCACTTTTACTCCCTATATATTGGTAAATACTCCCAAAAGAATACAAAATAGGGAGTAAACATACTCCCAACAAAAAATAGGAAAAAGACATGTCTAATTGTGCACCCCTGCTTCCGCCCTCACAGCACCATGGAGATGTTTGGACCAGTAGTGCATGTAGTACCACAGGAAAGAACTACTATTTTAATTGACTGATTGGAAGAAGTATTTTAATGTGCATGAATAACTGGGTGCAAAGTAATAAGTATTACAAAAATATTCCCGTTTTTTCAGTTAAAACATTTTTACTCGCTTACAAAAATACTGTCATTGGGAACTGGACTTTCATTTTACTCCCCAAAAATGATTTTACTCCCAATTTTAAAAAATGGCGAGCAAAGTCCAAACCTTATCTGGAGCACTGGACAGACCGAAAGGAAAATGCAACCCTAGAACAATATCTTTGGGCCTGCGTCACCAATATCAGACCAACTGGTTATCTATGTTAGGATTTTGCATACAACTCCTCCTGTCCCTCTATCGTTGCTCTCCGTTCTATGCTTTACCCGGTTACCATCCTCGTACTCTCCCAGCACCCCCCCACTGATCCCTGGACATGCCATGGGTGAATGGCTAAGTTCGCTTATTCGTATTGATAAAGACGTGTATTCACATAGCCCAAGAAAACATCAAAAGGTTTGCTGACCGACAACTGGCAGAGTTACAAAGCTGGTGAGAGAGTTTGGTTGCCTACGATGCATTTGGAAATACAGGGAAAACAGAAAATCCTCCCCAGGTACGTTGGCCCCTATGAAATCCTGTCATGCATCAATCCCGTGGCTACGAAACAAAAAATCTGTGTGAGCTGGCATATATATACCCTGTTTACATTAGCTTGCTCAAACCGTATGTGAAGGGAATGAGTCTTACAGAAACCATCCGCCCTCACTGTTCGTGGGGGTGGGGGACGAATATGAGGTACAGTCCATACAGCCTAATTGTGTGAACTGGATGTCTTCTGCATCTGGCCTATTTGCACGGGTTCGCTTCTTGTTGGGACTTAGCCTATGTTAGCCATGTTTTCATTTGGCCTAATTAAGAGGTTAGCCATTTGCTCCCTGCTGTGCCTCGAGATGGGCTTGGTTTAACATCTATATTGTGTTGGGTCCTGCGCCTTGATATGGATTATTGGGGGCAGAAAATGTGCGTCGGTCAATTCTACGGCCTAGGTTCACCTACACTTGCACACAGAGTGCCGTTGTGTGGGTGGGAAGGGGAATGGGGGGCGGCGGGGAAGAGAGCAGGCCAGGGGTATCTACTGTGAGTGGACTTGTTTCCTTCTTTCCAGTCTGTTCGTGTGCCCTCATTACTTTTTTCGTCTGAGCCCCTGGCCTGATGGTATTATTATTGTACCACGGGCTGCGTTCTCAGGAGTAAAGTCTCCCTATAGTAGGAGACCCAACAACTCCACCGTGTATGGGAGTTGGGTTCACGACAGAGTGAGAACGAACATTCTTGGCATTTCGGGATGAGATGTGGCAAATCTACTATGGCTGCTTTGCTGGACCAACATACTCTTACCAGCAAGAAGCGGATGCATTATTTCTTGGTGGATTCTGGGCCCCTGCTGTGGAAAGCCGATAAGGTTTGAACTGAAATCATGCGTCCGACAGGGAGCAATAGCCTGGGTGTATGTTCACAATATTCCAGTCTCATGAGGAGTATAGCTTTTTTAATCCCCTTCTATGCAGTTTAGTACATTTTCAGGTATGCCTATAGAGGATGTTCACATAATCCATCTGGTCTGGAGAGTTAGTGTGAAAATGGTCATAGCTGTGTGTGTAAGGAATTTGCTAAGGCAGGATACACCATCGGATTTGTCCCTGGTCCATGTCTCGCTTTGCTCACACCTTCATAAACTGGATCATCATGTGGTCTCATCTTTGTAATATTGTACTGGCACCCTTTCCAGAGAATGCTTCTGTCATCTGTTAATGTGTTATTCTAAGTCATTTCTGATCGAAATTGACATTCCCATTCTTCAAATAAATACAAAATACTAATCTGAGCTCAAAGAAGCAGCTCCTTGCTATAGCCTTAACCCGTGGTACCAGTGTGAAGGAGCGATGCCTAAGAAAAATAAGCTTTTTGACCATTCCATTTGGTTGGGAGCAAGTTTCCATTTCTTTGGGTCAAGGAACAGTTAGTTGTGCGTTAGGTTCTTTTGTTGCTGCATATTAGGAGCCCTGTTGTAATTGGGTTTAGTGTTCATCCTAAAACGTGTTATTTCTATTCATTGTGGCCTACACATAGGAGGTTCAACTAATAGGCCGTTTGCTTGCGTGCTGAAAGGAAGGATTTTGATGCAACTACTTCCATGTAAAGAAGCAAAACGTTCAACTATCCCAAAAGCCTCAATTAACGTTTCTGCCCGAATGAGGAATAAAAGCCAGGGCGATACCTGCTCAAGGAATAATAAACTGCTGCAATAAAACATAAAGTTGCTAAACTTAAAGAATGGAACCACGTTTAAGATTGGAACATGGTTTTGCATGAAACTACGGATCGAGATATTGTGGATACGTCAAGAACACTAACAAGAACAAGGCCAGAAGACATCTTTTCACCTCCCTATGCACATAATAGGTTTCAGACTTGGCAGCAATGAATTTGCTACAAGTGTTTCCGAAAAATCAACAAATACTCAAGCGCCTAGAAGAACCTTTTGGAGACATTATCGTTGTGCAACCTTTACTATGCACAACAGACATAGGTCATCCCAGATCCGTCATCTCTTGCTTTCTAAAATGCTCTCTGAGGAAAATAATATGTTGGTGATGTCTACTAATGTTTAAAGCAGGCCTCAAATTATGAATCGCCATTAGACTCTTGGTGAATAAGTAACGATGTGCATGTAGAGAAGTGAGGGGGTAAGCAACATTGTATAACCGACTACAGGGTCTTTCAAAGTCTTATAAATCCCATTAGACCCTTAGTTCCTCGGTTTACATACTCCACTTAAGAGAAATGTGGTGACAATGACAATGTTTACCACAGCTTTCTGTAAAATGGTGCAGGCCATCATAAGCGCGCGTTGTATTTGGTACAATGCTGCCACCCAAAGGCCAGCCATGCACAGTGAAACTTTAATTTGCCATATACTGCAAATGTTCGTTTACACTCACCACTAACCATTTTAAAATGAATGATCCCTTGCACAATAAATCATACACATGTTTCAATTGACATACACTTGCAAGCCAGCGCCTTCTAAAAACGTGCATCAGAAAAGCAAAGAAACACCATCTCAATATGTGGATTGCAGTTTCTCATTTGTAGAGTCTTGAAGGCAAATTGAAACATTGAAATAAGCACCATCAACCTTTGCGTAATACAAGTTCATATTCTAGCACCAAAATTCTTCGTTGCTTGTTCTCCCCAAAAGAACCTTAAATGATTTACACATTACACTAATTTTCATATCTCACAAAATAACAAAAAAGCCTATGCATCATAATTCAGTCTAGTCCAGGCCCCACCCACCTCCAACATGACCTGTGCCAGGATAAGCTTTTAACGGGATACAGAAGCTTTAAAGAGTATTTCTCCAGGCCATAGCTTGCTGTTATATGACAAGCAAATTCATTTTCAAAATAAACGTTGGCATCATCTTTACATCTAAATGGAACTACGTGAAAATGTTGAACGAATCCTGTAGAAGTAAATGGAAAAGGTAGAAGACTAGAAACATACAAACAATACTGTAAAACTAAAAACTTTGTTAAAAAGTGAAGTATAAAACAAAATCAAAGTGTTCCATAAAAAGGCACTAAATATGTTGATCAGGATCAGTACGTGTTGATCTCACAGTTTTAATGTATATTTTATCACAGCAAACACACAATTTCCATTTGATATTAAGTTAAGTCAAGTTAGTAAATCACGGCTGATCCCCAGTACACGCACTTCGCTCACTCTGCTCACAATTTCCATTAGATCCTACATCAGGATTAGCAAACTAACCAAACACAACACAAGCCTATAAACACAACAATCCGCACAAACTTCACTACACTGCAACAAAACAAACCATGCATAGCCTAGCACAACAGTAAACGACGGCTACTGACCGGAAAACAACCCAACTCCAGCCAACGGAGTTACCGGGTTGAGACTGCCAACAGCACATCACTGCTCTCTTGCACTTTTCCAGCTCATTCCCACTAACTCACCTCCTCGCCCCCTTTCTCGGAGCTGCCAGGGGACCACTCTGGTGATGATAGTGCACGGTACAAATATCCTTTAACATCAACGTTGGTGTCCACTCACATGCCCTTAACTGCCCTCTCGCAGCAGGCTTAGTACAAAGAAATGAAGGGAGGCCAATGCGCCCTACGCTTTCGAGGTTCGCAACCATCAGGGAGGCCGCTACTAACACTAGTATAGACTCGGCTCAGCCCAACCCACAAGACAATGCCTTATGTTGGTTTGTGTGCTGAGATTGGTGGGATAATCTACCATGCCCAGCCTACAAGGAGACTGTTCTGGGCGGAGCCCGAGGCACCACTTCCACCGGGAACTTCGTCATGGCACACAAGCATTACCCTTTATAGCAGAGAGGCAAAGGCCCACTTTTCATTGGTCCCAGTGGTTGTTAAGCGACTAGATTTGCGATAGTTGTGGTGTCAGTAAAATTACTAAATAGGACATGGGTTTCACCATGGCTCAATATCAGAATGTGTACTGATGGAAGCACCAGCACAATTATCACATAGTGCAGTAAGCCTTGGTGCTACCTGCAGCACAAATATAATTTTGGAGCAATCCCAGCACATTCTGTGTTTGACAATCCCAGTACAGTTACACTGTCATTGTGTAAAATGCATGTGCGGCCTGAATAATGCCAGATTAGCCAACACAGTATACTGTCAATTTGGTACTCCCCGTTTAATACACCCGGCATACTCCCTTTTTGTTGGACCTATTGTACACCCAACTGCATGGTAACCCAAGTACACAACAGATTTCACAATACCCATGTCTTCCCCACAATACCAGCATGTGAACACTTGCACAATTCCAGAATATGCCAATTTTTACAATCCAGTTTGCAGAATACAAAGAAATCCTAAAATTACTCTTAGAATTTCAATACAATCCAAATGTGCAAAATCTGAGTATATATGCAGTGCGGCTAATGCCATCACAATAATCAGTGTAACAGATGCAGCAACACAGTTTGTAAATATCCCAGTTGGGCAAACCTAGTATATTCCTATGCTGTTCAAAATCATTTACGACTGCACAATTACATAATACACAGTTTACAAAATCATAGCACATTCCAATTTAAAAGAAGAATTCCAATATTATAGTCACAGTTCACCAAACTGTAATACAATTCCCATGTTGGCATTCCTAGCTGTGCCGACTGGCGAGTACAACATGGTGAACAGAAGGGTCTCGGACCTTTGGTCCTTTTACAGAAATAACTTTATTAAGCCGGTGTAAGCGAAACACGGTTTAAAAAGTGTTCTGACACTTTGAAGCGACTTCTATGCGCTAGATGGAATTACCAGTAAATATCAAACAAGATAACCTGACAAACCCAAAAGAAGATGGTAAAATACTGCTTTAATCTCAATGAAAGAAAGCAGGGAGATGTAACAGCTATCATAATAGATGCACGCGTATTCACACTTAATCTTGTTTGTACAGAGTTTATATATTTTTACATATGTCATTTATGACATCATCCAACGTGGCAGTTGCAAAACCTATTAACGGGAGGGGTTGATTGGGGTGGCGGGGGGTTTGACAGGTCTACTTATAGAATTATATATGGGTTAATATACTATTGGCTGCCTCTTGTCTGTAGGACACGCCCCGAGCTACTTCTACATATGTAATATACCGATTATAGCAGAGAATATGGCAGCAGATTTGTCAATGCAACATTGTATGTAAAAAAGTGTGCGGCAGGCTTTATGACTGGTTGGCAACCCCATTGAACCTTGGACTTTTGTCTTGTTTAGCAGCATGCGAGTGAAAATGAATCCTAGATACTTTGAGATGCATCAATGCATTCCTTGTTTTCCCAATTAGTCCATCGTACGCCATCAACCTGATCCTTAGCCAAGGCCTTCTGTTTGTAGTTGACCTCGTAGTCTGCTCAATGTCCTGGAACATTCAAGGTAGTAGGAGCAGACTGCTATCTCCATTTGAGCTTTTAATGAATAGCCCTCGTTTTCGACTTTTGGTTCACATGTTAGGAGACCACGATTTTGACAATTCAGCCTCTCATTTACTACTATTTAATTTTATTAAACAGGGTGCCATTACCCTGTCTGGCCTTTAGTAATTTGCTCACTCCATGTAGGCTTTTGTTCCCTTGATTGTTCAACACTTGGCACTTGCAGATGTCCTTGTTTCTCCTAATATTAGCAGAAATAGGTCTTATTGTACATGGTCTGTTAATTCGACTCCCTTTGTGCCTTGCACCCATCTCTCGAAATGGCCTCCTTGATCCCAGGCCAAGGTACTTCCTTATTCTGCACACGAAAAACTGCTTCTTCAATTTGCAATCCTAGGCTTGTCTTTTGAGGTAGCAGGGTGGATTCTTAACATAGACTGTCATTCATGTTCTTCTTATGTCCATCCTAAACGTTCTGTATATACCTCTTTTTAGCAAGCTTCTATGTACCTTTTCTACTTTGAATTACAACGTATTTACAGTTATTGGTTAGCACGTTATTTCATCTTCTTATATTCACGATTACTTTGTTCATAGGTACATGTTTCTCTTAGTGATTCAGTTATATTGTCCGTTTTAAGTATTTTCATAACGTTTCGGCATAGGTTCATACATCATCTTTATGACATCATGCCGTCATCAGACTTCACTTAGACTTCGTCCATATTACCCATAGCCGCATTCTGGCATTTTGGTAGCAGACATCCTTCCTGGTAGTATCCTTCTTCTGCCTCTACATGAGGGTATATTCTGAATGGCTGCCCGAGTGCATATCGTCTTTCATACACTAAACGCGGATTCGTGCATTGGTTCCCAACTGTAGCTCTTCATCTGCTACTCCAAAAGGACAGTGATGGGGGCGGGGGCTGGGAGGAGTGGCACCAGAAGAGAGGCATTCACATGCAACTCTACAAAAGAATAAAACAAAATGTTCAAACGTAAATGCTTTAGAAGTCCATCCCTGTGTGAATAATGCAAACTGAAGGTGCACTTTATCTATCAAGTAGAAAGGTGTTGTAAAGTACTAAAACCCCTAAAGAAAACTTGCCCGTCACAACTAATCCGTTAACTTAAATAGGTTTCCTGAATCAAAGGATCCTTGAAAAGGGAGTTGTCAGAATAGCTCAAATCAAATGTTGCAATGAACAATATAAACTTAAATTCTTTCCCTTGGGTGAAATGTCAGGGTAGAATATCTATTTCCTCAGATAGACAAACAGGACTGCTTATGCGAAACAATCAAACTGGGGCCTGTAGATGCCTTCTAGGTGCAGGACTTCTTAGACATGGGATCGGCTGGGTCCTGTGCTTTGGTTCTCTATCTCCATCCTTCATATGATTCATCCCTCTCTCCCCCCCTCGGCATGACTTCCCCCTTTCTTTCAGGAGCCTATCTTCCTTATATCTTTTCTCTATTTCTTCTTTGCCCCTCACGTCCGCAGGGAACCTGGATTGTCGCCCATCTCCTCTTCAGGGGAATCTCTGTTTTTGCCCCCCTTCTTCTCAGTAGTGGTCCTGCTTCTGCCCTGGTCTCCCTTTACCAAGATTTTAGCAAGGTTTTAGTTTACGCTCTTCCCAGGCAGGTCAGCTCTTTCACCTTTCTGGCTATAGGGGTACTCTCCTTCCCCTGGGTTAGTCAGTTTCCTCAGCCTCTTAGGCTTCTCGAGCAGGTTAGCTCTTCTACCCGTTTGGCTTAGGTGGGCTGCAGGGGAACTCTCCTTCCGGCTGGGTCAGCTTGTAACCATGGCCTCTTCTCAGGCTTCTTTTCATTTTATTTATTGTGTTTATAATGCGTCAAAAGCCCACAGGCATTGGGGCGCAGAACATATAGACGCAGGGACCAACATAGGACGGGTCATGGTTATCTAACTAACAATAAACCCTGATTCTGGATTGTGTACTATCACCTAAACAGGTAATTCTAAAGGCTTATCAAGCAAATCATCTCTTCTACCCTTTTGACTTGGGTGGGCTTCAGGGGTACTCTTCTTCCCCCTGGGTCAGCTAGTCTCCTTTGCCTCTTCTCGGGCAGGTCAGCTCTTCCACCTTTTCTGGTTAAGGTGGGAATGCAGGGTACCCTCCTTCCGCCTGGGTCATTTCGTTTCTGCTAGGCTCTTCAGGCAGTTTCCAGGCAGGCAGTGCTCCATGTTAGTCCAGGCTCCTTCACTCAGGAAGCAACTCCTCCTTCAGGATACATCTCCTCTCCCTGCAGCAGTGTCTGGCGAAAAGTACAGGGAACCGGTCCTTGACTGAGACAAGTTCAGAATGAGCTGGCTATGCTTTTATAGCCAGACTCGTCCTCATCCTATTGGCTGTTTGGTGTGAAGCCCTGCTTACAGGATTGGCTGGCATGGTGTTTCCACTCTGGTCTTTCTGTGTTTAGGCTCTCTTTCTGTTGGCCAGTTGGGCTTCTATTACTTCAATTGTAATTGGTTATTTAATACCCAGGGAGGTTGCTAATCACGGACCCGGGATTGAACCGGTGTTGCTCTGAGTCGTCTTGCTTCCAAGACGAGCGCGTTGCCACCGAGCTATCCTCCCGAGATTCACTTTATTCGCATTTTGTATTTCTTGTTTTATCCTGGGCTCCTTTTTTGTCCGATACTCTGGGCTCAGGGTATTTATTTTATTAATTTAAGAACCTCTTACATTAACCCAGGTTTCTCTATGGGGATTTGAACCCGGGTCCTCCCGTAGGCTTTAAGGTGTTACAAACATCTGGTCTTTCCGTGGTGCTGTCTAAGGAAAAGAATAGGGCCCTTCTGCTGAAGTCCTGCACTGTCTCTCTGCAACCTTCTCTCATCGACTCCAATCCCTCAGGGAAGAGCACACCGCCATCCCGGCTCTCTGTGTTCCAACACCGGCACACCAAAGGGTGGATGCACCTCCATTCCTCCATGCGTCATGAACTGTGCCACTGCTGCTACCATCCCGCTCTAGCAGATAGCGTCACTACCGCCGCCAGGCAGTTCTGAGTAGGGCTTGTGGGGATCACAGAACCACAATTCACCACATAGCCTACTCTTAGATTGCACAATGACAATGACTTACACTAAAAAAAAAATAAAACAAAAAACACACATTGGCTCCAAACACTGTGGAGAGCAGTTAGCAATTGGAGAAACCATGCTTGTACAGCTCAGACTGAAATGGCAATTCATCATTCTATGCCCCAGATAACAAATGTCAAACATTGAGATGAGGCTCGGCAGCCATTATACTGGCTTTCTACCTTTCATATACATAAAGGCAGGGTGCAAACTTTCAAGTTGCAAGCTTGTAGCCGGCCGACAAAAGTCACTTGCCACCTCAATTCTATACATACACCACTTACTTACTTGCCTAGAGTTAAATATAATTAACCACTGTCTAGTGCAAGAGCACATTTTGCACCTGATAAAAGGTGACAATAGCCTTGCTGTTGCTGCCTAAACACACAAGCATGAGGGAAGTTAGCCATCTGCCCACCAGGACCCTAAATCAGTAAACTCATTTAAAATATATATATATATATATATATATATATATATATATATATATATATATATATATATATATATATATATATATATTCCAAAAGGTGCCTGTAATCTACCTTGTGACAGACCAAAATTCGAAAATGTAATTAAAACCCAATGCACCAAACTGAAAAGGCTATTTTCAGACTATAATTCTCTACATTATTGAATCAGCATTATGTAAATTCTATATTTTTTAATCAACTCCTTCGGAAATGGACATGCTCCTGCGCTGTCCATTGAAACTATCTCCATTGAATGTCCTGTACTCTCAAAGCGATTATATCCTTAATGTGAACCCGTTACTACTTATTTTAATGAAGAGGAACATAATTTACTGACTGTACCTTTATCTGCATCGTAAATAAAAGGACAGAATGTACACAATTCTCCACTTGCTCAAGTGCTCTCCCAAAAGAAGTGCTCCTCATCTATTTACATCGGAACGCACCCTACATATTTTTCAAAAAGCACATGTACCCAGTGGTGTCTGCTGGTCATGTCCCATCTGTTGGGACATTGACCAATCAAGTGAATTTGGGGGACGTGCTTATTAATGCCTTGCCCCTCAAGAAAACAGGCATTTTTTACAGCCTACGTTTCAAGTCGAAAGGGCCAGAAAATCTGTAGATAAGAGCCTGTTCTGAAGGGTAATTTATTGAACATTCTAATCAGTGCTCTAGATAAGATTTTGAACTGGGGTTATTTATTATTATTTTTTTTTTTTTAAGATAAATGTTTACCTCTTCAGATCATGCAGTAACAACAGTAGTTACCTCCTGTGTGACTACTGGTCCAAACATATCTGGAGAGCTGTGTATGTGAAAGCAGGAGGACAGACTTCTATCTATGTTGCCTCTTTTTTGGCAGTATTTCTACTTCCCATTGTTCTTTTTTGGGAGCATTTGCCAATTTGTTGGGAGTAAAGTGGCCAGTACACCCCTTAACTGACGGCTGATTCTAAAACATTGGCTCCGACAAAGCACTATGGCACGCACTTGTTCTCTGCAGCAGCAAATCGTGCAGATGGTCTTTGTAACATAGAACACACAACAGAAATACTGACTGAATGCACCACCACCAAAAATGTATGTAACATCACTGGAACAGTGATTGACAGAGTGCCACTGACCCATGCAGAAAATACTAATTATGAAGAGTCTAATGCTGTAGATCTTGCCCGTTTCAAATAGTGTGTCTGTCAGCATATATAGAGCCCACAATTGTCTCTCTGCTAGTTAAAAGCCTATCAACAATAATTTGCCTAAACACAATTTAAGAATTCAAATACTATTATATGCCGGGGTTATATGAATAAATATCGGAGTGGTGTTCTAATACTCATAGGTGCTTCTATGTATTTTAGAAGGCTCAATAAGTGAGCCTGCCAGGGGTCTGTCTTTTCTGGCTGCTAGGGCAATCTATGTGCAGTACACAACTTAATTAATACACATACACCAAAGATTTCTTTTGTAGTTGTATTCGTTTTATTTACCAAGAAGTTTGTTTCTGTCGGATGCCTCATTATAATCAACTTTAAGCAAACGTCTTCTCACAAGCTGCATGGTTATTGACCACTTAACTACACTTTAGAACCTGCCATTCATGTCGGAGTGAACAACTTACTTGGTTTAGATTCAGAAGCACTGTACTAAGAGTATCAATTGGAAGGTATGGGTCTTGACAAAAAGACAAAGCCTTGTCTTATATCCATCATACAGCCCTCGGTCATAAAATGGGTGGCTGGCGCAGTGAAGCAACTGCATTTTAACACGTTATAACACGCCAAATTAAAAAAAAGAAAATAAAAAAATAAAAATTACACCCATTCAATTCAAGTTATGGAACTATCAAAAAAATGTCAAGGCTTTATATTAAAAATACCCTAATGTCTGAAGCATGGGACTGGAAGATTTGGATGCAACTTCGTTTGAACAAGCTAGTGCCACTTTATTTTACAATTTCCCATTTTACATTTGTCCTCCTATACATGATAAACATAACCACCACTAGATTCTTGTATTCCAAGGAGAGAAACACAAGGAAAATGGATGAGGCTACAGTACTAGCAGCTTGGACCAGTAGTCAATCTACGGGCAGGGGCAGCAGAAATAGTGATCGGGATGGACAGCAGTGAATGCAATTGACAAGGTTCACCAGTGGTCGGGGACAGGAGCAGGGTAGAAGAATCAAAAAACTGAGGAACAGTGCTGTCTGGACGAGAGAATGGGGGGCAGGCCAAGATCAGTAAAAGAGTGAGCAAATGTCATGGGCCTATTATCGGAGAAGCCAATGACTTCATTTCAGTGGCTAGCGGGACAGAAGAATCTAGGAGTCATGGGCAACAAAAAGGCAATTTTGTGGGGAGACAGCAGACAACGGTGGCAGAGGCAATGATGTGACAAAGGGCACTAAAAACCATAGCAATGATGTTGAGGGCATCTGGAATCCGTGGCTATGGCAGAGCGGCAGTAACCGTGAAATTCCACGGCAGCAACCATCAGTCCCAAGTCACCAGACCCTGTCACCGGTATGGAACATGGAATGGGTCAGAGGTGGATTGGCCACATGAGATCCACGGATTTTCAGCTTTCCGCTATTAATCTGCTGGTATCGGAGGTTACCTTTGGCTGATGTGCGTCATTGAGAAGAGGAAAGAGCAGCCCCATAGAAAATGAATGCTAATACTTTACTTTTGAATGAGAATTTTTTTCAAAGTGAGGGCGTGGAAGGTCCATGTTGCTGTAGTGTAGTGCACGAGGGAGTACAAGTATTAGAATGCTGTTATTAGTTATGTCTATTACTAGTTTTTAGGAGAGGGAAACAAAAATAACAGCGTACCATGTAGATTCGTTTGGACTACTCAATGCTTTAAAAGGGTGCATATGGGCATGAACCTCATTGATCCCATTGGTTTCTCGGGTGAATTTTCTCGGTTCCCAAAGGGCTGCTGGAGTGAGCGGCCAGGTCAAAAAATGCATATCTTTTTTTAACTTTTATTTATTACAGTGTCAAACATGTTACCATAACACACAGCACTAGGCGAGAGAGCTACAACATCGCTTAATGTCAACAGGCGATCATGAAAAATGTCAGCAAAGCCATAAATCAGTCCGGATTGTGATACATCCCATCAATGTTAACAGTTCAAGTGACCGATTTCTGTAGGTAGCTACGGAATGGGCCCCATATGTCCTTGGGTCCGCAGCTGGGCACTGTCAATAACACTCTTCCCTCTCATTAGTATAGGTAATTTCCTTGAGCCACTGATCAACGGTGGGAGCTGCACTGGACTTCCAATATTTCAGAATGCATTTTTTGGCAACCCAAGTTGAAGTGTCGGCAGAGTTTTACAGGAACCATTCCAATTTCCCCCAGTAAATATGTGGGGGTGGGGAAGGGGGACAATGTAGAGAGGATCCCAGTGAAATCACAAAGCACTTCAGCAACTGTCATCCAGAACTGGACAATCCGAGGACAACTCCAATACATATGCAGGGAGTCAGCGGACTCAGCGTGACATTTTGCACAATGGTCACCAGTAGCTGGTGCAAATTTGGAGACACGTACAGGTGTGTAGTGCAGTTGGTTGAGCACCTTGAATTGTAGAAGCCTAAAATGAGCACTCAGGAGATCTCCTTTGTCAGGCAGCACCAGCGCCTCGTGAATTGTTATGCCCAAGTCTTTTTCACATTTCCCTTTGGCCTTATTAACTGCAGGTTGAACAGACTGACAGGCCTTATATTTTCTGGACACCAGCCTACCGGCGTCTTTGGTGGTCACCAGAAATTCCAAAGGAGTGCAGGGATTCGGTTCTACTGGGAATGAGGACCATCGGCAACAGAAAGCCGTCCGCATTCTGAAATATTGAAGTATTCTGGTTGGGTTACTGCCCAGTTTGGCTGTGAATTCTTGGAATGTGACAAACTTTCCGCCAGGGAAGAAATCGTAAAGTGTCAGCTCCTCCCCGGGGTCCCACCTGCTCAGACTGCCTTTGTCGTAAGTCGGGAGGGAGGGGCAGGGGTGGGGGGGGGGGGAAAGAGACCTGGCATTCTCCACAAGATGATCGATCCACAGTATGGCGTCTCTACCCCTAGTCTTTTGTATAGTATTGACCAGGCGTTCACTGTTGTGCGGACTGGAACGAACGAATGTGAGTCAGAATGTTGAACTGCCAGGATAATAGAAATTCGTGGGTGAGGCACTATACGTCTAATGGGGTGTCACGCAAGGAGTACCAATAGTCCACATATTGCGCCTGTGAGGCAATGTAGTAAAGCTCGAAGTCTGGGGCCATCAGGCAACCCACTCGAATGGTTCGGTCAGTGACTCCCATTTCATACGCGAGGCACCAGCCCCCCATACCCCCCCCCAATATATATTTGGTTGCTAGGGAGAACATTTTATCAAAATAATAGCGGCGTGGCCAAACCTGTATATTGCAGAAGTAATATAGTAATTTGGGAACTACAGTCCTTTTCAGAAATGAGAGTCTGCCATATAAAGACATAGGGATTTTTGCCCAAAGATGTAACTTAGACAACGTGTCTATGCAAGTCTCATGGTTATCAGCAAGCAAGGAGCAGTGCGAGCGGGAAATCAATATAACCAGGTATTTATATTTGTGCAGGGCCCATCTGAATCCCCTCAAATCTGCTGGGGCACGTGTGTTAACAGTCAGCGGGAATAATCCCGATTTAGCCACATTAATATGGTAACCCGAATGTGTCGTAAATCTACGAATCTCCTCCAGTAACAGGGCCATGTTTAGTTTCGGATTACGGATATATAACAATGGGTCAGCATAAAAGGATATAATTTGAGGAGGGCCAGCTATATGCAGACCCCTGTGGCTGTGCCTGTGTCTTATTATACGGGCAAGTGGTTCAACTGTCAAAGCAAAGAGTAGTGGATATAAGGGGCTCCACTACCGTCTACCATGGCCCAATTGAAAGGAGGGTGAGAATGTGGCACTGGTGCGCACCCTGGCAGTTTGGCCGGCGTATAGCAAACGTATAAACTTAAGGAAGTGATTCCGTAGTTGCATTCAATTGAGCACCACAAAGAGAAACCGCCAGGAGACAGAGTCAAAGGCCTTCTCTGCATCGAGTGAAGCAGCAACTGCCTCAGCATTATAATCTATTTGGGCCATAATACAAAAGGGTCTACGCAAATTAAACACTGTAGAGCATCCCAGGATAAAGCCGGTCTGATCTAGATGAACCAAAGTTGAAATAAAAATGAAGGAGGCGAGTGGATAGAATTTGCCAAAAAAGTTAGCATCAGTATTTCATAAAGACAATGGTCTGTATTATGCCAGGTCGGAAGCAGGCCTGTGTGGTTTCAGCAACACAGCATCGGCTAGTGTGAGGAGGTGGGGAGGTGGGGGGGTAGCCAACTAGATATTCCTCCCAGACCTTCAGGAGCTTGGGCGCCAGGATCTGTCAGAGCTCTTTGTATAGCTCGATTCCTATACCATCTGGACCAGGGGCCTTACCAGACGGGAGAGACATTATGGCGTCATTGACTTCGTCAAGTGTGAGTAGCTGGTTAAGTACTAGCTGTGAGTCATGTGACAGAGATGGAAGTGGAGTCTTATTTAAATAGCTAATCAGGTCTGCATCAGTGCACATATCAAAATTTGTGTAAAGGGATTTATAGGACTGGTAGAACTTGCTGTTGATGTCTGCCTGTGTAGATAGCACGTCACCCGTTTTCCCCCCAACCCCTGTGATGGGTTGTGTCCCCGTCTCAGATCGATCACATGTGAAAGGAAACGGCCAGGTCTATCAGCCTCACCATATCGTCTAGCATGGGTGGACTCCTCTATCCTCTAGTTCTGTGAACTTCAGAAAATTACCCTTAATAAGGCCCAGTAGGGCAGTGTTGTGTGTATTACCGTATTCATTTTCCAGCCACCTCAGATACAACTCGGTCATGTTCAACTCCCTTCTCGTCTCCCTCAAGCTACCCGTGGAAAGTGAAATCACCTTGCCCCTCAGCCACATCTTGAACGTTTCCCAGACTAAAGCATAGTGGGGAACCGATTCCTCGTTTCTGTGGAAGAAGTCGACGACTGCATTCCGCAATGTAGCTAGAAATGATGAATCAAGTAAACAAGAAGGAGACATCCTTCAAGGAGGGCGGGGGGTTGGCAGAGCCGTCCCATACAATTGTCAATCACTTTAAGAACCAACCAGTAATCAATCCTGGACTGCGCGTCATGCACCGATGAATAGAAAGTGTATTTGCGAGCGCCAGGGTAGCGGACCCTCCTAGAATCAGCCTATTCCAATTGTTGCACAATTTGTGTTATCATACGGCCGGCATTAGTCAGGTCCTGCCGAGAGTCCCTTGAACGGTCAACTGTGCAGTCCAGAAATGTATTAAAATTGCCTCCCTGCATGATCTGGGAATGAGGGGCCCGGATTAGGATTTCCACCACATGACCATAAAATTCCAGATCGTCCAAGTTGGGGCAGTATGTGTTTATTAATGCTACATTTGTCCCAGCCAGCATTCCCCATAGCATCACATACCTCCCCTGTGGTTCTATGCAGCGGTTGCTTTCTTGGAAGTGAAGCGAGCGGTGAATAAGAGACATCACACCCCTGGACTGGGATGCATAATCGGTGTAGCCCCGCTGGTTTCCCCAATTTAGTGCAAACTTCTCGTTCAGTGACCCCCTCGGAGTGAGTTTCCTGCAGCATTACGACCTTTGAGCCATGACGATTGATGTATGCCAATATTTTCCTTGCTTTAATAGGGTTATTTAGGCCCCGGACATTCCATGTCAAGAATCACCGGTGAGGTCTTGTACCATGCGTTACATAAAACATAACTCACATAAATAGTAGGGGTTTCAGATCAGTGTGTACCAGGGGAACAGTCTGCACTATTTTCCAAGAAACAAACAACTGCTAACAATGTCCAATCCATTAACAATCGGTTCAGTTGTACGTTATAAAGCACAACACAACGGACATCCAACCTTCCACCCTCATCATCACCCCCAACTTGACGATGTAAACCAAACAAAACTGTGGGAACTCCCTGGGGTGCACTGCGAACAGGGGCCGCTAGAGTGTAGCTGGTTGCAGTTGCTACAGCCAGGCCCAAATGTATCAATATTGTTTGACTATGCACATTTTGAATAAGGATAAATGCAGTCGACTACTGCGATAATCACACACTGTCAATATTCTCGAGTTCATTGTTGCATGGGAGCGGCCAGGGACCCGCCATGGGAGGGTTATGGAGATCGATGACTCAATGTATGCCGTAGCCTCAGCTGGTATCTCAAAGAAATGTGCGTGGCCCCCATGCTGAATCCATAGTTTGGCTGGGAACATCAATGCATATGGTACCTTTCGAATACGCAATAGTTTCTTCACTGGGTCGTACAATTTCCATAGAGCTTGCACACCAGCCGAGAAGTCCAGGTAAATATGGATTTCTGAAGCCTCATACCAGAGAGCCCGCCTCTCCCTGGATCATCCGCAGAATTAGGTCCCTGTCACGATAATTGAGCAATCTTGCCAGCGTGGAGTGGCCCCCGGCTTAGGAACAGGAGCAAGTGTGCGGTGCACGATCAGGAATCGCGGGAAACAAGGTTTCAAACACTTTTTCCGCAAATGTTTCAATGGGACCCTTGCCGGCCGACTCTGGTAATATTGTTACGCTGTGCGCGCGACTCTATATCCTCGCATTTGTTAAGGATCTTGCCGACCTCTAGTTTCAGTTGCGAGATATCTCGGTCCTGCCCATCGAGCCTGTCCTCTGTGGCGCCAATACTTGTTTCCGCCTCATTTATACGAGTGCTTTCCTTCTCTAGTTTAGATTGGAGAGAGCCGATGGTAGACACAATATCATCGAGCTTCATGTTAACAGGAAGGAAACCACTTTGCATAGCTGCCAACAACTGGTCCTCACAAGCGTCCACAGAAGTCAGAGCCGGTTTGTTGGCTATTGTAGGATACGTAGTAACCGTCGTCTTGGCAGGCGTGTTAGTAAACGAATCCATCGGCCTTCTTTTCTTCCCGCCGGACCCTTTCGTCATGATAACCTCTGGTGGCACTGAGGTGCGCGCCGCTCTGCAGATATGCCCGCTTGAGAGGATCAATGGGTGGATAAGGCGAAAGGCAACCCAGGAAGGGAGTAGTTGGGGAGAGACCGAGGTCTGGGGCCAGCTATGACCACTCAGGATGCTGGCCCCTGGAGTGACACTGCGAGGTAGGAGAGGCGGGTGAAGTATTGTGGTTGAACAATATGAAAGAAGATTAGATGTAGGGTAATAATCCTTGTATGTTGCAGCCCAAGCCCTGCGAAAAAAACAGCCGGGTGTTGTCAAGCTGCAGGAGCTCAGAGTATACTGTTCCCCCTGACCACGCCGTATCACGTGCGGCGGAGCAAAGCTGGCCGTCAGGCAGGCCTAGGGTGCACTCTGTAATCCCCCAATCAGAGAGTTATGAGCAAGGTGTGGCTGGGCGACATTGGTAGCTCTGCTGTCCAGGCCGGGGAGATGAGAGGCGTTTGATGATGCACCGGTACTTCCACTCTGACGCCTATGCTCACCAGTGGGTTTGGGGAGGGCAGATCCTGGTTCGCAGCCATAATGAAGCCAAGGGCCGGGTCAGCCCCTAAGGTCCAAGTAAGAGGATGGTGGTGCAGAAGGAGACGATGTGGGACCCCAGCCCATGTGTGGCACGGCACAACGCGAAGTCTGGGTATAGCACTACAAGGCCTCCAGTCGCCACAACCAACACATGCCCGGCCAATTCGAATCAAAACTGGGTAGTCATGGCTAAGGGCCTGCGGCCACACCATCAGTCAATCCCGCCAGGATGCAGCAGAAGGAGGCAGGCCGGCCAATGTAAGCAGATGCAGTTCGTATCCATAAAGACGGGGAGGCGGCCGCCCACCGAGAAAGGGCTATCACAAGCTGCAGGATCAGTAGGTGAGCCGGGACCAAGGCGGCCCCAGGCAAGTGACACGGACAGCCAGAGGCTGATGCAGAATGGGCCGGGTGACTTGGGGGAAGCCACTAGTTGACCGCCCGATGCAGAGCACCGCAACGCAACCTGGCCCAGGAGCACTCACCAGGTTGCGCTGCCGAGGCACAGCAGCAGGGAGATGTAGGTAGCGGGAAGGGGAGATCTCCAGACTCCTAGTCGGCGAGCCGCCACCCAGGCTTCAGAACACACAGAGTTCGGTCTCAAATTCAGATGCCACAGGCCCCCAATTCACTAGGATGTTCTGGGAGGGTTGCGCAGCTCCAGAGCCGCCAATGCGCTCGGGTGATCTAGGTGGGCTACAACATCCCCAACGCCAGCAAAGCACTCAGCGGCGCCCAGCCCCGACAGAAGTAAACACATTTGTACAATCCGTTAAATGTAGAGGTACTTTTCAATGCTGTGTCGACCAGGCCTCCAGATAAGGTGCGTACCAGGCCTTTTTACGCATGAAAATCTTGCAAATACGACAGCTTTTTTATTTTCCTGCGTACATTTACACAAAGGTTTAGAGCAGAGGGCAGTGCAAAGGTCAGGTTACTTGACAGAAACCAGAAGACTTCTTTTGATTTTTATCTACATGGATGTAATTGCAAGCCACCTCTGAAACAGAATGTATTTCTCTGAAGCCGGCTAGGTTTTTGTGATTTCAACATTTAAATATATACAGGCGAGATCAAATGGCCAGACCTTAGAGAAATAATAAAAGGTGTATTCTGTCACAATGCAGAAAGCTGCAGTACGGTAAAGATTTCCATGCAGTTTGTGCATGCGTCGCTGGATGTCACATACATTTTACTCTCTTGCAAAGGAGAAAAGTCATTTTTACTCTCTTAAAATCATTTACTCTCAAAGTTTAAAAACAGGGAGTAAAATACTCCCACCTCAAAATCTTATCTGGAGCACTGGTGTTGACCGTAAAGTAGAGGATTTGTGCAGAAAAAGGATTTTATGGGACCGGAACTCCCAGCTCAAGCAGCCATCTTGCTGGTTGCTCAACAGCGCCCCTATGAAAATGCATTGTTACAGAGTGCGTATGGGGCATGTAGAGAGGGTGTCAGTGTTGGTGGTGGGGCAGAAGGTAAAAAGGTACGAGTGATAGACCTTGATTGGGATTTAAAATGTGCTTTATTTTTGCGATTAGCAATAGGAATGAAACAAAGGAAATTAGAAAGAGGCTGTTTTATTTGCGACTGCTCCAGTCTCTAAAGTCATCCAGTGCCTCCCAGTTCAGTACGCCTGCAGTAGGTGGGGAGGAGAACGACATGTGCAGTATAAACTACCACCAACAAGGTACCTAATCAGTCAGTCACCAATAGAGTACCTCTGAGCTCTACAAGCCCACATGGCCTTACAAGGAGGAGCCTGATGACCACACACAAAGAAATAACAGTCCAATCACAAGTGGAACATGCCACCCAATACAATAGAACAACCACAAGCAAAATAAAATACTTCAGCATTTAATTCAACTCTCTTTAAATGCAGCACTCATAGTAGTTTATGCAACCAGGCCACTGGCTGTTCATCTCGGTCTGATATTCTCTTTTTTCCAGATGTTTTACTTCCCCAAATTGCATTTATGTAGTGATTAAGAAAATGTACATATTTAAACATTTACATGGAGGAACCCTTCATGTAAAAAACATATGGATCTTGTTGCTTTGATATGATATGGCATTTATAACGCACCTATACACAAGTGTTTCATCTTGTGAACATTATTGCTTCTGCAGTTTACTAAAGAGTTCCCTTTTACGCACTCGCCTCCTGCTCCATTAGCATTGCTCAAAGGCATATCGCTGATATGCCCCATTTTTACAAACTAGTTCATGGGGCGGTGGCGTTCTCCACTACCATAGGCGTCCCTGCAGTGGGCAAAGAGGGACAATTGCCCATCCCTCCCCTCTCCTCTGTCAAAGGACACTTTCCAGGGGTCTAAAAGATGTTCCTTTGAACAGCCAGCAGCCACGCGTTTACACGCCTCTGTTTGCTTAGCTCTCCTTTCTTTTGGCGTGAAGCCGACACCACGGGAATAGATGGGTCATGAATATCATGGGGGCGGGGCCGTCTTTGTCGAAGGCAGGCTTCCCACATGCTGGGCATATTGTTTTATTCATGTGCAGCTTACAGTTTCATTAAAAAAACGAAAAAGCCATTTCCAGATCGAAATTTGCTTCTTAAACTCAAGTCTACCTGTTTTCTTTAAACTAGGTTTAATTTTTTTCTGACCACCTCCACCAATACCCCTGTGACGTTTGTTCCCCTTACTTTCAGTTCTGTCGCAGTGTATACTTTTAAAGAGGTTATTTGCTTGTCAAACTGCGTACGCACCGTACAGCAATGATAAGGAAACTGTGCCGCGGGTTCATGGGTGTCAACTGTTGATTTCTACTAGGAGGTCAGAAATTCCCTCGCCCCCTCCAATCCCCCAACCTCCCTGAATATGAGCAAGCACAAGCCCAAACCATCCAGTGGCCAATAAGTGCATATTACAGCACCTCTTTTCTATCGGAAATTGCACACAAAAAAGCATTCAATTTACAGCCAGCTTTAAACATAATACACCACAGCAACAGTCACTCAACATGCCAAGCCACCTTAGTAACTAGGATATGTCGCTCTGCCTTCAAAGAATTGAACTATGGATATGGATCCCCGATTGTTGTCAAAATCACAGCATTAATAACAGTGTAGTTCATGCACATGGCTTTAAAGCCAATGGTTTTCATCTCCAGCACACTGTCACTGTGCATAGTCTCATTTAGGATGTACAGCCAGACAATGAAAACTGTAAGCATCTGTACGGGGGCCAAGTGAGGTTCTGGTCCCCATGGATCAAAATTAATATTTAATAAACAGGAGCTAAAGGCAGCTCCTGGTTACCCAGCATTAACCAGTGAGCAGCAGCTACCACTGGGGAACCAGGAACGAGTACATAGAGTTCCACAAATCCAGATGCAAACATCTCACTTCGTCCATTCTTCAGGACCCCTTTAGCTTTAAATGTTGTATAGATGTGCCCTAATGCTTATTGATAGATTGTCACAAAGGCAAAGAGTTAAATCCACACACGAGTGTTTGATCGGTACCAACTGACCTGGGGAGCCAAAAGTAGCTCATGTTGGTGACAAGCTAACCAGGCTTTTCTAGGCCACAAGCAGTAGCCAAGTAGCTACCAGCTTCCCTCAATTTCGAACCCTGTGTCCTCCCCACGGCTAAGAAACTAAGGGGGAATGTGCCCCCTTTCCCATCTGTACTCGCCGCCCATGGGGGGGGGGGGGAAATCTCTCATCTGTTAAACAGAATGTATTTGACTACCTATCATTTGCAACTGAGCTATGAGTGACATTTCTTCTATTAATAAACTAAATGTTTTTGACTATTGTTTTTGAAGTTGAGCTGAGAGTGATGTCGGTTTTAAATAAAAGCACACTGTCTCCTGCTGAGTGAATACAAGTGATGTCTTCTTATTAAAAAGGTAGTGAGTCTCTTGCTTGTATGCACATCATGCATAACAACAAGCTGCATGCCTTAATAAACAATGACTAAGTTCAGGTTACCATCACATCTATAACAGTGGGAAGATTAAAGGCGTCGCAATTTAATGCATGTCAGGTGTGACATGCTTAACCAGTTATCACATTGAATTCTGGTACTTCTAAACCTGACTTTATAGTCAGAAACTAAAAACACAATTCTTGTACAAGAATACTGAATGAAGCATGCTGAAAGCAAGGACTTGAACATCTGAGCCCTTACAAGGCACAACAGTTTTTTTTTGCATATTAGTTGTAGATAAAGTAAAGAAGCAGACGTGGGTTAGTCCTAGGCCCCCCATTACCATTTGCAAGAGTAAAAAGAGGCTACAAAAAAAGGCATTTCAGGGACGTGTAGTTATGTGGTCACCCTTGCCCCCACGCTCCCTGCTGACATGCAATTAAAAATACAAATACATTATAACCAGGGGCACGATGTCCATAATGGGTGATGGGGCGTCAGCCCGCCAGTACCCTTGCTCATTATGGAGGAGCTGCGCCAGACACGGAGCACTCCCTCAGTTGCTTTATGAAGCTGAGGGCAGGCTCTTGTGCTGGCTAAAACTGTCAAAGGGAAACATGGCTTCTCTTTGATAGTCTTGTTTTCCATTTGACAATTTCTTTCCCTAGTACAAATGTCCAAAGGGCCCTTACAAGAACTGGGGCGTTTTACTTCCCCGGCCTTGCATGGCTCATTGGGGATGCAGGCTGGGGAACTGCAACTTTGAATGAGTGTAGGGGGCGTTCCTGCACTTCCCGTACAATCAGATGGCCTGGGGCAGTGCGTCAGGATAACACTAGCGCACATGTGCAGAAACCAGACAGGTACTCTTAGCATCCTGGTTTCGGTTCATGCTGCAAAAGCCAGACAGCTTTTCGGAGGCACTGGTGGTGAGGAGTATCTGGATGGGGCAGAAGATAAGAAATGTACGCATGTATGTGAGAGTGTATGGGTAAAAGTGTGAATAAGCAAGTGAATGATGTGCGTGAAGAAGCAAGTAATGAGCGTGTGAATATTTTTTGTGTATGGACGTGTCAAATTCTGAGGCAGGCTGTCGTTTCCTGGGGTATTTGGGTCCCTGAGCTCAGTCTTCCCTGTGAGTTAGTCAAGTCCAAAGTTTTAAATATGACGCATAACTTTGCAGACAGCATAGGGAGTGCAGGCCTGGTGTAGTGTGGGCTGATTTTTTCAAACCAAGTATATCTTGCTGAGTTATTTCAGACAGAGTAAGCATTCGTCTTTGACATTTGAGTGCAACCTGAAGTCAAACATTTACATTTTGGCAGGGAGGACTTGGCCGTCCATTCTTCATAAATGTATAAACATAGTACCTTGAAGATCCTCCTCCACTCCCCTAACAACCATGCTATGGAACTCAAAGCCCAGGCTACTCAGTGCCGAGGACGATCATCTAGTCTTTTGAAAATCTCTCAAAACCTGGCTATTCACTGGATTACAAAAAAAAAAACCTGCAGAGCACTCTGTAAGGACTGGACCAAGGAGCACTATCAACCTCTAACGCCAAACTCTGACTCTAAGAATCACCAGAACGACTCGGATAAAACAGCAGGGTCCTGCAACTCCCAAAGGATGCACCACTTGGATTTGTCTAACAGCCATTGCAAAAAGACTGATGAGAGCACTACTAGCAGAGAGGACAAAATATAGACCAACCAATTCTGGTCAGCCCCAGTGGCATGTGCAATACACCTGCACACAAACTTAAATCAAAAACAGCTTGGGCATCGGAACCTAGTCGAGTAAGTCTTCCCAAAATGTTCTCCCCGACACACATCAGACACTGACACCACCCCACAATCATAAAAAGGAACCCAGAACAGTAGCAGCACCTCATCAAATGGATAACACCACAACTTCAACTCTACTGATTCAGTCTATGCCTAAAATTCTGATTGGACTTCTCAGGATCCCCAAATCACCTCCCCATTCCACAACCTTTTATCATCTTTAAACTACACACGACTATAACACAAACGTTGGGGGTAGGACTTCTAGCACCATTCCAACCTCATGAACACTGGGGAGCAGCTTAGAGCTAATCAAAGCATGCTACATCTTTAGCTCTATCACATAATGGGCTCTGCCAGAGTTTCTCCCAATGCTATCCTCTAGTAACCCTGGAGTTTATTATTCTAGATAAAACATATACTAAAGTATAATTGCCACAGTAAACTATAGCAGCACTACGGACGCTTGGTACTTCTATACCACACTAATCAACTCCACACTATTAGCATCTGCCTCTCCCTTATAACCAAACCCCTCTTGTTTGGCAAACCCACACCCGACAAGGCCAGGATGCACTATAAAAGACTACTTTACGTAATACTACACTACCATTAATTTGGATAATTTACCCTTTGAAACGGGCGCTTTGAAACAGAATATATTTACTATATAAGCGCTTAGCAGGCAAACAATAAAATAAATAAAGATAGATAACACTTAGAAGAGGAAGATCTCCGTATGAAACACTAGATAAGATTGGGATATAATTATTGTTAAACTTGAAAAGATGGGCCAACATTGTTATGGATTCTGTTTAACGTACTGAGGTCTGGTGTGTGGCAACATTTCTCATGGCTGCTTTTGCTTCCCAGTCTCCACTAGGCAGGAAAACAACCAGGTATGGAAGACATTAGCAGTCTTTGGCCCATGTCAGGTGTAGCTCTAAGGTGGTAAAGTTGTAATCTGGCTCCACAAACACTGAAATACATAACCTACTTAAACGTTCCATTCAAAACGGGCAACTTCGGTTACCTGGGGGATCAACTCAACCCAGGGTTGCTTGAGATCTGTGTGACAGCTGTGTTAACTGGCGAATACAGCTCAAAGAGCAAGCGAAAAATAAACCATGTTTTATAAAACAGTGTACATAGACTGCCCCATATCAGTGGTGTCCCCCACCTAGACTTCTTTGCATTCGATCTCTTGTGTTATGCAAAGTAAAAACAGGACTAAACAAATGATTACTAGAATGACGGGACTCTCCTATTGCAGGGGAGGAAGATGCTGCGCTGCAGCCAACCCTGTGTTGAGGGGTTGCACAATTGGAGCTCCGCCCTCGAACCGGGAGCCTGCGGGGCAGGAGTCCGGTGACAGCTACAGTGATGGACACGTCGCCATGCGAAGGGACGGTACTATACAGCGGTGGAAGCGGCGGGCTGTGTACGTGTCTTACCTGAAATGCAGTCACAAGGCAGCGGTGCTAGATTAAACGGCCTCTCGTCACACATCCCAGGCAAAGGGAACAACATTAAACCCGGACCCTGAGCTTCGGCGCTGGCAGTGTACACAAAACCCGACCTCCGCCCCCAGCCCCACAATGCACCGAGGCCTCCTCACTGCCGGTTTGCCAGCTTTTTCTGTCCTTCGTATGGTATTGTCCACCAGGCAGTAGATGGGAGACTAAGACAAACGGCTCAAAGACGTATATTTCTGCCTGCTTGTTCTACTCAGTTTCTCCTAACCCGGAAGCAATAGCTTCACAGCCCAGGCGGGACCACAGACAGCAGCAGTATGTGACGCGGCTGGGGCCGTGTTATTGATTCAAGGTAGCTTAGCATTTACATTAAAATATAAAGTTTTTTTAAATTAAAAAAAAAATCGAGACACACACACAAGGGACTGAGATAACGACGCTTACGCCAGTTAAAAATAACCACTTCTTGGACAATACGACGTTTGGTTTCTGTTTTGTGTTACTTACTTCCCATAAAATAATATACTCAGAGCAGCTGTTTCCCAGCTCCATGCAGGATCTTTGAGCCACTTCTGTTTTCTTTTTAGCGCTACATGCTGGGACTTGAAGGCCCACTCTTGCAATCGAAAAAAAGAAACTACAATTTCCAACATGCAATTGAAAGCAAAAACCAGGACTGGCTCAAGGTGTCACGAATGGAACTGGGAAACTTGGGAGGAAGGTATGCTAACAACTTAAGTGTCATAGTGTATAATTATAAATAGCACAATAGAAAGAAATGCAAAGGTGTAGCATTTTACCCATTTCATTTCTTAAAACAAGTTTGATTTTCAACAGACGCAAAGAAAAATACACTTTAAATGTCAGACCAAACATACAAAACTATACATTGCTCATGTTTGCTCATTGTTCATTTGCCGAAAGGCAGGCACGAAATAGCCAGGAACTATGATGAGAAAAGAAGACTGACTCCGGATCGCCCGCTTTGGGGTAGGGGGTTGAACATTTATTAAAGGCGGGCGGTGGCGTCTGACTGCTCATTCCAGTTACTTGCGTGCAGGTATACATTATGCTTGCTCCTATTGGAGTTAGGCGTGACCAAATGGTGCAAGCTTATACGTAAAGTTCAAAATGTTCAGAAGTCTATGTGGAATTGGTACCTGGAACATCATCGTTATTATTATTATTATCAATAAAGTATTTATTTAGTGCAGACCTAGCTTCTGGAAGCAACTGAACGCTTTACAATCATAGGGAGAAGAACAGGTTAGAAAGAAGAGAAACAAGGGAGTGGGGATCTAACAACAGGGCAGGACGGGCAGTTTGTCAGCAATGGATCTACAAGCAACCAGGGGAGGTAACAGTGGGGATCAATCACCCAGTCTCAGGTAGCGTGTGAAGTGGAGGATGTGTGGAAGTAGATGTTAGGGACGGGCCATTCTCTTGAGCTCCTTTCTGAACTGTAGAAGCAAGGGCATGAGTCTGATGTTGACGGGGAGGAGGTTCAGTGTCATTGGGCTTAGACAGCGAAGGCCTGTCTTCTGGTTCTTTTTTTTCCTGCCCTGGCGAAATTCAAGTCTGCACCTGCCCTTCTGGTGGATCATAGGCCTCCAGAGATGCTGAGTTTCTTAGTGAGGTAGCTTGGGAGCTTCAAGGTGACCGCCTTGTAGATGATCCAGCAGGATTTGAAGATGGCTTGCAGCGAGTGCCAGTGCAGTTCAATGATGGTCAGGGTGATGTGGTCGAATTTGCAGAGTCCTTTGATGAGTTGTTCATGCAGGTCACATCTCAGGGGTGCTAGGGTAGTCGACGGAAGACCTTCTAAATGGCATTGATAACATCCAAGTTGGAGAGTGGACCAAGGCTTGGACATAAGAATTGAGGTTGTTTTCTGGGATGAAGGGCTTGTTTTTTCGCAGGAGAGAAAGTTGATACCAAGCTGTTAGTGTTTTACTTCCTATGGGCTGTTTAAAGGAGAGGGATCTGTTGATGTCTAACCCAAGGGATTTGGGGCTGGCCAGCGGGGATGTAAAGCCCTCGAAGCGCATAGCAGAGAGCCATGTCTGGGTGTTCGGTGTTGTAGATCAGCAGTAGGAATTCAGTGTTGGAGTGGTTGAGCTTCAGGTAAGCACTGGACAACCATGACTGGATCAATGAGAGGCAGGCCATGAGCCTATGGATGTCTTCGATGGAGGATATCTTGGGGTAAAGCTGTGTGTCATCTGCGTATTGGTGGAGGTTGTGTGGAGCAAGGTGGGTTCCAAGTGGTTCCATGTCAAGATTGAACATCACAGTGGAGAGGATGGATCCTTGTAGGACTCCATAGGTGATGTGAAAAGTTGATCTGGAGGAATCCATCTATACAAACTGGTGGCGATTATCAAAGTACAATTTGAACCAGTTGAGGACGATCTCGTTGATCCCCATGCAGAGGTGTAGATTATCGGTGAGTGTCTGGTGGTCTACTGTGTTGAATGCTGCTGAAAAGTCAAGGAGAACCAGGAGGCAAGGATGGCCATCATCAAGATTTTTAAGGGCATCATCAGTGAACTTGATGGCAGCCGTTTCTGTACTGCATTTATACTTGAAGCCAAATTGGTAGAAGGAGGCTGGCTTCGATGTGATGGAAGAGTTACGTGGCTACTGCTTTCTCAAGGATCTTACACAGGAAGGGAAGATCAGCGATGGGGCTGAGGTAGTCAGTGTTCAATGTTGGCTTCTTGAGAAGCGGGAGGGTATGTCTGATCTTCAGGGTCGTGGGGAAGGTGCCTTGAGTTAGGGAGCGGTTGATGATTGTCAGGTAAGGGAGGAGTGCTTCAGCCGGAAGGGTCTTGAGTACAGAGGCAGGGAGGATGTCATCCATGTATGATATGGCCTTGAGGGATGTAATGGTGGCAGTGAGGTCTTCCATAGTAAGTGTTTTGAAAATTGTCCAGGTAGTTGTGGTTTTGCGGAATGGTACGTGTAGTGTGCTGTCAGTTGTATTGGTGTCTTTTTGTTGGAGGACCATGCTGATCTTGTTGAAAAAAGAGTTGATGGAAGTGGAGTTTTTGATGGAGTGTGTTACATGTGAGTTGAGTCGGGCAGAATGTTGGTGCAGTGCTTGATGGCTTTGAAGAGGGCTCTGCTTTCATTGTTGGCCTTGACTATGGTGTTTTACTAGTAGTTGGCCTTGACAGTGGTGATGAGTTGTCTGCATGTAGCACAGAGTTTCTTGAGCCGGGCGAGGTCAGGTGCGCTGCAGGATTTTTGCCAAGTCTTCTCATCTATTTTGATGGTTGGTTTGTTGAAGTTCAGTTCTTGAGTGTACCCGGGTGTGGAAGGTTATGGCTTGCGGTTGTGTTGTTTCACTGGGGCATGGCGGTTGATGTTAGTTGTGAGGGTGGTATTGAGTTCTTGCAGAAGTGAGTCGCAGTCCTGGTTCATCAGAGGTAGATCAGGCCATGCGAAGTGGAGTTATTTTGAGGTTTTCTGTGAGAGCCTCCACTGGGAAGTTCTTGAATGATCTCAAGGCTTGTTTGATGGGTTTCCGATGGGTATACTTGGCTGGTGTGGTGTGACTAATGACAACAGGGATTGCCAGGTGGTCTAACCAGTGGACCAGGATTGGAGAGCTGTGATGGAGGGTGGGTAGGGCAGTGATGATGAGGTTGGGGATAGTACCTCTCCTGTTAATTGGGTCTTTTTTGGGCTGTGTGAGGTTAAGAGTGTTGAGTAGGCAGTGGAGATCTTCCTTTATTGACTTGGTTGCTGGGTTGCCAGGCATGTTGAAGTCACAGAGAAAGATGGTGGTGACCAAGTCCGTAAAGTCTTCGATGAAGGAGGTGTTGGGCTTTGGTGGTCTGTAGATGAGGTGAAAAGTGAAGTGTCTGTTGAGGAGAGCCGGAAGTGTCAAGAAAGGGTTTTGAAAGAGCCAATGGTGGCGACGTCCAGTTGGGTGAATGGACATGATGGCTTGTGAATAATGGCAATGCCTCCACCAGTCTTCTTTGGATGGTCTTGTTGTAGAATTCTGTAGCCATTGCGATTGAGGACATATAGGATGTGGGTTGAGGTGGATGTCATCCTGGTCTCTGTAAAGAAGAAGGTGTCCAAGTCATGGGTGGTGATGAGGTCGGTATTAGTCCATGTTGCCATGTTGCCATTTTTACTCAGCGGTTAAGATTGTAGTCCTTCATCTTGACCAGGGGCTACCGATCTCAGTGAATTTGTTATGGCTAGCAGCAGCACATTTCTCCCATGAACAAGCTGTTTTGGCTGGGGCAGGTTCTCCTTCTTTTGTTCTGTGTCATGATTGCTGGGGTGAGTTTCCTATGTTTTGGGGGTCAGGAACCACGCTCAGCGGGGGTTGGGAGGCCTGCTAGAGTTATTGCCCGAGCCAATCCTACCCCAGAGGTGTATGGTGGCAGCAGAGACAGCCCCAATCCCTGCCCCTTCACGCTTTGTGCCCATATGTTTCTGTGCAGGCCCATGTCTCCAACCTTGAATGCATATGCTTGACAGTGTTCTCCTTCCGTTTCAGATGGCGAGCCCACAAAAAAGAATAGCAACCAGAGAACCCGAAGACGTGAGAAGAAAAATCAGGAAGATCAGTGTGAAGGACTGGATGGGGGTGTCTGTACATCTGCTCTCTATATGGTAGAGGAGAGGCACAGAGGACCCCAGCCAAGATTCTCTATTATTGGTACGTGGTCGAGCAATCAAGGCCTAGCTTCTCAGAGGTGATGCGGGCTGGTCCTTAAGTGCAGTGTAGTCCCCAAGCACCCACAAAGGAATGTCCGCACACTCTATTAGTTAAAACAGTCTTTATATAATTAATATTCAAGGTTATGTACAATATCACAATAACTCACTTTGTACTCGGTTATCTATAATGGCAAATATACAGTTCTACGTGGTACCAAAATTACTATTCGATCTCTTTAAAGTGCATCAACTGTACGGTTAAATGGCACACAAATCAGTTTGTAACGGAAACCAACAATAGAGATAAGTGGAAAGGAGTTGGTTAGAACAATTGGCAGAATACTGGCCCCGATACCTAGACACAGTTCTGTGCGGAGATCCCCCCACCTGGGCAAACTGTAGAATAAAAATATATCACAAGCCAAGTCCATATATTGTTCACAAGAGACTTTCTAATAGTTCTGCAACCCCAAAGTACCTGGCGTTGTAGCTTTCCTTGTCGGGGAATCGACAGTCCTTGAGTGTCCTTCCTTTAAGGCAGGAGTCACGGGTCGTCGAACGTCCGACGGAGAACAGGGTGAGCTACGACGGTGAAGTAGCAGCTTCTTTCCAAGCGGTGCTCGTCGACGGGGAAGCGTAAACGTCCTGCAAGGAAGAGGCGTGCGGGGCACTTCGATGTCGATAGTTCTGAACCGCAAAGAGTTTGAAGAACTGTGGCCCAGCAAGGGCGTCGAGTCGTCGCCGTCTCTGTTGTCTTTGGGTGGCGGGAAACCCACTGGCGGATGCTCCTCAGCGCGTCGACGGCCTGGCCTTTTCCAGTGGGATCAGACGGGCGATGATGCAGACAAGAGCGATGGTCCCTCGTAGCTAGGGAAGAGGGCGCCTTACCAGGTCCTCTCTGGGTCAGTCCTTGGAGACACAGCAGCTTTCAGATTGATGAAGGAGATCAACAGCAATTCTTCTCGTCCAGCAGGGCTTCAAGGTCAACCGTCAGTTTCACTCCAGTTACTCTTCGTAGTTTGGACTTCAGCTCTGAACACTTCTGAACACGATTCCTAGCAGTGAGAGGTCCCCAGATATACTGTTGATCTCCCATTCATTCCGCCGATTCACACTCGAGCATCCAATCACTACGAAGGGCATTCAGCAGTCTGTCAGCCAAACAGGCGCACAGCGCATTCAGGCCTTTCTTCTCCATCCAGACACTCGCAACACGTAATGTGGATTTAGACAAGTACCACGCCATTCAACACTACAACTGAATTCATACTAGTTTCGGGCAGGGCTGTCTCAGTCATTGTGTCAAACACGAGAAACTAGACATCCACAACAAGAAGTGCATATTCGTCACACACTCCATTCACCCAGGTCCCACCCACAGGTGTACCCACAACATACAGTCGTTGGGAAGGCTCCAGACAGTCTGGTCGGCACTTCCCCACACTACCATATATGGAACTTCCACCCAACAGCCAGTCAGGGGGAAGGGACAGAGTCAGGGCTTCCCGGGACTTCGGGAAGATCAAGGTAACAGGCGATGGAAGGCAAGAGGCCATGGGGGCCATCTTGTCTCCATCAGGAATCTACTGATTCCAATGATAGGGCCTGGGCATCCCAAAATGGAGGACGCTCAGGGCACCAGTCATTTCAGCACAGAGCTGCCACCAGCCCTTACCCTGCTCTGTGGGCCACGCACAGGTGCCCACAAACATACACCAGGGGCACAGGGTTGTACCCCGACCCATGGGTGCCATAAGGGTATCCCATGGGTATGTTCACCAAAACCAAAAGAGAGAGCTGCACTGCTAGGAGTCCCACATGAACACCTGCGTGGAAAACACGACAGAAAACACACGATAAAAAGCAGTAAAGGACAAGGATACGGAGGCCCTGTCCCTCCGATGCATTTCCAGCATCACAGTCACTCCCACCCCCCAGCCTGAGGTTAGGGTGCCTAATCTCCCACGGGATAGAGACCCTCATCCAGACAGTCAACATACCTTCTGGAAAGGCCATCTGCATTATCCGGACTCTTCCCTGGTCTATGCTCTATGGTGAAGTCTAGCCCTTGCAGGCTAATGCACCACCTGAGCAATTTCGGGTTAGAGCTACACCGCCAGGAGTCCCACATGAACTCCTGCATGGAAAACACAACAGAACACACGATAAAAAGCAGTAAAGGACAAGGATACGGAGGCCCTGTCCCTCCGATGCATTTCCAGCATCACTATCAGCAGCAGCTAGCTGCACAACTGAGGATCCTACGCCACAGAGACCAAATCTCTGCAGTAGAGTGACTAGAGCGAAAGGGAGACACTGACTCCAACTGTGCAGAGAGGCAGAGCAGCCATGCTGAAGTACAGCAGCCCCATGCGGCTGCATTACAAAGAGAACTTACTGAGTTTGCCAGTAGTCCTGAAAATCCACTTGACCACTTTGGACTTGAGCGGGGAGGGGTCCCAGGTTTACCTGCAGGGTCCCCGATAGTAGGACTTGGGAAACCAACTTTGGACTACATCTTCTTTCAGAGCTGGATCTCCCAGACGGCAAGCCTGTGTGGACAAAGTGGGTGAGGCTAAGGCCCACGTTTAAGCCTTTTTTCACACATACATGCCGTAGGAGGGGAAGGAAGCAAGAAGATTGGGTAGGGAGAGTTGGTCAACCCTCAGCAAGGAATGGGTGTATAGGTAGGGGACAGGGGACAGGAAGTGTGGATGAATCGGGATGAGGACAGAGGAGGAGGTGGACGTTGACCAAGAGACCAGCAAGAGACCAGCAAGAAGAGGGAGCAGCACGTTGTGGAGAAGATTTATTTGAGGCAGTGAGGCATTGGCTCAGGAGTATTAGTGGTTCTGTAGTAGTAGTGTGTGTGTTCTTGTGAAACGTTTAGTGAAACGTGTGAATGTGAGAAGACTGGTACTGAGTGGAAGAAGGGTGACTGAATAGTAGAGTGGGAAGAGTGGTAGTTTGGGGGGAGTGGTAGTAGTGTGAGGAGGAGGATTGGTGGGAGAAGGGGGAGTAGTTGGAGGAGGAGTGGTAGTAATGGGATGAGGAATGATAGTAGAAGTGGGATGAGGAGTGGTTGTAGCTGGAGGAAAGGTGGTAGTAGTGGGAGGAGGAACAGTAGTGGAGTGGGAACAGTAGTGTGGGAAGAGTAGTAGCAGTGGAGAGGAAATGTAGTAGTAGTCGGTGGAAGGAGGTATAGTAGTAGTGGCAGTAGAGTAAAAGGAGGGAGAAACAGTTAACATTAAAGGATGGAGGCATGGAAAAAGGAGGAGTGAAACATTGGAGGGGCAGGAAGTTAGTGGGGAGGAGATTGGGGAGCAACAAGTAGAGTAGAAGGGAGAGGTAACCGTGGCCGTGAGTGGAAGTAAGTAAATCTTACAGAGTAACTGTAAGACCCAATTCCTAACTTTCCCATTAGAACACTAGCATCTGGTGAGAGTAGGGAAAGTTTGGTAGTTCCTGAGGGAGTTAGAGAGCCTGCTTTCAGGGAGAATACCAATAGACTATGGCAACTATTAGACAGTAGGGGTCAACAATCAGTAGAACTAAACAAGGTTACGGATGCATGGGTTAAAGGGGAGGCCCGTGGGCCATAGGCCCCACAAATACTTAAATGTATGTAATAGGATTTGTAAATGTAATGCGATAGGATTTGTAAAGTGCAACAAAGAACTGGAGGCATGAAGGAGTTAGGGAAAAATTAAATAAACACCCTTGAATCGTCCTTGAGACACAATATGTTTTCTGTGCCATCTGTGACAGTGTATACACTGCATGTAAATGTGAGTAAAAGTCTCTCCTCCCAATGCCTAATTCTCCATATTTTTACAAGTTCCAGTTAGTCCAATTCTTTATTCAACTTAATTGATGTCTGCAATACCATTGAGCTAGCCCCTTTAAAGTGATCTAAGGTTTTATCCATTATCACGTTGTGATCACCTTCTAAAATTAAATCTGCATAGTGTGACAATTCCCTCAGCAGGGATCCATGTTAGGGGCAGAGATAGCTCCCATTATTATGTTATGGTTTCCCAGGATGCCCTTTATCCACACGTACTTTCCTTCGGGGATCTCTTTTGGCATGCACATTTTTGAAAGACGCGCCCTTTCTAAAGATTATTGCCACCCCAGCTTTTATAGTTGGCCCTGATGCTAAGAATTGCTTCGGATATGTTCTGCTTTTTAGCTGGAACTCATCTCTCCTGACCAGATGGGTCTCCTGTTTGATCCCAATGGCCACAGTCTCCTGTTCTAGAATGTGTAATAATCACATTCTCTTGTGTGGTGAGTTGAGCCCCCTGATATTGATGGATAAAATACTAAACATATTATTGTGCTGGTTTGGTTTGATGTTGCTTAACCCTTCTTCCTCGATTTCTATCTGTGAATTTTAACAATGTTGTTCCCCATCCCAGCAGATTGCACCTACTCCCTCTTCCTTCAAACAATTGTGTATTACTGTCATCCCACTTAATTCTGGGATTTTTTTTAACCCACCCAGGAAGTAACCCCTCTGCACCCCCATATCGGTACAGACCCTTCCAAATCATGGACATTCATTACAGATCCCACTTTCCCATCAGCACCATACCTCCCTGAGCTTAGGGCTCTTTAATAACGTGCATGCAATGGATGGTTCGCAGAATAACTGAGTCCAAATAACTGAACCAACTCAGGAAGATGGCAAAGTATTGTTGCATTATCAATTATCTAAAACAGGGAGTTACAACGGACATCAAGGGCTGTTTGCTCAATTTCTCTCAGCGATCCTTTCACAAAACATAGACTTTATACTAAAAATACGTCAGAGGTGATGTCATACTATGTGGCAAATAATGAAAAACCTACTAGGGATTGTGATAGGCTTAAGTGAAACATCTAAGTATACAATGGGCCTCATTACAAGCATGGTGGTCCGAGAACTACGGTACCAGTAAGCATGCCGGTACCGTAGTTCCCGGGCCGACATAATACGGGCTGTGCTCGCGGGTGCCTGACAGCTGACCGGCACCTGCGAGCACAGCACGTCGGATGCACCGGCACAACTCTGCATCTGCCGGTGCATCCGAAGTCCCCATCCCCATTCAGCCCTATGAGGCAGAATGGGGATGAGGAGGCCCTTGATTCTGGCACCCGAAAATGGGCAAGTACCGGGTCCGCCTAACTCTGCATGACCCGGTTGTTGCCCATTCACGGGTACCAGAAAAAATGCAACTACGGCGGGAGCCGTGCCGTTTTTTAACGGCACGGCTACCGCCAGAGTTGTAATGAGGCCCATTATATAGGAACTAGAATTGTGATTGGCTGCTTACTATCAGTTGGACAATATATGCCTACCTCTAAAACATGTCATCCTTGAAATCATTAAGCAAAGTATCTCCGATCTAGAATTTTTTGTGTTGTGCTCGGCGAGTCTGACTTTCTTTTTCATTGTGTTGTGTCCGAGCTCTCTCTATGAGTTCAGTGTCTGGTTCTGTGGATACCCAGTTCAGGTTTAGCGGTAGCTCTGCTTAAATTGGTACTCCAAACATTAATGCAGCTGGACTGACTCTCGTGGAGTGTGGGGGGTCTGGCGGTGAGATCAAAGCAATCGCTACACAGCCAGCAGCCACAGCAGTTGTTGGTCTTTGGCTGTTCAAATGACTTTGTTTAGCGACCCCTTGAACCTTTCTGCATCCCCGTTTCCATTTGCTTATGGCCAGAATGGGGTAATTCTTTGGTGGCGGATGTTAAGGCTTGCTAGGAAATGCCACAATTCATGACTGGAGAATGGAGGTCCATTGTCGTTTTTCATTTTGCTTGGTAGGCCATGAATCATGAAGATCTTCCCCAGTGCGGTTATGACAGACAGAGCGTCAGTGGATGTTACAGGTTCAACTTCAGGGTAGTGGCTGAACTCATCTACTGCTATGAGTATGTAGTCTTCGCCTGCGATGGTACAGAAGTCTAAACTGATCAATTTCCATGGGGTGTTGCTTCTGGGTGCACTGGCGATCAGTTCTGGCGCCATTAGTCTTCTGGAGGATTGACATGCGATGCAGGTTTCTAGCAGGTCAACTACCCGTTGTTGTATTCTCGGCATCCAGATGCGGGACTTGAGGTATGGTTGAGTCTTTACTCTTCCCAGGTGTCCCTCGTGTGCCAGCCGTAGTGCTCGTTCTTCTAGTGCTTTGGGTAGCACAATGCAATGCCCTTTTAGGATGACCCCTTTGTTGGAGATAGTTCATTTCTGATTCTAAATAGGGCCTGTCGTTGTTCCTGTGCTGCCGCTGTGCGGTTTGCCATGGCTGACAGAAAGTTCTTCCAGTCTCCTGACTGTATGGTATGTTTGGTCCGCTGGAGGCAGGTGTCTTTCTCGGTCTCTTCCACTATTTCAGGTAGTGTCATGGCTTTTGGGGGGTGCATGCCATTACGTGGGACACATGTTCCTCAGTCTCTCGTGCATCTTTCCCTTTGTCGTTGGGTGACTGGCCGCGGGTGCCGCGACAAGTAGTGCACGGGGTTCTCGGCTCCAGCTCAGTATGTTGCATCGATGTTAAATGGTTGTAGTTGCAGCATCCACTTCTCTAGTCAGTCTGGCACATGTGGGAGGTGGACCCTTTGAATATGGGGATCAGAGGTTTATGATCCATGAAGACTTTGGCCTGTTGACCTCACAGGTATACTTGAAAGTGGCGACAACCCCATAATATCTCCAGTGCCTCCTTCTCTATGTGGGCATAGTTTTGTTCAGTTTTTGTTTGGGCCGACTGGCAAATGTGATGGGGAACACGGTGCCCTCTTGATCGACTTGGTTCAGTTACGCTCCTAGGCCAACTGGGCTGGTATCCACTAGCAGTTATGTGGTGCGGTCTGTGGTAAAAGAAACGCCATTTTGGCGGTGCTAAAGAGTGAATCCTTGATCTGTTGAAACGTGTTTTGGTGTTCTTCTTTCCATTCCCAAGGTGTTTCTTTCTGGGTCAGCTTCGCCAGTGGGGCAGCAATGGTGGCGAGGTCTGTGATGGACCTGCAACAGTAGGTGGTCATACCCATGAAGCTCCTGATTTCAGCGGTGGTGGTGGGAGCCTTAGCTCCATTTATGTCAGCGACTATTATGTTAGCCAGGTCTGGTGATACTCCCATGCATTGAAGATGTATCTGAAAAAAAACAAAGCCCGCTCTTGCCAAATTCACACTTTTCTGCATGCAGTGTAAGGCCAGATTCTTCAAGGCATTGCAATATGGCTTCTAGTCGGTCGTGGTATTCCTGTGTGGTCATATCATAGACTAGAATGTCGTCACTGATGTTGATGGTGCCTGGGAGGTCATGCAGCACCTTCCAGATCTCATTCTGCTGTGGAAGAGATCGCAAAGTTGAGTCTTCGGTACCTCATGAGGCCTAGGTGTGATGAGAATGTTGTGATATATCATGATTCTCTGGCCAGGCATATTTGATGGTAGCCAGAGCGTAGATCAAGCTTGCAAAATATCTTTGCCGCAGTCAGGTCTACGATTACTCATCAATGGTTGGGGTAATGTGGCGCTCCCTTCCTATCGCCATGTTGGGCAGCCGCATATCGATGCAGATCCTGGCAGCTTGAGGTTGTTTGTGCTTTTCGGCTAGCACCATTGGGGATACCCATGGGGTGGGTCTTGTGGTCTTTTTGATGATTGCTTGGCTTTCGAGCTTTCCAGGTTTGGCTTCCACTGATTCCTGCATTGGAATGGGACGCGGTGGTGCCTCACGGCTCTGGACTCAATGGTCGGTTCAATGTGCAGACCGTCTGGACTTTTAGGCACCCTATCCCTTGGAATACTTTTGTGTGTTTTGCCAGTAGTTTTTCAGTGTCCAGAGGGTTGATGCTAAATGTGAAGTGTATTAGCTTGGGTTTCTTTGCTGTTCAGCAGATCAGAAGGGTTTCCAGTCCTACTACATACACGCAGGCTCGGCATGAGGTTCCGTTGTATGTCGGGTCTGATCAGAAGGATCCGGCTACTGGCAGCGGTTCCTTGCATCCATATGTAAATAATTGTACCCGTTAGTGTTGGTTCCATTCTTTTGAGCTTTGTTAGCAGCATTACGTTCACCGTTGCGCCGCTGTTTATCACTACCTTGGTGGGAGTTCCGTCAGTTAACACTAGGCAGGTTGATCGTGCGGAATTCTTTGCATTTCATTTGCTCTTACCTGGTTTGATTGCTCAGATCATATGGAAGCGCTCCTCATTCCATTTCTTTTAGCAGTTCCGTGACCTATCCGGGGGCGAATCTTCTTCAGAGGTGTCATCTGCGTCACTGGGCAATCTCTGGGCTGTTGCTACAGCCCTTGCTTTGCCTCCTCCTCTTCAGTTCAAGGTTGTGTGATCTGATCATTTAGCTTTCTTCTGGGGGGGGGTGGGTGGACTCAGGCAGACTGCTGCAAAATTATTTAGCCGTTTACACTTGCGGCATGTTAACGCCTAACGCTGGACATGGTACTCCTCTGTGCCAGAGGCATCTGCACCATTTGCAGGAGTCCTGTCGTTTGATGACTCTCTGGGGCCTGATGTTCGTAGGTCTCATCCCTTTTGGTCTTACTTTGAAGGCTGCTATGTCTTTGTCTTCTCTAATGTTATGAAGTGGGAGTCTATTTATGGCCGCCTCCATGGCTGCAACCTGTTCATCAGTGCACTGTCTCTGCCGGCCCATTGCAAGGATTCGATCTAGGGGAACATTTTTCTCTGAGAGGATTGCTCTACGTAGCTTTTCTGAGGATATGCCATGGATGATCTGTTGTCAGGCGGCAACATTCTTGTCCAGGCGGCAACATTCTTGTCCGGGAAGTCAACGATCCTTTCCCCTGGCCACTTTCTGGCTATGCTGAGCTGAAAATGTTCGCAATCTGGGTTCACTTCCAGTCTGAATTTCTCATTCAGAGCCACCTTTGCTGCATCGAAGTTGTCTGCAGCTCCTCTGCTCGGCAGAGTGTTAAAAGGCTGTAGCTCTAGTGTGCCAAGATTGAGCAATAGTAAAGTCTGCAATTTTCTAGTGTCTGTGATTTCTTTGGCTGTCACATGGAGTTCAACTGTTGGAGCCAAAGTTCCCACCATAGAACTGCTCCTGTGGCATATGGGTCAAGCAGTCTCATAAATGCACCATGTGTGGAGTCAGGCCTTTGGATAGGACCCTATAGCCTTGCTGTGTCTCTTCTCGTTCCTCTGGGAGTACTCAACCCTTGCTGGACCGCCTTTGGGCCTGGCCATCTCGCCTGGGTGGATTCTGAGCTTCTCTGTGCTGCTGGGGGGTTGAGGCTGATACTTAGTGTGATAGGTGAGTGTAGGCTTTCACTAGTAGTTGTACTGGATCATGCCGAGTTTGAAGGCCTGGCCTTATCCCTTCACTGAATCTCTTTTCTTCTCCTAATTTGTGCTGCATGTGGTGGTTTACACCAGCAGGGGTTGGTGTTGTCTCTTGGCAGTATTGTGTCAGGGTGGTCAAACTGCACACGCCACCGGCTGTTCCCGCTGCTTATCTACAAAGTCATCTGTTCACTAGGAGGTGTGATGTCACGTGTGCTGGGTTTCAGGGCCTGCGAGCTGACCCTACGCAGCAGGCCAGAGCAGGGCTGAGTTTTGTGCGCATGCGAGTGTCTCAAATACCTCGTCGCCAATGTGATGAGCTTCCCAACCTCTGTCATTACGACTAGGTGGGGAGGGTGTTCGGGGCAATCAGCATGCCGCTCGCAGGAGCGCAATGAACACATGACCAGCCCAGAGTGTTGTCGGGTTGGCTCTGCCCCGTTTCCGGTGCACGCCTTCTTTATTTCCATTATCTCCTTTCGTTTCCTCTTGTCTCGCGATACGGCTCGTGACAAGAGTCAAGTGGAACAACACACTTTTGTTCCGCCTTTTTGTTTTGACTGCCTCTGAGATGCCGGATTTGAATGTTTCCTGGTTTACTCTTGGTGTTGCTTTGGGACCTGGCTCCGAGAATGGTATTTTGAGCAGTTTGCATCCTTCTTCGAGTACTTTGATACTGTGCTGCGTTCCATCCATTTCAAACTTCAGTTCTATGAGGACTAGTCAGCCTCAGTGACCTCCTTGTCTGCAAAGTTACTAAAAAAGAGTCTGTAAACAGTTGTATACAGGAGCTCCCGAATTCAATGGGGCCATGTCCCTCGCAGCCTTTAGTAGTTTTTCTTTAAAAGTTAGGATGTTGGTTTAAATAGTATATCTGTAGGTCTGCCAATGGATTTGTCGGTTCTTGGGCCCACTCGATATGGCCATCTAATTCCATTGTCTTTTCGCAGTCATCCAGTCGAAGTCTCTTTAAAATGATGTGTAGAAGGCTGGGCAGATCATTTCAAGAATTTCATCCTGATGTTCCCTCTTCTCAATCTTTTTTCCAGTCTTCACATGTCATGAACTGCGCATCCACCAGCTGTTCTACTGTTTGTAAGTCCTCTCACATCTCTGGGACTTCAGTCAACACCTCATTCATTGAGAGTGCAGTTGCGTTTTCCCTCTCTCCCAATCTGTCATCTCAGTTCTGAGCTCTGCTGTATTTCTGTCCATCTCATTTTATTTTATTTTTTACAAACTTTATTTTTAAAGGAATGGACAACAGAAACATATGGAAGTTTTGTAACATTTCACATATGACCGATAATCCTTGGCTTCTTTCTTTGTATCATGTAATCTTCTACATCCATAACATTTTAACTTTAGTAACTCCCAACCACCCCTCTCCCACCAAACCTCATATTTCAGCCAAGTATCGAGTTATAGGTGATGTCAAAGAGGTCTTCCATTGCTAGACAGTTCTGGGTTGCCTTATTGTATTAGGTCCATTGACAATGAGTTTTGGATGTTTTCAGATAACAGTGATCGGTCTAAAATAGTTTTGTTCCACAAATTCATGGAATGGGAACCAAGTTGCCAAATACCTTTGATAAATACCATTGGCCAGAGCCGTCACTTTCTCCATCGCCATCACTCTCCATGATCTCACCCACCACATACCACTATGGGTCCCTTCCTGTTTTTCCAAGAATGGGCTAAAGGGATCCTGGCAGCAGACAGCATGTGGGTGTTAAGAGTGGCATTATTTCCAGTGGCCTCATAAACCCCTTCCACCGTGACGCCTAGCAATACCACCACAGGGTTCAAAGGTAGCTGAACCCTTGTTACCTTCTTGATGTGGCTCAAGATTTCCTTCCAATAAACTTTTGCTGTGGGGCATGACCACCACATATGTCCCAAGTCTCCAGTTAAGCCACAGTCACTCCAACATAACGGAGAGTGGTCAGGATTGATAGATGGCAGTCCGGGTGGTGTCATGTACCACCTAAAGCATATCTTGTATGCCAACTCCTTAATCGATGTAGATTTGGAGCTTTTCAACGCACAATGCCATATCTGCCCACATGTTTCCTCTGTAATTGGATCCCCAAGGTCTTGTTCCCATTTCAACATGTATGGCAAGATATCCCCTGAATCCATACTGTCCCGTAGACGATATAGCCTCGAGACCCACTTTGTTGCTACCTCTTCCCTTATTGTGAGTTCCAGTACTATGGGTGCTCTGATGGCTGCTTCTCTGATTGTCTGATTCGAGACCCAATGTCTAATTTGGACATAGTGAAATCGTTCCTTCTCCGGGACTTGGAATTTATTCTTACAGTATTCAAATTTCAGCAGGTTCCCACCTGAGTAGAAGTCCCCCAGCATCAGTGTATGCTGTCCTGCCCAGCGGGTCAAGAATTTGGGTTGTATCCCTGGTGTGAAGTCAGGGTTGTAGGCCATTGTGTGAAAACCGCCCCGCAGACCCCCCCAGTTGTATTTTCCTACGCCATACTGCTTTATCCCAATGAAAGAGGGTGATTTTTGTGGTGCCTAACAAGGTACCTCCAGCTCCCCTGTGTCTTTGTCTCAGAAAACCCAGGTATTCCAGGGGAATGTTGGATCTGTCTCTTTCTATGTTACTCCATCCATTAAAACCCTCATGGGTGGCCAATTGTAGCATCGGGCTCACCTGTGCAGCCACCAGTAACTGCCTCATCTCTGGGACTCCCAGTCCCCCAAGCGCAGGGGACAGGAACAACACCCTTCGGGGGCACCCTGGGCTTCTTTCCCCTCCAGACAAAGTGTAGAATCTTCCTCTGTAGGTTTTTAATGGGTAGGGTCGGGATCCGGTTCGGTAGTGAGCTCACAACATGTAGACATTTCGGCAGTAAGGACATTTTTATGGCTGTTATACGTGCGAACCATGATAGTTCCTGCATGTCCCACCTCTTGAGATTGTCTGCTAGATCTTTCTGTAATCCTGGGGTATTGGCCCTTTACAGCCCCTCACATTTAGGTGTCAGTTTTACCCGTAAATAGTCTATAGCTTTTTGTTCCCATATCAGCGGGTAGAGTTAACTCCATTCAGCCACCCTTTCGGGTTCCTCCGTGACTTTAAGCGCTTTTGATCTATTGTAGTTGATTTGAAAACCTGAGACCCTCGCAAATTTATTTAATAATGACATGACCCTTGGAAGTGAGCGAGTTGTATCTCTTGATCTGCCCTGACCGCCTGCGCCAGTGGTTCCATGGCCATGGCAAATATCAGAAGTGACAGCAGGCATCTCTGGTGTGTCCCTTTTCTTATGGGGATGCTGTCGCAAAGCTGTCCATTCACCAATAACTTTAGTTCGGGATACAGTAGTTAGCTAAGACCATGCGAGAGAAGTACGGTCCATACCCAAGCTTTTCCAGTGTTCATTTTAGGAAATTCCAATGTAGGCTATCAAAGGCTCTGGTGGCGTCTAATGCCAGCATGGATAGCTTTTGTCCGGATCTACGGCCCCACGACATTAATTGCTCTCCAGATATTATCTTACATGTGTCGCCCCAATATGAAACCCGGGTGGATGATCCCAGATAGGATCCCCATCAGTATCTGCGCTAATATATTTGCGTACAGTTTTGCATCCCCATTTAGTAACGAGATTGGACGATACCTTGCACAATTTGTTGGTTCTTTCCCTGGTTTTAAGAATAGTACTGTGGTAGGGGGTCCCATGTCACTAGTAATTAGCCCTGTATCTCTTATCTGGTTAAAAGGTTTGGTTAGCAGGCCTACCAATATGTTCCGGAAGGTCCTGTAGTATACATTCCCAAATACATCTGGTCCCGGTGCATTACTACCTACCATTGATCCTATGGCCCGAACCATCAACTCCTCTGTTATCAGGGCTTCGAGCAGTATTCTATCCTCTTCTGGGATCTGTGGCAAGTCCAGGCCTCCCAAGAAAGCATGTTCGGCCTCTGTGTCTAGGTTATCTTTGCCAAGATTTCTGTGAGAAGAATTAATGCAACATTTCTGCTTTTTCAGAGTCCCTTAGTTTAAGTTTGCCTGATGAGTTTTCAAGTTGGTTAATGTAATTTGTAGTCCTTTGTTTCTTAATTGTGCCACAAGGAACCGATTGGTGTTATCCCCTTTTATGTAATAAGTTTGTTTTGTCTGTATAAGGAGCTGAGCGCATCTGTCCGCAAGGTTGATTCTAATTTTGCCCTTGCCTTCATGAGCTCTCTCCAGGCCTTTAATGACCCTTTTGCTGTATGTTGTGCCTCCACTTTCCCCACTTCCTGTTCCAACCTTTGTTTCATGATCTCCCTTTCTCGTAAGAAGTGTGCGGTTAGGTCAATTAATTCTTACCGCATCACTGCCTTGCTGGCGTCCCATATTGTGCGACAATCCTTCCCTGGCTTGTTGTTTTCATTAAAGTAGTTCCTCAAGGTTGTTTCCATGTGGGCCCTGAGAGCTAAGTCCCTCAATATTAGCTCATTGAGCTGCCACGGTTTCTGGGGCCAAGAGCGGATTTCCACCAGGTCTGCCTGGAGTGTAAATGGTGCGTGATCCGACAAATCTCATACCCCAATTTTAAGCCCAGTAATTTATGGGAAGAATGTGTCCGAGACCAGGATCTCTATACGCGAGACCAGGATCTCTATACCTGAGACCAGGACGTCTATACGCGAGAAGCCTCTATGTGCTGCCGAGGAGTGTGTATATGATCTGTCCAATGGGTGGAAGAATCGCCAGGTTTCCCCAAGGTGTAGTTCTCTAAGGAAGCATGCGAGTTCCTGCCTGTGTTTGCTGTCGTTAAAGGTGGCAGGGAGGGTTTTGTCCAATGAGGCGTTCATCACGCAGTTGACATCCCTCCCAATCAGTACTTGTCCCACCCCGGCAGTTTGACCAGGAGATCTGTCAGGAACTGATCCTGCCTTTCATTTGGCGCATATATTGAGACCAGAGTTAGTAGTTAGCCCATCAAATGTCCTCCTAGAACCAAGTACCGCCCTTCTGGGTCTCAGTGTAGGAATTGTTTCTCGAACCGAACCCCTTTCGCGATCAGGATCCCCACCCCCTTTTCTTAGTACCACTGGAGGCCAGAAACTGTGTAGAGAATGCCCTATGTCTCAGCCGGGATTTGTCCCCTGGGAGTAAGTGAGTTTCCTGTACCCATACCACGAGGCTTGCATTTCTGTCAGCCGTCTTGTTATACCGAAAAAGTAATCACATAACCCGAATGGTATGAATAGTATGTTGGCCAGAAGCAAATCGCATCATGTGACAAACTTCGCAAACTAAGAAACCTGAATGTGACCACAGGGAGTCCATTTTGTAAATGCCAGCCATTTTCTTTTTGTAACGCTTTGCAAATATATTCTATGCTTTAGATCCACACACGGTGCAAGGCCACAGCTTGAACTCTAAAATAATAACGTAGGCAGAGATGTAGAGCCGTGCTGAAATACATTGTTTTCCCTCTCACTGAGGCCTTGAAGCTGAGCAGAAGCTGCGGCTAATCAGTAGCCCAGGTGCCGGTTTGTCCCGCAAGCGCTGTTGTAAAAGGCAGTTAAACATGAATTATATGCAGCTAGCGGTGCTCCTTCACGAAGGATGGTATTTTCTGTCTCAGAACTGTCTGACCCTTAGCTCATGAGCAACCGCAAACAGATAACGTTGTGTGGAATGTCTCTCTGCTAAGAACAAGATATCCTTCTTGTATCAGTGCTCCATGTTCCTCATAACAGAAAAGTGTCTCTGCAGCCTTTGCTAGAATAACTAATGTTTAGACTAAATGAAGACGTGTCATAAATGTCAATTACCGAACCCTAGCCTGTATGACATGTATAAGGGCGGAACGAATAGGATTAGCAAATGTTGATGTATGATGTATATATATGACTGCTTGAGCACTGTTCGCTCTCTCTCACATCTCACAGTGTCTGGGAACACACGTCGTGAGGCGTTGAGACCCAGTCCGCCAACTGAGATACTTTGAATAAAACCAGACTTGTTTGGAAATCGAACCTCACGACTGACATGTCATTGGGTATATGGTTATTGTGCCTTATTTCCATGTATGGACTAGCAAAGATGGTGCCCGAATAGGGACCCTCCCTGTGATGCTCCATCGCATACGTTGAAGGAAAGGACGAGTTGAGGACGAAGCTGTCGGACCGGGATCGGAAGGTGTTCGGGGTGCCCCTGCAGAAGTGATTAGAGACTCCTCCGCAGATCTGTACACAGCCGATCCCTGATTGACAAGCAGCGGCCAGAGAGTATCAAGGCGAGGGTCCTGGAAGCGAGGCAAATTGTGCCAGACACGTGGTCGTGATGGTTCTTGGTTGCACCTGTATATGGGCGAATTGCGTCCTGAGAGACGAATTGATTGATCAGGTGAGTCGTGCCCCGATTCTTAAATGTCCTGATATTGGTTGAGAGTTGCACTTGCAAGTACAAACGCCCAGGGTAAGAAAAGGGTAAGCGTTAAGCATGCCTGGGAAATTGTCTTCCTGTTTAGTGAGATTTTTTTCACTGCGGTAGACAATCTTTGGAAACTGGCCAGGCTGCGCCACCCGAGGAGTCGCCGGCACATGATATGTACATTAAGTACGGAATAGGGGCAATAGTGTTCAATGCGGTTTGGCATAGGCAGACCAGACGTGTATCAGACCTTCAGTGGCCGAATAATGGGAGTTTTGAACTTGCACATATAGAACATTTAGAATCAATTTTGTTATGAAAAAAGGGCAGACCTGCAGCGTTCGACGTTGTAAGGGAATGGAGGAAGGAAGCGAATCTGCGCTTGAAGAGTAGAGAAAAACACGCACGTAGACATAAATAAAATACAGAGAAAGCGCTAGAGCATGATCAGCAAAAGCAGACAGAAACCATTTGGAGTATGGATAGGGCCTTCCAATTAGACATACAGAAAATATATCCTTCACAAGATCTGCATACATCAGACAAACTGATAAATATGTTATTAAATAAGCAAAGAAAATAAGATTCAAGCACTTACCCAGTTGCACCACCTACTTATGTACCTCCTCCTGTTGCTATTCCCACGATTCCATCCGCACCTGCAGTAGCCGTCCCATCTGCGCCCGTGACATCATTTCCTCCACCTCCTTCAGAACATGAGTTATACGCTTTAGTTGACAGTTCTGCATCAATGGGGCTTGAAAGAGGAAGTGTTAGACTGACTCGTAGTACGATTAGCAAGGGACGGAAAGATGAACTGAAACAGTGGGCTGAGACGTATATTGATGATGGAGATGAAGTGGCTGTGCAAAGTTCCATATCTCATCATAGAGGCCTTGGCGAACAGCAGGTATTGTTAGAATGCGTGGGAGATTACCTTGTTAAAATATGGAATGATTTGTCTAACACAGTGGTACCGCAAGAGTTGCGTAATTTGATTTTCCTTTCCAATTTGCGAGATAATGCAGCGAAAATACGAGAACATGTAGGGCGAATATTTGTGTTTAAGCGAGAACTTGATTGCATAAAGAGATAATGAGTAAAGGTGAACCGCATATGTCATATGTCCAGAAACGGTTTCTTCCGGCGTTGAAACCTGTTAGTGAAGAGATGCGAATTTGTACGCAAGACGCGCTTAGATGGATTACGGATGCCGCCATTTCCCCGATTGAAGTGCATGATACATTTAGTCAGTATACACCAGAAATGCAGAGAAAGGTGTTACAGGTTATGGTGGAGTACTTGCAGGATGAATGTATGAAGAAAAAGGTGTGTTGTCCTGCTGATTTAATGACGATTTATAAAAGAGCATTTTCACCTGACACCGGAACGGCTGCTTTTTCATTTGATTTGGCTTTGTTGCTTAATAGACGAACAGATGTAGAATCCCCTACTTTGCAATTACCCAGGAAGGAAGTGCCTCAAACGTTTGTCCCGAAAGTAGAGGTTGCTGCCGATGGAGCGACTCCAGCACGAACAATAGAAGCCCATTATATCGCACAGTTTGAAGTGAACACTATAAAGCAGACGGTCCCTGAGATTCGGAAAAACCGAGCGGGGTTCTATAAGGAAATTGAATCCATTTTAAATTCATCTGTTTTTACACTGAGTGACATTGATTTATTGTTCCCTGTGATTCTTCCTTCGGACATATGGAAGCAGATTAGAAGTATAAATGATGTGCCGATGGTAGGCGATACATGGGAAACTTTGATTATAGTTGATAGTGAGAGAAAGGCTGGGGAGAAGCCTCCGCAAGTAATTTTAACTTTGCCATTGCGGATAGTAGAGAAATTGAAAACTTTAGTGCCCGAGAAGAGAATAGTTTGGGATAAATTGACTGCTTGTTTACAAGGCAAATCGGAAGGAGCGACAGATTATTTTAACCGGTTTGAAGATTTATTTGCAGATTTTAGTGGTAAAGATCTAAGTACTGAACCTGGGAAGAGATTATGGGCCTCATTACAAGTCGGCCATGCCGGAAACCAGTGATTCCGTGACGACGGTTACTCCACTTCCGCGACCGCAAGGCGGAAACGGAGTCACCGCCGTCATGTAAACACCCACGCACATGGACTTTACGCCACAGAAAACGGTGCTAAACCCGTGTCCGCCCCCACCGACACGGAAACACCGGAAGCGGAAACAGCATGACCGCGGGAAAAAACGGAAACAGAGAGGCGGCCATTATATAAAGCACAATCCACTGCCATCCTCAGACACCACAGGTCAGATTACCTCCCTGAGACTGACAACTCATCGAATGGCATCCAGGATACCAGCATGCAGACAGCGAAAGCCGCGCTTTAGTGAGGCTGAGCTCACAGTTCTGGTGGACCACATTGTTGAGCATGCGGAAATGCTCTTTAGTGCAGATCAGCGGCGCGCTACTCAGCAACGGCGCAAGGAGGTGTGGGCGGAGGCAGCACGCAAGTGCACAGAGGTCGGTGTGACCACACGCTCTGTGAAGGACTGCCATAAGAGGTGGGATGACCTCAGGCTCCGGGTGCGCAACCTCATGACTGCACACCGCCAACACAGCACTGGCACTGGTGGAGGCCCTGCATCCCCTCTCAAGTTTCAACCGTGGGAGGAGCGCTGCAGCAGTGTCATGCACCTCGAAGGCATCCACGGCATAGGAGAGGCAGAGGCAGGATTGAGCCCACCTGCACATGCTGGTAAGTGCACATAGTACAAAGCCATAAGTGTGAATGGGAGTGACCCAATGGTCCCACTCACAATGCCCCCTTCCCCAACAGGGCAGGAGTGACCCAATGGACCCACTCACAATGCCCCCCCCAACAGGGCAGGAGTGACCCAATGGACCCACTGACTGGCCAGATGACAAGTAACACATCCCCAAAGCATGAACCCTGGAAATGCACACGTGCATGCCTGACTGGAAGCAGACACACACACACCTGAGTGCATCAATAGTCACAAGTGTGTACATGCAAGTGGTCATGGATTATCATGTTGGATGCATGTGATGAACACATCTAGTAACATCACACAACTAACAGCATGCCCTCTGTATCCCCACAGTCGAGACAAGTGACAGCGACGGCCAAGAGGCAACGCAGCGGTCACCTGCACGTGCCCAACTCAGCACTTCTGCCCAGGAGGATGATGGTAGCTGCTCCTGCACACAAGCACCGGCTGCATCAGGCACACCGGCTACATCAGGCACACCGGCTACATCAGGCACACCAGCATACGCCACCATCCCCATGCAGGCACCCACCCTAGACCCGGATGATGATTCGCAGCCCATCTGCACAGTTTAGGAGGCTGCATCAAGTGATGGAAGTGCCCCGGCCATGCAGGCCGAAGCAGTACAACAGGGTGAGGGGGACAACATGGATGAGGTGTCACCCATCCATGGCCTACAGTTCAGCCCCCAAGAACTGCACAGCCCCATGCGCTCCCCAACTCCCTCCATAGCTGAGCTCAGTACACGCTTGCAGCACTTTGAGCAACAACAGGCCACCCTGACGCAGCTGGTGGAAAGTCAGCTGGAGGAGGCCAGGCTGCAGCGTGAGGAGGCCGTGCATCAGCGGGAGGAGGCCAGGCTGCAGCGTGAGAGCAATGCTACGTTGGTGCGGCGGCTCTCCAGGTCGATTGGATGATTTGGGGCCACCATTGTCACCCTGGCACGCCATGTGAGGGAAGGGAACAGTGTGCAATCCAGCATTGCTCAGTCAATGTTGGTAGCCCAGCAGACGTTTCAAGGGCGCTTACCCACAGTCACACCGACAGTCACCTCAGCCAGCACCACCCCATCCAGCTCTGCCACTGCCAGGACAAGGAGGCGTTCTAGTCGGGTGACTGGAGCCGCCAGCAAGGACAGGGCACCGTATAAGCACCCCCGCAAATAGTGGCATGTGGGAATGCCAGTGAACATGACATTTGGGGACACCATGGGTGTATGGGGGTGGGTACGTTTGGGTGGTGGGGGAGGTCCATTAGGGGGTTAGTTGTTTGGGGCCTGGTTGGGGGTGTGTACATTTGGGTGGTGGGTGGGCACGGGTGTACAGCTTACCTACCCAATGCACTTTCTTACCTGGTTTATCGAAAATACAACACCTTTGAAAAGTATCATAATGAGTGGACATCTGTCATTTCATATGCAGTACAATTAAATGGTATTTCCGGTCCTAAATTTTTATTGTCCCTACGGGTCGGCCATGTGTTTTTAAACAATAATCGGTCGATCGTAGTAAAATTTGCTATGGACCTTACCCGACCTTTCGTCCACTAAACAAACGATAAATCTCACTTTTACATAAATAGACAATTATCTCCATATTTATGGTTCTCTAGGGCTGCAAAGCACGCGGACAATATACAAAGATGGAGTGTAAAATTCAAGTTCTCAGGGATGGCTTTACACAGAATGTTGCAAAGTAAGAATGTATGCACGTTCACAGTGAAGGTCAGCTGCTTCGATTTATTGCTCGCGGGCCGGAGTGGCCCACGACTCGCAGTATAAGGTTCTATTGTTTTTTGACCTTGACAGACAGGCACCGTGCCTAAAGACTTCTTCTGAAGGAGGGGTGCAATAACGTAAGAGATGATAAGGATGAAATTTCAGAAACGAGACCGATTTTCATGTTTGTTCACTATTAGAAAGATCGTTGGCACATACTGAGTGGTATTTAGGGACTGCATTACGCCTAGACAATGGAAAATGCAAATCTAATGTAAGTAACCCTTTAGATGATTTTATACCGGAATATATTAACAATAGCGTAGCATTAAAGGCCGGTTAAGTTGTACTTGTTTGTTCAATGTGGCATTTTGTACCACGCACTATCAATGCCGAAGTGGTCCCCTGGCGCTCAGGCGGCTCTGAAAAAGGCGGAGGAGAGGGGGTGAGTTAGTGGGAATAACGTAACATACTCCGTTGCACTATCCTCGCTAGCAAATAGTTTCAGGCCCAATAAATAAAATGAATAATTTTAATGAAGATCGGCTGGAGAGACTAATTTATGTTTTTAATACAGTTACATCCTTCCATACTGCCTATGCCATCATTTCCAGACCCCGGCCGACGGGTTCTTCAGCTGCAAGGTGCAGTTCCATGTCAACAACTTCACCACCCTGACCATTTTATGGGATGATCGGCAAGGACCAATATGCCCTTACGCGGTACTAGCAGCTAGAAGCAACATACCAACCGTTACGGTGGTGTAGTGCCTCGTTGTTGGAACAGCCTTGCGATTTTCAGTGCGACCATAGTGCTTCTTTTATCGTAAACCAACACCCTGTGTACCGCAAAGAAACAGCGCGTGACTCAAGATGAACTTTTGCGGATCGAGAGCAAAGACAAATGCGAATCGTTGAATATTCTCTAAACATTTGACGTCAAATAAATGTACTTTACCAATTGTACAATCTTGCTGTTAGCTTTTAAACCACAGTTTCATATTCCAAATTGTGGCGCGCTGTGTTGTGAGATGATCTGTGTTGTTTTACGGGTTCTGTGTGAAGTCGCGTAGAAGTCGACTGGGCGCGTTTGGCTACGCAGCCCAGTAAAGTCACGGAGAGAGGCGGGGAATATGAATGCTTTGTTGATGTCAGGCTCAGGGGTGGGGGATATGATTTAGTGCCGCAAAAGCAGGTCAGCCAGGGCGATGGGGCAAGTGATAGGATTATCACCTAATGTCGGCGCACAGCAGCCTGATTTATCGTTTGTTTAGTGGACGAAAAGTCGGGTAAGGTCCATAGGAAATCTTTCTACGATCGACAGATCCATGCCTGAAAACACATGGCCGACCCGTAGGGACAATTACAATTTGGTCACGAAAATACCCTTTATTCATTTAGTGGCATCACCATGTCCCTGAAATGCTGTGGATGTGCTGTCTCTCAAAAGTAAATGCGAATCAGTGCATCCCGTGCTCGTTGCCCATCTAGTGGACCCCCAGGAGGTGGTTGTGCCATCCCATCCCCATCCCCATCTCCGTCATCATCCCCATCTTCATCATCTCCGTCTGGGGGCATTGGAATGTTCCTGCGCAGGCACAGATTGGGCAGCATGGCACAAACGAGCGTAATTTTACCCGTCTTCACTGGGCTGTACAGCAGTGATCCGCCAGATGTGCTTAAACAGCGGAACCGGGCCTTCAGTAGTCCAAAAGTCCTCTCAATCATGCCACGTGTGCAGACATGTGCCCTGTTGTACGCATCCTCATGCCTGTTCCTTGGCCTCCATACAGGCATCATCAGCCATGGCGTGAGTGCATATCTGGAATCTCCTACATGGGATGTAGATGTGGGAGACATGTCAGTGTTGGTAGTATCATGTCTTCATCAGATGCAGTGCAATCTTGTGTCATTGTTCATTCATGCGTATGTGTCATGCAGTGTTTTCACTGATGGGTGTTAATCTTCTATGTGGAAATATGGGTGTAGAGGAGCACTCCTGTTTCAATCTAGTTTGTTATAAATGCTCAAGGAAGTTATACAATTACTAAATACAAACTCAGGTGCTAACAGAGACTGATGCTGGGCTACAGAATCCAATCTGAACAGGCAAAATAAACAGGGTCACTCTACACCAGAGTGACCTATTCTCCGTGCACACTCTTGTGCATGTAACCATGCAAATTAAAACTTACTCTTCAATTGTGATGTACTCTTCAATAGTCAGGACTTTTTGTATTAGTTTTTTTTAATATTTCAAAATAAAGTGAATTACCAAAAATGGAATTTATATCTTACTTGCAATTAATTTAGCATTGCAGATTGTTGTGTACATAAATTTGTTGCTTACATAAACACAAAATATACTTTCAAGGGATCAAATTTTCCCAGTGTGATTCTTTACACATGCATACAAAATGTGACGATAAGGTTAGCCACTCAAATTAACATAATTAGTCCACAATTTCCTATTCCCTGTCTTTTACAGATGAGGTAGTCCAAATGTGTGGCTTTGTTTCTTTCAATTTGATTGCCTTTGTGTTGATTTTTAATGCACAACGCGTTTCGGGCTCTTCTAGCCCTTCATCAGGTGCGACTTATTCACAAGTTCCAATAAATCAATTTCTGTAATTTAAGTAGAAAAAGGTTCTAGTAAGTATCATTGTTCACTCAGTGTTTCAGAATACTCATTACGTGTTTCTCAAAAATGTAGATTGAAAGTACCTCTGACCTTCAGTTTCACTGATACAAAAATCTAGTGTTCTTCCAAACACCTTCCACACTTGGCCGGTATATTTTTAATGATTTGTTTTTCTTTGGCGTGCAACAAACAGTCTCTTTGTTAGATCTGTTGAGAAAACAATAGGAGATTGTTTTCACTCCATACAGTCTTTTTGGGGCGTTTTGATGTGAGTTATGCACCGGGATCAGTCGCTTGAGAAGAAGCGCTGGGTCCCAGTGTCATAACCCTGATTGATAACATGTTCTGGAAGAGTAGATGTTAATGCGCTTTTAAATCATGTGCTCACCTTTCGTTCTAGAGTTCCAGTGTCGTAGGCATTCCCGTTGTTGTACCGGGGTCGCCGTCTGTGTTGAATCGGACCGCTCACCGATCTTTCACTCGTCTCGTTTTACTTCTCTCCTACTCCGCCGTCTGCCGATTGATGTTTCCGTATGTGTGGAGCGTTCCACTGTGACTCCGCGTTCCCGTTCCCTTTGGTTGTTATGGTAACAGTTTTGTTGGGGAACTAGATGAGGTGACTTATTACTCGTATTCCATGGGCGCCATTTTAACATTTCCTTGCTGGTTGTGTGATCCTATTGAGATCTTCAATCTTTCTTCATTTGTTCAGTTCTTATAAAAAACAGCTTAAATCCCAATCAGCATTCATGCCGTTATACCACCATATACACGAAAGAAACAGACAGAAACAGCATACTGCATGCCAGCAGCTTTCACCCAAAAAAAACAGTAGAAAGCATACCATTCAGCCAATTTTTAAGATACAAAAGAATCAGCTACGAAGAAGGTCAATACAACAAAAAATCACAAGTTTTGAAACAAAAATTCGAGAAAAGAGGCTACCAAGCAGAAAACATAACCACAAGTGCAAAAAAAGTCAGCAAAATCAGCAGAAAAGAAGCTCTAGATCACAAACCCAAGGACAAAGGAGACAATTTGGTATATGTCACCACCTTTTCACAACAAAGTCCGAAGATCAAAAAAATTATTAAAAAAAACTGGCCAACTCTTACATTGGATCCCGTAATGAAAAGACTATTCCCTGAACCTCCACTCTTTGCCTACAACAAAGGGAGATGATTAAAGATCAGTTAATAAAAGCAGACTTTTCAGCAGCAAGGGAAATACAGAAAAACCACAAAGGGACGATTCCTTGTTACAATTGCAACAACTGTAACAATTTAATCAAAGGCAACATAATCACGCATCCCCACAAGGGATATGAGATAAATCTTCAACATTCGGCCACATTCGAAAAATGTAATATACGGCATAAGATGCCCGTGTGGGATATATTATGTCGGGATGACAACGAGAAAAGCTAAAACAAGATGGGCTGAACATAAGTCGAACTTAAGAACAGGGGCCATCAAATCGCCAGTTACGCAACATTTTAAAGAAGAGAGACACAACATCGCTCAGATGGGGTTCATCATCCTGGAACAGGTGAAAACCCCAAGAAGGGGAGGCAACCTTAATAAAATGTTGCTGCAAAGGGAAACTTACTGGATTGAAAAACTGAATTCTATGCAACCCAACGGCATGAATGCTGATTGGGACTAAGCTGTTTTTTATAACAACTGAACAAATGAAGAAAGATTGAAGATCTCAATAGGATCACACAACCAGCAAGGAAATGTTAAAATGGCGCCCATGGAATACGAGTGATAAGTCACCTCATCTAGTTCCCCAACAAAACTGTTACCATAACAACCAAAGGGAACAGGAACGTGGAGTCACAGTGGAGTGCTCCACACATACGGAAACATCAAGCGGCGGACGCCGGAGTAGGAGAGAAGTAAAACGAGACGAGCGAAAGATCGGTGAGCGGTCTGATTCAACACAGACGGCGACCCCGGTACAACAACGGGAATGCGCACAACACTGGAACTCTAGAACGAAGGTGAGCACATGATTTAAATGCGCATTAACATCTACTCTTCCAGAACATGTTATCAATCAGGGTTATGACACTTGGACCCAGCGCTTCTTCTCAATCGACTGATCCTGGTGCATAACCCACATCAAAACGCCCCAAAAAGACTGTATGGAGTGAAAACAATCTCCTATTGTTTTCTCAACAGATCTAACAAAGAGACTGTTCGTTGCATGCCAAACAAAAATAAATAATTAAAAATCTACCGGCCAAGTGTGGAAGGTGTTTGGAAGAACACTGGATTTTTGTATCAGTGAAACTGAAGGTCACTTTCAATCTACATTTTTGAGAAACACGTAATGAGTATTCTGAAACACTGAGTGAACAATGATATTAGAACCTTTTTCTACTTAAATTACAGAAATAGATTTATTGGAACTTGTGAATAAGTCGCACCTGATGAAGGGCTAGAAGAGCCCGAAACGCGTTGTGCATTAAAAATCAACACAAAGGCAATCAAATTGAAAGAAACGAAGCCACACATTTGGACTACCCCATCTGTAAAAGACAGGGAATAGGAAATTGTGGACTAATTATGTTAATTTGAGTGGCTAACCTTACCGTCACATTTTGTATGCATGTGTAAAGAATCACACTGGGAAAATTTGATCCCTTGAAAGTATATTTTGTCTTTATGTAAGCCATGAATTTATGTACACAACAACCTGCAATGCTAAATTAATTGCAAGCAAGATATAAATTCCGTTTTTGGTAATTCACTTTATTTTGAAATATTAAAAAAACGAATACAAAAAGTCCTGACTATTGAAGAGTACATCACAATTGAAAAGTAAGTTTTAATTTGCATGGTTACATGCACAAGAGTGTGCACAGAGAATAGGTCACTCTGGTGTAGAGTGACCCTGTTTATTTTGCCTGTTAATCTTCTATGGCCATCATAGTGGGGGTTGGCAGCTGGACATTGACCAATGCATTGGTGTGCATGTGGCTTGTGAGTATGGCATTGTGCAGTGATGTGCACACATGGCAGGGTCACTCCACAGTGATGATATAGTAGATGCAGGACGTCTCATGTACAGCCATCATGTGCATTGTGAGTGCTGCGTTGCATATTATGGGGATGGGGGTTGCTGTGGCTCCAGGTGTGTGTGCCATCGGGAGTTCAGGCTGTGTGTGTCAGGTGGCAGGGTGTGTACGGCCACACTGTGGCTACCTGTCATGTGTTGCTTTGTGAAGTTTGGGTTCTGCTGTCTATTCAGTGGGTGGGCGGGGGGTGATGCATGTGCAGTCACAGCAGCCCACTCACGTAGCTCATTGCCCTGGTCACACGCACACACCTCACTTACACAGGTCCGGAGCATTGGCAGCTGTACTCACCCAATAGCCATGTGCTTTGTCCAGCATAGCGTTCCATGTTCCGTGGCAAATTTGAATTCCGTAGTACCATTGAGTCATGGGTTGAGCCCGGGAAACGTGCGCAGCAATGTGTAATCACTTGCGTCGCATCACATACCATCTGTACATTCAGTGAGTGGTACGGTTTCCTATTGCGGAACACCATTTCAATTGCACGTGGTACTGTCAGTTCAATGTGGGTGCAGTCGACTGCACCTATGCAATTTGGCATGCCTGCTATGGCATGGAAGGCCAACTTATTGGCAATCACCTGGGGGAGGGTACGGGGTAGGGCAATCTGTTCAGACACATGGCGCAACAGGGCATCCAGTACCTGAACCAGGATTATTGAGAAACAGGGTTGTGATAGGCCGTGCAGCTCACCGACTGTGTGTTGATAGGTACCGGTGCCAAGAAAGTGCAGTACAGACACGACCTTCAGGAGGGGGGGGGATGGCGGTGGGGGTGGCTGCTGATGTCGTCCTCTATCAGGCCAGTGATGTACAGGATTGTTGGACGGTCCAGCCGGTAAAATATGTGGATCTGTCCTGGGGTGAGGTTCCAGGGTGAGGCCCTGATGCGTGGTATTGCAGGCTCCCTGCGGGGTGCTGCCGGCTGGACAATGGGGTTTGCCATGGGTACAGGGTTAGCTGGTTGCCGCCTGCGCCTCCTACGCCTACGCCTCCTCCTCCTCCTCCTCCTCCTCCTCCTTCTCCTCCCTCTCCTCCCTCTCCTCCCTCTCCTCCCTCTCCTCCTCCTCCTCCTCCTCCTCCTCCGCAACATTACTGCCATCATGTGCAGTGCTGCCTGTTGGTTGAGTAGGCCTAGTCCCAATGCTACTAGAGCTGCTGCCTGCATGGTTCTGTTTTGAGTAGGGCTGGGTGTGGCCCTTTTGTACGCACCCAGTGGCCTGCTGGGTCCAGCTGGGCTGATTTGGTGCACCTGTGGCCTGGTTCAGGACACCAGGCACAGTTTAACATCATGTTCGCTGTGGCGGCGGTGCCGCCACCGTGATCACGGTTTTACCGCCATTTTGTTGTTGGTGTTTCCATGTCCGCGCTAGTTGTGATGCTCGCCGTGTTTCGTATTGCCGTCAACGGAGGAGTTTACTTGCAGGCAGAGTTTACGGGAGCTTTAACTCCGCGGTGGTGGTTGGTGGTGGTGCTATTTCCGGGTTCGCAGATCATGATTAGGCGGATGCGGAAACGGTGCCGGTATGGTTATACCGGCTGCGTTCATTCTGGACCGGAGCACTTGTAATGAGGCCCTATTTGTTGATAAGTTTTTGCGAGGATTGTTACCGAAAATCCAGACATTAATAATGACATCTGAAAGTGCATGGCAAGCAAAATCACAAAGCGAAGTATTACATATGGCCCAATATTATGAGAATTGAGTACATTCAGAAAAGGATAAGGAAATAAGGGAGAAAGGAGATTTGAAAACCAGAGTGTTACTGCAACAGGTAGCAAACAATAATAGAGGTGGCGGGAACGCACCGTCTAGAGTCCAATTTGCATTATCATCTCACCTGCAAGGGGGTCCAATAGGTATAAATCAATGTGCCTATTGTAGACAAGAAGGCCATTGGCGAGCACAGTGCCCACATTTACAGAATAGAAATGGGACTATTTCGAGAAGACCGTTTAGAGGTCGTCCGGGAAAAGCAGGTCAGAATAGAAATCAGATGAAGCCACAATTTCAGGATAATCAGGTTAATCAAAGTCAACAACGGAACACCATGAATGGTGGAAATGTTTTTGATAATCCCTCCAATGCATATTACCCTGGAGACTTTATAAATGATGATGTACTGTTCCATTAGGACAGCCCGAAACAGGGGTTGGAACCAGTGCCTATTCCCGTTGACCAGAAAGGGCCCTACGTAGAAATGAAGGTTGGGAATAGGGAACACATTTCGTTTAGTGGACACAGGTGCACAAAAATGTTTGTTCGACCATCAGCGGGTTCCAAATATATCACTGTCAGGGCATAGAAATGCCTCAGTAGGGTTCTCAGGTACGCCAGTAATTAGTCCAGTTTCACAACCAGTGCCAATCACACTAGGTCCATTTACTGAATCTTGTCCGTTTCTTTTGACGACAAATTGCAGAAAAAATTTGTTGGGATTGAATCTAGTGAAGAAATTGAATGCAGTAATTTATTGTTCTCCTGATGGAGTATTCTTGACGATTTCGCCACAAAAAACTCCCATATCGCAATTTGTATCCATGCCATTGCCGACTGAATTGTGTGAAGTGCCGGCTTGTATATGGGCAGTGAATGATAATGATGTTGGATATTTGAAAGTAGATCCAGTAAAAATGTTTTGAAGGAAGGAATGTCACGACCCTCACCCAAAACCCCCTCTGGCAAACCCATTGGCCAGGTGGAGTCAGGACTCGGGCCTCTAGAGCCTGGCATCCTCTTCAAAAGCCCTCATGGGGCCAGTCCTGACACCTATGGCGCCAGGCTCATACACCATGTAAAACAATGTGCGAGGGAACTACTTTATTGTTTTGTCAGCCAACATGGAGGCATCCACATAGCTTGGTTCTTAAGAACCAAGCTATGCAGTCTAGTGTTTTGGGTGTGGCAGCCTAGGGACTACTTTACCTGGGCTATTCTGTTGGGGCTATTTAAACCACACCCGAGCAAGACAACACGCTTTGCGTTACTTTGCAGCTTGCAACGTGACGCTCACCGTATCCAGCTATTCCCTCGAACCTCGGAGAAGCAGAACCTGTAAGGAGACAAAAGGAACATCATTAGCAGCAGCATCTTACGTGCAGTCTTCATCTTTAAACACTCGCAGCTACTGAGAACAGCTTCCTCGAATCTGCACGCCTCCCGGACAGAACTACCTGAAAGAGGAAGATAGAGGCAACATTAAAGAAAGCTGTAGAGACATTTACAAATTACGAACTGCTCAAAAGGCTTACCTGGCTGGTCGCCTCTCGGCTGGCACCACTCCGGACATTCCACTCGCGCTGAAGCACACCGCGACCTACAAGCAAGGAAAACACAGGTTAGCAAAGGCAAGACTTTGCAGCGCTGCGCATAGCGCTTACTTACCGCATCATAGCGCTCTTAATGCGCCATCATTTACCAGCGGGGCTCAACCAAGCCAGTTCGCCGCGCTGAAGCACTGCATACCTAAGGGAGAAAAAAGAGACATTTTAAACAAAGAAAGGCATGCAGGATAGCAACAAAACTAAAGAACAGCAATAACACCTACCTGAACAATATCAAACGGGCTGGCGTCAGTGAAGTAACTGGACCGCACTCGCCCATGAAAGACAACGCGCCCCTGCAATGAAGGCAGAACGGAGAGCACGCCTAATTCTACCACAAGGCAGAACCTTCCTCGCAGACCACATCAGGGTAAAGCTGAGAAGCATACAGCGAGTAACCCGGCTGGGTGGCGTCCCTGTGGATACCAGGTGAGCGTAACAGAACACAAAGCCTACCATAACAAATCCACCTGGGTGCCATGGAGACATCAGAAATGGACCAATTGGCCCAATTACTAGGAGAGCTTCGTGCTGAGGTTCATTCTGCCCGACAAGAGACTAATGCCCTCCGGAGAGACCTGATAGTGACCAAAGAACGCACTGAAGAGATTAGCAGGCAATACTTGCAATTCCAGGCAGGACAGACACCTCTACCTGGAAGCAATCCAACGATGCAAAACCCTACCATACCACCCACTCCGGTACAGATCACGTTACCTGGAACAGTGCCCCTGGCACCACCAGGAAGGTTCTCAGGCGACCCACGGAAGTATGCAGCATTTATAAATCAGTGCCGCCTTCATTTTCTTTGTAGGCCTGGAGCATTTCCAAACGATTAAGCTCGGGTAGCTTTTGTCTTATCATACCTGAGTGGTAGTGCAGCAGATTGGTCGGTGCCGTTGGTAACCCATCACGATCCTCTGTTACATGACTTTGGGGGGTTCCAGAGAGAAATGGAAAAACTTTTTGCTCGCCATACCCAGGAACAAGCAGTAGACAATGAACTCTTGTCCCTCCGACAGGGGAATCAGGACTTGTTAACGTACATTGCTACCTTCAACAGACTGGTTGCCGAAGCTAGATGGCCAGAAGACAAAAGAACCACGTGATTCCATCGAGGCTTATGAGGCGAATTAAAGGACGTCTTAGCCAAGGTGGTTGATCCATCCAGAGACTGTGCAGAATTCATAAATCTGGTCGTGCAGCTAGACCACCGGTTGCAGGACCGAAAGGCAGACCAGTCTAAGACGAACCCTCGGACTGTGTATGTTCGACCAAAGGAAAACACACCCCGTGTACCTGAAAATCCTGTAGAACCCATGCAGATTGGAGGGATACGGCCTCCATTAACAAAACAAGAGCAGGACAAAAGAAGACAACAACAGCTTTGTTTGTATTGTGGGAAACCAGGACATTTCCTGAAGGACTGTCCAGTAAAACCCCCAAGAAGAACAGTCGGGGCCACAGAGAAGGATGAAGCTAAGGAATCGGAAAACTACCAAGCTCGACAAACGTAGAGGTCAGTTTGTCGAGTGAGAAGAAAGAGTTGCTGACCTCGCACTTTGCAATATCAGTGATCTTAATTAACCACCAACAGTCGTCAAGAATGCATGCCGTTGAAGCATACATCGATAGCGGAGCAGTTGGAAATGATATTGATCAAGAACTGGCAGCAGAGATGGGGCTTCCTTTGTGTTCTAAGCCAACTATGGACAAGGTAACCACCGTGGATGGGACAGAAATCGCTTCCGGACCAGTAACCCAGTGCACAGCCATGGTAACCTTGCTGTGCCAGGACGGACATCGGGAGTCTATTTCATTCGATCTCATCAAGGCACCTCAGTTCAGGCTAATACTAGGGATGCCATGGTTGGTTGCTCACAACCCTTTGATAGACTGGTGGGCACGAAAACTAACCTTCCCCGGTGACTGCTCCCCTGCCTGCTACTACCAAGAGGAGAAACCTGACGTCTGTATCCTCATGACTCCTGGAGCGACAGTATCAACCCTGGGAGCAACTAATACCTTGCCAAGTGAATACCATGATTTCCAGGATGTTTTCCAAAAGGTCCAAGCCAATACATTGCCCCCGCCAGGCCCTATGACTGTCAGATCGACCTTGTTCCTGGTGCACAAATCCCTTGCGGCAGGATCTACGCTCTCACAGAACCAGAAAACCTTCATTTGAGATCCTATTTAGACCAGTACCTTGCAAACGGATTTATCCGTCCTTCGAAGACCCCCGCAGCCAGTCCTTTGTTCTTCGTACCGAAAAAGGAAGGAGACTTGAGAACCTGTATTGACTACCGCGCATTGAACCAGATCACCGTGAAGAACCGCTACCCCTTGCCACTTATCCCTGAGATGCTAGACCAAGTTAAAGATGCCCAGATTTACCAAATTGGACCTTCGAGGAGCGTACCACCTGGTCCAAGTCAGAAAAGGAGATGAATGGAAAACCGCATTCCGTACTAAGTACGGCTTGTTTGAATATCAAGTCATGCCCTTCGGGTTATGCAACGCTCCTGCGGCATTCCAATATTTCATGAATTACGTCTTAAGGGAGTTAATTGATGTGTGCGCCTTAGTGTACATAGACGACATCTTAGTATACTCAGCCTCGGAACAAGATCATGTCAGGCACGTTCGTTCAGTCCTCACCAAGCTCCGTCAACATCACTTGTTTGCAAAGCTTGAAAAATGCTTTTTTCACGTCACCGAAGTAGAATTTCTTGGTTTTATCCTTACTCCAGGAGGCATCAGAATGGACGTGCACAAGGTAGATTCCATTCTGAAATGGCCTTCACCGGCGTCTCTGAAAGGGGTACAAAGCATGCTGGGCTATGCGAACCACTACCGCCGGTTCATCCCAGACTTCTCTCAGGTTGTGCACCCAATCACAGTACTATTACGAAAAAACGATAAAAAGTTTGCTTGGACCGAAGAAGCAGAAGAAGCCTTTCAGGAACTTAAACAATGGTTTACCTCCGCTCCAATCCTGCAACATCCTCGTCCAGACCTCCCTTATGTCGTTGAAACTGATGCGTCCAGTCTCGCAATGGGGGCTGTCCTTTCACAGAGAGACCCGGAAACCGGCCAGCTACATGCTGTGGCCTTCTGGTCGAAAAAGTTCTCACCTCCAGAGATTAATTATGCCATCACGGACAAGGAACTCCTGGCTATCAAATCCGCCTTTAAAGCCTGCAGGCACTACCTTCTGGGGGCCAGACACACCATTACAGTCATCACAGACCACCGAAACCTGCAATATCTCAAAACAGCCAAGGCCCAGTCCTTGCGCCAATTACGGTGGGCCCTTTTCTTCGCCGAATATGATTATGTAATCACATTTCGACCAGGAGTCAGAAACGGAAATGCAGATGCCTTATCTCGCATGGGCATAGATGAAATAGTATACAACTCCAGACCCAGTACCTATTATACCTGAAGACAAACTCTTGGGTATCACGACAGCCTTAACACAAGCAGAACTACGAAAAGAAATCCAACGGACAATGAATCCTGATGCCTACCTCGCATGGCAAATTCAAGGAGAACAATATACCATCAAGGACCACCTACCCTTTTTTAGGGATCGCCTATATGTACCCAAGAAGGAATTACAACAGCATATTATTTCAATCTATCACAATTCACTGATCGAAGGGCATCCTGGGATCGCCAAAACCCTAGCTAAGGTGAAAGAGAACTTTTGGTGGCCTACCTGGTGTAAGGACATCATTCAGTATATTCAGTCCTGCGGTGTCTGCGCACAAAATAAATCACAGAAACAAAAACCATCTGGTCCCCTACAACCATTGGACATTCCGCCAGTTCCATGGCACACTCTTTCCCTTGACTTCATCACTGTTCTACCTCCAAGCCAAGGGTTCAACACCATCCTTGTAGTTGTGGACTTATTCTCGAAGATGGCCCATTTTATTCCTCTCAAAGGCCTCCCAGACGCAGCCACTTTAGCAAAAGTGTTCCTGGAGGGAGTGGTTAAGCTACATGGCTTCCCTTCGGTTCTGGTCTCTGACCGAGGCAGCCAGTTTGTTTCAAACTTCTGGAAAAAATGACCCCTGATGGCCCGATCTGCATGGGTTCAGGTTACGATGGTGCAGTAACAGGAATATCAGGTGTGAGACGGATTTAGGGGAAAGGTTTTTTTTCAGCCTTCCTGGCAGACCTGTGTGTGTCTATCTGTAGAACCAAGTCCACTAACTCGACAAAACCCGTTGGGACCACTGGAATGGTGGAAAGAGTATCTTTCAGTTCTTCAGAGAGGCCCTCATTAAACATTGCAGATTTCTTGTCTTCAGGCCAGTCGAAATCGGCTGATAATTTGTTAAACCTGGCCAAGTAAGACAATAAGGACAGACTGGCTTGATGCAGATTGAGTAATTATAGATCAGTCGCCGGTGTTTTATACCTCCTATCAAAAACCCTGCTCATGGATTTAAGGAGAGCATCACAATCATAAAGAAGATAACTGTTGGTTTCAAGCAACGGATTAGCCCAAGTGGCTGCAGTCCCTCCTAAGTAAGAGAGCACAAAAGCAGCCTTGGTAGTGGGGTTTGGAAAAGAAGCCGGGCGGCATAGAAAATGGAGCCTACACTGGTTCACAACGGTTCTGTATGCCTTAGGATCACCAGTGAACCTCTCCGGGGCTGCCAGAGGAAACTGTGTGGACATGAGAATGGGTACTGGATCCTGTCGAGGAATCAGAAACCCGGAACCTGAGGCAGTGCGCCGGAGAGTGTATCCCCATGAATGGGTGTCCGGAATGGTGTCCTGCAGCACATCGATGCGATGATGCAACAAATCATGTGCCGAAGTCATGTCATTCCTTAGATCAGTGACCAACTGCATTAAAGATGCCAAGGTGTCCTTAACCTCCATTGCGGCTTCTGATTCTGTCACAATACTGGTCACCAAGGTACAATGATGGAGGACAATGACTTACCAGGAGCACAGTAAGGATCCTGATCGACAATGAGGTTCCTTCTGTTTTGTCCTCGAAATCTTTAGAAGAAATAAAGACCTTCCAAATGATGTACCTCACTAGCTGATAGTAACCAAAGCTAGAGGAGTGAATCACTGGAAAGGGCTAAGCATCCACCAATATGTGGGAATGACCAGGCGGAGGACAGTGGATCCAAACTTCTGGGTCGACTGGTGTTCAATTCCTTGTCTTCTCCTGGGAAGGCAAGATTGCCAGATTCAATATATGGATCACTAAGACAACAATCACCACCACCCTACCCCCTAGCGCCCCTGAGATGCTTAGTACCCTTATGTGTCCCCTTACCATAGGGATAAGAGAGGAAGTTCCAGATGATCAGGAAGGAAGTCCAGGAAGAAATGAAACAGGGTAAGGGAGGATAGTTAGGTGCTAATAACGTATGACATGAGGGATGCACCAGAATTGGGTTGGTGCACTTTAGGAATCCCCTGAAGAGCGTCCAACAAGTCCAGTGCACGTGTCTTTGGTAGCAAGCAAAAGGAAGAAATAAATGTTCACAAATGGTGGATCTTTGTAGGAAGGCAGAAAGACCACAGAGTCCAGAATTAATTGGTTGCTGTGTTAGGAATATATAACGTCCAGAGGCAGTGTTGTAACTTGACCGTCGTGTAGTCAGGAGAGTCCTCTGTCCACAAGTGCCGCACAGGGAGGAGCAAAAAGACTCCCTGTGCAACCCTTGAGGCCACAGGTGGGAGATCTTCTTCCTCCGGAACCGCAGACCCTCGGAAACCCCGGACCACTGCAAAGAAAGCACTGGTTAAGTTATGCGCCCAACAACAACCACTAGTCAACACAACAACAAGATGGAACAGTCTTACCCAGTGGAGCGGTGAGGTACTCCGGTATACCTATGGGGTTTTCCGGGATTCTCCAGGACCCTCCCTATCAGGGAAGTATTGCCAGAAGGTCAGGCGCACTTGAGATGGACAGCCTACCCGTTGTCAAAGTCCAGAACAAGGACAAGTGATCGTAGTGCCAGGGATAAAGAAGGCGAAGTCCAAAAAGCAGTCCGTGGTTCGTGACCGGTAATTCAAAAGACAAAACCAAGGAGATCCAATAACAAATCCGTGAAGCAGTCCATGGTCGGTATCCGGGTGTACAAGCAATCAGGTACGTAGCGCCGAACAGTGTCCAAGGATTTAAACAGCTGTAAAGCGCCGGTTGCACTGACGCGGCCGTTTAAATACTGGCGCTTCGCTCCCCATCTTGACACGTGACCCGCAGTCTCCGGTCAAGTGATCTGCTGCCGCACGCGTGCGTACCTTCCGGGTCATGTGACCAGCAGCCAATTCTTGGGAACGTGAAGCATTCCTGGAATGCGGAAGTGCGGCTGCACGAAGCCGATCCCTTAATCTCCATGGCAGACGCCACTGAAGAGGGCGCCGCAGCGGGCGGGTTGCAAAACGCTGGGGACCATGTGGTGGCAATCTAAATGAGGAGGGTACCGGTGAATCCCGGAACTGGGCATGAGATCGGGAGGGGCTAGGCACCATGGAGGGGGGACTGGGAAACCTGCTGTGATCCCTACGAGTCGTGACAGGCAGCACGATAACTGCAAGCTGTAGCTGGAATAAGCCCCTGCAGCTGGTTGCCGCTGTAGTATATAAACTGCAGAACACGAAAAGCCGGGGGCACATAATAAGCAGTACCTTCAACCAGACTGTAGTCGGAGTGCTGTGTAATTAGAAAGCAGACGTAATGTCGGGAAGTAGAACAGGCCGTAGTCGGAGTGCTGGGTAATCAGAGAGAAGAAATTCCAAAGGCACAACAAGGAACGCTGAATTCAGGATAGAAATATCCAAAGGAAACAAAGTGGTAAAGCGCACAAAAGTTGCTGAAGCTTCAGGATTCAAAGCGCTAATTAGAATCACCGACGCCCAACGCCTGTGTCTCACTGTTTAAATAATGTCACAAGACGCATTCTGATCATGAGACGTTGTGGATCTCGTCATGGGATGGCCCTTGACAACAATGTCCGGACAGGGAATGCAGCGTCTTAGAACTTCCCTGTGAGTCTCCAACAGGAATGAAAATGGTCTTCCTGCCGTTCTATGGGCAAACTGCTGATTGTTATAACGTGAGTTTATAGGCAGCCTCATCTTGGGGTTTACAGATGACTATGCAGAGGCAGGAGCAGGGCAGACATGACAAAAATGTTTTCCTGAAAGAAGTTGTGAATGGCAAAGTTGTTGAAAGTTGAAGACTTTTCTAACTATTTGAAGTAGACCTCACCACAAAGTACTTGCAGTAGTGTTAGGAGTTTGTTGTGCCCTGGCAGGCGAGTATACCAGGATAGGAACATTTTAGTGGTAGTCCTGGCAGGTTATTGGAACAGGAAGATGTCATATAAGTACTGCATAGTGGTAGAAGATCATATGGTTGAAGAAGAAGAAGCAGAGGTCAATAAAGTATTTCATGAACTGTTGTGAGATCTTCCTGACAAACGATATCTGATAGAGAAGAATTGTATCAGCATTTAGTTTTTCAAGAAGAAGAAGGTGTGTTGAACATTTGCAATAAGTAGGAAAGACAAAAATGTGCCAACAAATTGAGCTATTGGTTAAAGTTGAAGTGGATAACCTTTGGAATCAACAGAACATTATGATCTAAACATGGTTACAAGAAGGTACTTGGTTATTTGACTTCTTAAGTAAAAGTCCTGCTTTAAATCTGCGGAAGGGAAAACGACTCAGATTACAATGATATACAATTCTTGGGTCTAAGTTGAACTTAGTTGTTATTTATCTTACATTTGAATTGCAATGCATTTCCTTTATGAGTTTTATGTATGTTAAGTGTGAGGGACACGTTCCATTTTGTAGAGTATTTTTTAGTTACTTTGATAGGTAGGGAAATTCTCATTAGGTTAGAGATAGTGAGGCATTCATCAAATCCTTTTAAGTTGAACAAAATGGCATCTTGCGAAAGGCTTAATCCAAGTTGTCTGCTCCACATTTCTAACCCCTTACATATGGTGTCAGTAGTGGGATCGGAGTAAGTTCATACAAAATGGAATCCACTATGAATGTAGCAGATACTAACCCTACAGATAGAGTCAGAAGAAGATTGGTATGGACATACTCACCCACTTCTTAGGTCATATGTACCATCATTAGAACCTGTCGCTACGACCTTAACTACTGGGGAGAAAATTACTCTAAATTCCATTTCTATTACAGGAGCAGGAAGAGTAAGAAAGAACACTAATAATGGTTGGCCTCTTCAGATGAATGTGGATTTAAATTTTTACAAACTGTCAAGACAAGCCATCAGTCCTGTGAAACATCCCGTGGAAGGTAATAATTATCATTTGTTCTTTCCCCAAAATTATATAATTACAGGGAAGGATAAACTCTTAATTTCCCTATTATTGTAAATAAGGTTTCCAGTTTAAATATCTGCCTACATTATGCCTGAGCTGAATACTGGTCTTAAAATATTCCCTTTAATTTCTTGTGACAAAGAATTAAAAGTTATGCTTCAAAATTTGTCAACAAACTCTCGTGAAATAAATAGAGGAGATGAGTGGGAAATTGATACATGATGATGCTTCGGAGACATGGGACAAGATGAGGTTTAAAAACGGTCACCTTATGTTATGACTACAAATCTTACACAGTAAAACTGGACCCTTTCCTCCACCGAAGCTTTTAAAGTGTAATTAGGGGTGCTTTCCTGACTCACTCTCGTCCCTGGGAATTTGTACCAGTGACAAGGGTAAGGCCCGGGAAACCCTCCTAGGGAATAAAACCTGTAGAATGATACCTGGCAAGTATACCAATGGTAGAGGAGTCTCAAAGGGCAGTTTAGAAATTCAGCAAAGATAACCGGGAATCTAATGCAGAGGGATTAGTCACATAGTCCAGTGAAACCTCAGCAATGTTTGACAAATGGTAATGAAAGATAGAATGAAAGTTTTCTTGGAGAGCGACACAAAGGCAAAGAGGAGTTTTAAAGACATGAACTGTGAGTAGAGGAGACAAGAAAGCAGAACTACAAGAAGTGGAAAAGGAAATTATATTGGAAGACAGCAGGGCGTGGCAGCGGTTATAGACACCGGCTGTTGAAGTTATGGAAGTCCCGATCCAATGGAAACAATGGGGAAAGAGTTGCGTCTCAGATCCGGAGGTTGCAGGAAGCAATGAGAGAATAGGAGAAAGTAGAACTAGCGAAGGGAGATCATAGGAAAAGGAAAGCCACATGGAAGATGGAGAGGGTGAATTGTAGGATGGAAGGAAAGGAGAGAGAGGGAAGTCAAAAGAGGAATGAATGCTAGGAGCATTAGAGTCAAGGTTGAAGTAACGCGCCGCGTGGAGGAGTCGGAAGCTATTTGTACCAGGAGTGGAAAGGCTGATTCAAGCGGGATGGATGGTGGCCATATTGGAAAACACTAGGGCCATTGTACTTCTTACTGTGAACCATTTTGTCACCCTCTTGGAATGGGCTAGTAATATAACTTATGCCTCTTCTTCTCCAATTTCTCCATAACGAATAGCGTTGTATGACACCTTAACACTGTACTGGGTAGCTTATTTCCATCTAGTTTAACAAATTAAATTGGTTGTAGGCTAACGGATAAAGAAGAGGAAGAATCACAAAATAAGATGTCTTGTTTTGAAGCAGAATCCACTGATTCGAGAGAAAATGTAGACTCCAACTGTATTATTCCCCAATATGAACAAACTTGGAGTTTAGATAAAACCACTAATCTCAGATCCAACATGTAGGTAAATGAAAAATCTCAGAATAATGCTTTTGACAGTACATATAGAAAAACCATTCCTTCTTGTTTGATGAATGAGGCTGAGTGTGAGCTTAGGGCTGAAGGAAGAGAAGCATTACATAACATGTGTTTTGAACCTGAATAAACCATCTCTAGAAATTGTCTCCGCTCTAATAATAATAAAGCAGAAGGTGAACAACTTGAATCTTTGTGGGGCTCAAATGAAACTGAAACAGCCAAGTGTAAACATAGTTTGTCATGATAATATTCAAGAAAATAAAAGGAGGTATTATCAATCTCTTCCTAAAAATTGTAGTAAGCAAAATAAGTCTCATGTTGTATTACCCCTAGGCCTTAATACATCTACAAAATCTACATCTGAAGTTCAAAAAAAAGTTGACTTCTCATATTTTAGAGACTGACATTTCATAGAAAATAATTCTTCTAGGGAGTCAGGCTGTTAGATGTGGCAGTTTTGAGCATCCCACATATTACGGTGATTCACAATTTCAATACATTTTAAAGGAAATAAGGGAAAAAGAAAAACATAAGTTTGCTAGTCATAGTACCATCTCTTATCATTCTACAAAAGTCATTCTGATGAAAACACAAATGTGATGTTATGTACCGGGGAGACAAATAATTAACGAATTCCGGTGGCGATTCAAGGCAAAACAATCTGGGCTCAATTAGACACAGGAAGTAAAGGATCTGCAGTGAAAATTACCATACTTCCTACAGATTGGCAATCCTTAGGGCAGAGAAAAATAGGTTGTGTTCACGGACAGACTAATGGTCATCCATTAACAAAACTTGATGTTACCATCCTAGGAATGAACATTGGTATTAGTGGCCGTAATACCACACCCTTCCCGCTCAAATGATTCTAGAAAGTGATATCCTCCAATTCGATTAATGGATTCTTCGGATAGCAGAGTTAAATTTGAAAACAGCTAAACACCTTGAAAAAAAGAAGGCTAAAATGCTTTCTTCTTCTATTCTCCAAAATGCTTGGATAGAGGAAGAGAAATGTCCAGAAGGTCCAGTATGGAATCGGGAAACAGCAAAACCTTCTTTTGATGTGGGGAAGGCTGATGGTCTGGAAGGGGGTAAGGAACCTGGACAGGAAGATCAGGTCTTTAGGGGAAGGATATGTGATGAATCCTGTGGAATCCTCGCAGAAACCCTGTCTAAATTCTCCTCCCAGGTAGTCAGAGGAAGGCAGCTGCTACCTGATCCTAGCCCTGGGGATGTTGTTAGTTGGGTGGATCACTTGTGAGGAAAAAGCCTGCAAGGGAGTACGAGAATGTTGTTATGGGAGACATGGCATTTGTCTACTTCAGAAGGGGAGATTTTTATGGTGTCCGAATATTTGATGGCTTCTTGTCATAGTCAAACTTCCTTCCACAAAGATATCCCCATTGAAATACCAGAGAAATTCTGTAATTGGGAACCAAAACAATAATACCTTGACTTCTGATTGACATAATTATCCTGTCAATATGAACCAAACGTCTAATCCTTTAAAACCTTTTTCTAACAGTTCATTCAATAAACAGAGTAAAACCCATAACATTAAAATGCTTCCTTTGGATGGAAGAAATGAAAATCATTCCCACACTAGTCCCTGGGGTCTGTCATCCAGGTGGCCAGGACACGAACAACGCTATTGAATCCAGTTCCTGGGGTTGAACCGGTGAAGGAGGATCACCTGGATGAGGGTCCTTGGGGAGTGGAGTGGGACACCGAAAGGTGAGACGCTGTATCCCCCTTCTTATGACAACTTTTCCCCAACCTACCATGTAGGATACACACTTTACCCCTCCCTTTTCTGACACGAACACTTTCCCATATTACAAAGGATGACGTACTAACACTCAAGCCATTTACTTGACATGTCCCAACACCTGGGTCAGGCAAAGTCAGGCAATTGACCAGAACCGCACACACCTGATGGCCCTTTACCTTCCCCACAGGGATAAAAGGTGGAGCACAAGAGCGCAATACGAGCAAGGCAAACCGCACGACGTGAGAGCTAACTCAGCACAACAGTTCAATAGGAGGAGAAATACGGTGCATAACGAGAGGGTGACAAGGAGAGAAGCGCCTTGCCCTGCCCGACCAAAGCCTGTGAAACTTCCAGAGAAGGAATCATAAGACCGCGAACAATAGCCATCGTGTGTAGCAGCAGATGTCAATTGTACATTAATCCCTCCTCCGCTGATAACCAAGCCGGGGAGAGACACCTGTCTCTGTGGTACCAACCTTGACTCCAAAGAGAAAGAAAGCCAAGCGGTTCATCACAGTCGATGAGTGGAGGGGAGAGTCGATAAGAAACCGAACTGTGTTGAACAAAAAAAAGTAGCAAGCGGCTAATTGAACTTTGAAAGCATAAAGAGCTACTGATGCTAGATGGGGGAAACCAGCAACAGAGGAGTCCGGCACATCGTGGGTGCTCACTCAGGAAACTGTAGCCGATTATCCAGATTGTTGAAACTAACATAACCAGAAGGCCTTGGAAAAGGCGAAAAGGGGGTCAAAGTGGTCATACAGGGGTCTTGTAAAATTCTCTGTTCAGTCGAAAGTCTTTGGCCGACAGATGATTGTGAAGAAAAGGGGAATGAATCCTGCATCGTAAGAGTTGAATGAGAATGGCACGATTGGCAAGAGTGAACCCAAAAGAGGAATGCCGATAAAAGGGTGTAAAGTCTAAAGTCCCGAAAATATAGTGTGTGGACACGAATGTACCCAGCCGAGGGATACCCACAGTGAACTGTTTAAAAAGATGTTGAGATATGTGAATGACACAAAGAAGATTGTATTGATAGCCATAGTGAACCTGGCGAGGGAGGCTAACAATAGAGAAGGGCCCGAGTTCGGAGGAGATCGATACAGGGGTGGAAAAGGCATCACCCCGGTATATGTGAAAACAGAACTCTTTTTTTATTATTTTGATACATCAGGCACACGGCAGCAAGAGACTTTTTGTAGAAAAGAGACTTAAGCACCGAAGGTTCTGATTGCTGAAGGCGGAACTATTAGCTTGTGCTGGGAAAGCTTGAGCATGTGTTGTGCTCCAAAGTCTTACCTTGTCCTGTGCTGAAAATGTGGGGAAGGGAGACCAGACTACAGCATTCTGACTTATTATTTATTTCACATTGGTAAAGAATGAGAAGTTGGAGAATGGAACTATTCATACAAAAGAAAGAAGAAATCAACTGTTAATGACTGACACTAGAATGTTTTGCTCCTGAAGAAGAGAGACATTTGAATTTATAATTTAACTGTTATGTATTTATTTAGAAATAACCTTGAGTATGTATTTTGAAATTGCAACACAAACAAGTCCCAGTTTCACTGCGCCAAGTATAGCAAAATAAAAATCGGGAGTCCAAGTGATTTGTATGAAAGAACAGCCTTTAAAGTCCAAGGTTTAGTAGAAGCAACAGCCTAACACGTGTTTCGAGCCTTCCACGGCTCTTCATCTGAGGCTAACACTGGGACTTGTTTGTGTTGCAATTGTACTTACCTCAGTGGATTATACTGGCAGTATATCCACACTACCCAGATACCTGCAGCCTTGACCCTCTTTGTCCAGTTTATACTTACAAGCGCTGTGGATAGTGACTTTTTCTGCCAATTTGTTCTTTATGTATTTTGAAATAATCATGAAGATATTGGATTTTGTATGTCTATTAATACAAAAAAAACCTCCTTTTGAAAACTTTTAAATGAACTCTAATTGAGTTGAAAATGAAGATACATTGATATGTTTAAAAGTTAGAAATATGTGATGCTGAGTTACAAAACATTTAATCCAAAATATGTAAGAAACACTTTTCAGAAAAAATAGAACTACATTTTGACTGGATTTTTTTCCAGTACGTATAGGTGTGCAGGGGACGGGAGTTCCCATGATTCATGGATATTGAATTGTTTGCATCATTTCATTGACTTTTGATATCAGAGTCATTATATTCTCCCTGGCACCCTTTACTTTGGCTAATGACAAGTGAGCCTCAGGAGCTCCAAATAATCTGTTATTATTAATATTCACTAAAATATGGTGTGCTCGATCTTATTGGCAATTTAGTTTATTATTTAAGAACAAGAACACTTCTGTTGCCCCTTTTACCAGGGCAATGCAATGAGTACGCACGACACGGAGGATTTAGACAAACGTCTTCTTTAGTCAACAGCCAAGCGGATACTGGCACCAGCACGCCTTTCCCACAATTCCCAACTCCCTTCCCAAACGTCATGTGGTCCCGCCCCTTTGTGGGCAGGGACTCTGCTTAACCCTATGGTGGCGGGTAACACCACCCCAGACAAATGTCCAAATGTCCCTTTAACATTCTTCAACCAGTCTCGTTGGTCTCCTGATGACTCGTTGCGGCCTCTCGTTTCTTTCCTCTGGGCCACTGTCGTTTTGCGCCTTTCCATTTTGATCTGTCTGGCGGGCGTCTTCTCCTGAAGGAGTCCATAGATCATCTCGGGGAGCCCGAGGCTCTGGGGTGACAGGTCTCGGTGGAGACTCGTATTCTTCTCTTCTAACGTAGTGTTTGAATTGTTGGCAATTCCTTGTGATGACCTTGTCCTGGTTTTTTGCTGTCATCATTGTCCCTTTCATGTCCGTGATCCTCATGGGGCTTGGAGCATATCGAGAGTCAGTCTTGCGTGCCATGGGTTGTTGTACTAACACCTCGTCTCCGATTTGAAAGTCTTTGGGTGTTGCTCTGCGCCTGCCGTCTGTGTCTTGTCTTGCTGCTCGTTTTTGTTCGGCATCTCGTTGCAGTATCTCATCGTTTGGACCTTCTGTTCCTGACGGATTACGTGGGATGCGAGTGTGTACCTCATATCGGAGCATGAGTTCAGCAGGCGTCTTGTTGGTGGTGACATGTGGAGTGTTTCTGTAGTCTCTAAGAAGACGACATAATGCCTGATGTGGGTTGTTTGCCTCAATGTGTGCTCTCTGGATTGTCTTCTTTATGGACACCATAAACCTTTCCACCATCCAATTTGCTTGTGGGTGTCGAGGCATGATTTTCATGTGTTTGAAATCTAGGTGGTCTGCTAGGGCTGCAAAGTCATGTCCACAGAATGGTGACCATTGTCCGACTTTATCACTCTGGGGATTCCCCATTCGCTGAGCACTTCCTTCACTGCTGCTGCAACTTGAGGAAATGCTGTGGTAGCTACTCTCTTCACTATGGGAAATCGCGGGTGTTCATCTATCAGAAGCAAAAGGTATTAACCAGATTCTGTTGGTCCGTAGAAATCTATGGCTACCTTTTCCCATGGCCGTTCTGGTATTTGTGTCAGTTGTAGGGGAGCTGGGGTTTCAGCTGGCGATGTGCACTGACATGCGTGGCGGTTCTTTACCCATTTGTCTACTGCAGCATCTAGAAACGGGAACCAGACATGGCATATCAGTTGTTTCCTTGTATTGTCGGCTCCTCTGTGACCCGCATGTGCAGTTCAGACCACTTCTTTTCTTAGGGCCGCTGGGATTACAATGCGGCAGCCTCTAAGTAGGATGTTGTGATCCTTCACCCCCAATTCACTGTGTATCCTCGCCAGCCTTTCGATTTCCTCTTTGCACACCCCCGGGTGCGCTAGCATTGCTCGTCGATGGTCTTTCCATTTGTTGGCTGATGTCAGACCAATGGCGAGTGCGGTGGTAGGGTCTGCTGCTGATGCTGCGGCGACCGCGTCCAGTGAGAGTGCCGGAGGTAAGGAGTGTTCTGCTATGTAGTTGACGTATGCTACATCCCCTCTCCGTGTTAGCGGGGGTCCTACCGGGTGCCGTGACAGGTAATCGGCGGGGTTGAGATCGCCTCCCGGTCGATGAATGGTATCATAGTCATATTCCTGAAGGTGGATGCCCCACCGTTCTATCCGCAGCAGCATCTTGGTGTGAGGGTTTCCGAACAATGATAACAGCGCTTGGTGATCCGTTACCAGGGTGAACCTTTTTCCTATCAGGAAATTGTGGACATATTTGCAGGCCCAGACTGCGGCAAGGCTTTCTTTTTCTGCCTGGGAGTAGGCCGTCTCCGAGGTGGACAATGCCCTGCTGAAATATGCTACCACATGTCTGGGGTTGATGTCTGCTCCACTCGTCTGCGCTAAAATCACACCCAGGCCCACGGGGCTGACGTTTACGATCACTTCTGTGTGCCAGTCAGGGTTGAAATAGGCTAGACGGTGCGCCTCGGTGAGAGCTTTCTTGATGTCACTGAACGCCCGTTTGCCCTCTGGGGTCCATGCAAAAATTGCCTCCTTCTGTAGAAGTCTCCTGAGGGGCTCCGTGAGCGATGCATAGTGCAGTATATATCTGGAACAGTATCCAGCCATCCCTAGAAAAAAGCGGATGTCGGCTGGCTGTTGCGGTTGCTTGAGGTTGGAGATCGTGTCCACCTTTTCAGGGTCAGGCATCATGCCTTAACTGAAGAAGATGTGTCCAAAGAATTTTAGCTTTCCTTTGCTGAACCTGCATTTCTCGATGTTAAGTGTGAGACCCGCGGGTTGAATGGCTTCGCATGTGGCGAATAGCGCTGCGTCATGTGTTTCTTTTGACGAGCCATAAATGAGAATGTCATCGCTGTAATTCAGCGCTCCACGTATCGGCCTGATGATTTGCTGTATTGTCTCCTGAAAAATTTCAGCGGCTAATGAGATGCCGAAATTCAGTCTACGGTATCTGAATAGACCATCATGAGTTGCAAAAGTTGTGATTGCCCTCGACTCTGGGTGTAACTCGAGTTGGTGGTAGCCTTGTCTTAGGTCGAGTTTGGAGAACATGCATGCATTGTTCAGTTGCACGGTCATGTCCTCGATGCACGGGCCCGGGTGTCTTTCTTGTTGGATGGCAGTGTTGGCTACCCTCATGTCGACACATAGTCGTAGCTTGGCCCCCTCTTTTGGCACTATGACAAGTGGGGACACCCACAGTGTTGGTCCTGTTGCTGGTTCAATGATGCCATCGGTGAGCACTAGTTCAAGTTCACGCGATACTGCCTCTTGCAGGTGAAAACTGACTCTTCTCGGGTGTTGTGGTATAGGTCTCAAGTTTTGGTGAATATGAAGTTTGATTGGGGGACCCTTTAGCTTGCCCAAACCTGAGCATATATTTGGGAACTTTCGTTCGATGTCTGCCTTTGAAATCAGGTTTTGTTATTGTTCCCGTACCATTGTTCCGATCTGTTCTGTTGACTTTTGGCGGGTTGTGGTGGAGGTGATTGTGTCTCCTGCCTTTACGTGGATCTCAATTAGTCCTAGGCGGGATGCTGTATGATAGCTGAGCAGACATCGGCCTTTCGTGAGGGACCTAACCACGTGTAGGTGTCCACTTGGCGCCCATTGAGGAGCAGACGTCGTGTGAAAAATTCTGGAGTGCTGGCGGACATGAGATTTTCATGTATTCTTGTTCGCCCATTATGTTTACCGTGGCGCCTGAGTCCACCATAAAGTGGAAAATGCAGTTCTCCATTTTAATCGGTATTTTAGGAGCTTCTCTGGCTTCCTCATTGTCGAGCACGAGGTTGACGTACTCGTCCTGGTGGTGTGGGTTGTATTGCATGTAGTACGCAGTTGTTGGTGTGTCATAATATTGTGTGTCTTCGCCATGATCTTCAGGAGGGTTGTCATATTCGTCTGTAAGTTGTTGTGGTCTATATGTGTACTCATGAAATTGAGCCTGTTCGTGGTCTTGATATTCATCGACTGCTCTTATGTGTCTCCGTTAGGTTCTGTTGGTAGTATCGTTGCGACCCAAATTGTTGAGGTGCCGGGCGGAACAGCGTTCTGACTGGACCTTGGGGAGGCATCGTAGGGAACGGTTTTCCTTCTCTACACACTGATTGGAAATGCCCTTCTCTCCCGCAGTTTGTGCATCTTTGTGACAACGCTGGGCAAGATCCTGAGTGTGGTTATGCCATGCCGCACCTGTAGCACTATCTTTGTTGTCGTGGTATTTGTGGTGTTTGTGTTCTGTAGGAATGTGTGCCCTTATCGTATTGGCGTGATGATTGGACCACGGCTATGAGTTCTGACGAGTCTTGTTTAGTGTTACTGGTGCCGGTCATGGACGCGGCCTGCGCGTCAACTCTTTCAAATATGTGGGTGAGTTCTCTAACTTCTGGGATTGTTAGTGGTTTCTTTAAAAGTTGCTTCTTTAGTGTGGGTGATAGACAGCCTTCTATGACTCTGAGACGTATTGCTTCTTCTAAGGAGAATTCATCGAATTTGCAGTGTGCTCCCTTCACTCTCAGGCGAGTTATGAACACATCTACTGTTTCTTGTGGCTTTTGCGAACATTGGTTGAAAAGGTATCTTTCATAATCGTGATTTGTCTCAATTATGAGTAGCAAAAACAAAGAGGTGATGGCTGGAAGGTTTAGAATTAATCTTAACCACTGGCATTACCTCTTTGTTTTTGCTATGTCACCCCGAGTGGGACGGGTATGCCCAGACGTGGGTCCCGTGCCTGCTGGGCCTAGAGACCCAAGCTACTCCTCACTGATGAGCCCCAACAAGGGCGAAACATGTTTGGGGATGCTTGTGGTTTCGTGCAGAAGGGATGTGGCCTAGCAGTTCGGGCTGGACTGCCCCTTTTGGGGTGGGGCCAAGCCTGATTTGCATATGGTCTTTCCCTTCTGTAATGGCTTGGCAGGCGAAGAACGGTGGTCTGGAGGGTTGCCCAGAGCATTGCCAGTGGTTAAGATTAATTCTAAACCTTCCAGCCATTACCTCTTTGTTTTTGCTCAATTATGAGTAGTTTGTCTAAGGCGCTGATGAGTTTTGCAAAATCATTTTGTTCAGCTGCAGGCACTGTCTTGACGATAGTTTTTATTTCCCCCCACACCAGGTTTAGAAAAATGTCCCTTATGTATGGAGAGTCTCCATCTCCCGATCCTCTCACAAAATGTTGGAAGTCTTCCATCCATTCCGTCCATCTCGGCCCTTTGGTGGCTGGTGGAGTCGTGGAGAATGGGGGCAGCATCCTGAGTTGGATGGATGGACTTGGCCGCACGTGTTGGCTGGGGTGAGGTGGGGTTACTCATGCTGCTGGAAAGGTTTCCCTGTGCGGGCGCTGTCGTGCCAGTGGGTTTCCTTGCGTGAGGAGTTTTCAGAGGTGGCTTTGGGTTGGGTTGCTGGGGGCTGCGTGGGCCGTGAGTTGGGGTTTACTTCGCCGGTGCGGTTGCAGCCGTGCACTTACCGGTTCATGCCCACAGGGGTTTTGGGCTTATGCGCCTCATGTGCTTTGTGGTGCCTTGAATGTTGTCCTGGCATCCTCCACGCGGTAACAGAGGTTGAAGTTGCTGGCTAACTGTCGTGTGGACAAAAAGGAACCCGGCCGCTCGCTGTCGCGGTCGAGTGCTCGCGGGATCTCCGATTTGCGTAGGAGGAGTGGCGGATTGCCCAGTGTCTTATATTTATATGCCTGGCAGGATCGCCAGCGCGGATGGAGGAGCAGCTCGATCGTCGGGTGGACTGCCCTTGCGCTGACAAATTAGGCCTGCCGCGGCCAAAAACAGGAGGAGGATCGAACGGACTGCCCTTGCGGAGGAGGGCTCGGCTCCCGAGCGTCGGGGCTGCTGTAGCTGATGACAGGAGGAGGATCGGGCGGACTGCCTGTGCGGAGGAGGGCTCGGCTTCTGAGCGTCGGGGCTGCCGTAGCTGATGGCAGAAGGAGGATCGGGCGGACTGCCCGTGCGGGGGAGGGCTCGGCGCTCGAGCGTCTGGCCCAGCAGCAGTTGCAGGAAGGAGGAGGAGGACTGGCAGTGATGGAGGTCGGCGTACTGGGACAGTCCTCGTCGCCAGTGTTGCCCCTTTTACCAGGGCACTGCAATGAGTATGCACGACACAGAGGATTTACACAAATGTCTTCTTTATTCAACTGCCAAACGGATACTGGCGCCAACGCATGCCTTTCCCACAATTCCCAACTCCCTTCCCAAACGTCATGTGGCCCTGCCCCTTTGTGGGCGGGGACTCTGCTTAACCCTGTGGTGGCGGGTAACAACTTCCCTCTTTCTTATGGACATTATCCCACACTTCTTTTGTATTTAGAGTAAGGATTGGCCATAGGTTTTTACATTATAGGCCCTTTTATTTTGATAAGACGCCACTAGGACTACCTTATTATTGTTTGATGGTCGAAGCTTGCTCCCATCTTATATTTAGGCTTAGATTAGGCGTTTTTCCAACCTACCTATACTGTTTAATAAACACCCTTGTGTCTGTCTTTACTGTTGCCACCATGAGTTCCTTACAAACCTTTGAATAGATAAGGCTCCCTCAGGTGCAGGCCATGAGAACAAGAGGGTGGAGTTGCAGAAACCACCCGTTGCAGTTGCAGGGGAAGCAGAAGTGGGAGAGGAGAGGAGACGCCAGAGTTTCCGCTATTGGTGAAGCGGATGATAGTCCTGAGGCGGTCTCCCAGGTTTTCAACCTAACTTGCAGAGGTTGAGCAGCGGAAAGCGGCATTGAGGCAAGCTTTCCTTTGGGAGAGACAGGCTCTCAAACTGACATGTAGTGTCCCAGTGGCTGGTGAGCACTATTATACACGAGTAGCAAGGGAAGCGCCTTTCCTGTTCGGCGCAGGGCACTGGAAGCAATTTGCTGAGCAGGCAGAGATAGAGGAAGAAGTAGAGTGAGCTGTGTCAACGGTTCACATGGCGGCATACAGCAGAGCCGGTGAGTTTAGCAGTGAAAAGTAATCCCGTTACGCTCGGTATGCGACCACTGGCTTCTTACCATTATTTTGAATACCAAACTAATATAAAGAAAGCAATTTGGCAAAATATGAACTGTGAAAAGAGGCAAGCAGAGAAATGTTACAACTATTGTCAGCCCGTTTACTAAAGCAAGGAAAGAGCAATACAAACGCAAGTTAATCAGGAACAGTAGTGCCAAAAGCCCATGAATTACAAACAGCATTGCCAAAGTGAAAAGGGGGCAGTCATTTACAGAGCATATCATTCTTGTTGGCCGAATAATAAGAGAACATTGTTGCAGGAAGATTGTAATTGTTGTAGCCAGACTAAGGAAGATGCAGTAGTCAAGCAGAATGAAGACAAGCATTGCCCAAGCCAAACAGAAGCAGGACAGAGAAAGACACAATACCAATATTTTACTGATGTGCAAGTGGAAAAACAGAAGTGGCAGGAGAGGTGCCCTCCTGACATAAAGTATTCAGGGGGAGTGGAGCATAGCCTGTATTGTAATTGCGTTACCGCCGCATTTAAGGGCTGACGCCCAACTTGTGATGACGCCCAAAGACTCGTCAACAAATTGAACTATTGATTAAAGTTGAAGTAGATAACTTTTGGAACTAACAGAACTTTATGATCCAAACTTGGTTAATTGACTTCTTAAGTAAAAATCGTGCTCTGAATTTGGGGAAGGGGATATGGCACAGGTTACACGAATATACAAATCTTGAGTCCAAGTTGAACTCAATTGTTATTTATGTTACATTTCAATTGCTATGCATTTCCTTCATGAGTTTGATGTATGTTTAAGTGTGAGCAAATATTAGAAACCAAGGTCCACAAACTGTGGAACACTCGCGTCCCCTGCACTCCTAATGTGAATGTATAACAATCAGTCATTCTCAAAGTTTGGTAAATAATTCAATCACACAACCTCCAAATATAGCATAAAAGAGGGGCAGGAATTTTAGGAATCTACTGATCAAGGCTGAAAGGAAGAAATGTGGGGCATTTGCCTGTCTCCACTGTAATAACTGTAATAATATCATGAAAGGCAACTATGCGAAACACCCCTGCACGGGGGCTAAGATCAAACTGAGAGACTTTGTGACTTGTGATTTCCCATTTGGTATTTTTTATGTGGGACAAACCACTAGAAAAGTTAAAGAATGATGCAATGAGCATAAGAGCAATATAACAACAAAGACCATACGCTCACCAGTCGCAAGACACTTTACAGAGCATCGACACACAGTAGCCCAATTGAGATTTATTGTATTGGAAGTGGTACACAAATCCAACAGGGGTGGGGACCTAGCTAACAAATTCAGTCAGAGAGAGCTATACTGGATTGAAAAGTTGCATAGTCTGAGCCCAAATGGTATGTATGAGGTCTTCTATTTGGGTGTATTTTTATTAATGCTTTTTAAATGCTTTTTAAATGCTTTTTCATAAATGATACTCTTGCTCTTTGATTACAATTGCTTGCCTTGTGAATTGCATCACTGAGATCATGTATCAGTATTTGTAAATACCTTCCTGCCACCACTGTGGGACTGCTACTCTGTAACCTCGTAAATTTGAGAGGATGTAATAACACTGAGAATTGTGGGAGTAAGGTCTTAAAATCATTGCTCAAAGTGAATTGCCATTCTGTAATATGCACTGTGTTAATTTTTTGATACTTAATTTCCCTTTGTATCTACCTTTTGACCCTGAAGCCTCATTGCAATTCCTTGCTTTGTGAAATACATTACCGAGATCATTGATCAGTATTAATAATGATCCTTCAGCCACCACTATGGAGCTGCTACTCTGTAACCCTCTAAAGTTGAGAACTGTGGCTGACTAACTGTTTTTGCAAGTGTGGGGTGGCTATGGATTATGTTAGGAATGCAGTTGGTCATCATTGTCATTATTGTAAACATGGTTTGTAATTTATGGACCATTTACCTGGAGTGGACTTACAGGATTTCTAGATATAACGCACTCGCTCAAGATATGTCCCAAACCTATTTAAGAGTACATTTGAACCGTCATACGCCACACTACTTGGGTGCAGAGCTGACACACTAGTTCTATGGGTCCACACATGACACGTATAGTAATCTTGCCAGTTTCTAATGGGTCCCACTTTGTGGTTATGATTTCCCAGGGACCGAAAGCTTAGACCGTCCTCTAACTTTTACCTAACTTTTACCGTACTAACACAGGTCTACTTATGACATCATCACGATAGAACATGATGATGATGCGATATGTAAAGCAGCCATTTTCTCGTCAGCGTCTGTGCACGGTTTGGAATTCTCAGATGAAGGTGAAGATGTTAACGGAACGGTAAGCTTGGGGGCAATAATGTTGAAGTCTGATTATTTAGTTTGGAGAATTAGATCAGCAACTATAGAATCTTTCATATAATCCTTCCCAGGATCCCTTCAGGCGCCATTAGGATAGTGCCATGTGCAACTACTCCACAATACCTACTGCGGCTATAGCAACCCAAGAGAATAGAACCAGAGAGGTGTTGTGATGCACTGTGGGCAACCTCCACAGTCCGTTGTTAATCCTTGACTAGTGGTTCTGGAACCTTTAAGGTATGCTGCCAGGTTCACCCGGCATATGTTTACCATTTTCTGAGCCGATGGATTGATTAGGATGCTATACTTAACAGTAGTTTTAATAGATCTATATTTTCCACAGAGAGAAGACGGCCTTAGCGTGCACTGTGGGTTCTATCCACTACAGACAGACATAGACAGAGGTGAGCAAACATCTTGCCATATTTTCACAACACATCTGAGTTTCAGATTGGCTTGGTAACACTACACAATGTGTCTTCACTGAAATGTATGTTCTTAACCCCTTAGGCAGAGACTTCAGTTTACAATTAGGTATTCAGGATAGCCACTTGGACTCGACCCTCTGGATCCGCACCAGGTGAATGATGAATGATGGACCATGATAGATATAACCCTGTGATATTGTTAGTCTACATCAAGATATACATACTAAATCAGTTGTACTCTTTATTTTTATTAGATACTCTTGACTACCACAAACATTGATGAACATTACCAATTCTTTATTTGCGCTCCCGAGGAAGGGACAGTTGTCCCGAAACGCATAGATTCGTTGGAATCCACAGAACATTTGAAATTACGTAATGATAAATATATACATTTCAATGTCACAATTTCTTCTGATAATACCTTTTCATGAAAAAATGTGTGTGATAGAATTATTAACCTAACATTATTAATAAACATTGAGAATTACTGATTGGTATAGTCACATTAAGAGTGCAGGGGATGCGAGTATTCAGCAGTTTGTGAACACCGGTTTCTAATATTTTGTTACTTTACAGCCTAAGTGCCAGGGCTGCTACTTTCTCCCCCACACTCTCTGATTTATTCTTAAGACATGTAGTGGCATACTTTGAAACATTGGAGTGCACCTGTATATTATACTCTGTATTATGTAAGTTTGAGTTCTTTTTGTAGAGTATTTCCCTCATTTACATCAATAGGCAGGGAGATTGTTATTAGGTTAGGGATATTGAGGTGTTTATCAAACCTTTTTAAGTTGAATGAAATGGCATCTTGTGAAAACCTTAAACCAAGTTGTCTACCTAACATTTCTGACCCTCACAAATGTAGTCTGGCCTTGGGAGCTCACCTTCCGGCCACCATGTTTCAGTGACTTGCTTCTGTCAGGCGAGCTCACACTTCAGCGATTTCACCTCCTGCCCATATCACACTCTGATGATTCCTTTGTGCCTCCAGACCCCTTTCGTGGGCTCTTCAGCCTAGAAGGTGGGTTGTAATTTCATGAACGGGAAGTGCCTCGGTTATCTCTCCCAAAATGAAGCCATCTTGTGCCACCACTGGCCAGGGCCAGTCTTCTTCCTTCTTCTCCAAATGACAGCTCCCTCCTTCCTCTCTCTGACAATATCACCCTCTGGCCTCCCCAATATAATGTCGCCTTCTTTCTCCCAGGAAATAATGATAATTCTCTTTCTCCAAGATGTTTTCTCTTCTTCTGTCCTAACACAATCGTTTGCTCATTTCTTTCCCGGGTGGTATACCTCTATCTCTCCTCCTCAAGATGATATCCCTAACGTTCTGCCCCAGAACAGCACATCCATCCCTCAAACAAGCCAAATCTCTTTCCACAACAATGGGCCTCATTACAACTCCAGCGGTAGCCATGCCAGTAAAACCGGCAGGCTGCCACCGGACTTGTGATTTTTTTCTGGCGCCTGGCTCCACAGAAACACCGGGGGATTACGCCCCCGGTGTTCCTGGAAGTCAGGCGCCAGAAAAATGTAAATCCCGATTCCCATTGAGTCCAATAGGACTCAACGGGAATGGGGATGGCGGAAGCACCAGCACCGTTAATAACCGTTAATAACACTCCGAGTCTGCCGCCCGCAGACTCTGAGTGTGCCGGTCCGATAACAACGGTGCCGGTAGGTTTACCGGCACCTTTGTTACCATACTGGCATGTTCATAATGAGGCCCAATAGCTTCATCTGTCTCCAGCAAACCATAATCTCCCACCTGCACCAGAAACTCACTACTACCCCCTCCTCTAATCACAAATCTCCTTTTGATACCAAGATCTCTCCTTCATTGTATTCTACATTTCTCACACCTTGACACAGCAGTCTCTCCTCCGTCCAGGTCTCTGCCATTGAGCTTTCCTCGCTTGATTTCTCCAGGATAGGGGCCTCCCAGGGTCTGCTGCTCTCTTGCCAGCTCTCCCTGGGAATGACCCTGACTGACTGCCTTTTAAAGTCTGCCCTCCCCTCCGTTTGGGTGGTGCACAGGGATGTGGCCTGTACCTGCATAGTATGGTCTAAGCTGTCCTGTGATTGCGCCTGGTGCTTGGGGTCAGGTGGGTTCAAAGAAAGCTGGTCCAAGCTTACATTAAGACTTGTGAGGTCTCCTTTCCTTCCCCCTGAAGACCTGCTTCTATTGCCTGCTTTAGTCTGGCCCCCCTGCTTTCTTAGCATGTGATTTAGTAGTCCGGAAACCCGCTGTTAATCACATAAATCTGTTCAGCCTTTATAACTTTTTTGTTGCCTGGAATTTGCAATTTTGTAACTCACATGCTATTAACAAGAGTAGGAGAGTGGTGTTTGTTTATTTTCTTTCTTCTTGTACAATGCAATTCAGTTCCCTTTTGTCTGTGTGCAACTTTGTATCCACGCAGCTTCTGTGATTTGTGCAAGTATGACTCTTAATAGAAAATGTTTCCATCTGTGTTGGTGCCAGAGAAAGATATGTATTTCCTTGCTCCCTAGTGACGGATAACATTGCCATCTTGTTTCCTTATAGGGGAAGACTTCCTTGCCTATACTGTGTGTTTAGGTATGGCTGGCGGTAGCATCAGGCTCCTTAAACACCAATCTGGTTTCCTGTTTTAGCTTTATCTGTTCCTGGCAGTCTTTGCACCGCCCCCGCAGGGGACCCCTTGAGCATCCATGAGGCCTGCTTGTGACTTTCCTCTGCCCAAATGATGGCATCTTGGTCACAGGTGACTCATCAGGGCTTCATATTCCAAGATGTTTTCGCTTTGTGTGACTGTTTGAGGAAATGGTGAGAGGGCTAGTACAAAGATTAGTGTGGATAACATGACCCTCATCTCATCCCCATCTGCAAAGGAATTTTGGGTGAAAAACAACCATTAACTAATTGAGGCTATAGGATGACCGAAATGTTCAAGTTTGTCTTGGAAGCAAGGCAATGCGGTGCAACACAGGTTCGAATCCCGATCCTGTGCTTAGAAACCACTCTGGTATTAAGCGCGTCATAAATGTACAATAAAATAAAATAAAACAAATGATAGTGGAGAATCCAAATTTGGCCTGGACTTCTCTGAGATAAGATCAGTTAAGATGGTCCTGGGATTTCTCCATGTCCAACACTCCAATAGAGATTGTGAAAGCCCCCAACCTCTGATGAACCAACTTGATGACATCAATGACATGATGGATACTATCAAATATTTCTATATTAGTGATAAAACCGCCCTGGCTGAACCAGGAGTGGCATAATAGGACCAAGATGCAGGGCTAACGTTTGAGAGAGGATTTTTTTGGCCTAGCTCAATGGCTGTGTTGGATAATAAGAAGAATCCTCCAGGGGATCTGTGAAAAGCAATTTAATAGGGGAGAGAGAAGTTTAAAAATACAATCCTTAAAGGTTTTGTAAAAGAAGGCTGTATAGCGATTAGTTCCCAGGGTCTGGTTATTGAGGAATAAAACAATGGTGGCTTCGACCTTCTTCTCTGAGATTGGTGATTCTAGAGTCGACATGAGTTCCCTAGGTAGGACAAGCTTTTCTAAATGTGTGTGTTGTGGTTCTACTGATTCCCCTGAATACAGATCTGTATAATAAGTGTAAAAGGCAGCCAATTTAACATTCTTCTTAAAATGAGTTTGTCCCTACTCAGTTTTAATATAGCAATAATCACCCCTAACAGGCTTCATGGACTGATAACGGCCTGTGGCCCAAGTTACACCAGATTCCCGTGACGTTACCAGCCGGTGAGGGTGGCAATTGCTATCAACACTCCAGGTATATGAATCAAGGTGCTGATAAATGAGAGCAATGTATTTATTTTCTGAAACAAATCCTCAACCAAGATGGCTGACATATCCATTGTGGTCCCGAATCCAAGGAGCAGGCAGCAAAAAACAGACAAGTGAATGGAAGCCCAGGAGTGTGTGTGTGGTTGGGAGGTAGGTAGTGCATGGAAGCGGAGGATGGGAAGAGGGTAGTGCGGGTGTGAACAGCTTGCAGCTAGATCCAAACCCAGGCTTGGATCATGTGACTGGGCTTGGAAACCACAATCACTGTGACATGGACACGAGAGCAAGGGAGGAGATTGAGCCAACCCACAAGGTTGCCCTTAAAACTCAGGAAAGGCAGCATAGGAGAACCCACAACTCATGTCCACAAGGCAGAAGAAAGAGCACCCACTCCCCTTTTCAATGACACAGGAGGGAAACCAAAATTACAGCCTCTCTCCCTCTCCAAAGGAATTGAATCTAACCTATCTGACCTGTTAAATACAAGCATGACACCACAGCAGCTCAGGGGAAGATTGGATAGAGAGGAAACCGCCAGAAATGACAACGGGGCACTTAACTGTTAGGTTCACATGGGGAGGTAAGACCACAAACAGGCAGGGAGATGCAGGACAGCCACGTAAGATCTGTAGCCTCTGTTACATCAAACCCACCCAGTGTGTCTGTTGAAGGAAGTGGCCTCAATCAATCACAGACTTGACCTTCCCACAGGCCACATGTACAAACCATCAGCCTGGAAGCCAGTCTAGGGGAGGAGCAAAGACACTATAATGAGCCAAACCAGACAGCTCTGATTGTGGGATGTTGGAGTGGAGAAAGTACAGAGTTTGGGAGCAGGGGGAAGGAGTTTGGAGCTAGAGCAAGGGAGTGGCTTGAGAGTGGAGAAGAGCAGAGGCACAGGGGAAGTGGAATGGAGGAAAGATAAAACCATTAGGGGAGGATGAGGCATTAGAGGCAGTACTAGGATCAGAGAAGGATAAGGAACATAATATTGTGGAATTGGGGAAGTTGAGTTCAAATTTGATAACAGAGGGTATTGTAGAATGTGAGGAGATGGTAGTAACATCAGAGGAGGATTACGGAGGGGAAACAACTGAGGAAGAGGGGCTTTATCGGGAGTGGATAGAAGGTTTGAATCACCCAATGTTCTGATAAGGTTTTAGAGGAAGTCTAAATGAGTATGTGACATGAGAAGTGGGGTGTTGGGACCACAGGAATTGGTACAGGGAAAACTGCCCTCTGTAACCAGGACACTGTTTCCCCGAAGTATGAGCAGGGTTCCAATCCCGGCAGGGTGAGCAGGGCACCTTATCCCCAGGAGGTGAGCACAGTACCATATTCCTGGGAGGAGAGCTGTGCACCATATCCCTGCGAGGTGAGCTGGGAACCATATCCCTGGGAGGTCAGCTGGGAACCATATTCCTGGGAGGTGAGCTGGGCACTGTAACGCTCACCTGATTCTCGCAGAGGCGCCGGTCTTGACTGGGCGACTACCGTATCTTCAAAGGTGATGTGTAGCACCCGGTTGGCTCTTTGGGCTGGACCTCTGTGCACTGTATGCCTGACGTGTAGAGTAAGATGTCTGCAGATAGAAAATATGGGGTTAATGAACTGGGGTTATTGGGGTGTCCCTATCTCTTTCCTCTTCTCCTCTCCTGTAGACCCCCAAAGGTTAACGCTCTCACCTTAGGTAAGTGAATGCCGAGCTCTCCATCTGCCTCGGGGCAGGGTGCTGTAACCAGTTTCTTCACTGGATAGGTAGCGCAGGCCTCTTGACTTCAGAGGACTGCTGTCCGTCGTTTACTGCACGAACGGTAAGTTTCGAGTCATTCAAATGTCTTTAAAGTCTTTAGTAATGATGTCTCTTGTTTTGCAGGGTTCCGGCGATGGCGGATGACGGGCTGAAGTGAGTTGAAGATGGAGCCCGTGTGATGAATAGAAGCGCCTGGAAGCACGTAAGTAAGCGCTTGTTGCCTGCTTCACTATGCGCTCTAACTGTCTTTTTATTTTGCAGGTACGAGTTCGGAGCGGCTGCAGGGTGCCGGAATACCCACTGGATTAGATGTGGAAAGGAGTAATGGCACGTGAGTATTAAAGTTCCCCAATGTCTTTAAACGCACCTTGTTTTGTCTTTCAGATGCGGGATGCAGCGCCGAAGGCCTCCGGAGCGTGCGAAGCGTTGGTAAACTTTTGTCTTTCAGATGCCGGAATGCAGTGTGAAGACCTCCGGAGCGCACGAAGAGTAGGTAAGCCTTTGCCTTTCAGATGCCGGAATGCTAACCTGTTCTTTCTTGTCTTTATAGGTGTTGCTGAAGACTGGATTCAGGATGGTAAGCCTTTGCCTTTCAGATGCCGGAATGCTAACCTGTTCTTTCTTGTCTTTATAGGTGTTGCTGAAGACTGGATTCAGGATGGTAAGCCTTTTTCCTTAGGCCCAGGACCGGATGCAGAAGACACGATGAGCGTTCTGCTGCAATGGTTGCAGAATAACGCAAAGCAAGATTCATCCACCGGGTGTGGTTTAAATAGCCTCCTGTAGTGCTTAGGTCCCTCCTTCCACAGCCACGCCTAAGTAAGAAAAGAGTTCCTGGTAAGAAAAGAGTTCCTGCCTTCCAGAAGAGTTCCAGTGTTCTGAATCTAGGGAGTGGCTCCAGCCTCACCCAACAGGAAAAGTAGTTCCAAACAGAAGAGGATCAGAGGCTCAACTGGCAGGCAAGTAAGCAGCATGGTCTGCTGAAGGTAAGTCCACCCAAGCATTATGAGCCCGGCGCTTCCAGCGCTGGGACTGGGCATATTTATGAGCCTGGTGCCACTGGCGCCAGGACTGGGTCCAAAAGGTCCCAATTGGGACTGGTTGGCACTCGGAACCTGGGTTATGGATCTGCTTCCAAGGGAGTTGGGAAAACCCTGACCTTTTGGAAGCAGAGATCATGACAGGCACCATAACCCCGGGGGGTGAGCTGGGCACCATATCCCACGGGAAAATTGAGGTTAAAATTGGGGATGCAAGGTGGGACGTGAGGAAGTTGTGGTGGGAATAGCAGGGGGAGGTTAGAAGGAGAAGTGCATTGATTGAGGTGAGGTCAGGGCCCAATGGGGCAAAGAAGGAAGGGGTGTGCCAGCAGGGTGAAGGGAAAGAGGAATCAGTGGGTTGAAGAAGGAGGGGCCTGATGGGGCCAAAAAGAATTGGGGAGACAGAAGCAGGACATGCACATAGATCTCTCCTCCCTTCTCTAGCCAGCCTGCAACTTGGCCAGCCAAAGTAACCACTAGAAGATCAGAAGCCGGGCGTGGTTATCCTAAGCCAGGTTGCCAAGCCTGGCAATCTTGGAAAGAAGAGGAATGCATCTTCACCAAAACCTGACAGCAGGACCATCCAGGGGAGAACCTGTCACAAACCCAAGACATTTACTTTGGTCATTCACTTTGAAGCATGGGACACCTTATTCTGTTCTCACCCCCCCTCTCCCCAAAATCACGTTATCTTTTGTTGCTGTGTATATCAGGTCATTGCTCACTTGACGAACATCCTGACAGTGAGTTTAGGCCCTTTACTTTCAGAGACAGCTGTTTCACATTGATCATGGTGGAATCATTGGACCCCTTTTTGGAATATCCTAGGCCACGGGACTTCAGACAGTCTGAAAATCTTCCAGTTTAATGATAATATAGAAAGGAAATTGCAAATGAGCTGCCTATCTATAGTTTTGAATGATCTAGCCACAGCCAGTCCCTTCTCCAACTGGTTGAACAAGAATTTATCGAGAGTTAAAAAAAGTTTTTCAACACCTAGAGGTTTCAAGCAGGCCTCCCAACCCATCCTCCTGCCAACATCAACCACCCAACTAGCTTCCCTAATGACGCACTTGAGTGTACAAAATTAATGTTGTTAGGAAAGATTTCTCCTTACTGCACCTTTCCTTCCATCTTTATGGAACCCCCAAACATTTGGCTATTTCTTTAACCTTTGTTTAACTTGTTTGCATTGGGTTTCAGGTAAACATCAACATTTTTAATTTGTAATATAATCTGCACCTTTTTGACATTGTATACTTCTATGACAGTACAGGCTCTGCATGTATATTCACATCAATTCAAAGCAGGAGTCACATTGCATTGCCTGTTAATTCTGTACCTTATTAACATTTTTCCCACAAATTCCTTATTTATGAATTCACGGAATGGTCCCCATATGTCTTTGGGTCTGCACGCTGTTGGATAGTAGACCCCTGCAGTTGTCCCCCCGTAGCGACCATTTCAATGTATTAGCTGGGTTCCGATTACTGTAGGAATGATGGCCATCTTCTTTTCACTGCTATGCGCAAGCAATAGTATTGCAGCACCCGTACCGGGTTGTTACCCAGCTTTGTTTTAAATCCTGCTACATTAACGAACCTACCCTCTGGGTAAAGGTCTCCCAGTTTCATTTCTTTACTCGTGTCCCACACTGTCTAGATATCTATATCATATGTGGGAGGAAGCCCCGGGCAGTTCCATAAAGGAATGCTACTACAGTATGGGTTGGTCGTGCCCAATCTCCTATATATTCGGTTGCATGCATTCACTGTAGTAGGCACAGGGTCATTTGGACATGAGTCTATGTAATGGTCACTTAGTATAACTGATCGGAGATCAGTCGGGGACGCCCCATAACTTTCCAGCTCCTTGTGTGGTGATTCAGTATCTTTTGCATACCAGTGCTCAGAGTAGTGTGCTTGCGCGGCTGTGGAATATAATTCAAAATCTGGGGCTTCGAAGCTGCCTCTATAATACGGTTCTATGATGGATTCCCATTTCATACGAGTAACCTTACCCTCCCATATGAATTGTGTAACCAGTGATCGCAATCTGTTAAAGAACCTCCATCGTGGCCATATTGCAATCGTGTTGAAGAAGTATAATAGTTTGGGTGTCACTACCATTTTCCGAAGTGAAATTCTGCCATATAGTGATATCGGGTTGTAACGGTCCGGAAGAAACCACAAAAAGCCAAATACCTCTCTCTTTAAAAAACAGGATATCCAGAGAAAACTCAACAATAATCACAGGGGCAGAACACCCAACAATAACCCCACCAACAATAACCCCAGGGACAGATAAACTAGAGCAAGCGGAGACACACAACCTTGGCGTGTGGTGGGGCCACGACGCGGAAATGAAACCAGAGCCCCGTTCAATTAATATGTTGACATATGAGGAAACGTCCACGAGAGGTAAAGTTAAGGAAACATCAGGAAATGAGGCAGATAATAACCAGGGCAGAGGAGTCTTCATTGAAAGCCGCTGGCCAGGTCACAGCAAGCGGACCGAACCGAAACATGGTGACGGGATGACAGAAACGATGCATTACCACAAGTCGGCAGCCCCGCTGATTTGTAAAAGTGACAGTGTACCTGGGAACAGGAGCATGGCAAATTACACGCTAACGAAAATACACGGGCCGGCAGCCACAACGAGACGCATACAAACACTTACCTACATTTCTGGGTCCCAGCCGGGGAGTTGGGAGCGGCAGAAGGTGGGGAACGGAACCAGACGCCATTCTCCTCAGCGTCGTCCCAGGAGGAAGGGGGCGGGGCTTGGAGGGGTATTCATAACCTTGGAAACAAAACAGGTCCTGATTAGCTAATGAAGCTATGTGTATATAATGCAAAAGCGGAAAGATGCAGGAAAACTCTATCCTCTGGACCAGAGTATTATCGTAAAACGAGAAACTGAAGAGATATCCAGAGTGCAAAATACTATTACTTACAAAAGTATCAAATCATTTTATTTATCATGATACAAAAATTTTTTGAACAAGTCAATTAATGGCATTCTACTTTGTAGGGCATCAATAAATCACGTAACACACCAGCATAGATGAACAAATAACTGTGACTAAAATACATCCATCTCAACAAACATTCATAGTGCAGCATCCAAACCATACATCATACATAGTGACATTCAACCAACCAACAATGGCTAAAAAGATAACTAAATTAATTAACATTATTTGCCAATTGGGAGTGGGACAAACATTCATCACATCCCATTTGATTATTTTAATGTTTACAAATATATTAAACAAACAGCAATAGAATTCATTAAAAACAATCTATCACAAGGGCGGATCTGTGAGGAGAAGTGTTATGTAGATCACATCCCTAAAAGAATGAACTCAACCGGTTTCGACGTAGAGTGTGTAGTAAACAACGTCTTCATCAGGAGATACAAAGCGAGAAGCTGCAGAAAAAGAACATTACTACATAAATATGCGGCAGTGTCCCATCACATGAACTAAACTCAACAATAGATTGTATATAGCCACCATGTGCCACCTGTTACGAACCAATAAAACTAGACATTTGTGCTGGGGAAGTATATCTAAATGTTAACAACCCCAGAAGCAGGATTTTATTTAGAAAAGCCACAGGCGAGGCACCGACCCTGAAAGTGTAAAAAATAATTAAAATTAGTAAGGTGCACCATAGGGGCCACAAAGGTCGAAATAGCCCAGGCAGGAAAACACTAGACACCCCCACATGCGGCATAAAAATATAATGGCTAAATAGATGCACTATGCTAGACTAAACAAACCTTATATAAGTAGCCATTAATATGCAAAATGCCAAAGATGGATCGTATGCTGGAATCGTATCGCCAATGGAGTTGTGATTAGTGGAAAATGAGAAGTTGATTGAAGCACACATAAGGTAAAAAAGTGTGACTACAACAACCAAAGGAATCAAATGCGAGCGGTCAGTTGTTACCTGTAGTTAACATGACACTGCTCTCAGTAGCCCCCTTCAAAGATTATGGTACGGTGGCTTTCTGGAGGGTGATGCAACGAAGCAACTCGTGTCAGCAGATGCGTGCCAAGTGTACTATCAAACAAAAAATAATAATATTAGCCTAAACCGCATATGACAAAATCAAACATAAGATATCCCAATAGAGTCATATACAGTTAAAAAAGTTTAAAAAGTGGCTACTAATTGAAAAATTAGCTGGCTGCTGGCAGAAGTCTGACAGACGAACTGTATACACAGACATAAGTACGTAAATGAGAAGTGTCTATGATACTGCAGGCTAAGTAAAGCACGAATCTTCATATACAAATGCAGCCGAACTTGTGTATTCATATAGACGACAAAACTTGAACAAATAGAAAAATCTTTCCTGAAGTTCGAAAATATAACCATTGAAAAAAAGACAAATAAACTAAAAAAGGACATTTCTATGTTCAAAAAAGAGATTGTCTACCCTTACCTGGCGGAAGATTTTAATCCTCAGACTTTTTGGAAACAACAAGGCAACCAACACGGAATGGCTGGCGGAAGGCGGGGTGTCACTTTTTCTGACACCTCCTCTAATAGCTCAGGCAATGAAGATCCAACCAATTTGAATCCAGGGACTTACCCTTTTCCAGGAAGGGGCGGCCCCAGAGGCCGCAGGAATTTTCAGCAGAGCAGAGGCCTATACAGACAGCCTCACATGCAACTGCAGAATGCCCCTCCACAGGGCCAAGGGCACCGGGAATTTCAAACCCGCAACCGGTCCTACAGGTGGTAAATGAGCTATTACCCATCTTTAATTTATCATCTCGCACCCTTTCTGAACCAGAATTAGCCATATTAAAACAAGGCCTCTCGTTTGTTCCTACACAAACACCTAGTGCGATGCAACTCACTAGTGAAATCCAAAAGTTTCTGAGGAAAATTAGATTGAAAGTGTTCTTCACTGACAAAGAGAATATTTGTGAAAATAATACTTCGGGCTTGGCCAAACCTTCATCTTTCACACCTAATTCAGCCGATCTCCCACCTGAAGTTCTCATTTTTGAAACCATTGTGCTTAAGGAGTTAGACAAATGCTTGACACGTCCCAGAAGCAACTTAAGACCTAATCTAGAACTTGCAGAATTTCATGCAATTGACTCTCTAGCTCAGGATCCCACTATAGTGATTAAAGCCGCCGACAAAGGCGGGGCGATAGTGGTCTGGGACGCAGAATTGTACGATCAAGAAGTCCATAGACTTCTCAGCATACCAGGCCACTATCAAAAAATCACTGGTGACCCTTCTACATCTATAAAAAAGAAGATTCTTACGTTGAGTGAAAGTGGTCTTCATGAAGGATTCTTGTCCTCTAAGGAGTGTGAGTTCATTAATTCGTCTGAAGAGAGAATTCCGCTCTTTTACATTATTCCTAAAGTACACAAGGACACTCTGAAACCTCCCGGTCGTCCCATTGTTTCTGGCTGCAGTTCCATTTTAGAGCCTCTGTCCAAATATATAGACACCTTTATTAAACCACTTGCTATGGCCACTCCCACGTTTCTTTTGGACTCTAGGGATGTTATAAATCTGGTTGAAGCACGCCCTTTTGATTCCTCCACACAAATTTTGGTCTCTTTGGATATTGAGGCGCTTTATACTAACATCCCTCAAGACAAAGCTGCCTCCAGTCTACGCATTATGCTAGACAGACGGCCTATACCTCATGCTGTCCCTACTGAATTCCTTATTAATTGTGTTGAACTAGTGCTGTCCAATAGTTTTTTTAAGTTTAAGGATGCCTAATTTTTGCAAACTAAGGGTACGGCGATGGGCTGCACTTTTGCTCCTAACTTGGCCATCATTTTCATGTCTTTGTTTGAAGAAAATCATGTGCTTAGCGTCACCAACCCCTTTGTCAAACATATTAAGTTGTATCGTCGCTACAAGACGACATCTTAATGCTGTGGGAGGGCGACTCTGCTACATTGAATACATTTATGGTTTGGCTGAATCAGGTAGATCCCAATCTTAAATTCACTTTTGAATTTTCCACCTCTAGGATTGCGTTCCTTGATTTATTCATTTTTGTGGATGAAGGATGCTTACAAACAGAATTATATAGAAAACCTACAGAACGCAATACAACTTTGCAATTCAAGAGCCAACACCCAAAAAGCCTACTACGGAATTTACCGTATGGTATGTTTTTACGGTTACGACGTAATTGCACTAATATTTCCAATTTTGACAAACATGCAGATGTACTACAAGCCAGATTGCTACTTCGGGGTTACCCCAAAAAATTGATTAAACATTCCAGAAAAAGAGCGCGGTATACCAACCGGGATGCCCTACTTAGTGTACGCCCCAAAAACAAAGAGAGAGAACAAATTTTCTGTGTTTCTACATTCTGCAAATTCAGTGAGTCTATTAAGGGGATCATCCTTAAAAATTGGAGAATTCTGAATTCTGCTGAGATTAACTTGCATAAACCTCTTTTTGCCTTTAAAAAGGGCAAGAGCCTGGCACAGAAACTCACGAGAGCCAACAGGTTACCATTACAAGGTAACGTGGTTAGGGATGTTAACCTTCAACCTGTGGTAGGTCATTACCCTTGTACCTCTTGTATGGCCTGCAGATTTTCCCAAAAAATTACACACTTTGAGAATGCTGGCAGAAGATGGGACTTGCGTACATTCACCACTTGTAAAAGCAAGAATGTTGTATATGCCATTCAGTGCCCATGTAATCTGTTCTATATAGGCAAGACTTCCAGGGAGGTACATGTGCGCATCAATGAACATCGTTCCAAGATCAGGATGCGTTGTTTCACTGCCCCCCTGGTTTCCCATTTTTTCGAGATGGGGCATGATGCAGATTCACTAAGATGGTTTTGCATCGAAAAAAATCACAGCAAGTGGCCATGTGCATACTGCCAACAAATTGGCCTACAAAGAACAAATGTGGATTTTTAATTTAGGCACCCTCCACAAAGGCCTGAACTCCATGGAAACATGGGAGTTCAATAGCAGATAGATAATTTCTTTGTACAGATATTGTATGGTGTACATATTTTCTATTCTAGTTCCATGTCACCTCTATGAGTCACACTGCTCCTTCTTGTATAGAGTTTTTAAATTGGGCGTGTTTTGGGTTCGTTACGCACACGCAACACGTTCCCATTGAGGATACGTGATCTTCCACGTGACTTACGTCCACAGCAGCGACGGCTTCAGTCGGCTGCTTGCACACGGCCGATGTAGCATGGTCATTGAGATTTACGGCTAGGCTGTGCTCAGTAACTCCAGCCGCCCACGCCAGTCCGGGTGTTAACTTCAAGTAAGTACGAACATGATCTGCCGCTCTTCACACTGCCGCTCTTCACACTGCCGCTTTAGTATTGTACAAATCTTGTTCTGAGACGAAGTTTTGTCGTCTATATGAATACACAAGTTCGGCTGCATTTGTATATGAAGATTCGTGCTTTACTTAGCCTGCAGTATCATAGACACTTCTCATTTACGTACTTATGTCTGTGTATACAGTTCGTCTGTCAGACTTCTGCCAGCAGCCAGCTAATTTTTCAATTAGTAGCCACTTTTTAAACTTTTTTAACTGTATATGACTCTATTGGAATATCTTATGTTTGATTTTGTCATATGCGGTTTAGGCTAATATTATTATTTTTTGTTTGATAGTACACTTGGCGCACATCTGCTGACACGAGTTGCTTCGTTGCATCACCCTCCAGAAAGCCACCGTACCATAATCTTTGAAGGGGGCTACTGAGAGCAGTGTCATGTTAACTACAGGTAACAACTGACCGCTCGCATTTGATTCCTTTGGTTGTTGTAGTCACACTTTTTTACCTTATGTGTGCTTCAATCAACTTCTCATTTTCCACTAGTCACAACTCCATTGGCGATACGATTCCAGCATACGATCCATCTTTGGCATTTTGCATATTAATGGCTACTTATATAAGGTTTGTTTAGTCTAGCATAGTGCATCTATTTAGCCATTATATTTTTATGCCGCATGTGGGGGTGTCTAGTGTTTTCCTGCCTGGGCTATTTCGACCTTTGTGGCCCCTATGGTGCACCTTACTAATTTTAATTATTTTTTACACTTTCAGGGTCGGTGCCTCGCCTCTGGCTTTTCTAAATAAAATCCTGCTTCTGGGGTTGTTCTCATTTAGATATACTTCCCCAGCACAAATGTCTAGTTTTATTGGTTCGTAACAGGTGGCACATGGTGGCTATATACAATCTATTGTTGAGTTTAGTTCATGTGATGGGACACTGCCGCATATTTATGTAGTAATGTTCTTTTTCTGCAGCTTCTCGCTTTGTATCTCCTGATGAAGACGTTGTTTACTACACACTCTACGTCGAAACCGGTTGAGTTCATTCTTTTAGGGATGTGATCTACATAACACTTCTCCTCACAGATCCGCCCTTGTGATAGATTGTTTTTAATGAATTCTATTGCTGTTTGTTTAATATATTTGTAAACATTAAAATAATCAAATGGGATGTGATGAATGTTTGTCCCACTCCCAATTGGCAAATAATGTTAATTAATTTAGTTATCTTTTTAGCCATTGTTGGTTGGTTGAATGTCACTATGTATGATGTATGGTTTGGATGCTGCACTATGAATGTTTGTTGAGATGGATGTATTTTAGTCACAGTTATTTGTTCATCTATGCTGGTGTGTTACGTGATTTATTGATGCCCTACAAAGTAGAATGCCATTAATTGACTTGTTCAAAAAATTTTTGTATCATGATAAATAAAATGATTTGATACTTTTGTAAGTAATAGTATTTTGCACTCTGGATATCTCTTCAGTTTCTCGTTTTACAATAATACTCTGGTCCAGAGGATAGAGTTTTCCTGCATCTTTCCGCTTTTGCATTAATTCAGCCCGTGGCTGTGCAGGTTGGTCCTGTTTTTTGTATTTCTTTGTATCCCTCTCTTTGGGAACTACGTTTTACCTCCTCCTGTGGAGGCTGCAGGGTTCTCCAGAGGCCAGGTTACCGTTTCTGAGAGGGGTTGCACCATGGCAGAGTCAGACACCATTTCTTTCACTGAAGCACAAATAGCAGAACTGATTGAAGGCCCGTCGTTTTTTGAAAATCTACAACTCCCAGTTCAGGATAATAATACTTCAGGTGATGCAGTTCTCAGACTCAAAAAGAAACAATTTCGTACTGAGATGCATGGGCATGTGCTGAAGGAGTACCTCAAGTCCAGTATCATCCCGCAAGGTCTACAGGTTAAGATCATTCCCTGTCTATTTTTGGATGATATGGAATATAAAGTGGCTTTTAGTCAAGTGGCGACTAAGTGCAGTCGCGATTTATTAGTTCTTACCATCACTACTGCCCAAAGAGTCAGTCAAAAAATTATGGAAACGGTACTTGAACAAGAAAAGGCATTTTTGGCCAATATTCTCATTAGTGAGGCCAAACAAAAACTTGAACAAATAGAAAAATCTTTCCTGGAGTTCAAAAATATAACCATTGAAAAAAAGACAAATAAACTAAAAAAGGACATTTCTATGTTCAAAAAAGAGATTGTCTACCCTTACCTGGCGGAAGATTTTAATCCTCAGACTTTTTGGAAACAACAAGGCAACCAACACGGAATGGCTGGCGGAAGGCGGGGTGTCACTTTTTCTGACACCTCCTCTAATAGCTCAGGCAATGAAGATCCAACCAATTTGAATCCAGGGACTTACCCTTTTCGAGGAAGGGGCGGCCCCAGAGGCCGCAGGAATTTTCAGCAGAGCAGAGGCCTATACAGACAGCCTCACATGCAACTGCAGAATGCCCCTCCACAGGGCCAAGGGCACCGGGAATTTCAAACCCGCAACCGGTCCTACAGGTGGTAAATGAGCTATTACCCATCTTTAATTTATCATCTCGCACCCTTTCTGAACCAGAATTAGCCATATTAAAACAAGGCCTCTCGTTTTTTCCTACACAAACACCTAGTGCGATGCAACTCACTAGTGAAATCCAAAAGTTTCTGAGGAAAATTAGATTGAAAGTGTTCTTCACTGACAAAGAGAATATTTGTGAAAATAATACTTCGGCCTTGGCCAAACCTTCATCTTTCACACCTAATTCAGACGATCTCCCACCTGAAGTTCTCATTTTTGAAACCATTGTGCTTAAGGAGTTAGACAAATGCTTGACACGTCCCAGAAGCAACTTAAGACCTAATCTAGAACTTGCAGAATTTCATGCAATTTTCTCTCTAGCTCAGGATCCCACTATAGTGATTAAAGCCGCCGACAAAGGCGGGGGGATAGTGGTCTGGGACGCAGAATTGTACGATCAAGAAGTCCATAGACTTCTCAGCATACCAGGCCACTATCAAAAAATCACTGGTGACCCTTCTACATCTATAAAAAAGAAGATTCTTACGTTGAGTGAAAGTGGTCTTCATGAAGGATTCTTGTCCTCTAAGGAGTGTGAGTTCATTAATTCGTCTGAAGAGAGAATTCCGCTCTTTTACATTATTCCTAAAGTACACAAGGACACTCTGAAACCTCCCGGTCGTCCCATTGTTTCTGGCTGCAGTTCCATTTTAGAGCCTCTGTCCAAATATATAGACACCTTTATTAAACCACTTGCTATGGCCACTCCCACGTTTCTTTTGGACTCTAGGGATGTTATAAATCTGGTTGAAGCACGCCCTTTTGATTCCTCCACACAAATGTTGGTCTTTGTGGATATTGAGGCGCTTTATACTAACATCCCTCAAGACAAAGCTGCCTCCAGTCTACGCATTATGCTAGACAGACGGCCTTTACCTCATGCTGTCCCTACTGAATTCCTTATTAATTGTGTTGAACTAGTGCTGTCCAATAGTTTTTTTAAGTTTAAGGATGCCTACTTTTTGCAAACTAAGGGTACGGCGATGGGCTGCACTTTTGCTCCTAACTTGGCCATCATGTTCATGTCTTTGTTTGAAGAAAATCATGTGCTTAGCGTCACCAACCCCTTTGTCAAACATATTAAGTTGTATCGTCGCTACATAGACGACATCTTAATGCTGTGGGAGGGCGACTCTGCTACATTGAATACATTTATGGTTTGGCTGAATCAGGTAGATCCCAATCTTAAATTCACTTTTGAATTTTCCACCTCTAGGATTGCGTTCCTTGATTTATTCATTTTTGTGGATGAAGGATGCTTACAAACAGAATTATATAGAAAACCTACAGAACGCAATACAACTTTGCAATTCAAGAGCCAACACCCAAAAAGCCTACTACGGAATTTACCGTATGGTATGTTTTTACGGTTACGACGTAATTGCACTAATATTTCCAATTTTGACAAACATGCAGATGTACTACAAGCCAGATTGCTACTTCGGGGTTACCCCAAAAAATTGATCAAACATTCCAGAAAAAGAGCGCGGTATACCAACCGGGATGCCCTACTTAGTGTACGCCCCAAAAACAAAGAGAGAGAACAAATTGTCTGTGTTTCTACATTCTGCAAATTCAGTGAGTCTATTAAGGGGATCATCCTTAAAAATTTGGGAATTCTGAATTCTGCTGAGATTAACTTGCATAAACCTCTTTTTGCCTTTCAAAAGGGCAAGAGCCTGGAGCAGAAACTCACGAGAGCCAACAGGTTACCATTACAAGGTAATGTGGTTAGGGATGTTAACCTTCAACCTGTGGTAGGTCATTACCCTTGTACCTCTTGTATGGCCTGCAGATTTTCCCAAAAAATTACACACTTTGAGAATGCTGGCAGAAGATGGGACTTGCGTACATTCACCACTTGTAAAAGCAAGAATGTTGTATATGCCATTCAGTGCCCATGTAATCTGTTCTATATAGGCAAGACTTCCAGGGAGGTACATGTGCGCATCAATGAACATCGTTCCAAGATCAGGATGCGTTGTTTCACTGCCCCCCTGGTTTCCCATTTTTTCGAGATGGGGCATGATACAGATTCACTAAGATGGTTTTGCATCGAAAAAATCACAGCAAGTGGCCATGTGCATACTGCCAACAAATTGGCCTACAAAGAACAAATGTGGATTTTTAATTTAGGCACCCTCCACAAAGGCCTGAACTCCATGGAAACATGGGAGTTCAATAGCAGATAGATAATTTCTTTGTACAGATATTGTATGGTGTACATAGTTTCTATTCTAGTTCCATGTCACCTCTATGAGTCACACTGCTCCTTCTTGTATAGAGTTTTTAAATTGGGCGTGTTTTGGGTTCGTTACGCACACGCAACACGTTCCCATTGAGGATACGTGATCTTCCACGTGACTTACGTCCACAGCAGCGACGGCTTCAGTCGGCTGCTTGCACACGGCCGACGTAGCATGGTCATTGAGATTTACGGCTAGGCTGTGCTCAGTAACTCCAGCCGCCCACGCCAGTCCGGGTGTTAACTTCAAGTAAGTACGAACATGATCTGCCGCTCTTCACACTGCCGCTTTAGTATTGTACAAACCTTGTTCTGAGACGAAGTTTTGTCGTCTATATGAATACACAAGTTCGGCTGCATTTGTATATGAAGATTCGTGCTTTACTTAGCCTGCAGTATCATAGACACTTCTCATTTACGTACTTATGTCTGTGTATACAGTTCGTCTGTCAGACTTCTGCCAGCAGCCAGCTAATTTTTCAATTAGTAGCCACTTTTTAAACTTTTTTAACTGTATATGACTCTATTGGGATATCTTATGTTTGATTTTGTCATATGCGGTTTAGGCTAATATTATTATTTTTTGTTTGATAGTACACTTGGCGCACATCTGCTGACACGAGTTGCTTCGTTGCATCACCCTCCAGAAAGCCACCGTACCATAATCTTTGAAGGGGGCTACTGAGAGCAGTGTCATGTTAACTACAGGTAACAATTGACCGCTCGCATTTGATTCCTTTGGTTGTTGTAGTCACACTTTTTTACCTTATGTGTGCTTCAATCAACTTCTCATTTTCCACTAGTCACAACTCCATTGGCGATACGATTCCAGCATACGATCCATCTTTGGCATTTTGCATATTAATGGCTACTTATATAAGGTTTGTTTAGTCTAGCATAGTGCATCTATTTAGCCATTATATTTTTATGCCGCATGTGGGGGTGTCTAGTGTTTTCCTGCCTGGGCTATTTCGACCTTTGTGGCCCCTATGGTGCACCTTACTAATTTTAATTATTTTTTACACTTTCAGGGTCGGTGCCTCGCCTCTGGCTTTTCTAAATAAAATCCTGCTTCTGGGGTTGTTCTCATTTAGATATACTTCCCCAGCACAAATGTCTAGTTTTATTGGTTCGTAACAGGTGGCACATGGTGGCTATATACAATCTATTGATGAGTTTAGTTCATGTGATGGGACACTGCCGCATATTTATGTAGTAATGTTCTTTTTCTGCAGCTTCTCGCTTTGTATCTCCTGATGAAGACGTTGTTTACTACACACTCTACGTCGAAACCGGTTGAGTTCATTCTTTTAGGGATGTGATCTACATAACACTTCTCCTCACAGATCCACCCTTGTGATAGATTGTTTTTAATGAATTCTATTGCTGTTTGTTTAATATATTTGTGAACATTAAAATAATCAAATGGGATGTGATGAATGTTTGTCCCACTCCCAATTGGCAAATAATGTTAATTAATTTAGTTATCTTTTTAGCCATTGTTGGTTGGTTGAATGTCACTATGTATGATGTATGGTTTGGATGCTGCACTATGAATGTTTGTTGAGATGGATGTATTTTAGTCACAGTTATTTGTTCATCTATGCTGGTGTGTTACGTGATTTATTGATGCCCTACAAAGTTGAATGCCATTAATTGACTTGTTCAAAAAATTTTTGTATCATGATAAATAAAATGATTTGATACTTTTGTAAGTAATAGTATTTTGCACTCTGGATATCGCTATGTGTATATAAAGCAGAGTCAAGGAAAGGTATAGGGGTTCATTCTCGGTTTTGTTGCAGAGCCAGCCAGACATGGAGACAGGAGCTGCGGGAGGCTTATGGGCATACGAGGACTAAAAGGAGAAGGTTATCCAGAGGTCCTTACTGCATCCCCTGTAAAGAACCAGGAAAAGAAAAAACAGCATGAAACAGAAGCATAATAAGGAAGAATCCTTCTGTTGAACCACTTTGATTCATTTGGGCCAATATTTTCCTGACTTTGTTTTGTGAGTCCAATAAAAACAACATTTTCTTTTTTCAAAACACCGCCTGTCTGCCTTATTGTCACAATTTTTGGTGGCAGCGGTGGGATCTAAACACGCCATGGAGGCAATCATTAAGGGATTGGTAGACGGACAGCAACAGCTACAGCAATAGGTGCAGGTCCAAAGTCACCAAGCCCAAGCGGATTGGCAAGCTCTACAGCAAGCACCACATTTACAAGCTGCAACCCAGGACACCTTAAAGGCATGGTCTAGTAAAAAATGTTATTTAAAAAATAGATAGGCAACATAAAAAAAATACTAGCATTCTCTTTTTTAAAACGTCCTATGTAAAATATTGAGCTATTCAAGCTCAAAATTCGCAAAAGCAAGCACATGGGCGCATCCATTTTGGGAAATGGATGCCCTCCTGTGCTGGCTTTTGCTTTTGCGGCATTAATGAAGGAAAAGCCAGCCAGCTGTAGTAAACAAAAGCTACCGCTGGGTGGCTTTCCCTTCATTAGTGCTGTATGCGGAGGACGGGGACCGGAGACCAGAGCAGGAAAGCTGCAGCTGAATCTCGGTAAGTGCTATTTATTTTTTTTTTAAAATAAGCACTAGCTGCAGGTTTTTTTCTAAGTTTTCCGGGCTCAAGAGAATGCTAGTATTTTTTTATGTTGCCTATCTATTTTTTAAATAACATTTTTTACTAGACCATGCCTTTAAAGCAAGTCACGGAAGCAGTGGTTGCTTATAGAGGAACAACTCCTGCCCCTTCCAATGTATTGCAGACATTTCAACAGGGAGGTGATCCAGGTTATTTCTTTACGAACTTCGAAAGGGTTGCCAGGAACTCACAGTGGCCAGTAGAAAAATTGGGTCACTTTATAGCACCCTTATTGACTGGCTCTATGCAAGGGGCATATCAGGTGGCAAATCTAAATGGAGAAACAACCTATGCTGATATCAAAAGAACCATTCTGGAGAGGATGGGCGTAGATGAAGAGGCGTACCGACAGAAACTCCGAGAGACCAGACTTCGCAATGGCGAGACCCCAGGGCAGTTGTACTATCGGGTACATGATTTAACAGACAAATGGTTAAAGCCTGCCAACTGTACTGTCCAGGAAATACTGGAGAAGGTAAAGCTAGAACAGTTTGTAGATGCCCTTCCAAGCGCAATGCAAAGATGGGTACAGCAACATCACAGGCCAAACCTCAACAAAGCAATCGTCATCGCTACCGAATACAAAAAGGCGGGAGGAACACAGGCAATTCCGTTGGATGTAAACAAGAACCTACCTCCTAGGCCCCCAGGAACTGTAGAGTCCAAGCCACAACGAATGGAACCCAAAGGCATTGTATGGCCCAACACCAACAGACAGCCTCAATGCTTTGATTGCGGAGATTGGGGGCAAATTGCCCGATTTTGCCCAAGAAAATCTAAGGCCGAGCCAATGGAAATCGGGTGCATTCAAAATCGTGAGTTCTGGGAGCCTTACATGGTGGAAGTCCGAGTGGATGGGGTTCCCCGGCAAGGTCTTCTTGACAGCGGAAGCGAACAGACCGCCATCCGACCAGAAGTAAGTGTATCGGGGACTAGGGGGAGCACGTCATTCTGGTAAAACGTGTGCATGGGGATACCAAAACATACCCTTCCAAACAGGTTACTATAGAAGTCAACGGTGTTAGTACACCTATTGAGGTAGCCATCATGCCACATGTACCAGCCACAGTATTAATAGGAACAGATCTACCCACCTTCAAAGACTGTGTCACAGATACGGAGTGGCTAAAAATGGCCCCATTCTCCCACACTGACATTAAAGAAGTTAGAGAGAGGTTTCCAAAGAAGACTAGGAGAGAAGTACGGGATGAGAAAAAGAAGTGGCTGGAAAGGTTCAGTGGTCTGGTTGACTGGGTCCCTGAAGACAAAAGATAGTCCTTCAGAAGCGAAACCCTAACAGACCCGACTCTAAGGAATGTCTGGAAACAAGCAGTGAATGAGTCCAACAACCAAACGAAATACCCCAGGTTCAAATTACTGAGAGACCTTCTGTATAGAGTTACCAGAAATCAGAACGAACAGGAGGTGGAACAATTGCTGGTACCTGCCAGTTTCAGATCCTCCATAATTGAACTGGCGCATGACAACCGGACGGGAGGACATATGGCCCGAGAGAAAACCCTTGATAAAGTTTTGAAGAGGTTTTTTTGGCCAGGGCTATATAGGGAAGTGGCTAAACATTGCGAGGAATGCCCAATCTGCCAGAAGACAAACCCAACAAAACCACTTTGCGCACCCTTAAGACCCATGCCATTAATAAAGGAACCATTCTTCCAGATTGAAATGGATTTAGTGGGACCTTTGGAGCCCAGTAGTTACAGATACCAGTATCTTTTGGTAGTAGTGGACTATGCCACGAGGTACCCGGAGGCTTTTCCTATGAGGGGTATCAGTATGGTACAAATATATAACCAATTGGTACCATTCTTTACAAGAGTGAGAATTCCATCAGAGATAGTGACGGATCAAGGCTGGAATTTTGTATCAGGGGTAATGCGCAGAGTATGCCAACAGTTGCAAATCAAGCAAATACGCACTTCCATATATCATCCCCAAACAGACGGGTTGGTAGAGCATTACAACAAGACCATCAAACTAATGCTCAAGAAAGTAACAGCCCCTACAGGAAAAGACTGGGATAGAGCTGTTCCATGGGTACTTATGCTACTAAGAGACACCCAGCAATCCTCAACAGGGTTCTCCCCGTTCGAGTTATTGTTTGGACACCGGCCGAGAACTGTCTTAGACATTGCCAAGAATGAATGGGAAGAGCAAGAGGAAACCACGATCCTCACAGACTATGTGATAGAACTAAGGGCTAGTCTATCTAAACTGAGAGAGTTGGCCAGAGTAAACCTGGGAAGGTCTCAATTGGCGCAGGAAAAATTCTACAATAGGAAAACCAGAGTTCACAACTTCGAAATCGGGGACAAAGTACTGGTGTTGCTACCCACTAGCCAAAACAAGATGTTGGCTCAATGGAGAGGACCCTACAAAATAACAGCAGTCTTAGGTCCAGTAAATTACGTGGTGGAACAGCCGGATCGGAGAGAGAAGAATCAGAACTACCATATAAATCCACTTAAAGAGTGGAAGGCACCCGAAGATGATCCAGCGCACATCCGGGTAGCTACAATAGAAGAACAGGAGCCAGCCTTCAGTACAGTCCAGTGGGGTGCCCAACTCACCACAGAGGAGAAAAGGGAACTGGAAGACCACTTCAGTCACCTGAGGAGCGTATTTTCTTTCTATCCAGGAAAGACATCCTTGGTAGAGCATAAAATAGAGACAGAACCAGGACAAACAGTAAGAATCCGTCCCTATCGCCTTCCTGAGTTTAAAATGACACTCGTGCAGGCAGAAGTAGAGGAAATGCTGCGGCTAGGAGTAATAGAACCTTCATGCAGTCACTGGTCCTCTCCTATTGTTCTGCTCCCAAAACCAGACGGTAGTATCTGGTTTTGCATGGATTATAGGAAGCTAAATTCTATCTCAACATACCAAGCATATCCCATGCCCCACATCGACAAACTCATTGAACAGTTGGGTTCCGCACGATTCATTAGTACCACTTATCTGACGAAAGGGTACTGGCAGATTCCCTTAAGATCAGAGGATCAAATAAAAACAGCTTTCACGATCCCCTTCTGGACTATACCAATTTACAGTGCAACCGTTCGGATTGCATGGGGCTCCTGCGACGTTTCAATCATTGATGAATCAAATACTAGCACCACACAGTCAATACAGTTCAGCCTACCTGGATGACATAATTGTTTACAGCAAAACCTGGAAGGAGCACCTGGAACATCTCACAGCAGTAATAACATCACTACAGACAGCTGGACTTAAAATAAACCCCAAGAAAACTATACTAGCTGCCAACCAGACAAAGTACCTAGAGTATTTAGTTGGGAATGAGGTTATTAGACCTCAAATGGACAAAATAGAGGCTATTATAAAGCTACCAATGCCCAGCAACAAGAAACAAGTAAGAGCTTTTTTGGGTTTCATCGGCTACTACCGGAGATTCATTCCTCTCTTTTCATCAATCGCCAGTCCTTTAAGAGAAACCCTCAAAACATCCTACACCGGAGACATACTAAAGGACGAAAAAGCATTGAAAGCCTTTCTTGAACTTAAAAACATCATATCAGCACATCCTGTTCTACGATGTCCAGACTTTCAAGAACAGTTTTTTCTACAAACAGATGCATCAGGGTTAGGTTTGGGTGCCGTAATCTCGCAAGGTAGTGAGACTGAGTTACACCCCGTGGCGTTTAGAAGTCGTAAATTGTTGCCCCATGAGGTAGGATATTCCACCATCGAAAAAAAGTATTTGGCCATAAAATGGGCCATTGAGATACTCAGGTACTACTTGGCCGGATGTCGGTTCACGGTATACACTGATCACGCTCCTCTTCAGTGGTTGGCTACTCACAAGGATTCTAACCAACAGGTTTTGAGATGGTTCCTCGCTTTACAGGAGTTTTGTTTTCAAACCATACACAAACCAGCTGCATTTCAGTTGATTCTGGACTATTTATCAAGGAGTCTGGATCGACCCGAACGGCTCGATCCTTCGGGAGGTATGTGTAACGGTCTGGAAGAAACCACAAGAAGCCAAATACCTCTCTGTTTAAAAACAGGATATCCAGAGAAAACTCAACAATAACCACAGGGGCTGAAAACCCAACAATAACCCCACCAACAATAACCCCAGGGACAGATAAACTAGAGCAAGCAGAGACACACAACCCTGGCGTGTGGTGGGGCCACGACGCGGAAATGAAACCAGAGCCCCGTTCAATTAATATGTTGACATACGAGGAAATGTCCACTAGAGGTAAAGTTAAGGAAACATCAGGAAATGAGGCAGATAATAACCAGGGCAGCGGAGTCCGCATGAAGAGCCGCTGGCCAGGTCACAGCAAGCGGACCGAACCGAAACATTGTGACGGGACGACAGAAACGCCGCGTTACCATGAGTCGGCAGCCACGCTGCTTGTAAAAGTGACAGTGTACCTGGGAACAGGAGCATGGCAAATTACATGCCAACGAAAATACACGGGCCGCAGCCACAACGAGACACATACAAACGCTTACCTACATTTCTGGGTCCCAGCCGCGTAGTTGGGGGCGGCAGAAGGTGGGGAACGGAACCAGATCCCGTTCTCCTCAGCGTCGTCCCAGGAGGAAGGGCGGGGGCTTGGAGGGGTATTTATAACCTGGGAAACAAAACAGGTCCTGATTGGCTAATGAAGCTATGCGTATATAAAGCAGAGTCAAGGAAAGGTATAGGGGTTCATTCCCTGTTTTGTTGCAGAGCCAACCAGACGTGGAGACAGGAGCTGCGGGAAGCCTATGGGCGTACAAGGACTAAAAGGAGAAGGTTATCCAGAGGTCCTTTACTGCATCCCCTGTAAAGAACCAGGAAAAGAAAAACGGCATGAAACAGAAGAATAATAAGGAAGAATCCTTCTGTTGAACCACTTTGATTAATTTTGGATAATATTTTCCTGACTTTGTTTTGTGAGTCCAATAAAGACAACATTTTCTTTTTTCAAAACATTGCCTGTCTGCCTTATTGTCACACGGGTATTTGGTCCACAAATTCAGTTTAGTTTCTAGTGTGTTTTAGTATTGTTTGTGGTTTCGTTCGAATAGTAATTTCTGTGTCCGCGACACCATGACCTCTAAATATTTAACAGTAGTCGGAGCCCATCGTAGCCCGTGAAGGCTCGTCGGTTCATTATGCTATCCGTTAATGGGAATAGCTCTGATTTAGCTGTGTTGATTTTATAGCCAGAGTGCAGTGTGAATACCCCTACTTCATCTATTACTGGCTTAATGTTAGCATTAGGGTTGCGAAGGTATATAATAATGAGATGACCTGGGGTGGGCCTGATATATATATACCTCGATGGCCATTGTGGTTTCTAATTTTGCATGCAAGTGGTTCTATTGTCAAAACGAATAAAAGGGGCGAAAAAGGGCATCCTTGTTGTGTACCCCTCGCCAATGTAAAGGGAGTGAAATAGTTTCGGTTTGTATGTACCATGGCTTTTGGGTGTGTATATAGTAGTTTCACATAATTTATAAATCCGCCCCAGACCAAATCGGTTCAGTACCCCAAATAAGAAATTCCACGAGACTGAATCGGCATCTAGTATAACTGCCGCAGCGGAGGCTCCCGGGTCTATCTGGGACATTGTCCCAAACAGACGACGTAGGTTTAATGCGGTCGATCTACCCTGGATGAAGCCCGATTGGTCAGGGTGTACTAGGCTTGGTATGTAAGGAAGGAGTCTATTTGCAAGGACTTTCGCAAATATTTTTGTGTCTGCATTTATCAGTGACAGCGTATGATAAGAGGACAACTCTGTGGAGGGTCTGTCAGGTTTCAGGAGTACTGTTATCACTGCTTCAGTTAAGGAAGATGGTAGTTGGCCAATGTGGCATGACTCCTGCCACACCTTCAGTAGGCGGGGGGCTAGTATGTCCTTGTAAGCCATGTGAAGCTCTATTCCCAGTCCGTCAGGGCCTGGGGTCTTCGCAGAGGAAAGGGTAGATATAGCCTCTGCAATCTCCTCTTTTTTGATTGGGTGATTTAGTTTCTCTACCGCCTCCCGGTCCAGGCAGGGCAAAGAGGTCTCCTCCACATATCTCTACATCTATCTTGGTTTTGACGCCTGTGTTTGCATATAGGGTTTGGTAATAGTTCTTGAATGTCACATTTATCTCCCTTGCATTAGTGGTATGGTTGCCTTCCGGACCAGTGATCCCCGTAATGTGCTGTGTTTCCCTTTCTCCTCTGACTACTCCGGCTAGCAGATGACCGGATCTGTCCTCCTCGCCATATTTACGAGCATATTTACGAGGACTTTGCGGTCCGCTAATTCCCGCAATTATTAGGTTCCCCTTAATTATATCCAGGAGTGCTCTATCCCCGATGTTGCCATATTCATTCTCAAGTTTCTTCAAAGACTCTTCTACCTCGCCCAGCTCTTTCCACGTGTTTTTGAGGATGCCGGACATTGAGGCAATCATCATTCCGCTGAACCATACCTTAAACCTTTCCCATATATTGGAGTATTTCGCAACTGATCCCTCATCATTTCCGAAGAAACTTTCTATTTCTATTCTCATGGTTTCCACCAGGGCAGTGTCTGTGAGTGCGGTTGGCACCATTCTTCATAATGGGCGAGGTGTTATTTCGGGTGTTAGCTCTATCTTAATTACTAGCGGGGAATGATCCGATAAGGTACATGTTAATATCGCGGATCCACGCAGCCTATTCCGACACAGCGGCAGAAATCAGCCATAAGTCGATTCTGGATAATGCATCGTGCACCATGGCGTAGTATGTGAATTCAGCATTGTGAGATGTTCTACTCTCCATGCGTCAATAAGCGAATACTGTGTCATGACATGCTGTATCATTTGGGCTTCTCTAGTGCTACCTCGGTTGTTAGGCAAAGTTTGTATGCAGTACTCTCTGGGAACACCACACACAACTAGGACTACAGGTGTAAGCAAACCAACCTTTGGTATAAGTCTGTACTACACAGTTTTGGTAGCGTGTTGAGCAGCCAGGCTTATCTCAAGATGGGAATGTGAGCAGTAATGATTTTACACAGAGGTCTACAATCACAGGTGTTCAAATAAACTCTTACACTCAAGGTTTCTTCGATAAATACTTGTTAATTTATTTATCTGTCAGTTATAAAACATTCATTAGAAGGTGGCAATTATATAATAACACACAAATATACTTCAATACTATTTCAGAATACTTATCAAGAGGTGTAAAAGGCAAAGTTTTTTTTTTTTGAACTTTTGTTTATTGGCAGAAGGTTAAGACAGGTACAGTACGGAGAGAGACAGGAATCACAAGTTGCATTCAGGCATTACATCATGATCAATTGCAGGCAGTACAGAATGGGGGGGAAGCACCATGGCACATGGGATCATGAAGTGTTCAGTGGTTATGATGAGTCGGGCGGCTCCGGCGGGGGAGTGGAGCGCCACTCCACCTCATCTCTGCCGTTTAGGTAGCTACATTATTCAGACCACACATTTTTGGGGCGAGATGGAATGGGTAGTGAACCAATATACTCTTCTTCACATGTTTGTACCCACGTAAGGGCTTTCAGCCACATTTTCAGAGTCGGGGGGGGATCGGCGCTTCCAGCATTGTAATCTACATCTCTTGGCGCCAATAGTGCTCACATTTAAGAATTTCGACATTTTTCTCGCACCCTCCCCAGCCCAAACCCCAAACAACAAAGCCAATGGGTCAAGGTCCACAGGGGACCCAACTATTTCTGAGAGCGTTTTCGTCATATCCAGCCAGAACGTACCCAGCGCAGCGCAGGACCAGAACATATGTATATGATCTGCTTCTGCAGATGTACATTTTGGGCACGTGTCGGTCGGGGCGCGAGAAAATCTCGCAATCCTGAGCGGTGTGTAATACAGTCTGTTAAGGAGTTTGTATTGTATGCAGCGAAAATTAGCGTTCAGAGAAACCTTGTGTGTGCACACATTTTGTTCCACATCTCATCAGTAATTTCCCTTTCCAGCTCTCTGGCCCAGGCTTCCCGTGACTTTGGGGATACGTCCTCTAGTTTTCCCAGCTGCATTTTGTACAGGGAGGATATAATTCCTCTACCTCCTGCGGAATTTGAGATGTATTGGAGCTCAGGTGAGTCTGGGGGCTCATCTGGGTAAGAGGGCCACATTTCACGGACTGCCGCTCTTAGCCTGTAATATTGTAATAACTCCAGCGATGAGTTGGCGTGTTCGGGCCGCCATGTTAGAGGAGTAATGAATTTACCATCGGGATATAGGTCAGTTAGTGCACTGTAGCCCAGGACGAAGTGCTGGTCGTGTGTGGGAGAGAGCCCAGGGAATTTCCATATGGGAAGCCATTTGTAATACCGGCGATGTTCTTGTTTTGAACCCAGAATGCTATTCCATGCTCTAATCGTGGTGGCCACAGGATCCGCCGGGGCATCCGTCTGGAACGAACGGTGCAATACTAAGGTCATGATGTTATTTCCATCACCCGCCAGTTTCCCTAATTTGACATGTGGGGGCGGATTGAGGTGTGCGTACCAGTGTGTGGCATGTTGGGCCTGCGCTGCAATCCAGTACAGTGTAAGGTCAGGGGCTGCGAAACCACCTTTGTCGTAGGGTAAAGTCATATGTTGCCACTTCTTGCGGACGGCTCCAGAATGCCAGAGAAATTGGGCACACGCCAAGTGGAGCCTCTTGAAATAGTGCTTCCCGGGCCACACTGGGACATTAGCAAAGATGTAGAGGAGTTTGGGAACCACAATCATTTTAATTAGGGATAGCCTGCCCGCAAGGGACAGTGGAAGATTACGCCATTTGAGCAGTCTGGAATCAATGAGCCGTGCCGTAGTCTCATAGTTCTCGGCCAGTAAAGAGGCTCTGGTTAGTGATATTTGCTCGCCGAGGTATCTGATACCCCCAGGGGACCACCGTAGGGGGAATTCACATGATGGTTGTAGGGTTGCCCCAGTGAGCGGGAACATTTCTGATTTAGAGTAGTTGATAGTAAAGCCAGAGTATGTGCCAATTTTAGTTATGTCTCGGATGATGGGGTCTAGATATGTGGAGGGGTTTCTAACATACAGAAGCACATCATCAGCATACAGTGAGATGCTTTCCGGTGCGTCCTGTAGACAAATACCTTTGTGGGTATTCCTATTCCTAACATGGTCCGCCATGGGCTCAATGGCGAGCGCAAAAAGAATAGGGGAGAACGGACATCCCTGGCGGGTTCCCCTATGTAGCGCGAAGGGAGAGGATACAATGCAATTGGAATTGACCTGGCCATAGGTCCTGTATACAGGAGTTTTATGTCGGCAATCATATTTGGTCCGACACCCATTTTCTCCGGCACGGCCCACAGGTATTGCCATGAGACCATGTCAAACGCTTTCTGGGCGTCTAGTGTGACTGCTACTGCTTCCGCGTCTGGGTCAATTCTGGCCATCACATTGAATATACGGCGGATATTAAGTGCTGTAGAGCGGCTGGGAACAAATCCGTTTTGGTCTGCATGGACTAGATGGGGCATGAATGGGAGGAACCTGTTTGCTATTATTTTAGCAAAAGTTTTCGTATCTGTATTGATAAGCGATAGGGGCCTATAGGAACCACATTCGTCAGGTGGCTTATCCGGTTTGGGGAGGACAGTGATCAGGGCTTCCCTCAGGGAGGGAGGGAGGGTGGTTAACCGTAGTGATTCGGCCCAGACCCTGTAAAGTACGGGAGCCAGAATAGCAACATGCTCCTGGTAAAACTCAGATGTGAGTCCGTCTGGACCGCGGGCCTTGTTCTTGGGCAGGTCAGAGATTACCTGGACTATCTCCTCTAGGGTGAATGGGGCCTCTAGTTGTTCCCTAGTACTCTGGGAGATGAGAATCATGGGGATGTTTTCTAATAGGTCGTCCAGGTCTTGGGCAGAGTGCTCTGGCTGAGGGCCATATAGAGTGGCATAAAAGCTAGCAAAGGTGTCAATGATTGTTTGGTCAGACCAGTGTTGTGAGCCCTGTACATCAAGAATGCTATCTATCCGGGTTCTGCCCCTTTCTGCCCGCACTAGTTTAGCTAGGGTCCTCCCCGGTCTGTCACCCTCTCCATACTTTCGGGCGGCTACAGGGCGAGCATAGTACCGCACCTCGCTCAGGGCTAGAGATTCAAATACTTCTAGTTCCGCTCTAATTTTTGCAAAGGTTGGCGGGGCCGGCGCAGAGGCATGTTCCCATTCCAGTGCTTTAAGCTTCGTTTCAGAGTTATTTAGGGCCTGCCTTATGGACTTGAGAACCCCAGCCTCCCTAGAGATACACATCCCCCTGATATATACCTTAAATGCCTCCCAGCGGGTCCCCTCAGTGGTGTCCTGTGTATTGTTAGTTTCAAAAAAAGTGTTTATGTCAGAAAGGATCTCAGCTTTAAAGACAATGTCAGATAGCGCATTAGATTTAAAGCGCCAAGGGGGTCGAGCGGAGAGGGTCCTACCCAGCTGAATCTGTAGCAATACAGGAGAGTGATCTGAGAGCGTGCATGCTGGAATCCCCACATTCGTCACCTTACCAACCAGGCACCCCGACAGCCGAAACATATCAATTCTTGAAGAACTATTGTGTACCGTTGAGTGGAAGGTGTAGTCTCTTTCCTGGAGATGGAACGTTCTCCATACATCGTGTAGGTTTAGGGTATCCATGTGTGTATGAAGTTGTCTGGTAGCCCGGGAGGTAACCCTGCGTGAGGTGGTTGTTCTATCCAGGACATTGTCGAGTATAAGATTCATATCCCCCACCCATATAATAGGAACTTCTACATATCTTGCCAGGATATCAGTTACTGCATCTACGAATTCGGGGGAATCAGTGTTGGGACCATATGAGTTGGGTATCAAGCATTCCTCATTATTCAGAGTGCAATGAAGGATCACATATCTGCCATTTGTGTCGATGTGGGCTGTGTGGAGCGTGAATTTAACCGATTTGTGGATAAGGGTCAAGACTCCCCTGGACTGAGTAGATTATTGAGTATAAAACCTGTTGGGGCCCCAGGTCTGCGCCAAATTTGATGATAGGAGTTTCAGCGCCCGAGTTTCTTGCAATAGGAGTACCTTGATCCCATGTCTTTGTGCATACCCCGTAATCCTACGGGACTTCGTGAAGTTAGTTAGACCCCGAACATTCCATGTCATCATTTTAATGGCCATGGTGAGAAGTTATGGAACATCCCATACAAAGGACCCATCTCTGACAGCAATCAAACGTATAGAGGAGGCTTACACGCGCCTCACTTCAAGGCAAGTCGTAACCTTTCTGCCGATTTTTGTGAAACATTCCCCAACTTCACCACCCCCCACCCTCACCGCCCATTCTGAACCAGCAGTGTGATAGTACCCACCCTGAGAATGACCAACCGTGTGCCCACCCCAACCTGGCCACGTTTGACCCAGAACCCAACAGGGCTTCAAACATAAACATTCCGCCTTAAGAGGTATTGCATCTGCAGTGGGGGCTGCCGCTGCCGTCTGACCCACCGTATTAATACGTATTATAATGATAAATCTTCAAAATGGCTAGATGAAACTTAGCTTACAATGAAGCAAACATTTTAGTAGGTAACGAGATCAAAACAAATAGTGCCGTAAACCGGCTTCGAACAGTGAGGCTAATTTTTTAGAGTTCAGGCCCAGATAATGTCGTTGTGAACAGGCCAAATGGGGATGTGTCCCTTCCGCAAGCAGCGATCAGAGAATGTTGATGCAGGGGCTGCATTAAGCCCAGGATCGCGCAGGGAAGGGGACCGAGTTGAACCACCGCAGAGCAGTCTGTAATTTGGCCACAGCTTGTAAAGGCTACCGTCAGGGCCTGGGATCACAGATCCTAATCATCATCCATTGGATCCTCAGGGGGATCCGCCAGTGGGATTTGTGCCTCGATGAATTTAACTGCCTCATCCGGAACCGTGAAAAAGTATAGTTTGTTACGGTAGGTGAATTTGAGGCGGGCAGGGAAGAGCATCGCGTATTCCATTTTTCTGTCTCTTAGCATTTTTTTCACGCCTCCAAACTGGCGTTGTTCCATCTGCACCCCTACCGAGAAGTCAGGGAAGATCCTAATGATTTGTGAGTCTAGCCTCAGTTCCCCTTTCTCTCTGGCCAGGCAAAGTATTTGGTCTCTGTCTTTGTAGCTTAGCAATTTTGCAATGGTTGTCCTAGGGAAATCTCCAGGCTTAGGCCCGGGGCGCCAGGGAGCGGTGCGCTCTTTCTACCATGAAAAAAGGCGACAGTTCAGGATTGTCGAGAAGGTCTTTGAGGAGTTGTTCGACCGCGAGTTCCATCCGCCCCTTCAACGCCGATTCGGGTACACCTACAATGAGAATGTTATTTCTTCGCGACCTAGACTCGAGGTCATCGCACTTGGCCTTGACCTGCTTCATGTTGCGGACAAGCTCTGTGACTGTGTTTTGCAGGGTGTGGATATTGTCCTCATTTGTCCCTATTCTTTGCTCCGTCTCGGCAATCCTGGCCCCATGCTGGTCGAGTTTGGCTCTTAAGGAGGCAACATTCGCATTAATATCGTCCAACTTTTCATGGAAAGATGCGAAGTTTTTGGTCATGGATTCCATCATTGTAGACAGGTCAGACTGAGGGGGGTCCGGAAGGGCATCCCCCTCATCTTGCAGTGTGGAGGAGGATGCTTGGTCCGCTCTGGGTGCCGTCTTGGTGAATCTGTCCATGGCACCGACTTTGCTGGTGCCCCGCACCCTGATGGGCATTATCGTGGTAAGGAGCAGCCCCTAGACCGACACGTTCTTGGGGGCTCATGAATTAGGAGGCCCGGGGCGATGGCGGTTGTTGGTTCGTTTGTACGGCTTGTAGAAAAAAGAGTTTGGTTGTACAGATGTTTGCCCCGACGGGTTGGGAATATGCAGTTCGTGAGCGGGCACTAATATCAAGGAATCTGTGGATCCAGTATGGTTAGTGTTGTCTTGGAGTATGTATGGGCTCACTGGGTATGGAGCCGTCAGTGACTTGCAGGGTTGGCACTGATCTCAGTCGTGCCCAGTGATAAAATCGGGTGAATTCACCTTTAGTAGGATCCGGAGCCTCAACGGGCCTTCTCAGCCCAACATACAGGGCTCACAAAGGCGAGGGTGGCGCGGGAAATGCCTGTCCGGGACCCCAAAAGGAGGCCACGCGGGCCGCCGCCCTGAGGGTGGGCAGGAGGCTATGCGATAGCAGGATCAATCAGGAGGTCCGTGGGGGCCACAATCCAAGCAAGTAGCGAGATCAGAGGGGGAACCAGGGGGCCGCTATGTAGCAGTGTCCCTCTGGTCATGTCCAGGTTTGTTGGACTAGCTGTTGGTAGCAAGGCGGGAAAGGGCCCCACCAGGATAAAGCAGGAGGTCCAAGAAGAGCTCTCAGTACCCACCTTATAGCCGTTGGGGCGGCCAGACCCGTATGTCCTCCTGCAGAACAGTGCCCCCAGGGGGGCAGCGCCGCCCCCACCGCAGCAAGCCGAGGTTCAAAGTTGATGTGAGGCTGGTGACTGGTCCCCCAGTAGAGGGGCACGTTGATGGTGCAGTGTTTCAACCCCAGGCGCGCCACGGGGGGCCCGCGCCGGCAACACCTCAGAGGGGCACCGGTCTGTGACTGTAGAGAGCCGCGGGGGGGGCACCGCCCACGCCCCGCAGCCGTGGATCCAGCAGCTCCGGTGTCAGGGATGACGCGGCATTAGCAGGCCCACAGGGACGCCGTAGGATTGCACGGTGTGGTGCCGTGGCGCCGCACCAACGGATCTCCTCACCCCCAGGTCGCCGCCTCCGCGTGAGCAGAGTGGCCCGCTCACTGATACCGGCTGCAGCCCGATGAGTGTCCACGGCCGGGGCGGCAGAGGACGCAAGGTCCCAGCTCCACGGGCTCCAGTGGGAAAACAGGTCTTTTTGGCGAGGAGGCGCCTCAGGGCATCTGTGGTTGGCTGCACACAGGGAGCAAGTGAGGCAGCGCCTCCAGCTGGGGGGATGTCGCGGGCAGCAACGGGGAGGCCCGGAACGAAGGGCGCAACGGCCGCGGGCCCAGGCGACCCCTACACGGGTTCCCAACACCGATTTTCCTCAGCTCTTCGGCCCCGCAGAAAGGAGAGTGTAAGCCGGCGAATCGTGGCAGTATTGTTGTGGAGTGTGGAGGATGAGCGCCGATATTCATCGGATCCCGGCGGGCAGGTGCGGAGCACGAAGTCTAAGCAGCCATTTTCTAGGCTGCTCAACAGCGCCCCCGTAAAAGGCAAAGGTTATTAGAACATGAAAGGTTACAATTATTATTGGACAGTGCAGATTCTTTGAGTTCACCAAAAGAGTGAATTCAATTCAATAGGCTAGCCCAAAGTCAATGGCCTAAAGTCTTGGATAGGATAAAGCAGTTTTAGTAGTTAAACTTAAAAGTCTCTGCACAAGTTCTTGGAAGTAGTTTGTAAAAAGAAGAATCATATGTTGGATCACAAGCTGATTAGGCCTGCGAGTTGCAAAAGTTTCAAGCACTTTCACTGTGAGAGGTAAGTTCTCTCAGTCTTGTTTTACAGTACCTTACAATGAAGAAAAAGATGCAGACAGTGACTTCTGATCCTGGCAGTTCCTGCAGATCGCGCTGTTCGTGGGCCTCAGTCGTGGGGACAAAAGGGAGGACGTCAGGGGACTCCTGCACTGCAGCGGAACTGGTCAAAAGCTTGCAACTGGCAAACTTCAATTTCAGTGGCTGTGTCACTTTTCAGCTACCGCTGGTAACAACGCTGGTTCGATGTTGTGGGAGTCCGGAGGATCTTCCAAATGTTTTCAGACAGCTTACAAGTAAGGCACACAATCTGGTGTCCATCTCCCTGGCTCTACGGTTTCCTGCAGCACTCTGAGGAATTGCAACCAGCTCCGAGATAGGTGTCTAGGTGGCTTACTTACTTGGTCCTACCAACTCAAAGGGAGAAGTCGTCCTTGCAGGGCTTCTCTGTCGATGTGAACCTAGTGATTCGGAACTGCAGCAGGGCTTCACACCGGGCAGACCAACGGTCCAGGAGTTGCAGCAGCTGTCCTCTTCAAGCTCTTCTTCGGTTTATTTGTTCCACTGGCCGACTCTGTCTTCCACACCAAGAGACAAGCCTTTTATTCAGTTCTGTCCCATTCATTTCAGCCTAGCTGCCACTCACCCAGCAGGGTGGCTTTCCTTGCCGGACAGTCAGCCCGAAAATCATCACAGAGTGCATTCGGGTCTCCTAGGAGGCTAAGCACAGGGCATTTCGGACACCTCCCTCATTTCCTGCCTACCCCAGACACTCTGGAGCCAGAGGCGGTTTTCACTCCTAAAGCCGCCAAAGTTGAATGAACAAAGAGACCAAACCTGGTTTGGCTCGCATAGAAAAACTCTAGAAGGACCTTTATACAAAGACATGGCGAAAATAGAAGACCGGGACCTGTTTTAACAAAGGAGGCTCAGACGCCATATTGAAAAACATGGCTCCCGCGATTAGCGTTACCGGAGCTAAGAATAGTTTGTGGTCGAGAAAAAACAGGGTAGTTCATTGTAAAACCAGCCATTCTGTGAGGGAAGGGTAACATTTGGCTGTTACATGAGTATATAGACACAGGGGCTACTAGGTAACCCCTCAAGCACTTTATAGGAAGATAGGATGTTGGGTCTAGGAATGTACAGGGCTAAGTGAAGTCAATTTCACTCTACTGTTCTGAGAAACAGTAGTTGATCCCACAGAAGGTATTTAAACCTTGGGAAATTTGAAAGACTTCCTTGTGCCGCTGCACTGAAGGTGCTGTGTGACACAAATGAAAAAGATGATGCCTAGGGAGTTGGTTAGACTCCATAACCAAAGGAAACACACAGAAAACACATTGATTTGAAAAGTTCAAAGTCCCAAAGTTTAGCAAAAGAGCTGGAGGGCTCTAATGTGGGAGGAATTGGCACATTTATGAGAATTCTCCCTAACATCGGTTTCTAGTGTTGGACCTATCCTTGGAGATATCGAGAATGGTATTGGAGTGGCCCACCCACAGTACCTGAGCTCCCAGTGTTTTCCCGATCAAGGTTGCTACGTTGGCATGAAAGGCAGGGTCGTCGATGTTCAGGCCATATGTATTAACTAATGTTGTAGTTTCGTTGTTTATTGCTCCTGTGATAATCACATATCTGCCATTGGGGTCAATGTGGGAGGATTCGGTGTTGAAGTTTATGGATTTATGTATCAGTGTTAGTACCCCTCTTGCTTGTGAGGAGTACGAGGAATAGTTTCTCCGTTTGCCCCACTTCGGTGCAATTCTGCTATGTGTCATGTCAAGGGCGTGCGTTTCCTGTAGCATCACAACGTTAGATGAGTGTAGCTCCAGATAGGCCCAAACCATCCCAGCTTTTATTAGGTTGTTTAGACCGCGCACATTTCACGATATCAATTTCAACTTATCGGCCATTTATATCTCGTATGTGCATCTCATCCTGAACTGTATCAAAGCACCCATTGTTTTCATAAGATTGTTGTGTTGTCCCGTTCACCCATATGCAAATTTTCTGATTCCTATACATTCGTACTACTCGCGGTCCTGGGTGGACTTTAAGACTCTCGCCCCACCATATTACGCTAACTTGAGTAACTCCTTTTCCCCTCCCTCCACCCGCACCATCTTCCCCAACTCGATGACTTATGCCCATTTGAAAATTGGATACTCCCGGAGGCACTTTGTTGGCTGCCAAGTCCTCCCAATCGGGCTCCGATGTGGCCCACTTGACTTGAATTACAACATTCCTGCGTGCCTGTTTCTATGTCTTCTTATTGAACAACTAGGCCCATCGCAGTACTGGTTCAGCTGTGAACATCACCACCATCTACTCCATCTACTCCATCTCTTAGTGGATTGTCCGGTTCCTTGTTCGGATGTAGTGGTGGGGCGGGTATGAAGGCCTCGACATAGTTGAGTGGTTCCACAGGCGACTCAAAAAAGTGTGCCCTGCCCCCATGATGAATTCTTAATTTTGCTGGGAAAATCAAAGAGTATGGTACTCTAGGTGCTCTTAGGAGTTGATTTACTGGGTCATAAGTGTTCCTCTGTGCTGTTACGCCTGGAGCAAAGTCCAGGTAAATATGGATGTTGCTTAATTTCATACCATAGTGTTCCAAGTTCTCTGGAGAGCTTCAGGATGGCATCTCGGACTCTGTAGTTCAGCAATCTAGCTATGAATGTACGTGGAAGTGTACCTGGACGTGGTGTCAGGGCGAAGGTTTGATGCACTCTTTCAACAAATAACTGCACGGACAGAGTAGAGGTATCAAACAATGATTTTAGGAGAGTCTTGACAAAGGGTTGCATCGGGCTTCTGCATGCAGATTCGGGTACACCAATATTGCGTATGTTGTTACGCTTAGAGCGTGATTCCAGGTTGTCACATTTGCTTCTTATCTTGGTTAGTTCGGTTTTTATGGTCGCTATGTCATGATCATGTTGGTGAAGCGTATCTTCAGTCTTGCTAACTCTCGTTTCAACCTCATTGACGCGGCCGCTTTCTTTCTTGAGTTTTGCTTTAAGGGATCCCATAGTGATGACAATGTCGTCCAATTTAACATTGATTGCCATGAATCCGCTCTGCATGGTTTGAAGGAGGTGGTCATCTCGCGTGTTTCCCTCTGAGGCCACACTCTGGTGGACTCTAGGATGGGTGGCCACTTCCGGGGCCGGGGGTCTGGGGTCAGCGAAGGAATCCATTGGAACTTTTTTCTTGTTGGCACCCTTGGTCATAATGCCGGGTGGTGTTACAGTATGGCTTTTCAGAGTATTCCCGCTGCAGATTTCTGTCCCACGTATCGGGGATCCAATATCCTGTTTTCCCGGCTTGTCGGTGTACCTCACTCTTAGCAGATGGTTGCATTGTAGTGGCTGACATATATTCGAATTGTCCCAGTGCGTTTGCTCCTTTGCTCCTGCAAGCTTTTATGGGTTCCCTGCCCGCAGGATTGCGTCAACCGCGGTATATGGTGGTGGGGAGTGGCTTTTGCTCACATGTTATGGGGGAACTGATATGTCCTTCAGGCTGTTAGTACTGGGAAACATTGTTTCTCTTAGTCATGTTACTGTGTTACTACTTTTGGTTACTTTTTATCACTTGTGGTAACTTTTAGCATTGCACAAAACACCTTCCACTGCCATACAATGGGGTACACTTTTTGTTTTACACTCAGAGTATTTTTGGTTACTGTAGGTGTACTAAAAGAATAAGCTGGTGGCAGCAGTGACTTATTCCCACTTTTTGGGACTTTTTGTTTTAGCCTTACTGCATTTACCGTGTTTGGCTACTAACTGTGGCTAGTGTCCAAACATGGCCGTGTGACATGGTTTTTCGCTTGTCCTTTGCCCATCTTGTTCGTTAGCCTTCTTCTTGGACTGAGAGGCCAGGAAAATCCTTATAAGGACTTCCAGTGCCTGGGAAAGCAGACGTTTTTGGCGGGCTACTGGAGGGCTGTGTGTGGTTACTGGCAGGATGTGGGCTGGGACTGTGTGGTCCCAAGCCACAAACTGGTTTCAGTGTGTCTGAGTTATATGCATGAGTGTTCCCGCCAGTGGTACTGATTGGACCACCGGAATGGTGTGTGTGTGTGTGGGCTACTTCTGTCATTGGCTAATGAGGGCAGCTGCTCTTACCTGGCTTTTAGGATAAGAAGGGAACCCCTGCATCAACTCTTCAGAGATCCTGGAGAAACCTGAAGGAGCCAAGACTTCTATCCAGCAGTGAGACCTGCGAAGAAACCGGAGGCCTGGCTACCAACTTCTGCTGCTGTCCTGGAGGAGCCTTGTCTTGCCGAAGATCTTTAGCAGTCCTGCAAAAGTACTGCGACCCTGGCAGTGGAAGGAGCATCCATTCCTGATGTCTGCTCGGTACCCTGCAAAGAAGAGCCTTCAGAAGTGTCCTGGTACCATCCTGTGGCTGCCCAGTGTTAAGTTTGGGCTACCGTGCTCCCGAAATCATTGGAACTTTGGGGGTCCTCAGCTGGCCCTACAAGATTCACCCCTGTGAAATGTCAGTGCCCTAGCTTCAAGGGCACCAGAGATAGGAGGGAAAGTCTGAATGCGGCAGTTGAGTCCCTTTGCGTTGCCGTGCTCTGGTGACCACCATCCGAAAATCACTTACCTGACCTGAGTTCAGTCCTGAGAGGGGTCCTGCATCAAGTTTTGCTGCATTCTTTATTCGAGAATCCTGCAACAGTGAAAGACACCAACCGCAGATCAGCTATAACCTGCAACCCCTGCAAATCGAGGACTGTGACTATCAGTGGGAAAAGCAACCTTGGACCCTCTTCCTTTGTCCTGCCATGTCTGGGGAAGAATCAGAATACGGGGGGTAAGTTACAGTGATTCTTACCTACCCCTAAACTCCCATTATAAGTCAGTGGGCTTATAATAAACTTTATTATAACAATATTGGCTTTGCCATTGCTTGCTTGCGCAAGACGTCTGAAAGTTGGGGCTACTTCCGTTAGCTAGTTTAACTTGTACTCTGACAATTCAAACCCTTCCCTGGACCCGAGAGACCCTATCTGCATTTTTTACTGCCTCAAAGATTCTGTGGAACTGAGCGAAAGGCCCCAGTCAACATAGGGCTGGACAATTTAAGTTAGGGAACATTCTCTGTGGACCTAAAGTGCATACTACAACCTTACCTTTCCTTTGCAGGAGTTTGTGATGTATATTATGCCCGATGATAAGTGAATGCATATATGTAATCTATTTTGCTAGTGTTGTGTAAAAACTCTACTTACCAGTAGTCATTTTTCTATAGTGTGTTTGGCCAATGAATAATAATTGTATTTTTATATATCTTGTCTAAGTGTAATTTGTGATTCCCATTGTGTGAACTCATTGTGGACCCCTTACAAGGTCACCACCTCTGAAGATCTTAGCCTATACCGCCTGTCACTGCTACCTGAACTGGTTTGGCTACAGCTCCCAAGAATTGTCCCTGTCACAATATAGGTTGGCCTTCTATACATCTGTCCACCAGGCCAGAGTATAGAAAATCAGTCCTAACAAACCTCTATCCAGATGGCCCAGATCCTGTGAAGTCTTGCCTATCAGTTTCTTTCCTCTTCCGGCAGTGTAAACTTTTCTCAGTGGTGGTGGTAATTCTGTTCCATCTTGCAGCAGATGGGTTGGGTACAGGGTCATCTTCCGTCTTTCGAAGGTAACGCTGATTCATCTCTAATAACCCAAAGGCCTCTTCCTTATTCATGGCAGAGAACGCTTTTTCATTGATATAAAACAGGTGTTTAAAGGGGAAGCTATGATGCTTAGTCAATTCATCCATAATGGGCCCCATCGCTCTCCTCTTTGTAAGTGTATTGACAAATTCTGGTAAAAATGGATCATGGCATCTCCAAAGGTGATCAGCCCTTGTTTCTTTGCCTCTTGAAGTATTCATTCCTTAGCTTGGAAAAATATAGACCCTTGATAATACATCCTGGGTGACACCCTACTTCTGCTGAAATGTTGAAAAGACTTGATGGGTCCTGTCAAACTGTAGAGGATGCTGTTCTGAGTCATGCAGGATTACGTCAACGAGGTCACATGTTGCTCAAGCTGCCACAGTTAAGGGGATTCCATGGCACCTGACATTGTTCCTCCTTGATCTATTTTCTGGTTCATTGTGCCACACTTCAAGTGTAAAGACTGCTTTCCAGACTGACCACCCTTTTATCCAATTCTGGATGATCATGACCCACCCGAGTTCGGACATGGCAGACTCAAGAAATAGAAAGCTCGGGTGAGTCGGGAATGCGGCTCATCCTTAATAAGGGAAAGAAGGCAGCTTCGCTAGCTGTGCGGGACACAATCAGGAGACACAGCATAGCACTGTATCCACCCGTAATCTCAATCAAATAAAGGAAGGTCAGAAGCGAGGGACAGCGTGGCATGCCTTTCAATCAAAGACATTCGAATTGGCCGATGGATAGATAAAAGAAGGTCAGAAGTGAGGGACAGCGTGACGTGTCTTTCCTTTAAAGTCATTTGAGTTGGCCCATGTACACCACAGGGACGGGGTAGAATGTCCACCTCGCTCCTAATATTTTCTGAAACTGAGACAAGGAACGAGCAGACCAGAGGGGGCACTGCAGTGTGACATACAACGGGCTGAGGAATTTGCTGGTAACCCGTTTGAAAGTGAGTTTGAATTCTCTACACATCCTGCATGGAGGCGAATCATTGGAGGCGGCCACGCGAGGTAGACAGATAGAATGGCTGGTCACCAGCCTCACTTAACACAGCAGAGCTTCTCCCTTATTACTGTGGGGGTGCACAGGCTATTGGGAGGCCTATAATGGTGAATAAATGGTGCACAAAGCAGCAGGCCCCCCAGGGGACGTAGGTGTAGAGGAGGTCCCAAATAAAGCCTGCACTCCCATCACCCGTTTTGAAGTACCAGGAACATTCACACCAAAATATGTGACGTATGATGAGCAAATAAACCAGCAGTGAGCCGCAGTAGGGCTCTGCCCAGTACCCATCAGGAGAGCAACACCTATTGAAGTACCAATAACCAGACAACCATGGGCAGTTAGGTATCCATTGAGAAAACCCTACCAACAAATTAAACAAAATGAAGATTGCCTAAGTACCGTCCCGGAAGAAACCAAAACGGTCTTAATAGAGGATGAATGGTGACATCATAAGAGCCCGGACGGACTCACAGATAGAACAAATGACGAACCAAGAATTACAAAAGGAGACGAAATGCCATGAGAAAAGAGATTGTGAGCTTATAGTGATAGGAAGCTATCAAAATGTAAGAGAGTTAAGATGTAGGCAAAATTACTACAGTCGATCCGTTTACGCCTGTACATATGCTTGAAATGCAAGAAAGCTAAGAAAACAGTACGGCTTGCTATGCTTAGTAGAAGAATAGTGCGGCAAGTTACTAGAGGCCAAACAAGACAAGATTCATATTCTAGCAAAATGAGAAGAGACGGCTGAATCGAAACTCAGCAGATGCAACTCATGCCAAAGGAGCCAAGGTCATACCAATAGAAGGAACGAACAGTAGCTACGTCTAATTGAAACTTAAGTACAGAATATCCTGCCTCCGAAAGGTCAAGATAAGGACGCATAGGCAGGTGGCAAGCCGAATAAGAATTAAATGCACAAATCGAGAGAAACTAGGCAAGTTCACAGTGTCTGCATCACGTGACCATACAAGCGAGGAGAAGCACGAGTTCATACCTACGCGTGGCATCTGCCCAGGAGAAGATAGCGGAACTTTCTCTGATGATTGATTGTAACCTTAATTGGAGGATGGCCGGGTAGCTGAGGGGGCACCCTGCACCTGGCTGTCCATTCTGCGTGCTGCTAAGTAAAGTGAAAATGTATGCATGAGGATGGTGCCAACCCAATCACAATGGACCAAATAATCTAGGGTCCTATAGTCAGTAGAGCCAATGGGACTTCATACTTTTGGTGACGTCCACAATAGTCATTTTGAAGGAAGGGCTTAGACGCCCACCTGACAGGGTTTTACCCACTCCCTCACTCCATTACCATACACAGATATAGCACCTATATTAAAGTTACCTTTTCCTAACCAATAGAAATGCTTATTAACTTTTGAGTGTTACACTTCACTTATGACGAATTTTCAGTATAAACGATGTGTTTTGTATGAAGTTCAGTGGAGTTGAAGCGAGACGGACTATCGCATCACTGCTGATTGCCATGACTCCCAGTTTATTGTACTTGACATTAAACAGACTCCCTTTGCCAAACCATTGAGTTGTCCTTATTAATTGGTGTTGGAGTAATAAATCTGTACCCCCATCCATCTCAAGGTACAGTGATCTCATCTTAAAGTACTTTTGGAGCAAACCCCAACTCCTTGGGCCGGACGGGGGTCTCAACAGTACACAGGAAGACCAGAAATAACTGAAGACAAGGCAGATCTCTTGGGTTGGGAGGTGTGCCTGTCTGGAACATGTAACGTACACAGGAAGTGTCTCCGTTAAGGCAGACACTATATGCGGGGTACAAAAAAGAAAGTCGCTCTGGCAGTATGCTTCAATCCTCAAACAATAAAAGAGAGTCAGCTACAAGATATGTAGGCTAGAACTACCAGAACCCATCAACTAAGTACTCCTACTCTAGCCACTGAGTGTGCAACAGCAATGTCGGGAGCCAAGGAAGAATTTCAAAGGAGCTTCCAGGACTTTCACGGGTCATTCACAGCTGCATTCCAGATGCAATATACCCTATTCACATAACACGCAATCGGAAGAAATGATGGAACATCTGGCGAGATCAACGCATAATCTCAAAATACAATGCGAAGACCCAGAAAATAGGTCTCGTAGGGTGAACATTTGTATAAAGAATCTCCCAGTCGGTGGCCCAGACTTAACAGAAGCAGTTCTATCTATCTTCAAAGACCTACTAGATAAAGGTGAGGAAAAAAAGATTCCCCTGGACTATGTCCATAGGGTGGGCCCGAAGAGATCAGATCCCGAGGCGCGCCCTAGAGATGTGTTGGCAGCATGTGGTGTATACCCACAAAAGGAACACATTTTAAGGACAGCCAGACAAGCAGACCCGATCTCATACAATGGCTGAAACGTACACCTGTATCAGGATCTTTCTCCACTTACTCTTCAAAAACATAGGGAGATGCAGATTGTGGTACAAACATTACAAACATGAAAGATAAAATAGATGAACATTCCCGTTTGGCGTGACATTTGCAGTGGATGGGAAGCAGCACAGGATCAGCTCTAGGGAAGAAGGAATATAACTGCTAAGCATTGAAGAAGATGATGGAGACGGAGTCGACAACAAGCACCCGGACATCCACTTCTTGCGACACTGCGTGAAAGGCTGAGCGGGGATGTAGGAAACAATCGACATAAACGATCAACTGGAATCGCTGGTACTCCTGCCTTAAAGGCTTGATGGAAAGTCCCAAAAAGTGAAGTGATACCACCTGTGTGAAGTGTGGGGAGACTATTGAGCTATGTGCTATTTGTGTTATTGCAACGGGGGCCCGAGATGAGGTGCTTCGACTTGGAATCTGAGGCGAGGCTGCGAAGAGGGTTTTAGGATACCCTATGGGGAACCCTGGAGGAAATAGTGAACCACGGCGGAGGGGTGGTGCCGAAGTCACACCAGGTACTATGGGTCAAACCAGGGAGGATAGGAGGAAGGGCAAAGGGTGTTAAGGGTTAACGGTTAAAAGCAGGGGGGGGAACCAATGTCAGGGGAGAGGGAAGGGGGAGGCCTGCAAGAGGAGGAGGAAGCAGAAACCAAGGGTAATTTTTAGGCTTTGGGCAACAGGAACATTTATAATATTGACAGGACAGCACATTTAAGTGTATATCACTTAATATTCATGGGTTAAATACCCCAGTGAAAAATAAGAAATTAGAGGGGATTTTAGCAGGACACCCACATAAAACAGCAGTACAAGCGTAGATTTCACATATAGCATTAACCCATAATCATACAAGTCAACCCGTAAAAGAAGGTGGCCAGCATTTTAATAGGAATTAGAATGGGGGTGCAATTTAAAATCATTAATATTAAGGCAGATAAGGAAGGCCGTTATTTATTATAGCTCAAATAGAATCAAAAACAATTATCCGAGCTTCGCTCTATGCCCCAAACACCGGTCAAGATGGGTTCTTGAGAAAAACTTTTACGGAGGTGGAAACGTTTATGGCAGGGGAAAGATTGATACTTGGGGATTTCAATTTGGCATGGGATCCTCCTCGGGGTAGAAGTGTGAAGACCCAGTATGGTCACCGTCCTCCCTCGCAAGGGGTACACTTAAAAGTTGAACAACTGGCGATCTCTGATGTGTGGTTAACTTTGAAAGGGACAGAGAAAGGGTACAGACATTTCTCACAAGTCCACAAATCATTTTCACGCATTAATTACATTTGGTCATCAACCACGTTACTGAGCTACATTACAGAAATGGAGATCCATCCAATTGCACTGTCTGACCATGCGCCTCTGGAAATAGAGCTCACCTTTCCGGGAACAACATATCAGATATGGTTTTGGGTTTGTCCCACAGATCTTTTTCGGGACTCTGTGGTGAGGGAGAGATTGGGGTAAAGATTTTGGAATTCTTCGAGCTAAACGATACAGGTGAAATGGCGACAAATAAGATATGGGATGCTTTCAATGCGGTTTCGTGGTGAACTTATTTCAAAGGGGGCTCTTAGTCGTAGGCAAAGGGGAGCTTTAGAGTCCGAGCTGGTTGGAAAACTGAAGCAAATGATGAAAAAAATGGAAACGGACGGTGGGTTAGCCACTAGAAAGGCATATAGAAATATAAGGCGCAGACTACAGCTTTTGCTAATGACAAAAGCTGAAAAAAGCTTATTATACACAAAACAAAAATATTACGTAAAAAAGCAAATAGAGCTGATCGTTTGCTGGCCAGGCAGCTAAGACAAAACAGGGAAACTGGTTACAATAACCTCACAGATACTTACACAATTTGGGTTGTTTTATTCTACCCTTTATCAATCAAATACCCCAAACACCACAGCCCATAAGACATATTTACAATCGGTTAAACTTCCAACTACTACGGCTTTGGTACGTGAACGGCTTGAACAAGAGATTACGATTAAGGAGTTTTCACAGGTAATACGAGGCCTCCCCCCAATAAGGCTTCAGGCCCCGATGGATAGACGGGCCTATTTTTTTTAAAACATATCAATCAATACTGGCCCCTAGACCTACAAAACTGATATTTCATTTAAAGACACCGGACACATAACCCCCTCTATGGAAGAAGCTAAAATGATTATTTTTCCAAAACCTAATAAAGATCCAACAGTGTGTGGTTCATACCAACCTATTGCCTTCATTAATCTCAATGCTAAATTGTATACAAAAATCCTTGCTAACAGACTAGTAGACAGTTCCTAATCCACTCTGACCAATCAGGGTTTATTAAACATCAACGAAACCTACGATAACATCAGAAGGGCATGTCACTTGATAGAAAAAATAACTAAGAAGAAACAACCAGTGCTTTTCCTGTCCTTAGATGATGAGAAAGCTTTTGACAGAGTCGAATGGTCATTCCTGTTTCAAACTTTAGAAGCAATGGGGTTTGGTCCAAAATGGATGAATATGATTTGATTGAATTACAAAGATCCCAAAATAATGTTATTAGTTAATAGTCAGGTATCTGCACCAATCACATTATATCGCAGAACTAAACAGGGATGCCCACTATCCCCCCCTTCTATATGCAATCCATTTGGAACCTCTCTCGGCTAAAACTAGGCAAACCTCCCAGATTTGTGGGATACGTTTGGGGCCGATAACTATAAAATAACAGCATACGTGGATGATATGCTGATTACGGTCACAAACCCTGTAGAATCCTTGTTGCTGGTCACGAGGGAATTGGCAAAGTAGCTGGTTTAAAAATAAAGATGACCAAATCTGAAATGTTAAATGTGTCCCTTAATCCGACCAAGGTAGCTCAGTTTTTTCGGCAAATATTAAATTTGCTTGGGCAAAGGATACAATTGAACTATTATGAGTATATTTGAATAATACTTTACAGTTATTATATAAAATAAAACTCCCCCCCCCCCACCCATTTTTAAGGAACTTCGATGCTTGCTTTAAAGATGTGGTCTACTTACAGTTTCATGGCTATGGTGGATAAATGCAGTGAAAATGTCAATGTTACCCAAGATGCTGTACTTTCAGGCTCTTCCAATACCTACACCATCATAATTCTTTCATGATCTACAAGGGAGGATTTCAAAATATATCTGGAAGAATAAAACCCCACAGATTGCAATGAAAACACTAATGATTCCTACAAATAAAGGGGGGCAGGGACTTCATTAAGTAGTACCAGGCAGCTGCGCGACTGGTTCTCTTTAGCAACCGAGAGTAAATGGGTTACCATGGAAAGGGCAATCTGTGGTCCCCGTGTAGCGGAACTACTACTTTGGCTCCTAAACAAGATCACCTTACAACATCAATGCTAGCCAAATTACACATCTGGTTGAAAATATTTGGGATACAGATAAACAACACCAAATGATAACATATCCCTTCCCTTTCACAGCAATATTCGGTAATCCACAGTTTACGCCAGGCTTGGAAAAGGGTTCCTTCCCGAAATGGAAACAAACAAACTGCACTAAAATTTGAGACATGTTTCAGGGCACTGACCTCAAATCGTTCGAAGAGTGTAAAAGGGAACTAGGTCTATCGGAAACAGACAGATTTCAATACTTTCAGATTCGACACTGGCTACTGGCCCTCGCTAATAAAAAAACGGCCTCTAGGCCGCTAACAACATTTGAGAAATTCTTGATTTCAAATCCAGGGGATAAAGCACTTATTTCCAATCTCTATCACTTTATACAAGAGGGGCTTCTGGTGGGCAACTTGAGATATGTACAGAACTGGCAGCAGATACCAGAGGTTTCCATATCTACGGAGGAATGGGAGACATTATGGAGAGATATTACACACTCCCTGCAGACTAGAGTAGTTTGGTATAAGGCAATGCTACTGTGGCACTATACATATAGGCTATATAAAATTAAACTAACTGATACAGACATGTGTTGGAGGGAATGCAATGGCAAAGGTGACTGGTTACATGTATGGTTGGATTATCCCAAGCTGACTAACTACTGGGGAACCATTAATAAACATATTCAGCAAATGTTTGGAGGGCGGCCCCAGGATCATATAAAGGACCTCTTGTTGAGAATTTCAACATCAGAACAAAGAAAATGGGCCAAACAAAAACAGAAACATACTCTATCTTATGGTTGGCGGCCTTGGTGATCGAAGCCGAACACTGGAAGGCTAAAGATCCACCACATTGTCACGACTGGTTTGTGAAGGTTTGGAATTTTGTTGCTTTAGAATGGTTGACCGATACTATTCAGGGGGCGCAAGTGGCTTTCTCGAAAGAATGGGAAATGGTTCTTCAATTCCTACAAAATTATTACAATGTTGCTGTTTGTCCACAGAACCTGCAGATTCTAGGAATGACATAGACTTTGACTCTTTTGATATTCCTCGTATGCAGGAGGGGGAGGCTGGTTGGTGAGGGGGGGGCGGAGACCGAAGGTGGATCCAGGTGGTATAATTTGAAATGCCAATTAAAAAAAAAAGAATAAAAAAAAGCCCAGCAGAGGAGGTGGCCTTGGTTGCCGCACTTCAGAGCCCCTAGACCATTTAATCACAGTGTCCTCTGTGTCAATAAGACATGTGACAAAAGGAGTAGGTTTTCCACTTTTATTTTAAAAATCTGTGCAAAACAAGCTAATTAAGGTTCTAGGTTTAGGGGCAATGCCTGCATCCTTTCCCTCGTCTTTAAAGGTAGGAAAGGTCTTTTTGCAGTACAGAGTCACCAAGCCAGGTGACCCCGACTGTTTATGCTAATCCTAATATATAGCCTTCTCTATCCAACTCCTTCAGGGACTACCTAAGTAACTTAGCAGGGTAGTCTGATTGCTGTTGCATCCTTCCTCCGGATGATGATCTCTAAACCTTTTCATCACCCTGGCCTGTCCCCCCTCTCTCTCCACACTTCATCTCCTGGTCTTCTCTTTCTTTCTCTCTCCTGTCTCTATGCTCCAGCTCCCTCCTGATCTTATCTGTTTTCCTCCTAATCTCATTTCTCTCTGTACTAACCCCGCCACTATTCTTCTCCCTCTCACTTCCCTCCTACTCATGCCTCTACTCTCCTCCACCCAACTGCCTCTCACACCCTGCTGATTGCGTGCTCCACATCTCTCACTCTCTCTCTCTCTCTCTCTCTCTCTCTCTCTCTCTCTCTCTCTCTCTCTCTCTCTCTCTCTCTCTCTCTCTCTCTCTCTCTCTCTCTCTCTCTCTCACACACACAACAATTGGTACCAACCGCTCAATTCCAACACTTTATGGCTCTTCTCTCCAAATAAACCAAAGGTCCCTTCTATGTCCTCCCCCACCTGCTACACATTCTCCTATGGTCTTTTGGCCTTCCACCAACCTCACCCAAAACACCTCTCATTGCATACGGACACTACTGGATTTTTATAGCCTTCCCATTCCTGTCTAAAATGTTCTCTCTGCTTTCATTGGCTCCCAGACCCTGAGCTAATCTCTGTCTAAATTACTCCCAGCTCCTCCCATTGTAGGCTGGTATTTCCCCAGGAAGTCCTCATAATGGACCTTAAACCCACACCCTTTCAGTATCCATTTCCTTCCACCCAGCCATGGGGTAATTGTGGTAGTTTGTTCTCTTTCTCCCTCTTGTATCATGTAAGTTAATGTCCACAAAGGCTTTGGGGAGGGTATCCTGGTTTCCCATAGGGCTGTGTCACACTTTGCTGGTTCCAGTCCCGTTGCTGTTGCTGCCTTGCTCCCCTGTAGCATGCCTGGGCAGTCTGTAGTGTGTATTTGGTCTTCCATTCAGCTTTTGAATGTTTAAGCCTGTCCCATTAACATTTGGGTAACCAGTCTGTTCCTCCTGTTCCAGGCTGGACCATGTCTGTTGGGCCAGGTGCATTGTGGAACTTGTAGGTTTCTTTTTGGATGGTGCTGCCTCACGGGAGCCACCATCCAATTCCAGGGTTCTGAGGAGTCTGGTGCATGCTGATATTCCTGGGAAGCATGTGAAAGGGAAGAGAAAGAGATCTGACCAGGACAGGGGATGATAGTGATCAGGTTTGGCATAGAGGTACCAATATATATGCATGGCTCTATGCTGCCTGGTGAGACTGGGACAGGGGTTCCCTCTCAACTCCACCTCTGGGGTTTATGGTAAGTCAGAAGAAGGAGTCGGACAAAGGGGTGGCATTTTACACAAGGGTTTTATTGAACATAATAAAAAAAAGACCTACATTTCCTTCTACTAATGGGTTTGCCCTATAACAGAATTCTAACCATGGTCCTGTCATCAGGGTGATTCGTCTAAAGCAAAAAACTCTGTCCTATGTCCAAACACTAACCTACTTCTGACCCTACCACTAATCAAAAATGATTCAAAAATGATTCAGAAAACAAAAAGGGGCTGAGGAGAATTGCTCACTTCTCCTGGCCCAGCTGGCTCAGCCTTGGTGACTGATCTTCCTATAGTCTTGTTATACCGTAAATGAAATCGCATAGCCCAAATGAGATGAATAGTATGTTGGACAGAACCAAATCACATCATGTGACAAACATTGCAAATGGTGAAACCTGAATGTGACCATTGTGAGTCCATTTTGTAGATGCCGGCCATTTTCTTTTTGTAACGCTTTGCAAATATATTCTATGCTTCAGATCCACACACGGTGCAAGGCCACAGCTTGAACTCTGAATGCTAACGTAGACAGGAATGTAGAGCCGTGCAGAAATACATTGTTTTCCTCTCACTGAGGCATTGAAGCTGAGCAAGAGCCGCGCCTAATCAGTAGCCTAGGTGCCGTTTTGTCTTGCAAGCGCTGTTGTAAAAGGCAGTTAAATGTGAATTATGTGCAACTAATGGTGCTCCTTCACGAAGGACGGTATTTTCTCTGCCTCAGAACTGTCTGACCCTTAGCTCATGAGCCGCAGCGAACAGATAACGTTGGTTGGAATGTCTCCCTGCTAGAACATGATATCTTCCCCTGCGCCAGTGCCCCGTGTTCTCCATAACAGAAAGCTGTCTCAGCAGCCTTTGCTAGAAAACTAATGTTTAGCCTGACTGAAGTTACATGCATAGCTGTCAATTACCGAACCCTAGCTTGTTCGTCATGTATAAGGGCGGGCCGAATGATATTGTAAAGGATGATGTATTATGTATATAGATGTCTGCTTTGATGCTGATCGCTCTCTCTCACCTCACAGTGTCTGGGAACACACGTCATGAGGCATTGAGACCCGTCAGCCGACTGAGATACTTTATGAATAAACCACACTTGTTTGGAATTCGAACCTCATGACTGGCATGTCATTTAGTATATGGTTATTGTGCCTTTATTCCATATATGGTCTAACAAAGATGGCACCCGAATAGGGACCCTCCCTGTGATACTCCATTGCATACGTTGAAGGCAAGGACGAGTCGAGGACGAGGCTGTCAGACCGGGATTGGGATGCGTTTGGGGCACCCCTGCAGAAGTGATTAGAGACTCCTCCGCAGATCTGTACACAGCCGATCCCTGATCGACGAGCAGCGTCTAGAGAGCATCGAGGCGAGGGTCCTGGAAGCAAGGCAAATTGAGCCCGACACATGGTCATGACGATTCTTGGTTGCATCTGTATATGGGCCAATTGCGTCCATTGCGTCCTGAGAGACGAATTGATTGATCAGGTGAGTCATGCCCCGATTCTTAAACGTCCTGATATTGGTTGAGTGTTGCACTTGCAAGTACAAACACCCATGGTAAGAAGAGGTAAGAGTTAACCATGCCTGGTTAATTGTCTTCCTGTCTAGTGAGGTTTTTTTAACTGCGGTAGACAGTTTTTGGAAACTGGCCAGGCTGCGCCACCCGAGGGGCCGCTGGCACATGATATGTACATTAAATACGGAATAGGGGCAATAGTGTTTAATGCGGTTTGGCATAAGCAGACCAGACGTGTATCAGACCTTTAGTGGGCGAATAATGGGAGCTTCGAACTAGCGCGTATAGAACATTTAGAATCAGTTTTGCTACGAAAAAAGGCCAGACCTGCAGCATTCAGCGTTGTAAGGGACTGGAGGAAAGAAACAAATCAACGCTTGAAAAGTAGAGAGAAACATGCACGTACACATAAATCAACCGTAGAGAAAACGCTAGAGCATGATCAGCAGAAGCAGACAGAAGCCATTAGGAACATGGATAAGGCCTTCCAATTAGACATACAGAAAATATATCCTTCATAAGATTTGAATACATCAGACAAACTGATAAATAAGAAATGATCATCCTAGTACTGACCCACTTGACTGCCTCCCTATGTATCTCCTCCTGTTGCTATTCCCACGATTCCATCTGCACCTGCAGTAGCTGTCCCATTTGCGCCCATGACATCATTCCCTCCACCTCCTTCAGAGCATGAGTGTACGCTTTAGCTTGCAGTTCTGCATCAATGGGGCCTGAAGAGGAAGTATTAGACTGACTGTAATGATCATAAAGACTAATTACCCACAGTGTAATTACTCCATCATGGCCGCGCCTGATTGTGACCATATCACTAGCAGCAGTCTAGTCATTTCTTCCCATAGAGCAATGCAGGACGCTGAGGTCACTTCCTTACCTGTATATCAGCCGGGAATCCCAGAAGATCGATGTGTTGCTACTCTCATAGGAGTAAACAAACGCTACCCTTCTACCTCTCTATTTTCTAACATTTCCATTTGTTGCCTCTTACTCACCTCCTTACTCCTCATTCCTATTTTTCAACTTGCTCACAGAGCTCGGCATTAGAACAGAACGAGTTATCCGAAACCGAAAGTAACAAGCCACGCCTCTTTTGTCCACACCTGCATTCGGCTTCGTCCCGTGTTTAACATCCAGGTCGGCTTCCCTTTGTAAACCTGGGTATTGCATACCCAATCTTTACTGGCCGTAACATCATTATAATAGGAATCATTGTATTCTCAATTGCAGAGCAGTTCCTCGCGTACGGAAAGGAAGCTCCAGACGTCAAGCTGTCTCTTTATACTAAACAGCTGAGTATTGTCATGTAAGCGGCTGGTCTTGGTTCACTCTAAGCATTTTTTCCTTAAACCTTTCAAACATTGTTCTTGTTCATTAATCAGTTCTGATATTTCCTCAGCTCTTCTTGAGCACGCATGGACTCTTCCCCCAACAACTAGACTTCTCTGACCTACTCCTTCATATGGTAATTTCAAGACCTTACTATTTGATCTTTATTAAGTTAACACTACCTCCTTATACTGAACCTTATGCTTTCTCTCTAATATCCCATCCAGTACCGGATCAGTATAAATAATACCAGAGAGTAGAGATGGATCTTCAGTCCCTTCCTGCCCATCTCGCGGATTCAACGCTCCCTACCAGCACTTCGCAGGGCTTTCTCCCCCGTGAGGGTTTCCCTGTGATCCCTCCGGCGGCCAAGCATTTGAGCTGGGCTCTGGAGGGGTTTCCAGGGGGATTCCTTAACTCAGCTGGCCAAACAACTTTATACACACGCTCCATTTTTGCTCTTCACTTCGAATATCAAGCTGACCAGGACTCTACCGCCCATCTGTCTTTCAGGTAGGAGATTCTTTGTTTTTGTTCCAATTTGCAAAGGCTGTTCCAATTACAAAAGACAAGTTGAGATTGACTATAGCACTGACTTGTAGTACGATTAGCAAGGAACGGAAAGACAAACTGAAACAGTGGGCTGAGACGTATATTGATGATGGCAATGAAGTGGCTGTGCAAAGTTCCATATCTGATCATAGAGGTCTCGGTGAACAGCAGGTATTAATGATAGAATGTATGGGAGATTACCTTGTTAAAATATGGAGTGATTTTACTAGTACAGTGGTACCGCAAGAGTGCGTGATTTGATTGTCCTTTCCAATTTGCGAGATAATGCAGTGAAAATACGAGAACATGTAGGGCAAATATTTGTGTTTAAGCAAGAACTTGATCGGTTGCATAAAGAGATAATGAGTAAGCGTGAACCGCATATGTCATATGTCCAGAAGCGATTTCTTCCGCCATTGAAACCTGTTAGTGAAGCGATACAAATTTGTACGCGAGATGCGCTTAGATGGATTACGGATCCCGCCATTTCCTCGATAGAAGTGCATGATACATTTAGTCAACATACACCAGAAATGCAGAGAAAGGTGTTACAAGTTATGGTTGCGTATTTAGAGGATGAATACATGAAGAAGAAGGTTTGTTGTCCTGCTGATTTGATGACCATTTATAAAAAAGCATTTTTGCCTGACACCGGAACGGCAGCTTTTTCTCTTGATTTGGCTTTGTTGCTTAATAGACAAACAGATGTAGAATCCCCTACTTTGCATTCACCTATGAGGGAGGTGCCTCCACGTTTGTCCCAGTAGAGGTTGCTGCTGATGGAGTGATTCCAACGCGAACCATAGAAGTCCATTATATCGCACAGTTTGTACATGTTCCCTTTTCTAGGCAAGAAGTGAACACTATAAAGCAGACAGTTCCTGACATTAGGAAAAATCCTGCAGGTTTCTATAAGGAAATTGAATCCGTTTTAAATTCATCTGTTTTTACACTGAGTGACATTGATTTATTGTTCCCTGTGATTCTTCCTGCAGACATATGGAAGCAGATTAGCAGTATAAATGATGCGCCAATGTTAGGCGATACATGGGAAACTTTGATCAGAGTTGATAATGAGAGAAAGGCTGGGGAGAAACCTCTGCAAGTAATTTTAACTTTGCCTTCACGAATAGTAGAGAAATTGAAAACTTTAGTGCCTCAGAAGAGAATAGTTTGGGATAAATTGGCTGCTTGTCTACAAGGCAAATCGGAAGGAGCGACAGATTTTTTTAACCGGTTTGAAGATGTATTTGCAGATTTTAGTGGTCAAGATCTAAGCACCAAGCCTGGGAAGAGATTATTTGTTGATAAGTTTGTGCGAGGATTATTACCGGAAATTCAGACATTAATAATGACATCTGAAAGTGCACGGCAAGCAAAATCACAAAGTGAAGTATTACATATGGCCCAATATTATGAGAACCGAGTAAATTCAGAAAAGGATAAGGAAATAAGGAAAAAAGGAGATTTGAAAACCAGAGTGTTATTGCAGCAGGTAGCCAAAAATAATAGAGGTGACGGGAACGTACTGTTTAGAGTCCAATTTGCATTTTCATCCAACATGCAAGGGGCTCCAATAGGTATAAATCAATGTGCCTATTGCAGACAAGAAGGCCATTGGCGAGCACAGTGCCTGCAATTACAGAATAGAAATGGTACTATTTCTAGAAGACCGTTTAGAGGTCGTCCAGGAATAGTGGGCCAGAATAGAACTCAGATGCAGCCACAATTTCAGGATAATCAGGTTAATCAGAATCAACAACAGAACGCCATGAATGGGGGAAATGTTTTTGATAATCCCTCCAATTCATATTACTCTGGAGATTTTACATCTTTACATATGACGATGTACTGTTCCCCTAGGACAGCCGAAACAGGGTTTGGAACCAGTGCCTATTCCCGTTGATCAGAAAGGGCCCTACATAGAAATGAAGGTAGGGAATAGGGAGCACATTTTTCTAGTGGACACAGGTGCACAGAAATGTTCGATCAACCAGCAGCGGGTTCCAAATATACCACTGTCAGGACATAGAAATGTCTCAGTAGGGTTCTCAGGTACGCCAGTAATTAGTCCAGTTTCAAAACCAGTGCCAATCACACTGGGTCCATTTACGGAATCTTGTCTGTTTCTGTTGACGACAAATTGTGGCAAAAATGTGTTGGGATTAAATCTATTGAAGAAATTGAATGCAGTAATTTATTGTTCTCCTGATGGAGTGTACTTGACGATTTAGCCACAACAAACTCCTGTATCGCAATTTGTATCTCTGCTATTACCGACTGAATTGAGTGAAGTGCCGACTTTTATATGGGCAGTGAACGATAATGACGTAGGATGTTTGAAAGTAGAACCAGTAAAAATTATTTTGAAGGAAGGAATTACATTACTGCGTATTCTGCAATACAACATTTCGAGTGAAGGTGAAAGAGCGTTGAAATACATTGGGCCTCATTCCGAGATTGGAGGTAGTCATGGTGCTATTTGTGCCATGACTGCCTCCAATAACGGTACTGGCACCGGTCTCGTTCAATGGGGACTTACTGGTGTAGTCCGACCTTTGCAGGACCGGTAAGTCCCCATTGAAAAAACCATTCCCCATTCCCATTTGAGCCCCCATAGGCCTCAATGGGAAGGGGAAGTAGCTAATAACGGTACCGTAATTTGCGGTACCGTTATTGGCTCTGATTTTCCTTAACAGGTCCCGTCCATAACGCCTGATCAGACCAGGCATTAAAGGAGGGACCCGCTAAGGAAACTCATAGTAGGGCAGTAAGGGATTACCGGCACCGGTCTCCTTACCGGTGCCCGTTATCCCTTACCGCCTCACTCGGAATGAGGCCCATTGTGTCAGATTTAATTGCTAAAATGTAGTTGAAGAGATTTCCGGTAGTATTGGCAACAGCCCGATTCTTCCAGTTTACAAGAAAGGTAGGAATGAAATCCCTTACCGATTTATAATTGATTTACGTGCGGTGAACAAAGTAGTAGATCCCCAATTCCCATTAGTCCCCAATGTGACCACGATTTTAACTCTGATTCCAGCTTCTGCATCACACTTCAGCGTCATTGACTTGAAAAACGCATTCTTTAGTATTCCCGTTCATCCAGACAGCAGGTATTTGTTTGCATTTACATTAGGAGGGTGCTCATTCACACGTATTCCACAAGGTTACATTGAGAGTCCAAGTATTTACAGTAGAGCATTGAAGGAACAGCTAGATATGCTAGAACTACCGACAGGGTGCATATTATTGCAGTATATTGATGATCTGCTTCTAGCAGCAGATTCGGAGGACATTTTCAAAGAAAGCACTGTCGCACTATTGGCACATTTAGCGGCACACGGTCACAAGGCATCATTGAAGAAATTCCAGTATTGTCGAGAGGAGGTGGCCTATTTGGGCTACATCCTATCGAAGGAGGGAAGAAGATTGACACCAGAACGCATAGAAAGCATCTCCGATATGCCTATTCCAAACACGCAAAAGGAAGTCAAGGCTTTAATTGGCATGGCTTCATATTGTAGGCAGTGGATTGCTAATTTTTCTATGATTGTGAAACCCATAGTGGCATTGACAAGGAAGGATGTTACCTTACCTTTGCCATGGAACATGGAGTGTCAAAAAGCTTTTGACCTGTTCAGAGCTGTGTTATGCTCACCTCCGGTTTTGGGCACACCAAATTATGAGAAGTGTTTTATGTTATTTGTACATGAAAATGATGGACGTGCTTTGGCTGTTTTTACTCCGGAACACGGGGGCAGAAATAGACCATGCGGTTATTTATCTTGCACGTTGGATCCTGTTGCATGTGATTTGCCACTTTGCTTGTGAGCTGTTGCTGCAGCTGCCGTGTCAGTAAAACAAACCGAGGGGATGGTTTTAAGTCACTCTTTAACCGTGATGGTACCGCATTCAGAAGACGTTCTTCTAAATAGAACACAGACGCAGCATTTCACATCCGTCCGACTAACGAGGTATGAAATCATCCTATTTGCACTGCATATTCAAATTAAGAGATGTTGCACTTTAAATTCTGCGCTGAGTTATTGCCTCCTTCCAGTAAAAAAGGGAGTGAGAAACGATTATCACATGATTGCTTAAACATTACTGAGCAAGAGACAAAAGGAAGAATTGATTTAACCGATACACCCCTGAAAGAGCCAGATGGAGAACTGTTTTGTGACGGCTCTTGTTTTAAATTGCCAGATGGCATGTCAACTGCTGCTTATGCCATTACTACACAGAAAATTATTGTAGAGAGCAATTGAATCCCATATAACTCAGCACAAGCTGCGGAAATAATTAGCCAGAGCATGTGAAATTTCTGAAAACCTTAGTGTGAATATATACACTGATAGCCAATACGCTTTTGGGGTGGTCTACAATTTTGGCCGATTATGGGCAGAAAGGGGCTTTCTGACGTCACATGGAACTAAGATTCAACATGGTACTTTGATAGTGAGACCGTTGTCAGCACTTGCGCTTCCCAAGCGGTTAGCAATAATGAAATGCAACGCACATAAAAAATAACGTGTAACGTAGGAAAGGGAAACGCATTTGCAGACTGGATCGTGAAACAAACTGCCACTGATTTGCACACAAAAATGTATGCCGTATGTTGAAACAACAGAAAGGGTGTCCTGCATGATAGAGGATGGAATTGAGACAGTTAAAGAAGCCACTCTTGAGGAAATAAAACAATGGTCCGAGGGTCCAGCAGAATTAGATCCTGGGGGTTGTTGGGTAGACAAAAAAAATAATAGATGGATGTTGCCAAATGCATATGTTGTGGCAATGGTTACCATGACCCATAGTTCACCACATATATGTGCGAAAAAGATGTCTCAGCACCTTGATTCTGTATGGTACAATGGCAACATTAAGAAAAATGCAGAGAGATTGGTTCAGAATTGCATGACTTGCTTACAACATAACATCGGAAAAGGGACAGTAACACCATTAGGAAGTTTTGGTCCTCACTCTATACCATTTGAGGTCATCCAATTTGACTTCATAGAAATGGAGAGATGCCACAACTATAAATATGTCCTTGTAGTGGTCTGTGCATTTAGTAAATGGGTGGAGGCCTACCCCCTGAAAGATTGTTGAGCCATGTCAACAGCAAAATCCATGTTAAAGGAATATTTTCCCAGGTTTGGGCTCCCCCGTGTCATATGGTCAGACAATGGCCCACATTTTATAGCGGCCGTGATATTACAGATTTGTGCAGGCCTCCAAATCAATAACCGATTCCATTCAGCTAGACACCCGATGAGTGCCAGTCTGGTAGAATGCCAAAACGGTATCTTGAAAAATAAGTTGGCCAAGATATGTGCCGAAAGCAATTTGAAATGGCCCGATGCATTACCACTAGCTTTGTTGTGTATGCGCACGTCTGTGCAGGCAAGGACTGGTCTCTCACCATACAAAATAGTTATGGCAAGACCAGCCAATTTCTGGAATGTGCCACGTCTGAGAAAATTGAAGGATGTTGAATACCCATTACTCACTGACTATTATAGAAAGTTAACTCAAAACTGGCGTTTGATTCATCAGCAGGTGCAGGAGGCTCTTCCCGTAAGATATATGGGCCCAGGACATTGTCTGCAACCGGGAGATTGGGCCCATGTGAAAAACTTTGAAAGAAAATCTTTGCTTGCACCGCGTTGGAAGGGACCATACCAGGTGCTTCTGGCCACACAGACTGCAGTTTGAGTGAACGGTCGAAAGCATTGGATCCACGCAATGCACACTAAAAGAATCCCGTTTCCTTTGCAATATGAGAAAGAGACCGATGATCCTTACATTAAGAGTAAACCAGCTGTGATCGATCACAAAGACATCGCCGAAATTCAGCCGGAACTACTTCCTAAGCCCGAGAAGGGGCCTGGGGAGATTGCAACAAAAATTGAAACATCAGGTTTACCTCAACTGTGCTTGTCTGCTGAATCATCATCACTGATTGCATCGCCGGTTGGCACTGTTTCTGCAGCTGCGGCAAACAATGACACTGCATTGTTAATCAATCACACTGTACCTGGAGCTTTAAGGTGCAATCTGCGTTCACAAAATCGGATGTAATCAGCAGCTTTTGTTTTTAGCTCACGGACGGAGCTGGAAACGTAGGCCTAGGGAAAGGGAGCGTATGAGCTGTATCGGATGAGAGCTCTGACACGCGATTTCCCGGTGCTATCATTGAAAGTGAAGGGCTTTGCAACCTAGCGCGAACAAGCGGGGGCAAAAGGTACCAACACTATGAAAAATTGATATTGATACTTGCTCCTGCCTTTGTGGAGCTGTTGAGGTAAACACCTGCTTGCTGCCATCTTAAGCAGGCTGAACTGAACTTGTTTGAACTTTGCTGACTACACGTGTGTTGCCGTGGAGAACTTTTCCGACGAAAGCTGAGAAACTTTTCTTGAACTAAGCTTTATAGATCATGCCTGTATTCGCTCTCGGTGCCGCCTGCACGGATGCTGCCGTTGATAGAACCATAGACACTGACATTGAATCTGCTCCAAGAAGGACTTGGTCTACAAAGACTAGCCTGCTCCTGATCATTATATCTATCTGTATCAAATCTACACTAATCCCAATGTTTTGGTACTTGGAAACTATGCATCCCATGAACACCCTTTTGCCAACTGTCAATGCTCCCACTATGAATACCCCAGCTCATGTGCTTTCTTACACCCTTCCGCCACGAGATATGAAACAAAGAAAAGGTTATGATAACAATACTCTATTGTTGATTATGAATATAACCCATGCTATCTTGAATAGATCCAACTGCTGGGTGTGTTCGCATTTACCCCAGCACGGGGAAAGAGGAATGGGTTGGTATATACATCCTCTACCCCTTAGTACTGCCTGTTATGCATAATTAAGAGCTCTATTTTTTAGAAGATGGAATGATAGTGCCACTGGAAACTTTGACGGATCAAACATAAATGAATTTGAAAGATTGGTATTAACACCGTTGGATTGTTCTGTGATTACAAATAAGAGCAAAATGAACACTGTATCGACCAGTCCCATTGATACACTCTCTAGGCCTTACCAGTCCCTAATTACTTTCAAAATGGCTCCAGTTGGTAACAAAGATGCTATGCTCCCTTCCTACATTATTAATCATAGTCCACATTCTGTTCCATTTTGCTTACGGAAAAAAGGTTCCCACCCAGTGGGGACATTTACTAAATGCATGAATACTGCTGTCCTTGAACACGAAGAGAACCCATTATATATAGGAGGTTCTGTGTATTGTGTGTGTGGAGACCAAGCTTATCCATGGTTACCTAGAAACTGAGAAGGTACCTGTTATTTAGGGATACTATTACCTGGTGTATTCCTCGCCAAAACTTCTGAAATAGCAAAAATATCTATATCTCGGCCACGACGAGATGATACTGCTGGGCAAATGTTTGGAGACATAGCAAAATCCTTTATACCTTTCTGGGGACAAGCAATAAACTTATGGAATATCAGAAAACTGTCCAGGGTGTTAGAGAAAACAATTAATGGAACCACTGACATACTTTACAATATGACACTGGAACAAAAAGCAATCAGGTTAGTTGCACTTCAAAATAGAATGGTTGTTGACATTATTTTGGCTGACTGTGGAGGTGTATGCAAATTAGTGGCATCAGCGTGCTGTGTATTTGTAAGTGACTCCTCCCCTACAGTATTTGAAGCAATTAAGAAATTACATGTCCTAAGTTCTGAAATTCATATTCCCACAGGTGGCTGGAATCTAAACTTAAGTTCATGGTTCTAGGAACTGTTACGATCCTGGGGATGGAAGCTAATTGCAATTCTTGTTATGATATTCAGTATCCTCATATTCTGCTGTTGCTGCATACAATGTCTGCCAGCCATTTGCTCCACAATTACAAGGGAATGTGTCCAGACAATTAGTACAAAGATGGTGAAGCCCACACCTCATATGATAAATGATGGGCTCAAACATGAAAATGAGATAATCAAAAAGTTTATGTCAATCAATATTTCTGATGATGATGGTGATAGCGACATGGGTAGTTTGGAAAGTGACACTTGGTCTGATGAGGACGCAATGTTTGGATGGTGATGACATTGGCTTATGGCCAAAAGGAGGGTTTATTATACCGTAAATGAAATCACATAGCCCGAATGAGATGAATAGTATGTTGGCCAGAAGAAAATCGCATCATGTGACAAACATTGCAAACCGTGAAACCTGAATGTGACCATTGGGAGTCCATTTTGTAGATGCCGGCCATTTTCTTTTCGCAATGCTTTGCAAATGTATTCTATGCTTTAGATCCACACACAGTGCGAGGCCACAGCTTGAACTCCAAATGCTAACGTAGACAGGAGTGTAGAGCCATGCAGAAATACATTGTTTTCCTCTCACTGAGGCTATGGGATTTTAGGGGTATAAAAGAATGGTTAAAATAAAATGTTTATCCATCTTCATTCCAGACTTTACTGGTTTGCTGGTAATCTTAGATGGACCTTCATCTGAATGACAAGCCACTATAACCTCTCCGGGAATGATCCTACTACTGTTTAAGCAATCATACCATGTCTCGCCCTATGAAATCTCCCCACCTCCCTGGTCCTGGTCTCCACCAAGGTGATCCTCCCGCAGTACACCACTGCAGGATTGGGATCAGGAAGCATCTGCCCTCTCCAGGCCACTTGGGAGGAGACTCTAGGTAGGGTTTTAGTGAGGGATCTGCAGGATTCGCCACATTTGAGTAAGACACAGGAAGTCCCTTCGAGGAGGTGCAGGGGCTAATAAGAACTGTTATAAGAGACTGTTAGACCATACTACTATCTAAGCAATCATACCATGTCTCGCATGTATCAAAAGTATTCCAACAGGTGACCTTTTCTTCCCCTTGTAGTACCAAAAAGACTACATCTTATAAGTCTTCTCTTAATAACATCTGGGGAAGAAAATCCATCTTAAAACCTTGAAAAGAATTAGAGAAATTGAATTTTTCCAAGATACTACAAGTCCCACAATCCATTAGGGGATGTGAAGAAGAAGAGGGCTGAAGAGGCATGCAGGATACCAGGTCAGGCAGGCAAGCCTAATGACTCTAGACAAGGTCAGGCAATTAATCACAAGGACTGTACCTAAACCTAATTAGCCCACCTGAGAGGCATAACAGGCTGCAGCAGGGAGGAGCAGTAGAAAGAAGCTGGGGCAGGAGCTTGAAGGTCAGCAGTTGCAGGAGCAGAAGAAGCAGAGCACTTAGCCAGCAGTTAACAAGGAAGTATGACCACGACAGGGACACTGGAGTAGAGAGAAGGCAGATTTCACCTGTCGACTCTGAATTGGTCCTGTGTTCATAGACCCTGAATAGATGTGGCAGCACTGGAAGGGGCTTGAAGTCACAAGCAGTCTTTCTAGGTGCACCTCATCGCTGTGAATGCAGAGCATAAGCTGCAGTTGTTCCGAAGGCCTGCGTGCAGAGGCAAGCCGAGGGAAATTGGCGAGTAGGAGACTCTCCCTTAATGCAGCTGGATCGGAGACACCCGTGCAGCAGAGGGGTGTGGATCCCAAGAGTGCCCACAGAAGTAGCAGGAGAAGAGACTAAGCCAAGACGCAGCACCAGCCCACAACCTTTGTAATCAGGAGTTGAGAAGAGAAGATCCACACTCCCGAGCAGCAGAATTGCCTTGCTGGTAACTGTAACCAGCTTTAATGATCCTTGCACATTCATCTAAGCAAAGAAAAGTTAACCTTAGAAGTGGGATGTCTTTTTGTAACAGGGAAGGCAGCACACGCTTAAATCAGATGCTCGCCTGAAATGAAAATCTCTCTTTCCCTAAAATCAGCATTACATTGTTGCAGAGCGGTGGCCTGTCTCCAGTAAACACGGAGAGCGCTTCTGGGCACCTAATTGAAGTAAAGCTGACTTTCCTGAAGTATAATAAGCAATGTATTAGAAGCCTGCAGATGAGATTATGTTTCCTGATACCTTGGAGGCTGTGTGCTGACCGAAAGGTCAGAACGTGTCTCTCTTTGAAGTGATAGTTCGAGAGAGAAACAAAATTGTGTGTGCCTTATTTTGTTTCTAGTAGAACATATATATCTTGCAGCATATTAAAGGCTGATGCAGAATTTGCAGAAGAGGTTGTAACTGAAGCCAGAACAAGCTTTACCCAAGCCCATAGAGCAAACTCTATAAAAGTGAATACTTCTCTTTTAAGAACTATACAGCAGTGTTCTGAAGTTGTTGAAAACTTTGCTACCCAAGGTTCCTCTAAATTGAATGGGACAAGAACATCCAAAGCTGAAAGAGTGGCAAAACAGCTTTAGGGTGACCATTTGAAGGAAGGGCGTATATGAAGCTGGGGAAAGGAGCTGGGTACTTGTTAACAGAAGTTGGTATTTTCAAATCCGCATTGGGCAAAGACTATCTGAAGAAAGAAGAAGTGATCTAAAAGCTGAGAGCAGATCTAATGGTAGCTGCAAGACAGGCAAAGAGGCTGCCCTTTCAGATGGTATAGAAAGAAGAGTGCCTTGCCAGCCTGTACAGGTCAAAGAAGTCTTGTTAATTGCCTATCATTTGAAGTTGCAGTTGTAGCAGCAACACTATTTAATTTCAGATGTTGTAGTAGCAGTAGAAGTGCTGGGGTCTTCCTTATTCTTGTCAACAATGTAAAGCTGAAATAAGTAGAAGCTGAAATAAACTGTGGAGCAAGGAGGTCTGACCTCACAGTGTTATAATAAAAGGAAGTTGTTGAGGAAAGAGCAAACCATCAAGCATCCTGGCAAACTGTAAATACGACACAGCAGAAGCAGAAAGCAGGGAAGTTGTTACCAATGTTGAAGTAGTACATTTGTCTTCAACTTTGTTCATCTTTCCTGGAACGGAAGTCATCTAGGACACCCCATTGGTTTTATTATTTTCTTTGTGGAACTGGAAAAGGAGAATCTTTTCATCAAAAAAGAAGAGACCTTTGCCAGTGGATTTTATTGTTGTGAACTTGTGTTTCTTTGGAACCTTTGAAGACTTTGGTTAAGACTTTTTGTTCCTTGGAAGAAATTTACTTTGGGACATTCCTGGGGGAGCCAGATCTGCCTGGGATCTCTAGAAGTCAACCAAGACACTGGGTGTTTGGTAAATAAAATGTCATGGTGTTTTGAATGTTTCTGTTGTTTAGCGTGAGGGTTTGTTTGGTGAATGCTAGGAAGTTTTCCCATAGATACTAGACTAGGTATGGAATCCCCTGGTAAAGTAGGTTTAGTTAAGGTTTATTTTATAATTGTGTGCACAATAAAATGTTTACCTCTGAGAAATCTAAACCTAGTTGTGAGTCTCACATTAATGACAACTCACATATGGTGCCAGGGTGGGATGTAACTAGTCTGGTACAAACTAGAGCCCACTTATTTGTGTGAGACCAAGATTCCTGCATAAAAATAATAATTCATACTATAGAGGGAGAGGAATTTGGAGTATGGGTAAGCTCTCGAGATACTATCCTGCAATTAAACAACAGATAGTTGAGACCAAAGCCTTTCCCCTAGATCATCAAAAGTGTTTTTTCATCAAAAACTCCTGTCTAATAATAAAAGGATTATCATTTAAAATCCTATAGCAAACGTACCTTGATATTAGTAACCCAATTTAGAGTTTCTTCCTCCCTCTCCATGACGCCTTCTCATATTGAAATTAGCAGTGACGAAGACACTGAGATATTAGGAGTAGGGGAGTTTGAAGAACCTATTGAAGTAGACAGAATATCTGGTTCAGCAATTAGTGACTAATACTTTAGAAGTGGAACGGCTAAGTGGTCTGAGGTGCCAGTCTGTTCTTGCTGTCTACAGCTGAGGAGGTGTGGCCTGTATCTGTGCTTTGCTGCAAGACCATTCATAAACTCACTCTACCGTGGAATGCGGAGTAGAGAAGTGGAACAGATAAGTGGTCTGAGGTGGCAATCTGTTCTTGCTGTCTATGGCTGAGGAGGTGTGGCCTGTATCTGGGCTTTGCTGCAAGACCATTCATAAACTCATTCTACCATGGAACGTGTAGCGGAGAAGTAGAACGGGTAAGTGGTCTGAGGTGGTCTGAGGGAGGCCGGGGGAGTCGGACATTCCCACAGACATTGACTGCACGGCCCCAGGTAAAACTTGTGTGCTTGGTGGGTCAAAGGCAAGAACTCTGCTCCCTACGCGGTTTGTGAACTAGTCCTGTAGGATTATTTCCGGATGCGACTGCAGGGCTGGTCCATTTGAGCCTCTTAAGTAATTGAATCTAGCCTTTTTGTATTTCTGTATTTTATTCAGTTACTGGTCTATTCTCCGTGGAGCGTGCTGTGGAATGTTGCTGGTGCTTTTTGTGCCTTAGGGGCTTGTCAGGCCTGATACTCGAATATTATCTGCAGGTCTGAAGATTAACTAAAGGTGAGAGGAGAAGGTTTGTGTTCTCGCCTGACCCCACCTCTGCTTGGAGTGTGTGGAGTGGGTCTTTAATCGCTCATTTTGCCATGCCGGGGAAGGCCCCATTGAAACAACATACTTACAATTGTTGCAAAAGCAAATCTAAATGCGCTGGTAAAACAAACGGATATAAGCGCACGACTGGAGACTTGCGTGCTGCTGCGGTGGTGCCGGATGTGCCCACAGGAGCCTACATCCAGGAGTTGCTTGGGTTGCTCCAGGTTTCTGCGAAGGTGGGCCAAATTACAACATATTTCAAATCGACCAGTAACAATGTCCCCTGAGCCACTAAGGGGACAGTTGCCCTGGATGAGAATCCAACTATGTCAATGGGGGCACTGTCGCTCGGGGGCATTTCAAATGCCACATTTGGCGACATTGATAGTAACTCACTACTTCAACTTTGTTATTCATTGTGCAATGGCAGTCGTCTGTCAGACCCTTTGGGAGTTCCACCCTCCGGCAACACAAATACGTCGAGACCGTGCCTGGGGATGTATCTGGGAGTGAATTTGAAAGCGTGGGTGCCCCACCTGGAGTCTATTTACCATACCAGCGGCTATCAGCCTCTCCAAACATGTTCCCCTCATTGTCTGCGCAGGAGGTTACGGCAGAATTGCAGGGGGCAACCTGCATTCCAGATGGTGGGGCGGATTGTATGCCTGGAAACCCTAATCTCCCCTCTGGTGATCATGCTGGAGATTTGGAGATGGGTACTTCCCTGGATGTATTACACTTTGCTATAAAGATTTTGCTGCAATTATGTGGGCCAATCCATTTGGAAGTGGTAAAGCAAAAAGAACATATGATAAGTTAAAAAGATGTCTGGGAGAGGTGGAGGGTGGGAAGGAAGTTAATCTAGATCTCTTTACTAGAGAAAGAGAACCTGGTAAAGGATCAGTCACAAGCAGAATATATAAACAAATTGTGACTAAATACATAGAAAATACGGAAATAAGAAGGCAATGGAGTAAAAGGTTGGGGTGTGAGATTTCATCTGAAATGTGGTGTGATATGTGTACAAATGTAATTGGTTGCTCACTCAGTCTGAGTGAACAGTCTAGGCAAATTGAGATTCTCAATAGAGTATATTGCAGCCCTGAAAGACTAATGAACAGGAGTTTATTGGATTCTAATACATGCTGGAGTTGTGGAAATGATGTGGGCAGTCTGGAGCATATGCTCTGGGATTGTGTACGGGTACGAGGATTTTGGCATGATGTCTGTACTATGTGTTTGAGGGTATTAGATCAAGATATCTCCCTGGACTTCATAACAATGGTTTTAGGAGGGGATGATTTATTGGTTAACCTTTCTTCCTCAATGAAAACATGTTTATTCAGAGGGGCATCAATTAGCAAAAAAATTATTCTAGGAGGCTGGAAGTCTCAAGTTGCGCCGCAGTCTGATAGTTGGATTGAGGAAATTAATGGCCTTGCTAATATGGAAAAGGTAATTTACAGGAGACAGGGGAAACTAAACTCTTATGTGAAAATCTGGGATAGATTCTTGAATATGTACTAGTTGCGATAACTCTTAGTCTGTTGTATTTACTCTGTATATATATATTATTCTCTTTTTAAAGTTGTGCTATGTTTGTATGTTCATAATTGTTACTGCTTACTGTTGCACTTAAAATGAATAAATAAAGAATAAAAAAAGAACATATGATACAGTTAAGCGGCTGCAAACAGTGTTGTAAGAATTTGGGTCAAGGACAGGACATGAATCTGATGGTGGGGGTAAAAATGTGCAAAATCCACCTGACAGTGCCCTGCCAACTTCACACATCCTAATCCCATCTCAAATGTTAGATATCAGTGGTGGGAAATTGGATACCTTGGTTAATTCCCCATTTTCATATCCAACCTATAAAGAAATCCGTTGGAGGGAGAAACAAAAAAGGGTTGCAAATAAGCATGTTGCCTTGGAGGCGGCTTCCAACAAAGAGACTAACCAACCCCATAATTCCACAATTGTGACAGTACCAAGCCAACCAAAATTGACAAAACAAGCCTGGAAAGGGTAGCTCACAAAAAGAAGCATCTTCAACTGAGCACAGGCACCCTGACGAGTTGGCTTTTAAAAAACAACGAGGAGATGGGCTCTCCTTTGCACCTATCCTCTGGCAGAGTGGCATGCTTGGATGGGATTGTGCCGCTCCCTCAGAATGCGGTGGGTCAGCTGAGGACAGACGGAAGTGTGGTTAGTCCTATGGTGGCAGTGTTGTCTGCCCCATCTCCTCAGGCAAAGGTCCAGTCACTGGTTGTCAAAAAGTTCTCAATTACAAAGTTGGTGCCCAGCGGTGCTTCAAACCACATCAACAGAAGTGCCCTCTTAGGACTATGTAGCCAAATTCCTGTGTTATGTATTCTTAATTCTTGTGAATTTGTCTTTATTGAACCAATAAGGGGGTGTCTGGGGGCAGCTGCTGGGTGCATTGCTGCCTGTCGGTGACTGCAGCAAACTGAAGCATTGTTTAGAGCCCAGTTGGAGTTGGTTCCTTGGGTATGAAATGGATAAAGTATACCCATTGTTGATATTTTCTAATGCTGCGATCACTGTTCCCACCTTTTGAAACCAGGGGGGTAAGAGGTGGCGCCACAGGCGAAGAGTAGCCTTCATAGTGATCCCATTGATAATGCTCAAGGTTGGAAATGGCTGAGGAGTATGCTTGCGGGGAGCGAGGAGCCGGACAAATGAACATTTTATTTGACCTCTGGGAACACCAGAGGTCATTCTCATTTGTTAAATAAGGGCCCTTCTATTGATTTTCTGGCAAAACATGTGGTTGTGATGTTGCAGGAAACCTGGTTGACAGCCCCTTTCTATCTGGATAGTTATAGTGTACATCAGACCCGTGCAAAGAAAGGCTCTGTAGGTCGTCCTTTTGGTGGTCTTCTAATCGGGGTAAAACATGAGCTGCCTTCCAGTATAGTTTATCCAATTGACCCGGATGGCAACGTGTTGGCAGTGGAAATATTGCTAGGCGGAGGTACGGATCTGAAACGGTTAACGTTGATTAATATATACATTCCCCCGGGTGGAGTGGGTATGGCTACAATATTCGTCTATGCAGATGAGTTGATCACAAATTGGGTGCAAAAGCCAGGGGAGGATGGGGAGGACCTAAATGCCAGATGTGGGGACCATAGTAACATCAGCAAATTTTGTTCCTTAGCTGAGGAGTGTCTAATGGTGATGAAAGAGCCAAATTGTAAGGGGTCAAATCTGGTTGAGATTTCTACGAGGGTGGGAACTGTTGGTATTGAATGGGCGTTTAGAGGGCGATGTTCCTGGGAGGCCGACATGGAAGGAGGGGACGAGGAGGGCAACTCTGGATTATCTCTGCAATAACAACCCATTGTCCACCCGGATTAGTGCCTTAAAGATCCACAAGATTATAAACAGTGATCACTCTGTGCTGAGCCTTCATTGTGAATTAGATTTGCCGGGCCCTAGGTGGGGTGGCCCAGTGGATTTTATTTTGTTTCATGCGTGCAATAAGTTAAGGTGGACTGAGAGAAATGTGGAGAGGGCTTGTAACATGTTGAGGTCCGAAAGGCAAGGTTGAAACTCCATCCTAAAATTACAGACCCCAAATAAAATTGAGCAATGGCTTTTGGAGCTGGCCAATAGTACTGGCAAGACGAGGGGCAAGACTATCATAGGGGTGCCCAGCAAGACTAGTCGTGTCTATGACCATGAGATGCATATGGCTAAACGGAGGCTTAGGAAACAGTTTAGAGAATTAAAAACAAAAATCCTTTACTGCTTACTCCCTGGGGAGAAACTCTCGTAAAGTGAAAAACCAGTTTAGGAACTGGCTTTTTAGGAGATGGCAGGGTGGTCGAACTGCAAATTGGCAGCGCATGCTTGAGGTGCTGAATAGTGGGAAAACCAGTACCTTGTGGAAGGTATTGTCAATGGCTAGGAGATCGCCAGAGTTGTTGATTTTAAATCCTATCCCAGAGCATGTCTGGCTATCCCACATTGACGTTGAAGAGCGAATGTATGTAGGTGATATGACTGTCACGGGTGGTTTACCCGCTGTGAAAAATGTGTGCATGCATTTGACAAAATTGAAAAATTCAAGAGCCCCCGGACCAAACGGCCTGTCAGCCGCAACCTTGGAGGGTGATGTGGAATTGTGGGCGGGTATTCTATGTCCGCTCTTTGAAAAGGTTTGTGTGACTAGGGTGATTCCAGATTCATGGAAAAAGTCGATTTTGGTACCATTCTACAAAGCTCGTGATAGAAAATCCCCCAATAACTATAGGTTATTATCATTGCTAAACATAACGGGAAAAGTGTTTGCCTCATATGTATTGGAACATCTCCAGTCCTGGGTGAGTAAAGTGAACATGTTTTACCCCTTTCAAACAGGCTTTCATCCCGGCTCAAGTACAATACATAATATTTGAGTGTTGAACACTTTAATGTCCCATGCAAAAAAACATCAAAGTCCTTCCGTTTATATAGCTTTTGTGGGCTTTAGATTGACGTCTGATCAGGTGGACTGGAGTGTTCTTTGGAGGAAGATGCAATGGTGGGGTTGTCTGAGCTGGTTGCTAGAAGTACTTATGGCCTTGCACAAAGAAACCACGGCCCAGATTCGTTTAGGTGACGGCCAAGTGTCTAGACCAATGAGAATTAGTAGAGGGTGAGGCAGGGTTGTATACTTGTCCCGTGCTGTTCAATATTTACATGGCAGATTTGTTGGCCAGGCTGAAGAGTAGAGCAGGGAGTTCCCCAAAGATTGTGACTTTCCAGATTTGGGTAATGTTGTATGCTGATGACCTGGCAATATATTTGACCATTTGCTTACAAGAATGAAGTCCTTATTAAATGAATTGGGGGAATACGCCATAGAGACCCAGCTTTCAGTCAGCCTGACCAAAACTAAGATAATGTTAGTATCTGCCAAGAAGCGGAATAGGTGTGGGCTTGTCACAAACATAGGTCCTGTGGATAATAAGGATACTTACCATTATCTGGGTTTGGATATGTCAGCTGCAGGGGGGCACGGGGAGATTATCAAGAGTAAAACTAGGAGGGCAAAGCAAATTACTTCACACATTTTGCAAAAGAACATGCTGGTTTTTCACTTGGTGTTATTCTGGTACTGTATGGGCAATGGTTTGGCCTTCAGTCTTGTATGGGTTAGAGGCATTGGTGATGAAGGATCTAAATTGGCTTGATGTGACCGAGGCCTATTTTTGGAGAAATGTGTTGGAGTTACTTAGGGCAAATTTCATTGAGTAAATACGTATAGAAATACGGCTGCTGCCACTAAAATCCTAATTGTTGAGCCGTAGGGCCATTGATGTTAAAGGTTATCACCGGTCCTAGCTGGCCATTAGAGGGTGTGCTGGGTAAGTCCTACAGGCCTGGAGTTGCATGCGGATCCTCTGAGCAATTTGTAAAGTGTTTTAAGGTATTGTGCATTGCGATTGATTGGGCCCCTGACCTGAAGCGCTGCTCTGATTATCTAACACTGAAAGGAGTGTTTAGCAGAAGTCTAGCAACATGGGTCTGGCAGTGTAATTACAAGCATCTCTCTAAATTGAAAGGTTATCAGTGTATGGCATGGGTGGTGCATCGTTACATGAAACTGGAATCCTACCTGTTACTTTGCCCCGACCCGGCTGTGCGTAAATTCTGTCTGAAAATGCTCACAAACCAGTTACTTGTCCAGGCTGTGGTAGGCGCAATGTTGAAGCTTCGAAAGAGGAAAGATACTGTAGAATGTGCAGGATTAAAACCAATTTAGAGTCTGCCAGACATGTTCTTATGGAATGCCCTTGTGTAGGTCCGTTATACATTGTTATGTTGGGGCATCTGGTCCATGAGCTTGACTCAATAACATCTGAAGAGTTCTGGACCTTTTGTCTAAACACTTACTCGAAAATGACCCATTTGGCATTATATAGGGTGTTAAATATCTTAATGACTAAAAGAAAATGTGTACTGCTGCATTAATAAATGTCATCGGGAAATTGTATATTGTTTATGTTTTATGTATATGTTGTGTGTTTAGGAAATGAATTGTTGGTCTGATTTTTTAATTATGAATGGGACAGATGTTAAATTGGCAAATTGTGCGAACTGTGTAATTGAAATTAAGTTTACCCCCACCCCCTTCGGGGGACTTTGTAGAACGTTGTGTAAGTGAATTGGGATCTGAAGTCATCGCCATGGCTACCATAAATGAATTATTGGCCAAATTAACTGAACCTCAGATTCAGGCTGAGACTAGGTACCAGGAAGTATTGAATAGGTTCATAACATCTGCCCAAAGACCAGTGATTCCAAAAGGTGTGTTATAGCCATATAAAGAAGGGGAAGACCTGGGAAATGTTTTTCTAAACATCAAAAGATTAGCCAACCAGTTAAATTGAGGCCCAGAGTTGAAAACCTGTTATCTTGCTACCCTTCTTAATGGTGAAATACAACACTCATATCACCACTCCTTTTTCGGAAATTAAAGAGGGCCTGTTGAAGAAAGTGGGGCAGACTGAGAATTATTGTCAACGGAAATAGTGTAACATCAAATTAAATCCAGATGAAACACCTATAGAATTAGCAGTGAGGGTTCAAAATGGACTATGCTTATGGTTGGGAAAGAAGACATTAGCCAACATATTAGAAACCCTAACCATAGAACAATTTATTAATTCAGTTTCACTGTGCTTACAGAAGGCTATTTTACAAATAAATAAGCCTAATCTGTCTTTGGTAATAGAGACGGCCCAAATTGTCCTCAGGCCAGTAAACATGTAAGGAGTTTACATAAAAATGAGGAGATAAAAAAAGAATCTAAAATTGTATCTATTTCCCCGAATAAAATTGAAAGGCTCAAAAGCCAAGGGACGTTTTCCAAACCCTCACATAGAGATGAAGGAGGAGAACAAGGAAAACCTTTCAGACAAAAGGTATAGGGAGTCCCTGTGTAGAAGAGATTCGATGCCCAAAGATTCTAACTAACCTATGCTTTTCTTGCAGTCAAGCGGCTCATTTAGCTAGATATTGCCCCTCCAATAGAAAGGAACAACCTATGTAAATAGGATATATGGTTGAACATGAGGAAGAAGGAGATCACCCCTTCGAAACTATAAATAATTGATTTCCAGGAGGAGAAAAATGTAAAACACATGACAACACCTTGGAGAACGGTATCCCAGTTTAGGCATTGATTGATTCTAGAACCCACCAAACAGCCACAAGACCCAATCTAATAACTTTGAACACTTTTTTTAAAAGTCAACTTATTAGAGTCATCTGTGTTCATGGGGATGAATAGGTATATCACTGTACTCCTGTTACCATTGGAATTATAATAACTGGAATGTATTATTATATCATTATAATTTGGCTATTTATAATGCACTTAATTCCCAAAGGTTTCTAAGCGTGGACCCGGGGATCAAACCTGTGTTGCTGTGGTCGTCTTGTTTCCAAGGCAAGCACGTTGCCCCTGAGCTATCCTCCCGGGAGGATAGGGGTTGGTCGTCCGAATGAATGTAGCCGTTATTCCAGGGCTACCAGAAGAGATTATTATAGGCATCATGTTTTCATTCAAAGTTATAAATAGACCCAAAATGGAAGTATCGTGGGGAATCATTGAGTACACAGACAATTATAAATATCTTGAAGTGTTGTTCAGCTGTAAAGTTGGGTATAGTTTGCTGGTTGAAAATAAAATTAGATGCGCAAAACAAATTACGCTATTAATCAAGAACTTTGTAAATAATCATGCTGGGTATTCCAAGAAAGGGATCTTGATGTTGTACAGGCAGTGGTTGGTCCCAGTTGTAGCTTATGGAATCAATGCCAATACAATGAAAAATCTTTCATGGTTAGTGAAAATAGAGGGCGTTTTTCTGGCGTAACATCCTGGGTCTGTCTCCCACTTGCCCTATTCAATATATTAGGGTTGAGTTTGATCTTCAATCGTTGAAATCTATTGTGCTGCAACAAGGTGGTAGTTTGCTGCTGAAAGCTATATGTCAACCCAAAAGTCAACTATTGCATTTCATTGGAACTAAAGTAATCCAACTTAAGAAGAATAACAATCTGAATGTTTATGATACGGGATCTGGATACTGAATTGGATTGGAATGTAGAACAAAATTGTTGTGGTAATTACAGATATATCAAATCTGCATTCAAATTCAAATTGAAGCGAAAGGACTGGGAAAATAATTTTACTCGCATGAGTGAATTACACAATTACAGGTTTATGGAAGGAACAGTGCATTCGTTTGTTTGTGTCCCCAATTCTATCTGTTGCTCTGCTCTGATCCACTATTGCGTAAATTTTGACTCCTCATGAGAATGAATCAACTGCGGTTAGAGCTACTCATGGCGCGCAGTGGAAATTGACTAAACACCAACGCTTTTGTCGTATGTGTAAGAATGAAAATATTATAGAAACAGTGCGACATGTAATGAGTGATTGCCCACAGATGCATATGTCAAATTATGGCCTGTATGCACATAATTTCTCTTATATTACGACTGATAATTTTTGGCATTACTGCTTGAGTACCCACTCGGAATCCTTCCTGATGGTGTTATTTCGCATCTGGTCTATAAAGTGTTGGTAGCTCTTGGAACTGGTTAAGTTCGAATTTTGAGCTGGGACCAGAATTCTTATTGTAAGTCTCTATGCGATGATAATATGCAGAGTAATTGTTAGAGGTTAAAACAATAACCAACGTGAGTTGGTGTTGACTGGAGGTAGATTATACTTATTTTTACTTGTAATAATAATAATGAATTGTATGTGTAAGAAGTTTTGTATGTTATGAAACGTAATGTATAAATTATATGTTTTTTGTATGGTTATTTTATAAGTTATATAAGTTCTGTGAACAACAAACAACCAAATAAATAAATAAATATAGGCATCAATTGTCCCAACTTTGAAAAAATACATTGGGATGTAAATTACCATATGAAAAACGTATATGGTATGTTATGTTATCGGTACTTGTATAGCGCACCGTCACCAACGGAATTGGTCCTCAGGCGCTCTGGCGGATCTGCAAACAGGAAGGGTGGGTAGGGTTAGTCGGGAGGAGGGGAGAAGGAGAGTGGGAGAAGTGGTTTGCTGTTGGCAGCTTCAGCTCGGTATACACCGAGTGCTGGGCTTTGGTGCTAGTATCGGATCGGATGAAGGCCTCGACTGCTGTGGGTGAAGTTTATGTGTTGTTGATGCGGTGTGGTAAAGTGGGTGCGGATTGCTGGGAGAGAGATGGTTGTGTGGTTTTGTGTGGGTTTAAGTAAGCAGAAGATTGAGGGTTGGGTTAGTGGGGTCTGTATCCAGGTTCAGGTACTTACGATTCCGTTAGAGTTGTATACCTGTGGGTTCGGATGTTGCTGGTTCCTGGTGGCCGACTTGATTTGGTGGTGTTGCGCTGGTCCAACTGTATCCTATTGAGTATAGTATGGATTGGTGGGTGCGTCTGAACCTATTCTTCACGTGTGGGACTGGGTGGGTGATATCTATTCTTAGGTGATCTAGTGTGACCCTGGTCGGTTAAGGCTTTGAGTGGTTCAGGGTTGCGGTCATGTTGAAGTGTTGTCCTAGTGGATCCGTCTTGGTGAGCGTGTGTATTCAGACGTTCGTATCCTTCTGTCATGACTGATTCTTTGATTTCCGTGGGGTGAACATCCTTGAGACTGTTGTTTAGTTGTAGTTTGTGTGGTAGGGCATTGTGCTTCCTGCTTTGTATTGGTGGGCTGTGTGTAGTGATGAAACATTGGCCCTCATTCCGAGTTAGGACTACACCATGGAGTAAATAGCTCCATGGTTGGCAACCATGGAGCTATTTACTCCATGGAATACCGGCATGGTGAATGGAGTAATTTCCGGTCCATTCCAAGGTTGGATGGACCGGTAATTCCCCATTCACCATAGCCCTTCCCCATCCCCATTTCTGCCCCCATAGGGCTCAATGGGAATGGGGAAGGAGGTAATTACGGCACCGTAAATTACGGTGTCATAATTTACTCCAAGGTCACTTTGCGGGTCCCGTAATTTACTCCTGCTAAAAGCAGGAGGTAAAGAGGGACCCGCAAAGGGAACTCGGAATACGGAGGTAAGGGATTACCGCCATCGGTGCCCTTACAGGCGCCGGTAATCCCTTACCTCCAACCTCGGAATGACCCCCAGTCTATTTCTCACCCATTGCCTTGGGCCCGTGATGCACTGATTCCTTTCCCTCTCTATGATTTGTTCTAAGGGCTGATGGGGAAGGTCATAGTTAGGTCCATGTCCTCTTGATGATTCGTTCTAGTTTTTCTGTCTTAGTTTGCTATGTTTACTGTATTTGGTCGTATTGCGACTGTCTCCCATTTGGTCCTTTAGTATGCCATGGGATATTTACCTCAGCTTTTCCCATTGATTGATCGGTGTGTATCGCGGTCGCTCTATGTTCGTTGGTGTTTTTTGGTATGTCGGTGCCCCTGTGGCCAGTCTTTCTAGTTATGACGTGAAGAGCAGGTTTTGAGTAATTTCCTGAATAATAGGTGGTTTCTAGTGTTACGTATGTACTTTGGAAGGTCGTTCCAGGTTTGCGGGGCTTGGTGAGAGAAGCAGGATCCTTCAAGTTTTCTTTTGTTGTAGGGCTTCGGTTCCAGGCGGATGTCCATGCTTCATCTGAGCGTTCTTGTTGGTCGATGTATGCGCAGTTTGTCTCTTAGGAACTCAGCGCCTTCGTTGTGTACTGGTCTGTGCATAAATGCACATTGTTTTGAATTTTATTCATTGTTTTATTGGTAGGCATTGTAGTATTTTCAGCGCTGGTGCAGTGTGTTCTCTTCGGGGTAGTTTCAGAAGTAGCTTGGCTGCCGCGTTTTGAATACGTTGTAGTTTTTTTAGGAGTCATTCAGGCATGCCTAGGTATAGGCTATTGGCATAGTCTACTTTGGACATGACGAGGGCGATGATGGTGGTCGTTTTGTTGGCGAACGATAGGAACGGTAAGATTCTCTTTGCCGCTCGCAGGAGGAAGAAGCATTTCTTGAGGAGAGCGTTTACTTGTGGCTCTAGCGTGAGATTATTGTCCATCAGAACTCCCAGGTTTTTTCCAATCGCTGAGGGTGCTGGGGTAGTCCCGAGTTCCCTTGGCCAAGGGATGAATTGGTTTTCTCCTCCATTTTTTGTGACAATCATTATTTCAGTTTTGCCTGGGTTGATTTTGAGGGAATTGGAGTTCATCCAGAAGAATACATTGCAGAGGCAGTTTTCTAGCGTTGAGTTTCTTTCCGGGTTGTCTTGTATTTTGAAGATTATTTGTGTATCGTTAGCGTAGTTGTAGCAGGTGAGGCCGTGGCTTTTGATGATTCTGATAAGTAGATACAGGTAGATGTTGAATAGTAGCGGGGAGAAGGATGATCCTTGTGGTACTCCACAGGTGGACTCTCTTGGGCTGGATTTGAAGGGTTTCATCCATACAGTTTCCGTTCTGTTTGTTAGGAAAGATTTGATCCATAGTATGGCGGTGTCTGTTATTCCAAGTGCTTCTAATCTCGTTATGAGGGTGTGGTGATCGACTGTGTCAAATGCTGCCGATAGGTCTAGGAGTATTAAGGCAGTGCTGTTGTCCAAGTCTGCGTTGGTTTTTAGATCGTCCTATATTGAGAGTAGAGCTGATTCCGTTCCTCTCAGTGGTCTGAAGACAACTTGTGCCTGGTCTAGTAGGCCGTGCTCTTCTATAAACTCTTGGGTCATTTTGTATATGTACTTTTCGAGCAGCTTGGCTGTATATGGGATGTTGGAGATAGGTCTGTAGTTGGAGATGTCCGCCATGTTTCCCGCTGTATCTTTGGTTAGTGGCCTGATGTATGCAGTTTTGAAGGCTTGTGGCACTTTCCCAGTTGTGATGGAATGGTTGAGGACATTCCTGTGATATTACATGGGTGTTCCTTGTTTAAGAATTGATTTGTATATGTCTGGTGGGCATGGGTCATCGGGGGACCCTGAGTTGTTGCTTTCATTCACCAATTTGACGAATGTCTCCACTGATATTTCTGGAAAGCTTCGTAGTTTGTTTGGGTGCTCCTCCCGGGTGTAGGTTGGGGTTGTGGTCAGATCAGACGGTCTGCTTTGAATGGTTTGTTGGATGTTAGTGATTTTGTTTTTGAAGTGGTCTGCAAGGTTGTTGCAGAGTTTCGTGGACGGAGTTGGTGTGTTGTTACATCCTGGAGGGTTTTTGATTTCGTTTATGATTTTGAAGAGCTCTTTTTGGGTGTTTAGTGCTTCGAAGATTCGCTTGTCGTAGTGTTTCCTCTTTGCTTTTTGTATTTCCTTTTTGTAAGCCCGGTTGTGTTGTAGGAATTTCAGTTTATTCGCCGCATCGTTTTGGTTTCTCCAATCAAGTTCTAGTCTTCAGTTTTTTCTTTTCATGGTGCACAGTAGTGGGGTAAACCGTTTTGGGGGTTTTCTTTGGCGATGTTGTCTATAGTAGTTATAATCCAGGAATGCAGCAGGGTTACATTTTTGTCCAGGTCATATTCTTCCTTGAATGTTGGGTGTGGTTTGTTTAGCTCCAGGAGTTCATGCAGGTTGGAGTTTTTGATGGTTCTCCAATTTCTTCTCATGGTTTTCGTTGTTTTGTTTGGTTGATTGTTTGTTGGCTTGATTATTTTGATTACGAAGGGGATGATGAGGTGGTCGCTCCAGGGTATTCGAATTGGGGTTGCCCTGGTGAGTAGTAGTTTGTTGGCGAAGATTGTGTCAAGTGTATGCCCTGCCGAGTGGGTTGCTCCTTTGACTAGTTGTTGTAGGTTCATTGCTGCTAGTTGGCTGGTTAGCGATTTTTGTATGGTTGTGCTTTCTCCTTCAAACCAGATGTTGAAATCTCCTAGGACTATCAGGTGATTGTGTTTGATGGCTAGGACGGTGATTGCTTCTGTGAAGGAGTCTACGAAGGTTGCATCGTAGGTTGGTGGTCTATATATTAGTACGAATTTCAAGTTTGTTTTGGATGTTACTGCTAGACGTATGATTAGGGTTTCACATTTATCGATGATTAGTTGGTCTTTCAGTTTGATATCCAGGTGTTCTTTGTGAATGATTGCCAGCCCTGCCCCTCTTTTGGTTTTTCTGTTTGATTGGACGCATTTGAAGTATTCAGGTAAGCAATTGTTGAGTGTGATCTTGTAATTGTCATCTAGCCAGGTTTCTGTTACAAATAGGATGTCGATCCCTCCGTCGCAGAGCAGATCGTACATCTCAGTGGCATGTTTCAACATTGATCTTGCATTGATGAGGTTGCAGTGGATCTTATTGGTGTGGTTTTGCTTGTTGGTTGTAGCTTGTTTTGGTTTGAGGTTGTTTGGTTGCGGTGCATCATTGTTGGCGTTGATTGGGGTGGATGAGGATCAGTGAAGGTTGTATCTTCAATGTAGTAGGTTGTATGAGGATCGGCGGTGGCTGCATCTTCATTGAGGCGGTCTGCTAGATTGAAAGCTTGGCTGTTCAGTGATGTTGTTTCTACGTTTGCGCTGGTTTGGTGAAGGTCCATGAAGGCTTCTTCTTCGTTGAATTGGTCAGTTAGGTTCATGTTTGGTTTGTTGGTTATAAGATCTTCGTCGTCATTATGTCCGGTATGGCGCGGGTGTTGGGGGTGTCCTTCTGTTCTTGTGATGTATGGGGTGATGGGGTCGGACTCTGGCCACCTTCTTCTTGGGTGTTCCCGTCTTTTTTCTGGTTGTCTCAGGATTTTCTTTGTCTGTCTTGAAGTCTCTGTCTCGTTGGGGTATCCTGGTTCTGGGGTTGTTGCAAGGTATGGTGTGAGATATAGGGAGTTTTCCCTTTGGAGTTTTGTTCTGGTCGTTTTGGTTTTGGGCGTTGTGTTTCTTCTATATGAGGTTGTTGCCTTGGTGGTAGGTTGGATTTGTGTGCCTGTCTCCAGTGCGGCCTTGTCTTGTGCCCTTTCTCTGCACCCTTTTCTGGTCCGGGGCATTTTGGTGCTCAGTGCAGAGGTGCTGGTTGAGTGGTTGGCTGCTGTGTCTTGTGATGGGAGTGCTGGTGTTTCTTCTTATATTGGTAGGCTTGGGAGCTTTTTTGCCGTCTGTTCTTCCAGTGGGTAGGTTTGTGTGTCCTCCGAGCGCTGTCTGGTAGGGGTTTTAGTGCTGGGCGAACTGTTGTCAGGGGTGTAGGTCAAAGTTCAGTGCTGTCTGTGTAGGTCTCTCTGAAAGGATAAGGGCGGCTGGAACTATTCTAACACGGTCTAGTCCTCTCTGGGAGTATGTTAAGGTGGTTAAGCTAAGTTTGTGCTTGAGGCTAGTTCTGACTATGTTCTAGAGTCTCGTATGGTAGGAGGGACCCTAAGGAGTATTGTAATCCTTATGATTCAAAAATGTAGGCGCGGAGTCCCTGCTAAATTTGGGAGACCTGTATAGCGGGAGAGAGGCCTATGGCTGTAATCTGAATGGCACAAGATGCAATTTGGCGATAGAACATCTTCTATATTTGGGAGACCTGTATAGTGGGAGAGAGGCCTATAAATGTCAACTGAATATCACACAATGCGGTTTGGGACCAGATCCCCTGCTAAAATTGGGAGACCTGCACGGTGGGAGAGAGGCCCCCCAATGCAATCCGAATATCACAATACCATCTGGGAACAGAACCCCTGCCAAAATTGGGAGGCCTGAGTAGTGGGAGAGAGGCCTATGAATGCAATCTGAATGTCATACAATACAATTTTGGAATAGAACCCCTAATAGTTTTGGGAAACCTGTACAGTGGGAGGGAGGTCCCTCAATGCAATTCGAACATCATGTAATACAACTTGGGGACAGAACCCCTGTTGGACTTGGGGGACCTGTATACTGGGAGAGAGTCGTAACTATGCAATCTGAGTGTCACGATACAGTTTGGGAATGGAGCCCCTGGTAAGTTTGGGGGACCTGTATAGTCGGAGAGAGACCTATCAATGCAAACAGAACATCACACTATGCAGTTTGGGGACAGAACCCCATATCAATTTGGGGGGCCTGTATAGAGAGTCCTATTAAAGCAATCAGAATATCATACAATACAGCTTGGGGACAGAACCCCTGATAATTTTGGGAGAGAGGTCTATCAATGCAATCTGAGTGTCATACGATACAGTTTGGGGATGGAGCCCCTGGTGAGTTTGGGAGACCTCTATAGTGTGAGAGAGGCCTATCAATGCAAACAGAATATTATACTAAGCAGTTTGGGGACAGAACCCCTGATCAATTTGGGGGACCTGTATAGGGTGGAGAGACCTATCAGTGCAATCTGAATATCATACCATACAATTTTGGAACAGAGACCCTGCTAAATTTGGGAGACCTGTGTATTGGGAGAGAGGCCTATCAATGCAATCTGAATATCACACAATATAGTATGTGGACAGGACCTCTGATAGATTTGGGAGACCTGTAAAGTGGGAGAGAGGCCTATAAATACAATCGGAGTATCATACTATTCGATTTCGGAACGGAAACGCTCCTAAATTTGGGAGACCTGTTTATTGGGGGAGAGGCCTATCTATGCAATCTGAGTATCACACAATACAACTTGGGAACAGAATCCCTGATAACTTTGGAGACCTGTATAGTGGGAGAGAGGCCTATCAATGCAATCTGAATATCTTACAATACAATTTTGGAACAGAAACTCTGATACATTTTGGAACTGTTTTATATCGGATCGTTAAGTGGCTAGGATTATAGGGTAGAGTGGTTGATCTACTCCTAACCCAGGCCACTCCTACCTTACTGGTCCTTGTAGTTGACGGTTGACGGCTGGCATCTGTCTTCCCCTTTGGACTCCTGCCATCACTTCCAGGAGCCGCCTCTGTAGGGGCCGACCTTGCCTTTGGGCTACCGGGCAGAGGGCTGCACTGGAAGACCAGTGAAGAAGGCTTCTCAGTGAAGGAAGCAGGGGGCTCGGGGAGAGGGGAAGTGGTCAGCAACGGCGCTGGAGTGGGCAGAGGAAGTGAAACTATGGGCCCAGGGGCTCTCTGGAAGGGGCCGCAGTTACCTGCCTCTGGGGTGGGATGAGATGGTTGAATGAGGACGCAACTCTCACCGTGCTTCTGGACCAAATCAAGATGTCACATGGAACTAAGCTCCAATCAGGGCTCGGGGGCGGTATGGGAGGCGGGAGGGCTGGAGTCCAGGAAGGGGAGCTGGGAGGGATGTGGCGAGCTGGGGAGGGGAGCAGGCCTGGCCGCGTGTGTTTTTATTTTCTTTTTCTTTAGTTATGGGGGCGCCGGGGCCATGGGTCCATGAAAAAAACTTTTTGGAAGCACCTGTATGGAACTGAGAAAATGGAAAATGGACAAAAAATGCAGGGGTGGCCAAAATGGAGGGAAGGGTAACATTTGAACCAGGAGGTCAGGTCTTTAGGGGAAGGGTATGTGGAGAATCCTGTGGATCCCCCACTAAACCCTACCTAGAGTCTCCTCCGAGGTGGCCAGGATATGGCAGATGCTTCCTGATCCCAATCCTGAGGGTGGTGTGTACTGCGGGAGGATCTCCTGGGTGGAGACCAGACCCAGGGAGGTGGGGAGAGTTTGCAGGGTGAGACATGGTATGATTTCTTAGACGGTAGTAAGATAATTCCCAGAGAGGTTATAGCGTCTTGTCATTCAGATGAAGGTCCATCTAAGATTACCAGCAAACCAGTAAAGTATGGAATAAAAATGGATAAATATTTTTTGAACCCTTGTTTTATACCCCCATATCCTCCACAGTATCAAAGGTATTCCAACAGGAACGTTGAAAATGTGACCTTTTCTACCCATTGTGTTCCCAAAAAGGTGACTTCGTATTCGTCTTCTCTTAATACCATCTGGGGAAGAAAATCCATCCTAAAACCTTGTAAAGAATTAGAGAAATAGCATGTTTCCAAGATAAACAAGTCCCAGATTCCCTTAGGGACTGTGAAGAAGAAGAGAGCTGAAGAGGCATGTAGGATACTAGGTCAGACAGGCAAGCCTAATGACTCTAGACAAGGTCAGGCAATTAATCACAAGGGCCTGTAGCTGAACCTAATTAGCCCACCTGAGGGGCATACAAGGCTGCAGCCGGGAGGAGCAGTAGAAAGAAGCTGGGGCAGGAGCTGGATGATCAGCAGGAGCAGAAGAAGCAGAGCACTTAGCCAGCAGTTCACGAGAATGGAGAGCCTTCCTGGACTCTGGTGGCAGGACTCTCCACTCTCAGAGCAGCCGAGCCAGGAGAGAGCTCAGGGTGTCACTTCTGTAATGAAGAACAAGCAGCGTAAAGCACTCAAGGTCCCTACTGCACTTTGCATGACACTCGTGCTGTTGGGAGGGCCGGCAGGCCTGACTGGGGGATATGTGTTGAGCTGAGGAATGAGCAGCGTACAGCACTCGACAAGGCGTGCAGGACTTCAGCCTTTCCAGATGGCTGAAACAAGGAGTCTTGTGGAACACGAAGAACCGTATTCAGCTATGAAGCAAGTCGATCTAGGAGACACTCAGTGGGGGTGACCATGAGTCGGATGGCCGCCAGTATCTTGTTTCTGGATTTGTTGACCACCTTATATATATTGCGATGTCGCCAAGGCTGATGTTGCTGATCATGATGCAGCCACCAGAGCGTCTCCAATGCACACGGCCCTGGAGCTGGGAGGTGTAGGCTGTCACCCTCTCCATCAGCATGCCGATGACCGGGCGCCCCCAGAAGTGGATCATGATGGCCCGGGAAGTGGCGGGGGCCAGAAGGAGAAACTGCGAGCCCTCGAGAAGCAGCATGGGAACCACCGCCTCATCTGCAAAAAGGAGAAGGGTTATTCACTTGGATGCCAGTGAAGCCCCCACCAACTCGCTGATAGCCCTTGCTTGCAAGCTCCATCCTTAACCACCCCTCCATTTGATGGACTATTCAATTCGTTAATAGTAACTTATTACAGCGATTACATGCATAAGAAATGTTTGTTAACGCTATAATGAGGGAGAAAGGAAAAGCTAGACCGCTCACAATACAAAGAGGTGGGATAATCGGTGGCCCTTGTTGGAGGCAGGCATTGTCACAAAGCCCCATACTTGTATTATATGAGTGCAGATGGTATCCTGAAGAGCTGGTGAAAGCAGGGAAACTGGAACAGTCAAGACTTGGAGTAAACCCTGGAAGAGGCTTCCAAAGAGAACTTGCTTGTTTTGCTTTATCAATTCTGAATTGGATATTTTAAGATTAGGATTGATGCACTCTTTTCGCCAAACCTTTGACATGCTTTTTTGTTTGAAACTTAACAGATCCAGGGGGTGTCTTCAGGAACAGCGTGAGGTCCCTGATGCCTCTGACTCCTGGCACCTCGTGCCCCCCTTACCATCAGGAGATGCTGCGGATCATTCCACCCTTGTGCTTGTGCCTTGGGGCATTCCCCCTCTTGCTGCTGGAGCAGCGCAACACCCCATTTTGGCAACATGTGGGACATCTCATGCACCTGGCTCGTCTGCGCCTGTTTTGCTGATAGCCCACCTTGTGAGTTTGTCTTGCATTGTGCAGTTTCTCTGTCTCTCTCTCTTTCTCTCTCTCTCCCTTTCCATCTCTCTGCTCTCTCCCTCCATGGTGCCCTCCATCTCTCCTATTTACTCTAACTGATACTCTATCCCCTAGCCTACTCACTTTTGAAAAAGTTCAAAAAAGATCTCCTGGTCTCCAATCCTTGCCTGTCCATCACTGACACCTACGTCCATGCTTCTTCCAGGCAGACTGCCACTGACATCCTCTTTTGTCACTCCCTCACTGGACCTATGGACTCCCCACATGGTCTCAGTCCTCTCCCCTCTCCCCTTTTTCTGCTTTGCCCATTAATGGTCGAACTGGATGGGAAGTACTTCGTCTGCAGGCTTTGTGTCTGCAATCCTCTCGCTGACTCTTGCCACCATCTGCAGGACCCCTGGTCTGGTCTCCCTCTTCCTCTCCTCTTCTCTTCTCTTCTGGCCCCCACTTCCAAACTTCTCTTCCTCAGAGACTTCAATATTCACCTTATTTATTTATTTATTTATTTATTTATTTGTTTGTTTATTTAATTAAGTACTTATAAAGCGCAGCTTACACCAACAAAGGGCATCATGCCACTATCTGGAAAATTAAGCACAGCAAAAGAAACACACTAGAAAAGTAGAATCTTCAGAGAAACCCAAGAGGGTCCTGCATTTTGCGCGCACTCACCGGTGGAGCATTCCATAACCTGGCTGCTGCCACTGAAAAGGCACGGCCGCCAGAATGAGAACAAAAATCACAAGGAATCTGAATAAGCAGTAATGAAAGAGAGCAGAGGAGATGAGAAGGAATATATGGAGGAAACATTTCCCGAAGATATTCCGGGCCAAAACCATAGAATGCCTGATGAACAATACGCAGTGCTTTAAACTCCACCCGTTTTACCACTGGGAGTCAGTCTAGAGAAGCCAAAATGGGGGCAGCTGACGCCTGAAAAGGGGTCCTGATAGCCAATCTGGCAGCAGTGTTTTGCAAAACCTGGAGTTGGTATTTGTATTTTATTTATTTGTATTGTGCATCGGGACCCTGGGGCAGCTGAGCGCATATCGTACATGTTATACATACATTGACATTGTGCATCAAAGGATATTCACAATTTACAATATCATATAGCAGGAGAGGCGATAATTACAGAGTAAACAGTTAAATAAATACAGGTGCGAATATAAACGCCATAAAAAGCAGTAGGATCGCTAGATGTAGTTTTGGTTCCAGAGACCTGATATAACCCTATTCCTAAAGATCAAGAGAGAAGGCCCAGTTCTGGTGGTGAGGGGGAGTGCATTCCATTTTTTTTGCATCAAGAACAGGGAAGCCAACTCCACCTGCACTTTGTTGGTTGACACGGGGTATATTTATTTACGCAATGAGTTTGGGCTGTTCTAATAGGTCTTGCTGAAGTATGCCGAGTAAAGGTGTCACAGAGGTAAGATGGCGCTTGATTGTGTAGGGATTTATGTGTTAGTGATAGAACTGTAAGGTCAATTCTTTGATTGATATTTAGCCATTTGAGGTTTTGTCTAGTAGTAGAGATGTGCAGTTTCCTTGGGATGTTACAGGCTGATCTAACTGCCCTGTTTTGCATTATTTGCATTTTATTTATGTTTTGTTGAGAGGTACCTAAGTAAAGCGCGTTACAGTAGTCTAATTTGGATAGCACTAATGCTCTTGCAACTGATACACAGTTATTTGTGGATAGGTACGGGCAACAGGCTGTAATAAGCTTGCAGGTATAAGCTGTGGCTGATGCAAGTGCATTAGTTTGTTTCTTAAAGGATAGTGATGCGTCAATGTGTATACCCAGTGTTTTCACACTGTGTGCTACATTAATGGTATTACCATCGATGATGAAAGTTTTCAAGGCAGTTGTTTAGTTTGCTCAATTTGATAGGGGATCCAAGTAGGAGAAGTTTGTTTTTGTCGTCGTTTAGACATAAGCCGTGGTTCGCCATCCAGATTTGTATTGTGCTGTAGATATCATTCAAAGTTTTGCTGTCTGCAGTGTAGTCCCCAGTGATAGGGATAAGGATCTGGGTGTCATCAGCATAGTTTGTATACGTGACACCCAGATGGTCCAGGATATCGAATAGGGGCTTCGTGAAAACGTTATAGAGTGTTGGTGATACACATGATCCTTGGGGGACTCCACAGGATACCGGTGATGGTGCGAATGAGGCGGATGGAGCAAAGACGTGCATGGATCTATTGTTAAGGAATGATCTAATCCACATGTTGGCTTGGTCAGAGAAATGTGCAGCAGATGACAAGTGCTTACATAATATGTCATGGTTCACTAGATCGAATGCCTCCAATAAGTCAAGTAGTAATAGCAAGGCTGATTTACCTTTATCTTTTAAAGCCTGAATTTGGTTCTTAAGATCAACAAGTGCTGTCTCTGTCCCATGTCTGGGTCTGAATCCAGATTGTCTCAGGCCTAGTAAATTGATAAATTCCAGATAATGCTGGGTTTGGAGATCGGCAGCTCGATCCAGTATTTTCAGCAGAAAAGGGACAGTAGTGATCGGCCGGTAGTTAGATGGGTTGTTCGGGTCGAGCGTAGGCTTTTTTAGCAGTGGGAGTACCCAGGCATCTTTTAGGCTAGTAGGTACAGAGCTCATAGCAAATAATGCATTGATAAACGTAGTGATGAACGTGGAGAGCACAGAGGCTGCTTCTTTGATTAAAGTAGCCGGGCAGATATCGCCTTTGCAGTTGGATGGTTTAAGTTTAAGTATGATCTGTACAACTTCTTTACTGGAAAGAGGTTGAAAGTTGAATTGTGGCAGTGCTGCCAGCAGTGGCGTAGGTGGTTTAGGAGGTAGGGTGTTGTTGATGAGGTTTTTTTTCGCATTGATTTTCTCGAGTAGCATTGTGATTTTGTTTTGGAGCGCATTTTGAATATTAGTGCACCATTGGGTGTCTTTGATGCAGGGGTCCGGAATGGGGGCAGGAGACTTAAGTTCTTTTAGTATATTGAACAATTCCTTCATATTTGAGTTAGCTTTTGCTATGCGGTCGTTGTAGTTCTTTTTCTTTGCTTGGATAATGGCTGTTTTGTAGTTAAGTGATACTGCACTGAATATATCTTTATTCTGTGCGAACAGGTGTTTTTTCCAATTTGACTCTGCTACCCTTTTCTCTTTTCTAAGGATTATTAGGTGAGGTGTGTACCATTTGTTTATGTGGGCGTGAGGCTTAGCCTTCTGTAGTTTTAACAGGGTAAGCGTGTTGATAGCTTTGGTCATAGTTTCATTATATAGTTTCTCTAGATCAGAAGGGTCGGAGTGTCTAGGGTTGGTCTGAGTAAGAGGATGTAGTAGTGGTATCAGTTTTTCTAGGTTGAGGTTCCGTTTACTTCTTGCCATTAATGCTGGTGCCTTTGTAGGAGTGGTACGAGTTACCGCTTGATCAGTAGCGAAGGTAATTGTCTGTCCAAGCGCAAGGTGTGTTTCCCAACATCTTAATGGAGCAGTTAAGATCTGCTAGCCAGTCAAGAGTGCGGCCCTTGTTGTGTGTTGTGCTATTCATATGATGTGTAAACCCCAGCTCTGACATAGTGTCTTTGAGTGTGGAGGTGTAAATACCAAATTCATGTAATTGTCATGTTTCTTTGCCTCAGCAAGACTTAAACCTATTGCCCATGTTATAGCATTATGTCCATGTTAAACCAACTGCTTTTGTGTCCGCACACGAGGCCCAGGGTTTTCGCCTGGAACAGATATTACTCACAGGCTTAGGAATGTCCCCTCTGTTCTCCGTTCCTGTAAAGGCTACATAAATAATGTCTGTTAAAACTCTTGCACTTCCCGTCCTGTCTAAAGCTGCCGTGCGAGTCAGCATGCATTCATTGACCCTGGGGTCTCCTCTATGAATGATGATTGCTAGCATCCGCACTCTTTCCCGAAACATAAGCATAAAGCGTATCTATATTCGGAGTTGTTATTCTCTGGGATATTTGGGAAGGGGAACTTGTGTCAGAGCTTGTGCGTCATTCTATAAAAGATATGTCCTGCTATTGTCCAGCAGCCCATGAATGGATATTATTATCACTACCGCGGCAAGATATGTGTAGTTTGCAAATTCCCCACTGTGTCAAATGTGATGAATTAGCTTGTTTTTACGATCACGCATGTTAAAGATTACATGTGCATCCTGAAGGATATTTTGACTTGCTTAGATAAGCTATATGAGTAATGACCATTTGCAAATGTCCGGCCTTTGTAAATTGTCACCGCAAGGGCTGGAATAACAGCCAAAAGTGTTTTGGCAGGAAACTGTATGTCAGGACCTGCCTGGGCTTCGTGCCAGTCATAAGACTCAATGTAAACGTTTTCCTATAAAAAGCCTGCTCACTGTAATGTTAGTAGCTCACTCTAGATAGCATCCCTATGGTGTATCTTGCAGTCAGCCCTTCCGCGGAAGTTTTGCATTGCAATAAATGATTGTTGAAACTCACTTACTAGTGTGTTTATTGATGGAGACCTCCGCCTGGTGAATTTTAGCATTGACTGATTGGCGTCCCTGGACTGGCGGACCTTGCAGATGCAGTCCATCGCTGTGATGCGTGCCTTCCATTGAGCTCCCGTCTCCGGTGGACGACTTAACTGGGCCCAAACACTATCGCACTTTTGAATGCAAACAGCGCGGTCCTCCCTTGAGACAGGAGATCAAGAAGAAGGAGAGAACGACTGCTCTGCCAAGGACCAGACGAACCAGACAGAGGGGAGGTCTCCTTGGTGTGGTGAGTGCATTTTTGTGTCTGCAGAAAGTTTTGGTGTATGGTAAGCCACATTGGTATCAGTTTTATGGTACGTATTATTTTGATTGTAGTAAGGATATTGTAATAAGAATGAGGAACCTATGCATGCACCTGCTGAAGGCACTCCATGTTACACTATTTTAACCAATTATGGGTTGGGGGCGGTACAATTTTGTAAAAACTGGGAGGAATACACAAAGAAGTCCATTCAATTTAAATGGCCCAAAGCAGGCACTTTTTGTATACCCATAATCGAAAATCTTGAATTAGTGTTACTAAAAAGAAGGGTTCGCCCCGCCCAGCATGATGCTATTCGCCAGTGGCGAACAGAAGCGATAAAGCAGAAAATGTCCCAGGATAAAAAGGATAGGAAAAAGCAAAAACAGACCTTACAGGAGAAGGCATGTGAATTAGATAACAAAGAGTTTGAACACCGGCTAGATATAGAGGATCGGGCTGCATTGATAAAATTCAGTAAAGGCATGTACCCACTCCTCCCCAAGCCAGAGAAAGAGATAGTCAGCCTTGACAGCGAGGCTGATCAGGATACAATCAGATTGACAGAGAACCTTTTGCGATTAACAACACCTGTCAGACCCCAGCCTAATGGCACGCACCTTGCCACGACTGCACCCCCTCCCCCTGAAAACCCACCCCCATATGGTACCCAGACTGGTACTATGGACCCAAATGGTGTCGAGGAGCAGGAAGTAGGGCGCTTATCTAGACAGGGGCCCTTCTTCCCCCCGGTTGAATATGCAAAATTAGAGCGCATGGCACAACAAGTGTTTGATAACCCGACCTCAGGGATAAAACAAAGGTTATATACCTGCCGAAAGAAGGAATTTCGACAGGTAATGACAATGCATTGTGACCTTCTTCATGCATGGCTGAGGAATGAGGCTAAACGCCAGTGGACCGTGGGTTTGTTTAATATTTATAAGGCCATTGACACTGAGAAAGATCGGGCGACCCTGTGGCACCAGTATGACCAAATCCTTGACGAGGTAACAAAAGTTATGAAACATTATGATGATCAGTTAAAAGAGGAAGAAGAGGAACGTTGTAGAAGAGAGCAGTCTTTGCATGATGCCAAACCGACGGGAAAGGCGTTGGTTAAAAGGATATATGATGAAAAGGAGCCAGGGAAGGTGGGATATTGGACGGATCTATTTACCACCCATAGCAAGGCAACCCGACTGGTATGCTTGCAAGAGCTTTTGAGCAAAATGGGATCAGAATGTGAAACAGGAGGGCGGGAGGATGTTTGCAAAAAGGTGAGAGAGTGCCAGGCTGAATTGAAAACGTATAAATCGAACTGGGAAGCGGAGGATCTTAGGACGGGTAGATTGTTCAAAGAATTATTGGAAGTGTTTCTCCCAGGGGCCCAGCTGGTCCAAGTAATGGCACCACTGAGGGAATGTGCGCCCATTGTTACAGCAGCCCACGACCCAAGTTACAAGACCCTCACAGTAACCAAAACATATGTCTATGTACCCCTCACTAGAGCAGAACTGTTCAGTATAATAAAAAGCACCCCAGACCCTAGGACCAATGCCGCGGGATTCTACAAAGAGTTGAGAGCGCTATTTAAAATGTGTACCCTGACTCTGCATGACATTGATCATGTAATGTCCGCTGTGACCCCGGCTGATGTATGGGCTGATGTATGGGAACCTTTTAGATCTCGGGACCCCCCTGGGCATGCCATCAATTGGACAGAGTTAGAAAAACAGGATACAGACCGGAAACCAACTGACCCCATTCCAGAGGACCTAAAAACGCTAGGGATAAGAATATTAAGGGCACTGAGTAGCGTGTTGCCAGAGGTGGATGTGAATGTAGAAAAAATGGATGCAGTTATACAAGGCCCTGCAGAAACAGTTGGGGACTATTTTCTGAAATTTGAGAATGCATTTAAGGCACACAGTGGCCAGTCTGTTAGCAACCCCACGGGTCAGAGATATTTCGCCATGGGCTTTGTGAAGGGTTTACGAAAAGGAATTAAGAAACCACTTAAATTGGGTGAGAGTACTTGGCAGGCAAGCACCCCATCCCAGATCCTAGAGATGGCTAAATATTACGAGCGACAGGAAGAGGAAGAAATGGAAGGTAAGAAACAGGCAGATAGGAATCTAAAAAATAAGGTGCTAATGCAACAATTGGTGCAACCACCTTACAGTAAACCAAAGGGCCAGAAACCTCAGGTAAGAAACCTTACAGGTAACACTACGCAATGGACACCCCCGCGAATAGACCAATGCTCATTTTGCAAGCAGACGGGACATTGGAAAAATGAGTGTCCCATATTGATGGCGCGGAATGGTCAACCGGCGGGTGGGAGAGGAAGGGGCCGAGGTGGACCCCCCGCGGGACCACCTCAAGGCCAGGGAAGGTTTGTAAACCCCGAAAATAATGTATTCTCAAACAGCGCAGCGCAGCGACAAATGGTTAGAGTGGATGGCAATGAGTTTGTGGAGGATGAACTAAGTGGAATGATGTTCTTTGATAACACAGCAGCAATGAGTTGAAACGCCCCTAGTGTACCTGAGGAGATGGTGTCTGTTCCTATAGACCAGAAAGGACCGTATGTTAAATTGCAGATAGGACAGCACCCCACCGTTAGATGCTTGGTCGATACCGGAGCAGGTAACAGCTCGGTTGACGCCAAGGCCGTCCCCTCAGTTCCACTATCGGGTGAAAACAAAGTTTCCGTAGGGTTTGGTGGGGAACCCATATGTACTCCAGTGTCCCAGAGAGTTGAGACGTCTATATGTGGAGTGAAATTGACTAACAAATGGTTACTTACTAACAGGTGCCCCGAGAATCTCCTTGGGTTGGATCTTTTGAAAGCTTTAAATGCGACTATCTATTGTTCCCCAACAGGCGTTCGTATGACCATATGTAAATCCAAAATTGGTGGTTGTTATTTGGTTGAACCATTGCCACCAGAGTTACAGGAACTGCCCGCAGAGCTTTGGGCTGCTGGTAGTAATGATGTAGGTGTTTTGAACATTCCCCCTGTTGTGATCAAGGTAAAACATGGGGTCCCTCTACCCCGAACCCTGCAGTACAAAATATCTCCAGAAGGGGAAGTAGCATTGGTAAGGATTGTACAGGATCTAATGCGACTTGGGGTTGTTGAAGAGTGTGATGACAGCCCATGTAACTCCCCGATTCTCCCGGTTCATAAGAAAGGAGATGAAGTGACCCCGTATAGATTTGTTATTGATCTTAGGAGAATTAATAAGGTTGTGGACCCCAGGTATCCAGTTGTCCCCAGTGTAACAAGTATTCTCACTATGGTCCCTCCCACGGCCACTCACTTTAGTGTCGTGTATTTAAAAAACGCCTTTTTCTCCATACCCATAGCTGAAGAATGTAGATACCTCTTCTCCTTTGTATTAGCACAGCGACAATACAGGTTTTGTCGAGCACCCCAAGGTTACACAGAGAGCCCGGCTATTTTTAGCCAAGCACTAAAACAGCAGTTGGATGAAATTCTGTTACCCTCTGGTGTGATGCTCATACAATATGTGGATGATATTCTCATTTGTGGAGATACTGAATTAAGTTGTAAGAAGGTACCCTGATTGTGTTACAGCATTTGGCATACCATGGCCACAAAGTGTCGCTTAAGAAAATGCAGTATGTACAGTCCAAGGTTGATTATTTGGGATATGTCCTCACTGCAGAGGGTCGATCACTGTCACCTGAGAGGGTACGGTTAATACAGGAAATGGCCTATCCCAGTACCTTTAAAGAATTGAGACGACTGTTAGGTATTACCTCATATTGCCGTCATTGGGTCCCAGAGTTCTCCCTGATAGCTAAGCCCCTGTTACAATGTTTGAAAACAGAAAAGGATCAGACACCCTTCACTTGCACGCAAGAAATGAGAGAAGCCTGCGATGCTCTGAAAAGCGCATTGTGCAGTGCCCCAGGGCTCGGGACACCCAATTACGGCAAGCCTTTTACTCTTTTTGTACATGAACAGCAAGGTTGTGCCCTATCTGTATTGACACAGGAACAAAATGGAAGGCAAAGGCCTTGTGCTTATTTTTCTGGCACCTTGGATAGTGTGGCTGCAGCGCTTCCCCCATGTATGCGATCAGTTGCTGCAGCAGTGGTAGCTCTTAAGCAAAGCGCTGGTTTAGTGTTGGGAACTGCCGTCATTGTAAAAGATCCCCATGCTGTGGACGGATTGCTTAATAGAACTCAGACTCAGCACCTCACAGCTGTCCGCTTAACGCAATATGAACTGACATTGTTTGCACCAAATGTAACTATCATGAGATGTAATACTTTGAACCCGGCTTCCCTTTTGCCCTTGCCGAGTGGGGAGGGAGATCAAGACATGCATGATTGCCTTATACGCACTGATGAACAGACCCGAGGTAGGGTTGATCTGAGTGAACCTTCCCCTAGAGGAAGGTGATGGGATTCTATTTTGTGATGGCTCATGTTACAAACTGGAAAGTGGGGAGACAGTGGCTGGGTACGCAATAACAACTGAAAGTGAAATTGTCCATATGGAACGCATACCCGAGTTATCAGCGCAAGCTGCAGAATTAAGGGCATTAACAAAGGCTCTGGAATTAAGTAAAGATTTAGCTGTGACCATCTATACGGATTCAGCTTATGCACATGGCGTGGCCTTTAATTTTGGTCTACTGTGGAAAGAGCGAGGGTTTCTTACCTCGCATGGAACAAAAATAAAACATGGCAATTTGATAAACAAACTATTAGCGGCATTGGCTGAACCCGCCCAGGTGGCTATAGTGAAATGCTCCGCCCATAAAAAGGTGGTAGATTTTGTGGGGCAGGGGAACTATTTAGCAGACCAGGTGGCTAAATATGCTGCAGAACACTGTAAATTGACCGTTCCAGAGTGTAACATGCTGCAAAGGAATGTGGAAGGGAAAGGGGATGAGGGAGGTTTGGAAAAGGGCCCTGAGGAGATAGTAAAGGACATTCAAAAGGAAGCGGCAGATTGCGAAATTAAAGTTTGGACTAAAGACAGTAACAATGGACAAACTCCTAAAGGGGTGTGGCTGGACAAAATCAAAATGAGGTGGTTGCTCCCTGACAGTTATTTACCCATGGTAGTCGATATGGCACATGGGAATTGTAACGCTCACCTGATTCTCGCAGAGGCGCCGGTCTTGACTGGGCGACTACCGTATCTTCAAAGGTGATGTGTAGCACCCGGTTGGCTCTTTGGGCTGGACCTCTGTGCACTGTATGCCTGACGTGTAGAGTAAGATGTCTGCAGATAGAAAATATGGGGTTAATTAACTGGGGTTATTGGGGTGTCCCTATCTCTTTCCTCTTCTCCTCTCCTGTAGACCCCCCAAAGGTTAACGCTCTCACCTTAGGTAAGTGAATGCTGAGCTCTCCATCTGCCTCGGGGCAGGGTGCTGTAACCAGTTTCTTCACTGGATAGGTAGCGCAGGCCTCTTGACTTCAGAGGACTGCTGTCCGTCGTTTACTGCACGAACGGTAAGTTTCGAGTCATTCAAATGTCTTTAAAGTCTTTAGTAATGATGTCTCTTGTTTTGCAGGGTTCCGGCGATGGCGGAATACGGGCTGAAGTGAGTTGAAGATGGAGCCCGTGTGATGAATAGAAGCGCCTGGAAGCACGTAAGTAAGCGCTTGTTGCCTGCTTCACTATGCGCTCTAACTGTCTTTTTATTTTGCAGGTACGAGTTCGGAGCGGCTGCAGGGTGCCGGAATACCCACTGGATTAGATGTGGAAAGGAGTAATGGCACGTGAGTATTAAAGTTCCCCAATGTCTTTAAACGCACCTTGTTTTGTCTTTCAGATGCGGGATGCAGCGCCGAAGGCCTCCGGAGCGTGCGAAGAGTTGGTAAACTTTTGTCTTTCAGATGCCGGAATGCAGTGTGAAGACCTCCGGAGCGCACGAAGAGTAGGTAAGCCTTTGCCTTTCAGATGCCGGAATGCTAACCTGTTCTTTCTTGTCTTTATAGGTGTTGCTGAAGACTGGATTCAGGATGGTAAGCCTTTGCCTTTCAGATGCCGGAATGCTAACCTGTTCTTTCTTGTCTTTATAGGTGTTGCTGAAGACTGGATTCAGGATGGTAAGCCTTTTTCCTTAGGCCCAGGACCGGATGCAGAAGACACAATGAGCGTTCTGCTGCAGAGGTTGCAGAATAACGCAAAGCAAGATTCATCCACCGGGTGTGGTTTAAATAGCCTCCTGTAGTGCTTAGGTGTCTCCTTCCACAGCCACGCCTAAGTAAGAAAAGAGTTCCTGGTAAGAAAAGAGTTCCTGCCTTCCAGAAGAGTTCCAGTGTTCTGAATCTAGGGAGTGGCTCCAGCCCCACCCAACAGGAAAAGTAGTTCCAAACAGAAGAGGATCAGAGGCTCAACTGGCAGGCAAGTAAGCAGCATGGTCTGCTGAAGGTAAGTCCACCCAAGCATTATGAGCCCGGCGCTTCCAGCGCTGGGACTGGGCATATTTATGAGCCTGGTGCCACTGGCGCCAGGACTGGGTCCAAAAGGTCCCAATTGGGACTGGTTGGCACTCGGAACCTGGGTTATGGATCTGCTTCCAAGGGAGTTGGGAAAACCCTGACCTTTTGGAAGCAGAGATCATGACAGTACCCCCCCTCAAGGCCCCTCCCAAACCGGGCTTCTCCGGGGGTTTTGGCTTGTCAGGAAATGTTCGGTGAAATCTTTTGATTAGGCGAGGAGCGTGGACATATTCAGCAGGTTCCCAGGATCTCTCTTGGGGGCCGTAGCCTTTCCAGTCAATTAGGTAGAATAGTTTAGATTTGGAGATCTTGGAGTCCAGAATGCTTTTGACTTCAAACTCGAGTTCTCCATCCACTAGGATAGGTTTTGGAGATTTGGTTAGTCGGGTTTGAGGTTGCACGGGTTTTAATAGAGAGACGTGGAAGACCGGATGTATCTTCATGTGCGGGGGCAAGTCCAACTTGACCGCTACTGGGTTTACTATGGTAGTGATGGAATAGGGACCAAGGTATCTTGGGTTGAATGTGCGTGGCCCTTTTAGAGATAGATATTTGGTGGATAACCAGACTTGATCCCCTACTTGATAGTGAGGGGCTTCCTTCCGATGTTGATCTGCTCCTTTCTTGTATTGTTCTTTAGCCCTTTGAAGGTGAGAAACAGCTTCCTTAAAGGCTTGGGTGATTGTAGAATGCAGGTAGTCTACTGCTGGTGTTTCAAGATCTTGGAGGGGATCCAACTCCGAGGTTCGAGGGTGACTGCCGTACAAAAGAAAAAACGGGGTTTTCCCAGTTCCCGAATGGACAGAGTTATTGTAGGCATACTCGGCTATCCAAAGGATATCTTTCCAAGTTTTTTCAGTTTGTTGCAGCATGCAGCGTAAATACTGTTCCAGAGTTTGATTGGTCCTCTCGGTTTGTCCGTCGGTCTGAGGGTGGTGACTGGTCGATAGTCTCACATCAATTTGAGCCGACCGACAGCAACTTCGCCAAAAATGAGAAATAAATTGACTACCTCGATCCGAAATTAGAACCGAAGGACAACCGTGCAGTCGGACGATGTTTTCGAGAAATTCTCGGGCCAGAGTTGCTGCTGTTGGCAAGCCTTTGAGCGGAATGAAATGCGCCATCTTGGAGAATAAGTCCACGATTACTAGAATCGTATTGTATCCGGAGCATGGAGGTAGATCGGTGATGAAGTCCATAGAAAGCGTATGCCAAGGGCGAGGTGGGATGTCAATAGGGCGTAAGAGGCCTGCTGGTCTTTCCTTTTGACTCTTGTTTTGGGCGCATACTCCACAGGACATTATAAAGTCTCTGATATCTTTTTTCCAAGACGGCCACCAGAAGTAGCGCTTGATCTTTTCTGAGGTCTTGGCTATACCGGGATGACCTTCCATTAAAGAGTTGTGATAACAAGAGATTACTTTTTTCTGTAAATCTGTGCTGGGTAGGTATAATCGTTCTTGGAAATACAATAAGTTGTCCTTTACTGCAAAGTCCTTTCCCTGCAGATGCCAATTCTGTATGTCTGCTGGAGTTACAAGTTGCCTGGCTTTATCCTTAACTTCCTCTATGGATTCTGTGGCGATTACACCCAGAATTCTTTGTTCGGGAATGATTGGTACAGGTTTAGGGTTGACCAAGTGTTCTTCCACTCCCATCCGAGAAAGGGCATAGGCTTTACCGTTCTTTGTACCAGGTCGATAGGTAATTATGAAGTCAAACTCGGCAAAGAATAATGCCCAACGGAGTTGTCTAGAGGATTGGGCTTTTGCGGTCTTCAAATATTGCAGGTTTCGGTGATCCGTAATCACAGTAACGGTGTGTCGGGCCCCCAGCAGATAATGCCGCCAAGCCTTAAAGGCAGACTTGATAGCCAGAAGTTCCTTGTCAGTAATCGTGTAATTGATTTCAGGAGGCGAGAATTTGCGGGACCAAAATGCCACGGGATGCAACTGATTGGTTACCGGGTCCTTTTGTGATAGAACTGCCCCCATGGCAAGGCTTGAAGCATCAGTTTCCACGATGTAGGGGAGTTCGGGGCGAGGGTGTTTTAAGATTGGTGCAGAGATAAATTTAGTCTTCAAATCCTGGAAAGCTTGTTCCGCCTCGGTAGACCATTCAAAACGTTTGTTTTTCTTTAACAAGGCAGTGATGGGCTGGACTATTCGAGAGAATTCGGGGATAAACCTGCGGTAAAAGTTAGCGAAGCCTAACATGCTTTGCACACCTTTTATGGAGGATGGTGATGGCCATTTGAGAACTGCATCGACCTTCTTTGAATCCATACGCACTCCGCCAGGTGATAATATGAATCCCAAGAATTCAACTTCAGTCACGTTGAAAACACATTTTTCCAACTTAGCGAAAAGTTTGTGTTGACGCAATCTTTCGAGGACCATTTTCACGTGTTTCCGATGTTCAGATTCCGATGAAGAATAAACGAGGATGTCGTCAATGTAAACAACAACACACACATCTATGAGCTCTCTCAGGACATCGTTCATAAAATATTGAAAGGCGGCCGGGGCATTGCAAAGTCCGAAGGGCATGACCTGATATTCAAATAGCCCATACTTGGTGCGGAAGGCCGTCTTCCATTCATCGCCCTCTTTTACTCGTACCAAGTGGTAAGCTCCTCTAAGATCCAGCTTTGTATATATGCATGCTTTTCTGACTTGGTCCAGGAGTTCAGGGATCAAAGGTAACGGATATCTATTCTTAACGGTGATCTGGTTCAGGGAGCGATAATCGATACAAGTTCTAAGGTCTCCTTCCTTTTTTGGAACGAAGAACAAAGCTGAAGAAGCAGGGGACTTGGAAGGACGAATAAACCCATTTGCCAGGTATTGATCCAGGTATTGTCAAAGGTGAAGGTTCTCAGGCTCGGTGAGGGCATAAATTCTACTACAAGGAGGAGTAGATCCAGGTATCAGGTCTATCTGGCAGTCATAAGACCTATGAGGAGGTAGAGAGTTAGCCTGATCCTTGCGGAAAACATCTTGGTATTCTAGGTATTCGGGAGGTAACTGGGGAGTCTCTGAAGAAATTGCGGCCAGTGCAACACCAGGTGGAGGGTGACAAGTAGAGACACATTCTGGAAACTGGACCGTTCTTGCTCGCCAATCGATCAGAGGATTGTGTTTCTCTAACCAAGGTATTCCTAGAATAATCTGAAACTGAGGGGCCTTGATCACATCGAACACGATCTTCTCATGGTGTCCATCTTGACTTACTAGCGTCACCTCTTGAGTGGTATGCGTTACTGGCCCGGAGGTTATCTCCGTACCATCCACCGTAGTAATGACGTCCTTTACAGCCTTGGGATAAAGAGTTAGATTCATCCTCAAAACCATTTCATGATCCACATAATTGCCGATGGCACCGCTGTCGACGTAAGCTTCAATTGCATGTAATCGATCCGGATTATCAGGGCTAATGAGGACCATAGGTATCACGAAATGCGAGGTCACGGAACTGGTTTTCACGCTCGGCAAGAGGACCTCTATTCTTGTCGGGCGAGGTCGTTTCCCTGCTCAGAGTTTGTAACTTTGGTAACTGCAGCTCCTACTGCCTTCTTGGCAGGTTTCACCGGACAGTCTCGAAGAAAGTGCCCTGAGTTTCCGCAATATAGGCATAATTGCAACTGTTTCCTCCTTTCCCGCTCCCTTTGTGTTAGAGGACCTTTCAGACCCCCTATTTGCATGGGTTGCCCGGAGTCTACTCCTTTGGAAGGAGTTGGCGGTTTGGAAAATACTCGAGCATCAAACTTGGAACGATCGGCCTTCCTGTTCTGCAGCCTGTGATCTATTTGAACGACCAAGTCTATATAATCCGAACAGTCTTGTGGGGGATTCACTACTTGGGCTAAAACGTCTTTGAGCTCTCCACGTAGACCTCTATAAAACAGCGTAATCCTTTTGTCCTCAGGCCATTGAGTTTCCACTATTAGTCTATTGAAAGATGCAATATAAGCCAAAAGGTCTTGATTACCCTGTCGCAACGAAAGAAGCTCATTGTCCAAGGCCTGCCCCTGTGAATGTCTTGCGAACAGTTTTTCCATACTAAGCTGAAAGGCTTGAAAATCATGGAGAACCGGATCATCTTGATTAACTAGAGGGATCGACCAGTCTGCCGCATTGCCACTAAGGTACGAAAGTACAAAAGCTACTTTTGCTTGATCAGTTGGAAAGGCTGCTGGCCGGCATAAGAAGTGCAACCGGCACTGATTGATAAATACTGCAAACCTCTTTGGGTCACCAGAAAATCGTTCGGGCGGAGCCAGAGGTACGTTCCCAGGTAGGTTGATCTGCACTGGATTCATAGAGGATGTTGAAGGAAGATTTGCCCCTGATGCGGGTAACGGGGTCTGTCCGGCTTGTGACTGTAGCACTTGTCTAGCAAGATTGTCTGTTCTCTCCTTGGAAATAATTAGTTCCCTTCTTAGAGCATTCGTTTCCTGACGAGCTGCATGCACTTCTGCCCTTAGTTCCCCAAGTAACCGGGCTAGGGGGTCAGTATCCGAGGTTTCCATAGCGCCTGGGCGAGAGTTTTGCGGTAGGCTTTGCGTTCTGTAACGCTCACCTGATTCTCGCAGAGGCGCCGGTCTTGACTGGGCGACTACCGTATCTTCAAAGGTGATGTGTAGCACCCGGTTGGCTCTTTGGGCTGGACCTCTGTGCACTGTATGCCTGACGTGTAGAGTAAGATGTCTGCAGATAGAAAATATGGGGTTAATTAACTGGGGTTATTGGGGTGTCCCTATCTCTTTCCTCTTCTCCTCTCCTGTAGACCCCCCAAAGGTTAACGCTCTCACCTTAGGTAAGTGAATGCTGAGCTCTCCATCTGCCTCGGGGCAGGGTGCTGTAACCAGTTTCTTCACTGGATAGGTAGCACAGGCCTCTTGACTTCAGAGGACTGCTGTCCGTCGTTTACTGCACGAACGGTAAGTTTCGAGTCATTCAAATGTCTTTAAAGTCTTTAGTAATGATGTCTCTTGTTTTGCAGGGTTCCGGCGATGGCGGATGACGGGCTGAAGTGAGTTGAAGATGGAGCCCGTGTGATGAATAGAAGCGCCTGGAAGCACGTAAGTAAGCGCTTGTTGCCTGCTTCACTATGCGCTCTAACTGTCTTTTTATTTTGCAGGTACGAGTTCGGAGCGGCTGCAGGGTGCCGGAATACCCACTGGATTAGATGTGGAAAGGAGTAATGGCACGTGAGTATTAAAGTTCCCCAATGTCTTTAAACGCACCTTGTTTTGTCTTTCAGATGCGGGATGCAGCGCCGAAGGCCTCCGGAGCGTGCGAAGAGTTGGTAAACTTTTGTCTTTCAGATGCCGGAATGCAGTGTGAAGACCTCCGGAGCGCACGAAGAGTAGGTAAGCCTTTGCCTTTCAGATGCCGGAATGCTAACCTGTTCTTTCTTGTCTTTATAGGTGTTGCTGAAGACTGGATTCAGGATGGTAAGCCTTTGCCTTTCAGATGCCGGAATGCTAACCTGTTCTTTCTTGTCTTTATAGGTGTTGCTGAAGACTGGATTCAGGATGGTAAGCCTTTTTCCTTAGGCCCAGGACCGGATGCAGAAGACACGATGAGCGTTCTGCTGCAGAGGTTGCAGAATAACGCAAAGCAAGATTCATCCACCGGGTGTGGTTTAAATAGCCCCCTGTAGTGCTTAGGTGTCTCCTTCCACAGCCACGCCTAAGTAAGAAAAGAGTTCCTGGTAAGAAAAGAGCTCCTGCCTTCCAGAAGAGTTCCAGTGTTCTAAATCTAGGGAGTGGCTCCAGCCCCACCCAACAGGAAAAGTAGTTCCAAACAGAAGAGGATCAGAGGCTCAACTGGCAGGCAAGTAAGCAGCATGGTCTGCTGAAGGTAAGTCCACCCAAGCATTATGAGCCCGGCGCTTCCAGCGCTGGGACTGGGCATATTTATGAGCCTGGTGCCACTGGCGCCAGGACTGGGTCCAAAAGGTCCCAATTGGGACTGGTTGGCACTCGGAACCTGGGTTATGGATCTGCTTCCAAGGGAGTTGGGAAAACCCTGACCTTTTGGAAGCAGAGATCATGACAGGAATGCCCATGTTAATGCAGGTGCAATGGAGGACATTCTGAGCAAAGTATGGAAAAACCGGAAAATTGGATCCTATTGCAGGAGATGGGCAGCACAGTGTGCTGTCTGCCTCCAGCATAATGTGGGCAAATCTGTGAAAGTACCAGCAGGTCATAGCAGACTTCCTACGCAGCCATTTGAGGTGGTGTATATGGACTTCATACAAATGGAACCGGTTGCTAAATTAAAATATTGTCTTGTTATGAGGTGTGGGTTCTCTGGTTGGACAGATGCTTACCCCCTAAGAGACAACACTGCTATTTCCACAGCTAAATGCATCCTGAAATACTGGGTGCCCCAGTACACAGTGCCCAGCTTTCTGTATTCCGACAACGGAGTACACTTTACAGGTCAAGTTGTGAAGTATGTATGTACTGCCTTAGGTATCGATCAGCGATTCCATTCCGTCTATCATCCCAAGAGTGCTGGGATTATTGAACGATCGAATGCCGTAGTGAAAAACAAACTGGCAAAAATATGTGCCTTTACAAACCTGAAGTGGCCAGATGCCCTTGCCTTGGCATTGTTGAGTATGCGGACCACTCCAAAGGGGACGCACAAATTGTCCCCTTTTGAAATTGTAATGGGCCGCCCTCCAAGTGCATGGTCCATCCCAAAGCCAAGAGTTATTGGTAATATTGAACAACCACTGTTGAGGGATTATTGTGCTGAGCTCACGCATAAACTGTCTATTATCCATCAACAGGTGAAAGACGCAGCCCCGTCAGCTTTGGAAGGAGAAGGCCACGAAATCAAACCAGGGGACTACGTCCTCGTGAAGAGTTTTGATCGCACCAATTGCCTGCAGGCCCGCTGGAAGGGGCCATTTTTGGTCCTACTGGCGACGCAAACTGCTGTGAAGGTTGCTGGCCACAAAACGTGGATCCATGCCAACCATCTTAAAAAGGCACCACCTCAGATAGTCCATCCCCCGACCAGGGACACAGACCACTTCGCAGCCGAACCTACGGAGGACACTCCCAGGTATCACCTACGCCCTAGGAAGCAACATTGATTGCCTATGTTTGAACTCTGACATCTGGCTGAGAAAGGACTTGGTAAAGGGTCGGAACAAACAAAGGACAACCGAGACACAGATGAAGTGGCCTCAGCAGCCCCTCCTGGGTATGAAGTAGCCCCACCGAGACACAGATGAAACGGCCTCAGCGTCCCCTCCTGGGTATGAAGTAGCCCCACCGAGACACAGATGAAACGGCCTCAGCGTCCCCTCAAGGTAAGGAAGTAGCCTCAACGAGACGTGTCAAGGTAAGGTGCCAAAAGCGGTGACTGCAGGAAGGGTTATACTGTGCAACCCTTGCGATTTAGCGCATAAACGGATGGCCCCGTTAGGGTAATTGTTAGGGACTTTTTGAACATTTTTGTGTAAATATATAATATATATATAACGTGTGACATTTAACGGCCAAGTTCCGGAACTCAGCCATTTGGGATTAGCCCTGTTCGAGGGAACAAAACAGGTTGTTACAATGAATGACGAGGACGCAGGGCAGAGGCATCCACGAGTTGACAGATATGCATGCACCCCAAAGGAAAAGCTCTTCTTATCCCTTGTCTGTATTGTTATAACAGTAGGGTCCGCAATATTCCTCTGGTACCTTGAGCACCATGATATTTATGCTGCCCATAATTTGCTGCCTCCCACGCCTCAGCCTCCAACACCAGAACTAGTAACTGTTCCCCATATAGATCAGGAGTATCGGAAAAAGCATCCTAGGAATAGCATCCTCACATGGATGAATGAAACAAACCAGATACTAAATAAAACCAACTGTTACATATGTACATATGTTCCCCATAGCCATGAAAGCGGACCCGAATGGTACGCGACTCCTGCTACAAGTGATACATGCGTGCCTTGGCGAGATTATCTTTTGCGTGCCTCCCGAAACTATACCGAAAATGTGACACTCACATTTGTGAATAGGAAAAATGAGACAAGCACTCAGACTAGAATACAGGGAGGAATTTATATTCCTCTAACACCCAATGTAACTAGATATCTTAATAGATCCATTTCCTGCCCATCTAAAGAAATAGAAATGATTCCTCTAACCGACTATATGAGAGACAACAAAGCAGTACTACCACACCCAATCCTTGTACAAAATATAGTTCGTAGGACCCCCTTTTGCTACCAGCGAAACAAGACACATGCTCAGGCTGTTTCCATGGGTAGACACAACTGCCAGAATATAGTAGATTTGAATAGTATATCTGCACCCTTTAGTTCCCCTAAGGGGGCAATGTTTATTTGCGGGGAGGAAGCATACCTCTGGTTACCCCGCTATTGGAAAGGTAGATGTACCGTTGGATACGTAATGTTGGGTTTGCATTACAAATCTGTGGACAAGTGAACTTAAAACCCAAGGCAAAGAGAATAAAAATGGGTACACGGGATTACCAGCGAAGGAAAAGAGGTGTTATTACTAAAGAAGACATCACTTGGGATGAATTCTTTGATTTCCTAAAGGGCATAGTGATGCCCATGGGAATAGTTATGAATTCCAGAAGCATTAGGCACTTAGCTAGATTAGTAGAAAAGGAACTAAATGTGACAGGTGACATACTGGCAAACCTCACTAAAGAAGTACAAGCAGTCCGGATGGTCGCATTACAAAACCGACTAGTATTAGATACAATGCTGGCAGAAGTAGGAGGGGCTTGTAAAATAATTGGCACTTCTTGCTGCACTTTTATACCTGATTATAGCAGCGATATCTTTAAAGGGATCGATGAAATGCATAAAATAGCAGCTCAAATACATTCTGAATTTGGGCCTGGGGATGGGACATCCTGGTTCTGGTATCTATTACGGAGCTGGGGATGGAAGCTCCTCATGCCTCTTCTTGTCATAGGAGGATTAATAGCTGCTTGCTGCTGTTGCATTCAGTGCTTTCCCTTATGTATGTCCGTCATAGGAGATTGCTGCAGGAAAATGATGGGAGCACTGGCACCCAAACCCACTAATGCCATGACCACCAACGAGATGATAAAGTTAGAGGAGGCAATCGAGGGGTTACAAAAGATTGATGTGTCGGACAGCGACAATGAAAGAATGAATGAATACAAACTAAACCATGTGTATTACTGATAAAGTCTTGCTGACGCAAAAGGGTCGTTTGTAAATACCAAATTCATGTAATTGTCATGTTTCTTTGCCTCAGCAAGACTTAAACCCATTGCCCATGTTATAGCATTATGTCCATGTTAAACCAACTGCTTTTGTGTCCGCACACGAGGCCCAGGGTTTTCGCCTGGAACAGATATTACTCACAGGCTTAGGAATGTCCCCTCTGTTCTCCGTTCCTGTAAAGGCTACATAAATAATGTCTGTTAAAACTCTTGCACTTCCCGTCCTGTCTAAAGCTGCCGTGCGAGTCAGCATGCATTCATTGACCCTGGGGTCTCCTCTATGAATGATGATTGCTAGCATCCGCACTCTTTCCCGAAACATAAGCATAAAGCGTATCTATAGTTGTTATTCTCAGGGATATTTGGGAAGGGGAACTTGTGTCAGAGCTTGTGCGTCATTCTGTAAAAGATATGTCCTGCTATTGTCCAGCAGCCCATGAATGGATATTATTATCACTACCGCGGCAAGATATGTGTAGTTTGCAAATTCCCCACTGTGTCAAATGTGATGAATTAGCTTGTTTTTACGATCACGCATGTTAAAGATTACATGTGCATCCTGAAGGATATTTTGACTTGCTTAGATAAGCTATATGAGTAATGACCATTTGCAAATGTCCGGCCTTTGTAAATTGTCACCGCAAGGGCTGGAATAACAGCCAAAAGTGTTTTGGCAGGAAACTGTATGTCAGGACGTGCCTGGGCTTCGCGCCAGTCATAAGACTCAATGTAAACGTTTTCCTATAAAAAGCCTGCTCACTGTAATGTTAGTAGCTCACTCTATATAGCATCCCTATGGTGTATCTTGCAGTCAGCCCTTCCGTGGAAGTTTTGCATTGCAATAAATGATTGTTGAAACTCACTTACTAGTGTGTTTATTGATGGAGACCTCCGCCTGGTGAATTTTAGCATTGACTGAGGCTTTACCATCTTTAGGATCGTCAAGACCGAAGTTAAAATCACCTAGGATTATAACTTGGGATTTATATTTGGTCTTGTCGGATAGTAGTTGTGAAATGTCATTTTCGAAAGTGGTAGCGCCACCTGGTGGTCGGTAGATCAAGTGCATGGTGATAGTGGCTGTGGCAGATGTGGAGAATTTAACAGTCAATAGTTCTGCTGATGGAAGGTGGCCGCTATTAGTTATTCTTATCTCTAACATTGTTTTGTAGATGATAGCTACGCCACCTCCTTTACTTTGATTTGAGTCTCTATCAGCTCGAAGGATAGAATAGTTGTCAGGTAAGGATAGTGCTATGGCTGGGCCAGATGTAGGGTTCAACCAAGTTTCAGTTAAGGCGATGATATCTAGATCATTATCGGTCAGAATATCAAATATGTCCAGGGCATGGGCTTGGAGGGACCTAGTATTTATGAGTCCTACTTTGAGAACATTAGGTTTGATGTTGTTAGGATAGGTGGGATAATTACTTTTATTTACCAGATTAGCTGTCGGTATATCTAAGGTTGCCTTGTGAGTGTGGTCTATTTTGTTGATCTCATAGATTTTGGGAGCTAAGTGCAGTTGAGTTCTAGAGCCTAATCTCCAGTTTCCTAGTGGTGTGTTACAAGGGTTAGTAATCTTCTTTGTAGGTGGACAATGCGGTATTAGGTAATTGGGTCTGTTGATATCTTCGAAGGGGTGAGCCTTATGAGTAGTTTTTTGCTGAGGATGAATGTTGCAATGTTTGTAGTTAGTATTGGGTGGAGGGTGAGTGAGGTGGACATAGAGTGTCGTGTCAACACAGGGTTTTAAGAACGTAGTTGGCGGGATATCTGTTAACAGTGGTAGGTTGGATGTCATTGTTAACTTAATGATCGGTGAGGAGTTGGGATACTGTTGGTGATCCATATTAGGATATTGGACAATAGTTGTGCTGTCCACTGAGTTAAGTGGGGTGGAGCCATAGGCGGTATTATAGAGGCTGAAAAGTAGTAGTAGTAGGGGTGACATTCTTACTATACTTTATTTGTAGATTCATTGAGCTTAATACTAATTACTCAAAGGCAACAGATTAGAAGCAGCATCTAAATTCGAAAATCCACATATAAGCAGAAGGGCTTGCATTGAGCTTAATACTAATTACTCGAAGGTAACAGATTAGAAGCAGCATCTAAATTCGAAAATCCACACATAAGCAGAAGGGCTTGCATTGAACTTAATACTAATTACTCAAAGGTAACAAATTAGAAGCAGCATCTAAATTTGAAAATCCACACATAAGCAGAAGGGCTTGCATTGAGCTTAATACTAATTACTCAAAGGTAACAGATTAGAAGTGGCATCTAAATTCGAAAATCCACACATAAGTAGAAAGATTTGCATTGAAAGTTAATGCACATAAGTAGAAAGATTTGCATTGAAAGTTAATGTGCATTGCTAGTAGATAGCAGGTTTGTCAAGGCGCTTAAGTTCAACGGGTCCATACGCGAGCATAAGCTGCTGACTGTAGTGAATGTGAATAGGGAGCTAGCAGGAAGGGCAAAGTTATACTATCGTGGAGGATAGTGATATCGCTATCCTTGAATTTACACTTGGTATTGGGCAGTAGCAGTTGTTGCAGTCTTCGCATGTAATTAGTTCAATTCGCTTAACGTTCGTCTCGCATGGTGGTCACCTCATCTGAGTGTGAATATAGGCTGTGGTAGTGCACGCGAGTGTGCTAATAGTGTTTGATATACGTGTACCTCCGCGGATGGTAATAAGGCAAACAAGATCCTTGTTGTGTGGTTCACGGGGCATTAATGTACACTTCAGATTTAATGTGGCAATCACAGTTAATAGGACTATTACGGTAAACCCTGGAGGATGCTTACATGCTGTGACGAAAGAAGACAGATTTTCTGGCATACGGCATACTGGTCATGCACGGACAGGCACTGACAGGGTAGTACCTGTGCCTTGAGATGTGTGCCTTAGGGTGGGTGCCGGCTTGTGCCTTCTGGCGTGGTGTTGAAAAAGATAGGAGGGCTGAGCCAAAAACAGGGCATTACATTAGTCCACAGACAGCCACCAAAGAGGATACCACTATGGCATGCATATGCTCTGGAAGAAATGGCAGCACTACACGCAACACTTTAATTTTGAAATATACAGACTGACAAATAGCCTCCACCTGAGGTTCAAGGGAAAGCAAAGAAGAAAGCTTAATCCTGAGGTTCTTAATGACCTGTACAGGAGTTGGCAATTGACAGAGTGGCTGGCCAACGGTCTGAGGTCCTCAGAGCTGAGCTAGCAGGGGGGACCTACCACCAACTCCTCGGTCTTACTCCCATTCAAAATGATCCTGTTGTCACCATCCAGATGCTAATGGCGGAAAGACACGCCAGACAACGTGCTCCTGTCTCAGGTTGCCGTAGGTTTAAACGGACCAAAATGTGAGTATCATCCACGTATGAGTAGCATTTAAACCCAAAGAAGTTAATTCGTTCAACTAGAGGTTTAATATAGATATGAAAGAGAAGGGACACCACAGACTGTAGGTGCAGGCAGAGAAGAGAAAGGAGAAAGCAATAGAGATTGAGAGTGGCCAGACAAAAAAAGAACAGAACCAGGCGAGCACTGAACGTAATGCCAGCTGCGGCGAGCCGCCCCTCCAAGATGGAGTGATTGATGGTGTTGAAAGCTGCTGAAAGATCTAACAGGATCAGTGCCCTGACACCGCCCACACCCACCAGGCAGGCAAGATCATCCACAACAGATGCCAACACAGACACTGCGCCCCACTCAGGACGAAAGCCTGATTGTAAGGGATCATGAAAGCTAGAATTTTCCAGGAAGGTTCAAAGTAAAGGTATGACCAGGGACTCCAGCCATTTCATGAAAAAAGGTAATAAAGAAATAGGGCGAAAGTTGGAAAGAACAGCAGGGTCAAGAGAAGGTTTTTTCAGAAGGGGAATCACCATAGTGTGCTTAAGAATAGAAAGAATACAGCTATCACAAAATTACTTTGCCTCTCCTGATGGGGCCACTGGACTCTTCTGCAGCCTTTGTGACTCTCTTTCCCACACCATTCTTCCCTCCGATCCGACACACTCAGCCATACACACCTTGGATGGTCCCATCTCAGCAGATATTCCCATCTCCAAGCCTCTCACTACACCTCTCTCCTGGTTTGACCATGCTCTCCTGTCCTCTCACCTGGATCTCTTGGGACCCCCGCTAAGCGCCTGCCCGCACTGCAAGTCTCCTGCTCCATCATTCAACCGATGAAGCGAGTGTTAGTTGCTGCTTTTGCCACCACTTTCATTCCGCCTCCCACTCCAGTCAGTGACTCTCACACTGACACAGCCCTTGCTAACCTTCACCTCTCCATCTCCAACACCCTGGACATCCTTGCCCCTGTCATGAGGATCAGCATGAAGCTTGCCTCCAAGTGCAACACCTGGTATGACTCCGACCTAGCATCTCTGAAACGCAAGTGAAGAGTTGCTGAGCGGAAGTGGCAGGCTTCAGGCAGAACCTCTGACAGACTGGCCTGCCGCCTGCTCCAAAGGCAATACAGACTCTCCATCTGCTCAAAGAAGAAGGTTTATTCTTCAGCATTACCCATTAACCTCTCCGACCTGGAAAGGGTCTCCCTAACCCCACTATTATCAATCCCCTGGGCCAAGGGAGCAATCGAATACCTCGGGTCCAGATCCCCAAAGACCCAGTACGACTGTACTCGACCAATATCCCGCAATTAATTAGCGACCTGCAAAACGACCTCAAAAGGTGGAAGCAGCAGGAAATCTCCTGGTTCGGGCATATCACCGCCGTCAAAATGAACCTGATTCCCAGGTGGCTATACCAATGCGTAGCACTACCAATACAGATCCCAGGCCCCGCCATTAAGGCTCTACAAAAGAAAATACTAGACTTTGTCTGGGGGGGGGGACCCAGAATCAACAAACGTATCATGCTGAAGGGGAAATCACAAGGGGGGCTGGGAGTCCCTGACTTGGCCAGATACTCCCTTGCCGCTCAGTTAACACACGCATTCTCCTGGGTGCAAGAAGTAGACCCCCCGAAATGGCGACAAATTGAAGAAGCCTGGTGCCCAGTTCCACTACCCGATCTCCTGCACCTTCCATCTATGAAGCCTCAGGCAAACAGCGGGCCCCTATCAGCCACAACTGTAACAACACATTGCTGGAAAAACGCAGCACGGAAATGGGGGGTACGCTGTGCCCTTGGTCCCATGTCCCCCATCTGGAACAACCCTGAATTCTCACCGGGAAATCCCCCGAGGGATTTTCAAGCATGGATAGCAGGGGGCCTGGCGAAAACTAGCGACTTTCTGGAAGAAGGTTTGCCCATTAAATTCAAGAGGTGCAAAATCAAATTCGGAGTAGGAGAGCAGGAAAGATTTCGTTACACCCAAATCAGGCACTGGATGTCCCACAGAAAAACCCGAGAAAAATGTTCCAGTGATCCAACGGCGCTAGAACTTACCCTAACAACACCAACCAGCGAAGGCAGAATGTCCACGATCTATCGGCTCCTAGACAGGTCAGACCCTGGAAAAAAAGAAAGATAAATGACGGAATGGGAAAAGGATCTGGGACATGAGATAGCGATAGAAGAATGGGGGAAAATATGGACTAGATTGCACAAAAGCTCACAATGCATCACAAACAGGGAAGGGGGTTACAAACTGTGCTATAGATACTATATCACTCCTACCCAAATCCATAAAGCCAACCCAGAAATTCCTGACACATGCTGGCACGGTTGCCTGACTCCCGGATCTCTATTCCATCTGCTGTGGTCCTGCCCAAAGGCGGAGGCATACTGCAAGGAAGTCCTGAAACACATCAAAGGCATTTCAGGACTCCCCATTCCCTGGGAACCAGGAATTGTTCTCTTAGGCGAAACCGGAGACGGAGCATTCCCGATATCAGGACTAATACCTCGCCTATGCAATCATCTGCTACTAGCCACAAAAATCCCATTGTCCCGACTATGGAAAGACGAAAGTGGCCCCTCGACTACCCTATGGTGGGCCAAATGCTGGGACATAGCGCTATCCGAGAAAATCACAGCAATACGAACTGACTCCCTAAATAGAACCTGGAATATATGGGGCCCATTTCTAGACTACGCGGCCAAATTCCCTGCCCTTACCAGGAGGCCCCCACTCACCAGGTGGCTTCAATGCAGCCCACTTTACTGAACCCCGGAGACCCCTAAACACGCCAGAGTCAAGGCGGACATCTAACCGGGACCAAGACGACCCGACGTCAATGGCCATGAGACCAGCATCATTCTCGTCTCCATCCTACAAACACTCCGAGAGACACTTACTCATGATTTATCGCATAGTATTGTATTGCATTGTCGTGATGAACATATCATATTGTAAAAACCAATAAAATGTTGTTATGAAAAAAAAGAAGAAGGTTTATATCCAAGCCTACATCTCTGGGCCCCCTAACAACATGGGTGAACTGTTTAAAATCTGCTAGGAACTTGCAAATCCTACTGTGGTCTCCACTTCTCTGCCATCCCTGACCCTCTGCGCTACACTGGCCTCCCATTTCATAACCGAAACTAAGGACATCATGTCCTCACTCTACACGACTTGTTCCTCCCTCACACACTCTCAGGCCTCCCTTGGAACCTCTCTCCCCTTCCCTCTTACTCTCCTCTTTCCCACCCATAGCTCCGGGTGAGGACTCAAGACAAGTCCTCTGTATGAAAGTCTCCTCCAAACAGGTGCTCCCCTACTCCACTAGAACTATCAAGGACAACTTTGTCTCCATTGCTACAGCCTTGGCTAATTTCTGCAATCACTCCTTTGCCACTGGCTCCTTCCAGCTACCCCTCAGCACTCCCTTGTGCGCCCTCTCCTCAACTATCCTTCTGCCGACCCCTCCTGCCCAGCTAACTTCCGCCCTATTACCATCACCCTATTCCTGGGCAAACTCCTGGAGAAGCTGGTCATCTCCCAACTGATCCAGCACACTGAAACTGTAGGGTGCCTCCACAACCACCAGTCTGGCTTCAGAGCAGCCAGAGGCACGGAAACTGCACTCTTGAACACCCGTGAAGACTTGCTCTCAAATCTCAATTCCAACTCTCCTTCCATCCTCATCCTTCTTAATCTTTCTTTGATACAGTCTTAATCTTTCTTTCCTCTTCCTTTAATACGGTCAATCATGCCACCCTTATAAATCGGCTCTGTGATACCCTTGGCATCACGGACCTGGCACTGGACTGGTTGACCTTCTTCCTCACTGACCAACTTGGCCCTTTTCTCTCCTCCATCACACTCTCCACCTGCGGAATACCTCAGGGCTCTATCATCTCACCATGGCTCTTCAACATCTACTTTGATCTCCGCCTTCTCTCCTCACTTTCAGTGTTATGCAGATGACATGCAGCTCTCCTACAAACTTCCCTCCACTGCCTCCTCTTCTTCCTCTCTCATTCCTGACTGTCTGACCGCTATTCAGGCATGGTGTGCTGCTAACAATCTCTGTCTTGATGCTAGTAAGACTGAGATCCTTTTCATTGGGACCCAAGTTCCCTCCTTCCCTCCAACCCTCTGGGCACCCTCCATGGGTCCCCTCCCCTCACCCTCTTGTGAGACAAAAAACCTTGGTATCATCTCCTTCTCTCCTCACATAGCGAGCTTGCCAAGACGGCCCATTTTCTGTTGCACCTCCTCAGAGGCATTCTCTCTTTCCTCACCTTCCTCCAGAAACTGAATGGGCCTCATTATGAGGTTGCCAGTACCGGCAGCCGAGCTGCAACCTCACCTTACTATTTCCACTGCTTGACATCCCGGTGTTACTGGGATATCACAGGCGGCGGAAGAACAGTAAGTTCCCATTCCCGTGGAGTCCCATAGGACTCCATGGCAATGGGAACCCTGAAGCACCGTAGTAATGATGACGGTGCTTCAGTGAAAAACTCAGGCCTGCTGGTAGTTTACTGCCCCCACCAGCAGATTCGAAGTGAGCCGGTCCAGAAAGGGTGCTGGTAACATTGTTACCAGCACCTTTATTTGAGGACCAGCTCACTTGCAATAAAGCCAATGTCTCCAGTGCTCTGGCCCTCTCTAGGCTGGACTACTGCAACAGCCTCTTTCCCAATCTGCATTTATCCTCCCTTCGCCCCCTTCAACTAATCCAGAATAGGACTGCAAAACCTATCCTTGGCATCAAGCCCAGGGACCGCATCCCTCCAGCCCTAAAATCTCTCTACTGGTTTCTGGCTTCTGCGAGGATCAAGTTCAAGACCCTAAGCATCATCCAAAAGGCTTCTGGGGGACCCTGCTACATCCAACTGTCTCTCCCTAAACACCTTTCTGCTAGACCCCTTCTGTCTTCTAGCTCCAACTCTCTGCAGATCAGATGTTTTTTCAAGCAGAGAGTGGGGGTAGATCTCTCTCTTCTGCAGGATCCTCCCTCTGGAAGGCCCTCCCTGCCCCTCTTAGGCTTGAGCCAGATCTACTTAAGCTCCAGAAGCTCCTCAAGACCCTCCTTTTCTCTTCTTCATTCCCTCTCCCCCTACCCTGTTAGTGCCCCTGTCTACCACATTTGACTGGCTGCCTGGTTCCATCTGAGTCTAACAGGGCACCAGGCCCTCCTTGCCAAGTCCACCCGTTTCCTCGCACTTAGCATGTGGACTGTCAATCCCTGCATTCCCTGCATTTCCTGGCACTTGTCCACCTGCCCTCCACTTACCACTCGCCTAGCCCCTGGGGCCGTTTCCCACTCTTCTCCCTCCGTCAAGGAATTGCATTCTCTCCACTCCCCCTGTACTTCCCTTCCCACCCTAGCATTATCGCATTCTACTACGACCGGTACTCCCCCAACTTCCCTCTCCCTCCCACTTCTTGTTACTGCACCTGCGCAATTTGAATGACACAAGGCCTATTAGGACTGCTATTGTTCTTTTTTTTCCCTTTCCCTCCCACCCTTCATCATGTGGTGCCTTGAAACACCATTTGCTGTATAGGCGCTTTATAAATACCCAATAAATAAAGTGTGACCACAACATGGATGCTGGAGTAGAGAAGAAGCAGATTTCACCTGCAGACTCTGAGCTGGTCCTGTGCTCACAGACCCTGAATAGCTGTGGCAGCACTGGAAGGGGGTGGAGGTCACAAGTAGTCTTTCCAGGTGTGCATCATCGCTGTGAATGCAGAGCATAAGTTGCAGTTGTTCCCAAGGCCTGTGTGCCGAGGTAAGCTGCGGTAAATTGGACAGTAGGAGACTCTCCCTTAATGAGGCTGGATCGAATACACCCATACAGCAGAGGGGTGTGGATCCCAAGAGTGCCCGCAGAAGTAGCAGGAGAAGAAACTTAGTTGGGACGCAGCAGCAGCCCGCAACCATTGTAATGAGGAGTCGGGAAGAGAAGCTCTGTACTCCTGAACAGCAGAATTGCCTTGCCGGTAACTGTAACCAGCTTTAATTATCATTGCGCTTTCATTTAAGTGAAGAAAAGTTAACCATAGAAGTCGGAAGTCTTTTTTGTAAAGGGGAAGGCAAAATGTGCTTAAATCAAACGCTCATGTATAATGAAAATATCCCTTTGCCTAACATCAGCATTACATTGTTGCCTAGCGATTGCATGTCTGCAATCAACATGGAGAATGCTGCTGGTAGCCTAATTGAAATAAAGCGGACTTTCCCAAAGTGTTGCAAGCAACGTTTTAGAAGCCAGTGTGTGAGACAATGTTTCCCAATACCTTGGAGACTGTGTGCTGACCGTGTCTCTCTTTGAAGTGGCAGTTAGAGAGAAACGAAATTGCGTGTGCCTTATTTTGCTTCTAGTAGAAAATATATATCTTGCAACATATTTCAGGCCAAAGCAAAAGTTGCAAAGGTGGTTGTAGCTGAAGCCAGAACAAGTATTACCCAAGCCTATAGAGCGAACTCTATAACAGTGAATACTTCTCTTTTAAGAACTATACACCAGTGTTCTGAAATAGTTAAAGACTTTGTTAACCAAGGTTCCTCTAAATTGAATGTGACAAGAACAACCAAAGCTGGAAGAGTGGCAATCAGCAGATTCCGGAATATTGGCCAAGGTGACAGCGGCTTAAGCCTGCAGCTCCTGGCCTCCTCCCTGAAGCTATTTTATTACTGATCATGAATTTAAAAAAAAAGATTCAAGAGCCAGAAAACCCAACCTCTAAAAAACTGAGACAAGTGGCACTGGGCATGATTGAAGTCAAAACCACCTTGGCTGAACTGAACTCATAGGTTTCCCATCTGGATGGTAGAGTGGAGGAATTGGAAAAGAAATTGATTACTATGAGCTCAGAGATGGCAGGCAGCTATAGGGCTTACAACATTTTGAAGACGGACCTCCAATGTGAGAAGGACCGGCGTATGAAGATGGACCTGAAGCTTTGGGAAAGAAATGTTAGATTGATTGGAATTGAAGAGAATCCTGATCCCAGGAATGAAAATCTGATTTTGTTGATATTAAGTGTATTTAAAGACTGCTATGGTATAGCCTCCTTCAAAGAGGATGATTTTGACCATGTTTACCGAATTGGTAAACTGCCAGGCTCTAAGCCAAGACGTGTCCTGGTGTCCTTTGTCCTGACAAGAAAGAAGGAATGCTTATTACATGCTGCAAGGAATAAACGATCTGTCTTCTACAAGTGGATATGTTTACCCAGATTACCCTAAGGTGTTCATGGCAGCCAGGAGAACCTTCAAGGGTGTGAAAGATCTTGCCAAAACCCTGCAGGTAAAGGCTTTTTTGAACGGATATAATTCCTTGACTGTGATGTTACCGAATGGGGAAAAAGTCACCTCTGACCCAAAGGAGGCATTTTTGTGGCTGGAGACTCTCAAGGACTCACGTGCTACAATTGCGGATTAATTCCAACATATGTTTATATTTATATTATATTGGGAATTATATTATATTTGTTGGTTTCTTGCATCAAGATGGCGCTGGCAACGTGAAACAGTTAAACGTTTTTGTTTTCATTCTGATGTTTACCTTTGAATATGCTGGAACGCGGCTCTGACTCGGGAGTATATGGAGACACGAAGGCATCCTAGAGTAAGGGACCTGTGCCTTGTTCTGGTCAGCTGATCATTTCACCCAGCGAGCGTTACACTGCGTCGCCACGTGTGTTGTTGGTTTTGTCTCATGTGACGGATGATCAGCACTGTACGCGATGATTGCGGATGAAGCATTACTGATCAAGCTTGCTGACTGCGCCCGTATGATGTGAGTAGACTCGCTTGCTTGCCTTCTCTCCTTCTTCCGCTGCCTTCTTCCTTCCTTTACGCTGTTGCGTCGTGGTGGATGGTCCTGGAGAGTTTCTATCAACTCTACCGCGTTGCGTATGCTTTTTGACTTCCGGATTTTATCTGATGAAAACAACATCTTTCAGACACGCAATACTCTGTATCCAGCTAGCATGCTAGGGTAAGGATTACCATCACCTTATTGGTTGAAGGGTGTTCGAGTACACTCTTAAAACTGGTGAGAACTCACAATACTGGAAAGGAAAGTGACGTATTGCAAGGGTACTGAACAACAGCAAACAGCATCGAATGCACATTCCCCATGCTTTCTATTGTATTGTGCGCATTTCTTTATTTGAATTCTGATATTTATGACATTTTTCTCTCATGCGGGATCTAAATATGTGTAATCTTTGTGTAATCTTCAACATATTTAACTTCTTCTCTGAGGATTTTTTTAATGTGTTTTTGGTATTTATTGTTTGCATTTTCTCAGAATGTCGCACTGCAATGCAATGACAACTCTGTGACCACAGAATTTTGGGAAAATCGGTATACATGTATTTGTAAAGTATTACACTACGATAACACCAGCCTCTTTGCTTATGCAGGTATCCGCACTCTCTATTATGCAGACTGTTTTTTGTGTTTAGGGGTATTTGTTTGCTTTATGCATTTTTGTAATACTGAGGATTCCAATGGTACACATATTGATTAGAACTCATAGTCAGCTGTGGCAGTTTGATGTGGGTACTCTCTCTGTATCCCTATATGGCGAGGTACAGTTTACATGTGGAGCCCTACCACCTAACTACTACTTATTGGCTAAACGTGTGATGGTATATGTGGTCTCTCAATGGGATGGGGAACTCTTACCTTGACAGCATCTGTCATCAGGAGGGATATATACAGTGACTTGTTTATACCAGTGAGACACATGTGATTGCGCAATTATATATATATATATATATATATATATATATATATATATATATATATATATATATATATATATATATTGCTATATCTCTTTTATGTTGTATTGTAAGCCACATGAGACCTGTTGTAATTTCCAAGATGAATATACGGTCTACTAATGGGATTGGGGTGAGACATAGCCTGTTCTGTATTGTCTAGGTTGCCGTATGACTCAATAGTCTCCAATGAGCACACGGATGCTCAAAATGTTTTGGAATTCATTTATTGTCTTGAGTTAAAACCTGTTTACTGCTGGGAAGAAGATAGTGGGCAACATGTTTTGAGGATACTATTGCAATCTATGTTTTATTGTTATTTGTGTTTTTAGTGGAACCCCTATTTATCCAGTGTTTCTGTGCTTTATGCATTAGTGGTCTACTCCCATGCGAGGCAGACTGAAAGTGCTGTTCGTGAACTAAGTAAATATATGGGATATCCTCAATGCGTTTTGGGGTTTGTCAAGGGTCTTGATTTTGTATTTGACTCAATGGTTGGAATGATTTATATGATTTCTGATATGTAATTGGGAGAGGTGCCGGTGTTATTTATTTTATTTTTTTTTAGTTCTTGTTGACGTTGGATTCGTACTTCTGTTGCAGGGGGAGTGGGAGGGTTTTTTATTCTAGTACATGCAGTATTGTTGAACTAGTTTTTTTTTTATTATCTTATACAAGTCTTTGCTATGCCTTCAGGAAAAGGGGACCTTTTGTCTGTCTCCTCTTGGAATGTGAATGGTATTAACAAACCGGTTAAACGACAAAAAGTTTTCAATTATTTGAATGATATGCATAATGACATTTATTTCCTTCAAGAGACACATTTGTTAAAAGATTAAATTAATAAATTGCGTAAACGGTGGGTGGGTGACTTTTATGCCTCATGCTATACCTCTAAGAGCAGAGGGGTAGCTGTTTTGGTGAGAAAAATGCCCCGATTAATGTCTTACAATCGCGCTCAGATGATGAGGGCAGGATCATTGTACTTCTGGTAAGTATTCAAGGGGTCAGGACAGTTCTTTGTAATATCTATGCTCCCTCGTTAGATGATGGATCATTTTTTGGAAAAATGGCTCAGATGTTGCAGATTTTGGTTCCCCGGATATAATTCTAGGGGGAGATTTTAATCTAGCTATTGATCAAACCTTAGATTGTAGCGGACCTCGTACCAATCAGAGAAGAGACCCCATGTTTTGTTCCTTTCGATCTCTTGTCTCAGAGTTTGATTTGAAAGATTGTTGGAGACTACGAAATTCGGATTTGAGAGAATACACCTTTTATTCTGGCTCTAATTATATGCATTCACATATTGATATGTTCCTCACGGCTGTTTCGATTACTTTGAAGCTAGCGGGTTGTGAGATTGGTAGTATTGCAGTTACGGACCATGTACCAGTGTTTTTGAGTGTGAATCTGGAGTTTGATACTCGCAGGGCATTTTGTTGGAAAATGAACACCTCTATTCTGCAGGATGAGACAATTGTGGATAAAATTAAATCTGAGGCAGAAAATAGACAATCTGGGAGACCTTCAAATGTACAATGCGGGGTCTTCTACTGGGATTGTCTAGTAGCAGGAGGAAAAGCTTGGAAAGAACAAGTTTAGATATGGACAAACGTATTAAAATGATTTCGAATGATTTGATAAGTGACCCTACTAATTCAGATAAGAGAACAGCGCTTAGAAAGTTACAGAGAGAATTGAATGACATTTTGAAGGTGAGATCTCAAAAAGACATGTACAGGTTAAAATGCTTGTATTTTGAATATGGGGAAAAATGCGACAGTTGGCTTGCCTATAGATTGCGACAACAGCAATCAGAAGGGGCAATAACCTCTATCAGGGGGGCGAATGGCCTGGTGACGTTTGACCCTAAGGAGATTAATGTAGCTTTCAAGGAATACTATATGAAGCTGTATCAAAATGAATTGGGTATCAGTGGTCTTGGTGAGACCTTTCTAGACGGTTAAGAGATTCCAAAGGTTACTGATTTGGAAAAATCAATTTTGAATAAAGAAGTGACTACTGAAGAGATTAAGTTTGCAATTGGAAGGCTAAACTCAGGCAAAACTCCAGGGCCAGATGGTTTATCAGCTGAATTTCATAACATTTTACCGGATTCGGAGGTAGAGCTATTGCGGGATATGTTTAAGGAATATAGAGAGGTGGGTCTTCTACCAGCTTCTACCAATCATGCCACTATATCTGTTTTTCTAAAGAAAGGTAAGGACAGCAGCTTGACGTCTACCTATCGTCCAATAAGATTAATAAATACGGACAACAAAATATTGGTGAAATTGTTAGCCATTCGTATGGAACATTTGCTAGTGAAGCTAGTACACACTGACCAGTCAGGTTTTGTTCAAGGTCGTAGAACATCTAGTAATGTTAGGAACTTGTTGATGATGATGACACATGCCCAAAGCTTAGACGATGATGTTGCCGTGTTCTCTCTGGATGCTGAAAAAGCGTTTGATCAGGTTGACTGGAAGTATCTTTTTTCGGTCTTGCGTGCTATGAATTTGGGAGAGGACTTTATTTCCTGGATTGCCCTCTTACATGCTTGTCCAACAGCCAATGTTAAAACTAATGGCCAGCTGTCCGATTCTTTTGAATTACAGAGGGGTACAAGGCAGGGGTGTCCTCTGTCTCCTCTATTATTAAGGTGTGATGCGGGAGTTCGAGGTCTTAACTTTCATGGAGTTGAACAAAAGATATGGTTTTATGCGGACGATTTGCTTTTATTGTTGCGGGATTTGGCAGTGTTATTACCTGCCTTGTTGTGTGTATTAGACAGGTTTCATGGTGTAGCAGGATACCAGGTTAATTGGTCTAAATCTGAGGTGTTACCAATAACCGGATACTGTGATAAGCGTTTGGTAACTGAACAGGGTTTCCAGTGGTGTGACAAGAGATTAAAATATCTGGGTGTTTGGCTGACACCAATGGTTGATAATATGGCAGGAGAAAATATGAACGAGGTGTGTAGAGATCTAAAAATGAACATTCAAAGATGGTCTTTACTTCGTTTATCTCTCTGGGGCAAAGTGAATGCTCTAAAAATGGATGACGCTCCAAAGGTTAATTACATTCTAGGTATGCTTCCGGTGAAGATAAGTCAATTTTATTGGAAGAAAATTGATGGTTTGCTACAGTCCTTTATTTGGGATGATAAACCGCCGCGACTTAAGTTAGGGAAACTTCAGTTACCTGCGGAAAAAGGGGGATGGGGCGTCCCGAATTTCAAGGCTTATCATTTGGCTTTTTCTAGTCATTTTATTGTACCCTTTTTGAAGGAACCACCAGATAGGTGGGCTATTGCGGAGTCAAGTTTGTTGGGCCTGGGCCCGCTTCCTCCTAGGGCAATTCTCACGGCCATGAACAGGCCGTGTAGGAAAATGCCTATGACAGTTTTTCTGAGAGAGACTTGGAACAATATACATGTATTGTTGGGCTCGATTGCTTTGAAAAACCACTCATGCTTCCATTTGATTGAACCCGGCGATTGCTGTTGGGGGTAAGACTTTATTCTGGCTGGATTGGCTCCTGAGTGGTATATATTGGATTGGTGATGTCATTAAGGATGGTAGGTGGATTGATGAAAGAGAGTTATGTGCAAAATTTAACATTGAACATTTCTTAGTTGGTGATTTCCGAAAATTGAAAAGATGTATAAGTGATGTGGCAGAGCAAGGAGGTGAAATAGTGAATCTCTTTCTTAAGGAAAGGGAGCCAGGTTGTGGTTCAATTGCTAGCAGGATATACAATCAAATTGTGTCAGCATATAAAGAGAATTCTGAGCTGAGGGCGATTGGGGCAGGAGATTGGGGTGTGAGATTTCGCCTGAGATGTGGTTGGAAATGTGTGCTGATATTCAGCTTTGTTTACAAATTTAGAAGAACGCTTGAGACAAATAAAGATCCTCAACAGAGTGTTTTGGAGTCTAGAAAGATTGTTCAAGAGAGGTATGGTGGACACTGACAAGTGCTGGTGTTGTGGGAATGAATTGGTTAGTTTGGAGCATTTACTATGGGACTGTGTGCGAGTAATAGGATTTTGGCAGCATGTATGTTGCATTTGTTTGCGTATTCTGAATATGAATATTGCATTGGATTTCAAAACAATGATCTTAGGGGGTGGTGAGTTACTAGAGGACATTTCTGTCTCTCAGAAAAAAATCTTGTTCAGAGGGCATGTGTGGGCAAGAAGATGGTATTAAGGGGCTGGAAATCTTGGATTGCACCTTCTATTACGGATTGGATTGAAGGGATGACTAGTTTTGCAAACATGGAAAGAGTGATTTACAAGAGACAAGGGAAATTGTCATTACATGCAAAGATTTGGGATAACTTTCTGAATTTGTACTAGTTCTTTATCTGTAAATATGTATATTTTAATCTGCATGTTGTTACATTGTTTATGGTTATTTGTTCATTTGCACTTATTGACTGCTTACTGTCATTGTGCAAATTGTACAAATAAATAATTAAAAAAGGGAAAAAAAAGAAAAAAAAGAGTAGCAAAACAGCTTTTGGTGACCATTTGAAGGAAGGGTGTATATGAAGCTGGGGAACGGAGCTGGGTACTTGTTAACAGAAGTTGCTATTTTTAAATCCGCATGGCAAAGACTATCTGAAGAAAGAAGAAGAGGCCTAAAAGCTGAGAGCAGATTTGATGGTAGCTGCAAGACAGGCACAGAGGCTGCCCTTTCAGATGGTATAGAAAGAAGAGTGCCTTGCCAGCCTGTAGAGGCCGAAGAAGTGTTGTTAAGTTGGCTATCTTTTGAAGTTACAATTGTAGCAGCAGAATTATTTAATTTCAGATGTTGTAGTAGCAGTAGTAGTGCTGTGGTCTTCCTTATTCTTGTCAGAAATATAAAGCAGAAACAAACTGTGGGGCAAGGGAGCCTGCCCTCACAGTGTTATAATAAAAGGAAGTTGCTGATTAGAGAGCAAACCTTCAAGCATTCTGGCAAACTGTGTAAATAGGAGACTGCAACAGTGGAAAGCAGAGAAGTTGTTTCCAACTTTGCTCATCTTTCCTGGAAAGGAAGTCGTCCAGGAAATCCCATTGTTTTTTTTGTTTTTTTGTGAAACTGGAAAAGGAGAATCTTTTCATCAAACAAAGAAGAGATGCCAGTGGATTATATTTGTGTGAACTTTTGTTTCTTTGGAACTTTTAAAGACTTTGGTTAAGACTTATTGTTCCTTGGAAGAAATGGACTTTGGGACATTCCTGGGGGTGCCAGATCTGTCCAGGACCACTGGAAGTAAATCAAGACACTGGGTGTTTGGTAACTTTTTATTTATGTTGTTTCATGTTGTTTTGAATGTTTGTGTTGTTTAGTGTGAGGGTTAGTTTTGTGAATGCTAGGAGGTTTTCCCATAGATACTAGACTAGGTAGGGAATCCCCTGGTAGAGTAGGTTTAGTTAGGGTTTATTTTATAATTTTGTGCACAATAAAATGTTTACCGCTGAGAAATATAAACCTAGTCGTGAGTCTCACATTACTGAATCCCTCACAATGTCCATTGACTATTGGCTCTCAATGTGCAAAATGGTTCTTTCCTTGACTGGTGTTCCTATATTCTCTCTAGGGACTTCTTTGGTCTTTCTTCCATGCCCAATGATTCTCTCTAGAAACTTCTTTGGTTTTTCTTCAGTGTCCAATGACTATTGGCTCTTCCTAGTATCAGGATAAGGATGGTGTCTCCCGTAGTATTCTTGGCTGTTCTTAGGATTTCCCCACTCACTGTGATGAGGGAGACTGCTCCCGTACCTCTCTTGCCCTTTTGTTATGATCTTCATGATTACTGTGACCAGGGAGATCACTCCTGTAATACTCTTGGCTTTTCCTATGGGTTTCCCAACTACTGTGATGAGGGAAATCCCTCCCGTAACACCCTTGGCTTTTCTTATGATCTTCACCATTACTTTGACGAGGGAGATCACTCCTGTAACACTCTTGGCTTTTCTTATGGTCTTCACAATTACTGTGACGAGGGGCTCCCATAGCAATCTCTACTTCTGTAATGGTTCTCACAATCACTCTGACGAGGGAGATTACTGCTGTAGCAATCTTTACTTCTGTTATAGTTCTCACAATCACTATGATGAGGGAGAATTCTCCCGTAGCAATCTTTACTTCTGTTATAGTTCTCACAATTACTGTGACAAGTGTGATTACTCCTGAAGCAATCTTTACTTATGTTATGGTTCTCACAATTACTGTGACAAGGGAGAGTACACCTATAGCAATCTTTACTTTGCCCCAAACCCCTACTGAGACTCCAGCCACTCCTGATACCTTGAATTTGATGGGGGAGAATCACTGATTCTTCCTCGGGTTGCAGGCTGGCTCGTTGTACATCAACATTACCAGCATTTCTCTCTCTGCTTTCTTGTGTGCGTCTGCAGAGACTTTGGCTTGTCAGCGCAGTTTATGGACCACATGGTTCACCTGTCAGAGATCATGCCATAGTCTGACTTCTTCCAGCTTCCCTATCATCCCCTCAACTGAGGAGCAGCTACTTTCCGTGACCTTCTCGATCCCAGGTTTGAGCTTCCCGGGCTGTGCAGTCTTGACGCCGGCTTCCCTCTTTAGCACATCCTTCCTCTGTTTGTATCCTCTGTTGTTGGGTCCTTCCTATGTTTCCAAGAGGTATTCTTTATGCCTTCTTGGGGCCATCTCTTCCTAGTACTGGCTATCTTCACTGAACAAGTAGTTGTTATTGCTTCTTCTTCTTCTTCTTCTTCTTCTTCTTCTTCTTCTTCTTCTTCTTCTTCTTCTTCTTCTTCTTCTTCTTCTTCTTCTTCTTCTTCTTCTTCTTCTTCTTCTCAGTACTATTGGGTTCCAACATATTGCCATTCTTCATGTCTCTTTTACTCTTCCTCTTCTCATTGCTTTCAGATCTTGGTTGAGTAAAAGAAGAGATCTTACAATAGCAAAAAGTAATTTCTTCAGATTGGACTTCTTGTGACAACGGGGGTCTCATGGTCTCATAGGAAAGAGAATTAGGGAGTTCCTTCACAGAACGAGAGTTCCTATACCCAAGAAGGGAGTCTCTCCTCCTTACAGCCACCCCTAGGGGGAATGTAAAATGTCTTCTACAACATTCCTTGGGAAGCCTTGCCCTGAGCAGCTGGTGGAATGCCTAAGGCAGAGCGTAGGTCCCTACCCAGTTCGCCCTGCTCACCTTGGACGCCAGACACCAACATCCTACAATGACAGACAAGGTAATTGTGGTGTAGGTGGGGAGTACAGCCACCACTTTACTCAAGTAAAGCCCCGCCATTCTTATTACTAGATATTATACATCTACTCACATTTAGCCTTATTGTGTGAATTAGCCTAATATTGCTTTTAACCGGTTTGAGTAAACTATCTTAATATTGCTGTTAGCCTGATTACGTAAACTAGCCTAATATTGTAATCTAGCTTAATATTGCTCTTAGCCTGCTTGTGTAAGCTAGCCTAATATGGCACTTAGCCTAAGGGTGTAAGCTAGCCTCATTATTGTATGTAGCTTGATTGAGTAGTTGCATTTCTGCGTTCTCAGCATATGTATTGAATTTTGGTAAATTTGACCCGCAATGTCTGTTCAAATCTAAGTGCTTTCGCCAGCAGTTCCTGTTTGATTCTAGGTGTTTTAAGCCCGAAGAGTCTGCCTGAATATAGGTGCACTTCTCCTGCAGTACCTGTTTGAATCTAGGTGCTTTCACTCACACTATATGGTTTAAATCTAGGTGCATTCCTCCCGCAGCATCTGCCAGAATCTAGGTGCACCTCACATGCAGCACTTGTTTGAATCTAGGTGCATTCTACCAGCAGTGTCTGTTTGAAGCTAGGTGCATTTCACCTGCAGTTCTATTTAGATTTAAGTGCATTTCGCCTGCAGTGTTTGTCTGAAGCCAGGTGAATCTCGCCAGCAGTTCAGTTTGAACCTAGGTGGACTTCGCTCACCGTATATGGTTGGATTTGTGGTACATTATCACACACTGCACGTTCTTAATCTAGATGATCCTTACCCGCAGGGTGTGTTAAATGTAGGTGCCTCACTGTGCCCAGATCAGAGTTGCACATCGGCACTCCAAAAACCTAGACAACAAGACTCCCCTCCACTGTCCTCCCCTCTCCACCATCCAATGCCCACTCACACCCTCTCCTTCTCCCACCCCCTTCCTCTACTTCCCTTACCAGCCAATCTGGCCTCCTCCCCCTTTGTATGCCACCCACATGCCCCACCTCACATCCGCTAAAACCCACTGGCGCTCTAAAGCCAAGAACATCAGCCCCTGTCCACCGGACATCGATCCATCTCCTTCACCCACTCCCAGTACCAACCAACCTGGCCTTCCCTCTCACCCTCCAAAACCCCTTCCCCCTGCATGCCCCACAACTCCAGGAATAGAGCGGCACGCTGGCATTCCTCTGCCCAGATAATTAGCACCAGCTACCACTAGACAGCACCTGCTTTCACATACCCTCACCTCCCTCACATTAACAAAAACACCACCACAGCCGCTGTCCTTGCTTTTTAACCCTTCAACCCTCTGCCCTCTACAAACTCCCTGTACTTCCACCTCACGCTTCACTTCCCTTAGTGAAGCATGAGCCGACATGGCAAGCGCACCTTGCTCAACTTCTCCTACAACTCTCATTCACACCTCATGCACCTGAGCATCATCCACATTCCCAGCCCCGTCCTGGCACTCTTCACCTCCTCTCAAAAAAAACCTTCAGCTACCAACAGCTCTGGTGGGTCAGAAATGCGAGAAGGACAAGTAGATAGAGTAGCCATTTCATTAAAAAATAAGGGGAGACAAATGCCTAACTTTCCCTAACCTAACCTAACAAGGGATTATCTGGCTGTTCACACTTCATAAAATAACATTTAAATTCAAACAGAGAAATTCTAAACATAAATCCTTGTAACCAGGGTTGAATCCCCTTCCCCTGGATCAGTTCAGGATGTTTCAAAGCAGAATTCAAAAGTTATTTTCAATAGTCAGTTTCCACTCAGAGTATGGCACAAAACTCTGTTCATTGCATAGGTCCTTCACTTGCCAATATAATTGTCTTGATTTTAAACAGGATTTCTCATTCTTCAAAACAATGGTTAAACTATCCACAAACTGCTGTTTGATAAACCAAAAAGACTTTGGGCCTCATTACGAGGTTAGAGGTAGCCATGGTGCTTTTAGCACCATGGCTACCCCCTTACTGCATTCCGGGTCCAGGTTCTCGGAATAGGGACTTACCGGGTCATTCCAACCTTGGAGGACCCGGTAAGTCCCCATTCTGAGAACCATTCCTCATTCCCATTTGAGCCCCCCAGCTCAATGCGAATGGGGATGGAGCTAATAACGGGCCCGCTAATACCGGGCCCGTTATTTGCTCCCTGGTCTCTTAGCGGCTCCCGCTAAGGGACCTCGTAATGCGACGGTAAGGGGTTAATGGCAATGGCACCCTTACCGTTGCCGTTAACCCCTTACCGCCTTACCGCCGACCTCGTAATGAGGCCCTTTGTCTTCATACATGAAGTCAGTATGCAATATATAGTTATTCTCTTCTCTGAAGACCAATCACCTTTCATTATTTTACATTTCCTCTTAATAAGCAACACAGTTTTGTTAGGATGGTTTCACAATAGTTCACCAAGGCACACCAGTGGATGTACCACTTTCTTTCCACCAAAACTTTCTACCACATTGCAGTACTTCAACTTATCTTCTTCCTGGTCCACTCACCTGCCAGCACTAACCACTAATTGTCCCTTTCCTGGTATACTCGCCTGCCAGGATAAAACTCCTACTAATACTACTATCAGTACGTTGTGGTGAGGTTTGCTTCAAACTTTCCACACTTTAATTCTCAACGGGGAAAGTTAAATCAACAACTCTTTCATGGATAAGTCTTTTGATTTCCAACAACCACAAAGGGTTTATAACTTCTTCTACAAGCATACAGTACACATTGACAATTTCTCTCACATTGATTGATTTGCCCCCGGCAATGCAGGGTATATTTCTCTCCCCCTTGATGATTGTTACAAGGAGGGCCTCTATTCTACCATCTTTGGTTTTCTCTAATTGATTTTGTTTGGCTTAGGCAATGCTGGTTATAATCTTCTTTTACAAGTAATCTTCCTTTTTGTAAACCACATTCACTTTGTTTAAATATTCTTTCCTTTTTCTTTGACAATGTTGGTTACAATATTCTTTTACTTGATCTCTCTTAAGATAAGTGTTGCGCCCAAATTCAATAGGTCAGTATTCAAAAGCTTTGTTTGGACCCAGAGGTCTGTTTTGGAGTGCCCTGGGGTTACCTGACAAAGGCCAACTCAACAGTCTTTCTGTGTGTCTTCGGTGAACTGCTGTTCCTGTTTCTTCTTTCGTCAGGTTTGCACAGGTGTCTGACAGCTCCGGTAACGTTCCTGTCGCTCGCGCCTCCTGTAGTTGGAGTTTTCTCACTCCACTCGCACTCCGGTGAATGCCACACATGCAGGGCCAGGAGAGTTTCCCTCCCTCGGGGCAGCTAGTTTCATGTACCGCTTCCTGCTACACATTCTCTGCATTCTACAGGACTCCCGACATCTGCCACTTCCTCGACATGGCTTCCCGCTTCCAATACAGCGGTGGTTCCGTCTCCTACTCCTTCCTCCTGCTTCTGCTGCTTCCACTACTTCTCCTTAAGGGCCCACACCTGAAAGGCCTTTAAATGTTTAAAGGGGTTACTCAGGTGTGGGTCATTACAACCCCTAGACTACACACTACAGTGTTGTAAGTCTGAGCTCATCTTCCTCGTCTCAGTACTAAGAGCATTATGGTACTTGAATTCAATAATGTCCTTATTCATTTCAATCTCTGAATTTCCAACTTTACAATATTTCATTAATACAGTATGGTAATTGTGGAAATTATTTAGAGTATTATTCAATTCTTCCTGACCTGAACCTCCTCTCATGTGATCCTCCCAAATAATACCAGCCCAGGGTCAGGATCAGGTAGCGGCTGCCTTTCCCTGGACACACAAGAAGGGTCTAAGTCAGCGTTTCTGGGACAATCACCTCTGATTCATCACACAGCCCACATACCCCTCTACCTGAGAAAACCCCAACATGCCTCCAACAAGTCCCCCACATCCCTGCCTACAGCACCACAACTGATCACCACTCTGATCCCCCTCAGCCATACTCCCTCCCCATTACCCCTATCCACCACTGCCCGCAGACACCTCCCCCGCCACACCCCTTCGAATTCCACACTGGATGCCACACCAGGTTTCCTGCATACTCATTAACGCCAGATCCTTCAGTGACTCCCTATCTGCCTATATTAGGAGATTTCAACATCTGGTCTGACATCCCAACCAACCCAATGACCCGTCTGCTATCCGACAACTTGTTACGCTCACCTGGTCTCTGCGGGGAGGTTGGGGCATGGTTGCAACCCTCCCTGGAATTGGATCACCCTTGTCAGGCTTCTTCCCCTGCACATATGCTACTGGCTGCGACAGCTGATGACACTGCTCCTGCGTGGATATATGAGATTGTGAGAATGCTGCTATGTGACTGCTGTCTCTCTCAAACCCTTCTACCCAAAGTGTGCTAAGCATGCGCCGACCCATGTAGTCTTCTTCACTGGCCCATTGTACATGGCAGCCCAGATCAGCTGTAGCTAACCTTTCCGATGGTAAGTGTCTTTTGGCTTCTAAGTATTGTGATGTTGATTCTTGATTATTGTCTGTATCTTTTAATGATGTCTAGCCTCTGCTTTCTCCCAACAGATGAAATGCGGCCCTGTAGTAGTTGCGGTGCACGAAGCTAGGCCAAATTGGACGAGAATGGAGTCCATAATGCTCCGACAGAAGGTGAGTGTTGGTTTAAGGTTGAGTGTGAAGATTTGTCAAAAGCACGACCTTAAACGTTATGTCTTAGCGAACTCTAACCTTGTCTTTATCTGTTTCCCGTGCAGACACCATCTTCGGATGTATTGCCCGCTGTGCCTCAATGTTGGATGGAGCGCTGCTTTCCGAAGGTCTGGAGATGGATGAAGAATGCCAGAGACAACGATGATGTGTGCCGATAAAAGCAGGTTCCAAGGTAAGTGCTGAGGCTGGTAGCTGGAAACAAAGTAAGATGCGCTCAGGCGGCGGTGAGTGTTACTCTGCCATCAGTGCAGAATAATGCAAAGCGCTTGTATGAACACTGGGCGTGATTAAATAGTCTAGCTCTGGCCGCGCCCATTAGCCTTGACTCGTCGGCACCACCCTGCTACTCCTAAAGGATGCTGCATATGTAATCCAGCTTCCTTCCCCTGTGGCCACACCCAGATAAACGCACGTGGAGGTTCTTGCAGGAAAATAAAGTACTTTGCAGAAAATAAAGTGTGTCCGTTTTGAATTTGTTCATGAGCCTTACGCCAAAGGCACCAGGACGGAGTCCAGCTGGGCTTCCTATGTTGTATTATCCCAAAGGGACAATTAAAAGTTGTCTCACCCCTTGCCCTCATCCCCAGATGGTACGGGGTCTGCGTTTCCGGGCTAGTGGACATGACACAACTTGGAAGCTCTCAACTTGACCCAGCTGATCTCCCCCAAATCACAATACAGGGCACAGCATCAATGCCCTTTTCAGCACATAAAACCTACTGTCCACCCTCCCTCCTCGTCAACTATCGTGGATGGATCACTTTGCTATACTCTTCTCCCTTGAGCACCCTTCTCTTGCTCCCCGCCCTGCCAATCCCCACCCCACAGTACCCTTCTGGAATAAAGTCGTCATAAACCCTGATCTCGCCAATTCCCTTCTAATTCCCTTGTAAATGCCCTTCAAGTACTCCCGTTGCAGGGTGGATACCGGCCCATTGATCTTTTGATTCTTGGCTCACCAGCAACCTGATCCCCCTCACGCTGACCAGACGCACCTCTCAGAGATCAGGCCCCACACCCTCCCTCAAATCCCTTAAAACCAGCAAGCATCGCCTTGAGCGAGCCTGGAGGGCCAACCCCACTCCCCAAAACAAAATCACTTGTGCATGATTAAATATGTCCTGTTTGACCGAAATAAGGAGAGCCAAAAATAATGTCTGTGGAAACTGGATTTCTAACTCCAGAAACCAGCAGGGAACTACACAAAATCATCACTGAATTCCAGAACCCTAGCTGCTTGACCACTGACTCTCCATGCTCCCAAGCCTTCTGCGACATACTATCAGACCACTTTCACAACATTGCTATGGAAAGTTATCACCTGATACTCTCCAAATTAGATATGGCCGCCCCCTTCCTTCGGTCATATCCCTCCCTGGCCCACTAGGCCAGTCCTCCCCTCATTCTATCCCATCTCCCACTCAGAGTTCCTCAAACTCCTAGCACTAAGCCGGCCCTTGTGCTCCCCTGGGGATTCCTGGTCCGCTACACTTCTCAAAAATATCCTAACTACAACATGTGCTGGCAACACTGCTCGGGCAATTATTATCAACTCTCTCTCGTCTGGTATCTTCTCAGAAGCCTTCCAAACCTCATATGTCAAACCCCTTCTGAATAAACCCTCTCTCAAACCCCTTCTTCCTTCAAACTACAGACCTATGTCCAGTACCTGCTTCATTGCTAAACTCCTTGACCGCGCAGTTTACAAACAACTCTGCCTTTTCTCTGAGGCCAACATGCTCTTCGACCCAGTCCAATCTCACTTCAGACCCCTTTGAGTGACCGAATCTGCTCCTGTGTCCATCTGGGACGATCTAAAAAGAACAGCTGACTCTGAAGGATGCCCTGATCTCATTCTGCTCGATGTATCTGCTGCTTTTGATACCATTGACTGCACAATTCTCATTGACAGGCTTCACACATTACGCATCAGAGACTCTACACAGATATGGATCTCATCATTCCTCTGTAATAGATCACAAATCATGCTGCTGTCACTTTTGACTTCTGCCTCCCACCCGGTCCAGATAGGGGTCCCTCAGGTAGCCTCCCTGTCACCTCTTCTCTTCAATCTCTACCGCAGCTCTCTGCAGGCACTCCTCCACCCCCACAACCTTTCATGCTATTACTATGAAGATGACACCCAGATAATTTTAAAATCTCCAAAACACCTACTTCCTCCCGACCCAATCTCTCCTCCTGTCTCTCTGCAATTCATCAGCGGATGACAGCCAACCAACTTCTCCTCAACCCCGGCAAAACTGAAATACCACTATGCAGCAATACCACCCTCATGCCCCAACGAATACACTGCCCACACACTCTAGGAGCCACTCCGTCAGTTTCTGGCTCTGTAAAAAACCTGGGATGCACAATGGAGTCAGAGTTATCCCTCTTCCAACACATCAACTCTGTGTCCAGAGCATGCAACGTCTACTTACACATCCTAAGGTGAATCCTCCCTTACCTATTCTACCCTCATAGACTCTCTGCAATTCTTGCCATTATTCTCTCCTCAGGAAACTCCAAGGAATCCAAAACTCTGTGGCCAGACTCCTGCTCGCCCTCTTACCTAGAAAACATCTAACCCCCACCCTTGGAATACTACACTGGCTCCCTGTCAGCTGGCGGGCCACCATTAAAGACATGTGCATCACTCACCTCGCCCTCCACCACACTGGACCAGAGTTCCTCCAGGACAAGATCACTCGCTATCATCCGAACAGATTGCTCAGATCAGGCTCGGCACTCCTTCTCGTAATCCTCCCCATAACTCTACCAGACTCGGAGGATCCGCTTTTTATATCCATGCCCCCTCCATCTGGAACTCCCTTCCACTAGACATCCACTGCAACAAACACTACATCTCCTTCAGAAAGGATCTAAAAACGTGGCTATTTCCAGTGGCGTCCTGAAGTGTGTAGGGGAAGGGACTACCTCCCCTATCTCCCCAACAACATCCTCACTCCTCCAGCCACAGCTGCGTCTGTATCCAAACTAGTCAGCTCGGGAAGGTGTAGCATGACACGGACCATCCATCCCCCAACAATGACTGTGCAAACTCCTCAGGGACATGACCCGACTCCCCACAAGGCGGCGACCATTGTCACGCCGGCCCGCCTGTTAAATTGGCTAGCACAAACCACTAACCACACTACTCAATTTTCCACCGACTAAGGACACACAAAGATGTGGCCAGTGCTGCTAATACTTAACTGCTATAGGTATGAGAGGCGGTAGTTGGATTGATGGGGGTTGGAAACGTATTGCACTTGGATGGGCTGTGATTTGGATGGGAGGCATGTTAGACTTGTACGGGCCGTTGGGGCTGGGAAATGTGCTGCACCTAGATCGCTTTGTGTGGATGAATGGCATTTGGGGGTAGGGAAGGACATTGCATTTAAAGACCACAAAAGTAGGCCAAATCGGGTGTTGCACCTGGATTAAACAGTGTAAGGTACAACTTGCACTGTGCTTGAATGTCTATGCTCACCACTTGCTTGCCACTTAGAATAAACTGGTAAAACAGCATGTAATGTTAGCCTGCCTTTTACACTCAAAATCTACACTTGTAACCTTCATCGCGCCTATAGATCCTAAATCAGCATTGGTACCCTGAGCTGCAGTGAGTAGATGGCTACTAGTAGAACTAGAAGAACTGGGAAGAACTGCATGACGCTTTCAAAATCCTATATTCCCGAGCTCATGGTAGCCTACTTGCACTCAGCAGACTCGCGGGCAGGCTACCAATAGTGCCTACAAGAGTCTACAAATGGTAGCTTGCTGTTTGTCTTGACAGATGATCTAAGGACGCAGCAACATCCAAGGTAAGCGACATCACAGCCCACGCACCACTTCCATGGACATCAGCCGCAGACACGGCTATCCATCCACACACATTAGAATGCAGCTACGACCTACTACAAAATGTGTTCTAGCTGGACACTTAAAATGTTTAAGCCTACTCACCCAGGCTTGCCTCAACCCCTCCACCATCGGAATACAGCGACAACTATGACTTTATTCCGGTTTAGCTGGACACATAAGGCGTCTCTTGCAATTGCACACAGTCGTGGCCTCCCTCAGCACCAACCCGCATGCCTGGCCATATATATATGTGTGTGTGTGTGTGTGTGTGTGTGTGTGTGTGTTCTCTCTCTCTCTCTCTCTCTCTCTCTCTCTCTCTCTCTCTCTCTCTCTCTCTCTCTCTCTCTCTCTCTCTCTCTCGTCACGTGTTGCTGTGCCTGTGTATTCATTTCGTGCAGTTTTCGTATTGTTTAGTCTGCACAGAGTTCGTAGCTCTGCACAGTTAGCGCAATCCGCTTATGTAGGAATGCTGGCGGGGCGCTAGAGCTGTGGCCCCGCCAGTATTCATTCATGCACAAACAGTGCAGTGTCAGGAGGATGACAATCTGCTGCACAGTAACAACATTCCATTGGCTGTTTGTCAGCCAATGAAATTTGGTATGAGTCAGTGCCTCATCACACCAAATTTAATTGGCTGTTTGTCAGCCAATTAAATGTTGTTACTATGCAGCAGTCAGTGTGGGTGGGGTCAGGTGAACGCATGCCGCCACCTTCTCACTTAGTTCTTGGCGTCAAGTAGATTCAGGGCGGAGAACGAAGTAGCTGACCCAGCCAGCCATGTGCATGTGTGCAGTCACAGACGGTGCTGCCTTGCCTTTTGTGAACCCAAGTAACCCGACAGGTAAGTACTGTAGTGTACCCATACATAAAGAGGCCACTGCACAGAGCCACAAAAAAAATGTGGACTGCTGAATGGGGGAATGTAGGGGAACCTGGAAGTAACAAGGGATTTTTAGATTCACCACATGTTAATCCCACTACTGGGCACATAACCATGGGAGGAGCATGGAATAAAGTAGTATATGTGATAGAGTTCCCTGTCCGATACGGAATTGTCCAAAAAGCTCGAATAAAAAAGCCTGAATGGGAGATTTGGTCGAATTTCGGACATTTGAAAAGCCCGAATGCCTGAAAAAGTTTGACCAAATCTCCCATTCGGTGGCAAGGGCTGAGGGTGTGTCCCCCACACCCTTGTTCACTATATATTGAACGGGGGTTGTGGGGGTGTCCCCCGCAGCTGATCCCGTACAAAGTTTTTAAAAAAAAAGAAACCGGAAAGGACCCTGCAGCGCCGGTTCCCGATCACGGAAGTGAAAGCTAGCAGGCATTGCAGGGACACAGCGAGTCAGCGGCACACAATGAACTGTGCCACCGCAAGGGGGTGGGGTTGGAAGCCTGTGGCTGCAATGTTAAGGGGAGAAAAGACTGAAAGTTTTAGGAAAAATAACTTTCGGTCTGTTCTCTCTCGAACATTTTAGCCATGGACTTCCAACCCAAATCCTCTGGTACTGGGGGCAAACAATGGGGTCAGCAATGGGTGCCCCCAACCACTAAGCAATGCTGGGACCGGGGCTGGTGCAGGGCTCACCTCACTCTTGTGGCAGGGGCTTGTAACATGGGGCCTACGAGAGGTGCTGCCCCTTTAAGGGATATTGCAGTGGAAAATTCTCCAGTGCACACTGTCACCCTCCCACATAGCCTTAGTACCCAACGTGGACCTAGCTCCATACAGAGAGAAACCTCTCCTGTCCCTGGCCAGTTGGGGAAATACCATTCCATGGCAAGACTGGAGGCGAGCATTATGCTTCAACTTCTTTTATTACCACTCTTCAGCAGTTTCAACAAACTATTACAAAACTAACAACTTTTGAAATGTCCAAAGTGACTTTCTCCTTTTGAACTACAAGTCCCAAAGTCTCTGTAGTCCTCAACTCTCCAGCTCAGCTATGACCACATCCTGTCCCTGAGCTCCTTTTCTTCTTTTACTGCTCTTCAAGCAGATAAGTAACGTTTTCTTTTCCCTCCCGTTTATACATGTATTAGAGGGATTTATCATACTACAATCATAGATGTAGGAGAGAGAGCGCTTTTTGCGAGAGAGCATACATAAATTAGGGCATGCGTAGCAGCTATTAACAGTAAATGTTTACTTGCATTGCGGTGTTGCGGATTCGCATGGCGGAATTTTGATATAAGTAGGATTAGTTCTCAGAGCTCCGGCGACCTACGACCCCGTGCCGTATGACCGGCATGCCAAGGGTTTTCGGTTTGCCACAGAGCCGTCAGGGCCCTCAGGCGAGGGTAGAGACCCGGAGTGCTCCGGCCCCCACCTTTGAGGAGGTGTAGCCGGACTTCGAGTGCATTCGCCGCACATCAGCGAGGCCCTCGGAAGAGGGAAAGCAAGCAACAGTGCTCGAGCCCCCTCCTTTGTGGAGGCGTGGCCAGAGCAGGATGCTGAGCTTCCGCATTGCATTTCGAATGCGACGCGGAGTGAAGCAGCAGTCTATCCTGATCAAGAGCGGACACGCTATAAGAATAATAGCGGGAGTGAGGTTTAGAACGCTACTAATCATCCGCTCAACATCCAGAGCATTAAGAAGCCTGTCTCACGAGACACTAAGCCTCAGGCATCAGTGAGAGGAGGCAAAAAATTGAATACAAGCCATCACAGGTACAGTGAAAACTCAGTAAGCCTCAGGCATCAGTGAGAAGAGGCTAAATTTGAATTCAAGCCATCACAGGCACAGAGGAAGTTCAGAAGTCTGGTACAGCCACACAAAAAAATAGAAAAAGCATAAATAAAGAGACATTTGAGGAATCCCTCAAGTAAGGCCATCTACTAGCACTGTGGGTATGCAAAGACACCTGTCCCAGGTATCCAGGCACACAGCAAGCTCCTGGAAATGTCGAAGTTCGAATGGAGCGAAAAGGAGCAGTCACTAGACCTAGCTGCCAGCTTCAAGGAGGTGCTGGGAAATTCGCTAGTAGATGCCGTGGCTCAAGTGGTGAGACCCCTACAAGAAAGGCTTGAGACCTTTAGAAGCAATGCTTAATCATCCTAAGGAGAGCACCATAAGGACGAACCGCACACCCACCGGACCCTCAGGATCAGGCCCAGAAGAGGAATTCTCTGATGACCCCCAGGGCCCTTTGGATGGGGCGAATAATAAGGCCCCGGAGGTCACTGACGCCTTCGCTAAGCTCAAAGAAGCCTATTTACAGCGTCAAGCAGTGCCAGACCTCACAACCCCCTCTTCTGGGGAAGACAATGAAGGAGATATAGACCCAGGCTTGGAAGAGGAGCCAGCAGAGGGAGACCTCTCTCCCCGAGATATGGAAGAACCAGTAGAGGAAGAATGGGCAAAACCCAGTGGGGGTAAGCGAGCCCGCAAGGAGAAACACCTTGAGGAGGAAAAGGATGACATGTTTGATCCGGAAAGCATCCGAAACCCGAGATCATCCGACTGGCAGCCGTCACCCAGGGTAGCTCAATACATGACAGTGAGGCTGAGGAAAGCCTTAGACAAGGAGGTGAGCCAGCGCCTTCGAGCGGAATGCCCACGACCGGACCTTCCCGGAAAGGTAGCAGAGACCCCCGAGCTGGACCCTAAAATGCTTACCTTCTTGTCCAAGACCAGCAAGGACCCCCGTAAGGGCATAGACAGATCTTGGAAGAGTTGCCAAGAGAAAGTGCTGGACTTGGCAGACCCTCTCGCTAAGATCATGGTTCTGGCAGAAAGAGCGAGGGACACAGGAGAGGAAGTAGATCCAGCGGCCTTGGCAGGATGGGCGCAGAGAGCAGTTTGCCTCCTGGGGAACGCTAACTGCGCCATCGCCACAGAAAGAAGGAGAGGGCTCTTGCTCTAAATGGACCCAAAGCTCAGCGACCTAGCAAATTGCCGTACCGTACTTAGCACCAAGGTCCCTTTACGGGTCCCTACTTTAACAGCTGATCTAGACCAGCCGTTCAGGTCGGGTCCCGCAAAGGGACCTCGTAGTAAGGCGCTAAGTGTTTAACGGCGCTGCAGCCTTTTACGGTGCCGTTAAACACTTAGCGCCAGGGTCCTAATGAGGGCCTATGCCCCTAGGGCTTGCATCCGCAACCTGGGCTTTCAACAAGCTGATGAAACCAGTGGCAGCGGCAATCTGAGAGAAAGGGACAGGGTTAATCATATAGCTAGACCTACTGCTTCTAGCAGAGGATCGAGAAGCGATAGAGTATCAGACGAATTGCGTGCTCAATCTGATCCAGTCTCTAGGATTCCTAGTGAACACAGAGAAGTCAGATACCAAACCAGCGCAGAGACTGGACTTTCTGGGATTTGTATTAGACACAAGGAAAGCTACGCTGGAGCTTCCGGCAAGGAAAATAAAAGATATCAAGAGAGAGATCAGACTATGTCTGAAGAAGCGAGTGATTTTGCTGAGAGTTCTCGCAAGAATTGTAGGCCTGTTAGCAGCTTCCTTTCAAGCCATATTTCCAGGTCCCTTACATTATCGAGCATTACAAAGATTGAAAATAAGACATCTTAAACAAGGATTGAAGTATCACCAATTGATACCACTGGACCCGGAGTCCGTCTCGGAACTGGAATGGTGGTTGCAGAATATGGATCACTGGAATGGGCGTGCCATTTTCGGAGACTGACCGAACCTGATCATGGAGTCAGTTGCCAGTCCCCTAGGCTGGGGAGCAAGATGTGGAAAGTTGCAGACAGGGGGCAAGTGGAGCAAAGAAGAGCTGAGTCTTTGCATGAACTGCCTAGAGCTCCTAGCAGACTCTTTCGCGATCAAAGCGTTCACAAGGGACAGAGTGAAGTCATGCGTACTGCTGAAGATGGACAACATCTCAGCAGTTTGTTACATAAATCACCTAGGAGGAACGAGATCCAAGATGCTAGCTGAGCTAGCGAAGGATCTGTGGCATTTTGTCTGCAAACAGGGACTTCAGTGACAGCGGAATACCTGCCCTGGGCACTGAACGTAATAGCAGACTGGAAGTCCAGATACCTCACAGATTACAGCGACTGGAAGCTGAATCCGACAGTATTTCAGATACTGGATCGGAGATGGGGGCCAGTGCACATACAGATCTGTTTGCATCTCCCCTCAACACTGAGACAGCCAGTTACTTCAGCTGGAGATTAGACCTGGAGGCTCAAGGGATAGATGCATATCTGCAGAACTGGTCGGGCAAGCTCCTTTACGCATTCCCCCCCCCTTTGCGATGTTGAGCAGAGTTCTAGCGAAAAGTCGGAGGAAGAAGGAGTAGCGCCCTTGTGAAAGTCTCAAGTATGATAGATCTACTGAGAGTCCTCCCCGAGGGAGAAGGGCTACTCACGGACCCAGCTGGGTTGTGTCATCCTCTGAGAGTGAGAGGGAGTTGTTAGTTTTGTTATAGTTTTTTGAAACTGCTGAAGAGTGGTAATAAAAGAAGTTGAAGCATATTGCTCGCCTCCTAGTCTTTAATAGAATTAATACTCCCTGCGCATATAGCGGGGGTAATCTTTCTTAGCAGGGAGAAACTGTCAGTGGGAGAAGCAGAAATGCTGTTTACACATGACACAGAAGACCCACTTGAATACATGTACGTTTGCGCTGTGCTGCAGGCCTCAGGCACACACATTGGAGAATGCAAGCAAATCCATGGAGAACAATGCCCCTGCATGTTCGTCTCTCTTCATCCATGCCCGAGAAACCAATCCCAAAAAGCCACGAGACAAGACTATTTGTTGGCTCGGTCCACAGAGGCACGCACAGTGGAGGCCAGGCTATGAACAAGAGAGGAAGATCACGGAACAAATCGAATGATCCAGCAGGGGACAGGAGTTACACCTGGATCATTTCGGGGGATTTATTTTAGGGCAACGAGAATCTTGGAGGAAGCGTTAGGCCCCTGTTTAAGGAAGAGCAAACAACCTGGATGAAAAGAAGCTGGCAGCTAGCTGAGAAACCAAGAGACAAGAATGGAGTATAGGGCCACTTAAACAAGGCAGGCTGCCAGTGAATGAATTACCTTCCGGGAGGGATCCCGGAGTGAAAGACATTCCTCAAACTAGAGAACTTACGTTGCCCAGAGTTTTTTGCTATAGTGACAGTGGCGCCCCCAGAAAGTTTTCATAGGGCTGGCCACATTGTAAATCTTGGGGTGGCACACCAAAACGAACATACATAACTGAATGCGCGGGGGGCAGCGTTTATTAAGGGTGGCTGTGGCGCCCCTTGGCCAGCTCTTGGTGGCACTCCTGAGTGGAAAGAGTTTATGTTGTTTTATTTTCCCACTGGGTGTACGGCACCAGGAGAACTTTAGTTGCCTCATAGAGACGTTGCCTTAAAGACCTCCAGTCTGTGTGCTATTAGAAAAGATGTTGGGGCTTTATGTATGTACTATTGGGAGTAACCCATAATTATATTAAAAAAGGATGGACAGGTATGATATGGCATTTATAACGCGCCTATACACAAGTGTTTCAAGGTGCGAAAAGTAGGACTAACCTTCGACAGTGGCATTCCAGGCACGGTAGTCACTAGCGGTTGGAGGAGAAGGGGGTTTAAGTGTTACTGTTCAAATAAACTACCATTATCTTGAGTTGCAAAATGCTGCATTTCTTCTTTGCGAGATTACGCATTTCTGCCTGCCAGCTATGAAGACCTACTTACCAAAAACCGGCGCCACCGAGTTTTCCAATGGAAAAATAATCTTGTGAAAGTGGGGCAGAGCACCCAATTCCAGGACAGACAGTCCCGGCAAAACCGGGAAGTCTCGTCACCCTACGGCCAGGGGAACCTGGGGATCCGTCATAGGTACTTCCTGGCCCGAGGGTCACTGAGAACAATGGGACTCCCTGGATCCTTTGCTTCTCCTCTCCCTCACTGCCATGCTTCTGAGCAGGGGGTGTACCGTCCCACCCCCACTTTCTGCGAGTGGCACAGGGCACCACCTTGTTATATATGGTAGGCTTGAGAGCTTTTTGAATGGATTGGTGAGTTGGGGGAGTGAGGGGTGGATAAATAGGCTGGTGAGAGGGTGAGTGTAGGAAGGATTGATTGCTGAGTGAGTAGCTCTGTGTTTGATGGGCAAGTCTGTGAGAGTGAATATGGGAGGGATGTGTGTGTTGGCAGAAAGGCTAAGTGGGAAGCGGTGTGCATGCAGGGGTCATGTCCTAAAAATAAAAGTGGGAGGACTCATCAATAAACGGAATGGAATGTGAGGTCGCCAGAAATTAGTATATCAAGGTGAAATATGCACATTTCATTAAATTGGCTTTGCTTAACCACCCAAATTGCACAGGACGAATGGCATTTGCCTTTCATCAAATCAACAAACACACAAAACCAAGAGAGGTTATTTTCTTCTAATCGTGTTTTTGAAAATGTTCAAAGGTGTGCATGTTTTAAACTCCAAGAACCAATACAAATGTTTTTCCTGGAACTTGCTTGACCAAAATCAGACATTTCACCTTTAGTGGTTTGTTATTTTTCATCAGGTTACATAGTGCAGTGGTGGAGTATCTGGCCTGCAAACCTGACGACTGCGGTTCTATCTCCGAGGTCGGCATTGATTCATAAATTCAAAGAGGACATTCAATGTTTCTCATTTTATCTGAGGGGAATGAGTCCACCCTCTGAGAAAAGTGGGTGGACTCACCCCCAGGGAGGAAATTGAAAAGCACACCGCTCGCAGCGCACAACACGTGCAACGCCACACGAGCCACGAGTGCATGCGTACAGTTAATAATAATGTTTCCAAAAAAATAATACTACCTTTTCTTTAGTCTAACTAGCGCCAACTCCCCTGAACACATTTGGTTTTGGCGAATTACTGTATTGGGCTTTGTTTGGTTTGTTTATTTTATTTCTATAGCGCACCTGACCCTGGGGTATCTGGGCGCTTTTGGTTACAAGTAGGTTGTTCCAGGCAGTATGGTCAAAATACAGTTGGGTCATAGGTAAATTGTTACAGACATAGGTAGCATAGTCAAATTCCAGTGTCAATGTAGTCAACTTACAGTTACATATGTAGAGTTACAAGAGGTGAACATACATAAGAAGCAGAAAAGTACTACTGAAGGTGCCGATAGGTGCATGTAGTGGGAGAGGGGTTACGCTTGTTAGTGTAGGGAGGTCTGCGCCCCTGATCTCAGTTATTTCATACTAAGTAACCAAGAGATGACATTTCTTCGGAAGTTGGGGAACAGTCGGGTCGTCTTAAGGGCAGGTGGGAGGGTGTTCCACAGTTAGGCTGCCATGACTGGGAAGCTACTCCCTCCTGATCTTTTTCATTTATATCTCGGGACCACCAGGCATGAGGTGTTGGTCGATCTGGTGACCTGCGTGGATGATCTGATAGTGAAATGTTCGGTGAGGTAGGGCGGGGCTGTATGGTTCAGGGATTTAAAGGTAAGACAAGTGTTTTCAGCTCAATCTTTTTCTTTATAGAGAGCCACCATTTGTGCTGTCTTCTTGTTGCTGATATGTGCTATCTTCTTGGAATATTTAATGCTGCTCTGAGTGCATTATTCTGCATTATTTGTAATTTGTTGAGCACAGGTTTGCTGGTGCTCAGGTAGAGACCATTGCAGTAGTCCAGTTTGGATAGTATGAGTGCTCTGGCCAAAATGAGGCAACTTACTTTTGAGAGCAGTGGTCTACAGGCCCTTATTAGTTTGCCCGTATAGGCAGTGGCTGAGGCAGTCATGTTGACTTGCTTGTTTAAGTTAGATGTGGGGTCCCGATAAAAACCAAGTGTTTTTACATTTTTGGCCACTAGGATATTATTCCCATCTATGTTAAAGGACGCATAGTTAGGGCTCATCTTGTTTATGTTGGCAGGAGAACCCACCATCAGTAGTTCCGTTTTAGCATCATTCAGGCAGAGACCATGAGTGGCCACCCATGCCTGAATGATTTGGTAGATGTCGTTCACAAGCCGAACATCTGTGTCATACATGCCTGTTAAAGGAAGGAGGATTTTTTAATTTGTTTGTTTACTTAATAGTGCGCTGGTAGCTCGCAAGCCTCGGGGCGCAGAGACATGGACACAAGGGACAGTGTGGACAATGACAGACGTGGAGACGGGACATACAGCAAGATCACACAGAGGCTAGATTGGGGACCTGAGGGGAGGTTCTTATTTAAAGATATGGGTTTTCACTAGTTTACGGAATCGCATGTAGTTGGCTTCGATCTTATGTGGTTGGGAAGTTTGTTCCAACGGCCAGCTGCTAGTATGGCAAAAGATCTGCCCATACCGCATTTAAGCTTGTGCAGGGCCACTGTGATTTTACCAAGGTTGGAGGATCTTATCATTCTGCTGGGTGCATAGGATTGCATCCTGGATTTTAGGTAAGCCGGAGCTTTTCCAAAGTTTCATCTGTGCACCAGTGTTAAGGCCTAGAAGTGCACCCTATCTTCAATTCTCAGCCAATGTAACTCCCGTGTAGAGTCAGTGATATGCTGCAATCTGGTTTTGTACTTAATGATTCTTACCGCATTGTTCTGAACAACCTGGTAACTGTGCATACATTGTTTGTTAGAGCCTAGGACAAGTGCGTTACCATTTTTTTAAAGATGTTTTTATTGGCATTTCTTAAATTAACATAGTACCATCAATATGCACGGTTGCCAACATATAACATATAACACAGGTTTAAGAGCATTGTAACCAAACAATAACCAACAGTAACTGTCTCCAAATGCGTTTCATCCTATTAGTTGCATCTCCTTAGAGTGGGGTAATTTTGTAACGCATTCCTTTAACTTTTGTATTAGGTACATTATAAATGTGTGAAATTACCGAAAATAAAACTTCTAAAACTAAACACCGACAGTCTACATATGGAAGGATCGTCTGGCTCAGATGGGTATGTTACCGGTAAGAGTTCCATTTCTCGGGAAGTGAGGGGGGCAATGGTCGAGATGACATCGTCTCTGTTTCAATGCTTGGGTTCAGGTATAGTAATAGTGATGAGGTTCTTCAGGGGGGTTTATGATCTGCGCTGAAGTGTATGTCTCGCAGGAGGGCCTTCCAAGAGTCAAGGGTGCCACTCGTCATGTCACCTCCAGGGATGTTTCCATCTTGCCAGGCTCTGGTTTCGGCCGTGGTCCATCTTTCCAATTCTCTCAACCAGCGTTCATGCCTCGGTCCTCCTGGTGTCTTCCATGCCATGGATATGGTTCTCTTCGCCAGTATGCATGCGATATCCATCAACTTTATGACGTGTTTGTATTTGCTTGGCCTAGGGTAAGTCCCTAATAGGCATTCTCCGGGTGTCCACGCATATCTGCTTACTCCGGCGTCTGTGCAGGTCTGTTGTACTCTGGACCACAACGCCATTGCCTTGGTGCAAGTCCAGAACATGTGGATGAGATCAGCCTCGTCAGTCCCACACCACGGGCATGCTGAAGAGGCCTGTTTGTTAAAGGAGGCCACCCTGTGCGGGGTCATGTACGTCCGGTATAGAACGTTTAGTTGTATCTGACCAAATCTAGAGTTCCTCGAAACCTTCTTGGGGTATAAAAGTACTCTCTCCCATTCTTTGTCTGTGAGTGCAGTTTCAAGATCTACTTCCCACTTCGCCTTTAGCGCCGAGCTTTTGGGATTAGGTTTGTCGTTGAGTCTTTTATATAGTCGGGAGACAGGTTTCCAGCCATCTGTAAGGTCGTGCATTTCTTGCAACAGTGGGTCCGGGGTGGGTTCCTCTGGCCAGCTGCTCCAGTTTTTCTTAGCGATTTGTTTGATGCGATGATACCAGAGAAATTGGCCACTCGATAGCTCTTCGTTGGTCTGTAAAGATTCAAAGTCCCTGAACTCGCCACCCTCAAACATATCTCCCCATGTGTAAATTCCAACGTCCTCCCATCTCCTGGCTATTGAGAGATCCGTTTGTGTTTTGCATATGTCAACCAGGATGGGGTTGTCTGGAGAGTAGGGATGTTTCACTTGCCTAATGTAGCAAGTTCTGGACCAGATCTGCCTTCCAAGTTCGACAATCATGGGGGCACCGGATTTCTGTTGCAAGGGGTTCCAAAGCGTTTCTCTGGGGAGTACTTTGGAGGAAGCTTGTCGTATCAGTCCCAGCTCAGCCGATGGTTCGTCTGAGATCCACTTAGTCACATGGCTGAGCTGTGCCGCAAGATAATACAGCTGGAGGTCTGGGAGTTGTATTCCTCCTTCCTTATGCGGTAGGGATAGGGTAGCTAAAGACAATTTGTGCCTGGTAGGTCCCCACAGGAAGTCCTTGATGAGTGACTCCAGTTTCTTAAAGAAGGGCGGTCTGACGTAGTGGCATATGTTGGCAAAGAAATATAAAAAACGGGGGAGAACTATCATCTTGATAATTGCTGCTCTTCCTACCATCGCAAGTGGGAGTTTTGACCAGAATTTCATAGATCTGCGGAGGTTGGTTATTGCTGCTTCAGTATTGTAGTCGTGTGTGATCTCTGGGGTGTGGCCCACATTGATTCCTAAGTACCGGAACTTGTCGATTTGCCACTTCATCCCTATATTCGGGAGTTCTGCCTCGTCGAGGCCTCTCAAGCTGGCCAAAGGGAAAGCTGAGGATTTCAGTCTGCTGAATTTGATCCCAGACTATTTTGCGAAGTTGTCCAGTACTTCCAGTGTGATTGGTGCGTTGGCTTGGGGATCCTTCAAGTATAGTAGCACATCATCCGCGTACAGTGATATTATATTGTGTTCGTTGCCTACCGTGATGCCTGCATCAAAAAACTGTTTCCTAAAGTATATGGCAATCGGCTCCAGGCCCAATATGTATAGCATGGGCGACAGCGGGCACCCTTGTCTGGTGCCCCTCTGTATTTTCCAGGGTTCTGACACCATTCCACCGGTCTTTACTCTTGCTATGGGAGAATTATAAAGCACTGTGATCCATCTGATGAAGCCTTCGCCAAACCCAAACCCTCTCAGTACCTCGATAAGCCACTCCCAGTAGATGGAATCAAAGGCCTTAATGGCGTCGAGCGATAAAATGGCTAGGTCCTCTTCGCTCTCACAGGTTTCGGCCATGACATGCTGGAGTCGTCTCAGGTTGGCCGTGGTGTTGCGTCCTGGAACAAAGCCATTCTGATCCTCGTGTATTAGGGACCCAACCACCCTAGCAAGTCTGCAGGCCAGTATGGTGGTAAGAATCTTGCTGTCGTAATTTAGCATGGCCAAAGGGCGATAGGAGTCACAATCGTTGGGTGGTTTGTTCGGTTTAAGCATGGGAATTATTATCGTCTCTTTCATTGTGTTAGGTAGGACCCCATTTTCATAAGCCTCCTGATAGACCCCGTGGAGAATCGGGGTGAGAGTGGTTTCATACGTTTTGTAGAATTCGGACGGAAGGCCGTCGCTTCCTGGGACCTTACTGGTGGCCAGTGATCTGATTGCTGCTGTCACATCCTCAGCCGTGATTTCCAATTCTAATGCTTCTCTTTGTTCGCTGGATATTCTAGGGAGGCCTATCTCTTCTAGTGTGTCTCTAATATCCTCCCTGGGTATTTGTGTGTCATGGGAGTATAACGTGGAGTAGAATTTGGCAAACGCTTCATTAATACCCAGTTGTGTCCTGTGCCGTATCCCTTTCTCATCGAGTATCTCCATTGGGAGGTGTTTGGGGCGTTCTCGCTTGCATAACCAAGCCAGCAGTTTTCCGGGTTTGTCGGACTCTCTGTGGGATCTAGCGGTGTATGTTGCAAAATCAAACTTCTCCAGTCTATCCCAGGAAGATTGGCATTTCTCGCGGGCTTCCTTCAGTCTCCCTTCAACTTCTGGTGTAGTGGATGAGGTGGATTCCAGTCGGAAGATCTCCTCCTCCTGTGCTTCGAGCTCGGCCCTCAGTTGCCTACGAGTGCCCCAGCATTGGATATTATTTCTCCTCTGACTACTACCTTCATGGCCTCCCATAGTGTGCTCCAGGTAGATACTGAGCCTTTGTTAATGTCAATATATTCCTCAAGTTTTTCGGCGAGGTCCTCTTTAAACACAGGGTCGGCGAGGGTCGCCGTGGGCATTCTCCACATGGGGATTGGAGGTCTAGGCCTCTTGACTTGCCAATGCATGACCAGTGGGGAATGGTCAGAGATTGATCTTCCCAAGTACATTGTGGTTTCAACCAGTGAGGCTTGTTCTCTGTCGACAAACAAGTGGTCGATTCTTGTGTAGACCTTGTGTGGGGCCGAATAGTAGGAGTAGTTCCTTTCTTCGGGATGCTGTTCCCTCCAGATGTCAACCAAGTCGAGGTGTTCCAGCGCATCTGTCAAAGCAGACGTAGCGGGGTTTCTTGGGTGGGGGGGTGGTGTAGACCTGTCTTTAGAACCGTCAATGACGCAATTGAAGTCCCCTCCCCATATGAAGGTCTTGTTTCGATGGTGTGTCATCCGTGAGCATTTTGCCTTGAGGTGCGAAGGTATTCCATGTTGCGGGAAGTACGAATTGACTAAGCAAATTGGAGTCTGTTCAATAGTGCCCCACACTATTACGTACCTTCCTTCCTTGTCAGATTCGAATCCTTGTAATTGGAAGGGTACATTCGGGTTCACCCAGGTGAACACTCCCCTCGAGTATTTGGAGTAAGGTGATCCTCTTCCGGTCCCAGCCCATTTGTCCGCTAGTTTAGACATGGCTTCCTCCGTGAGATGTGTCTCTTGCAACATTGCAATCGATATTTTCTTCCTGCGGAGGTAGGACTGTATTCGATTCCGCCTCAGGTATGAGCTCATCCCCCTCACATTCCACGTCATTACTTTAAGATGTGACGCCATCGGAGCAGTGCTTCAGGCCCGGGAGGCCGCTCCTCGACAGGAGTCTGGATCAATCCTAGTCGTGAGTTATGATACAGCAGGCGAAGGTAGTCCGGTTCCACGCCCTCTGAGTAGTAGCATACATCCTTCTTGCCCTTTTTCGGCGTCAGTGATATGTAGACTGTGTAACTAACAAAACAATTAACAGAACTCAAACTGGTGCGCCCAGCGACTACATCGTCATTGTGGTGCTCAGGCGCTCTCAAGCCGTCTAGACCCATCCGGGTATCGGGCGTGAGGTAGGTTAGGCGGGTGGTTGGCCCGACCTAGGTTGTTTGCGGGGGATAGGTCTGGTGTCTGGCGGCGAGGCCGAACGAGGGCCGTTTCTGTGTAGCTGACTGTTAGCTGGATTACCTTCCGTGGTCCGGCCACTTGTGGTCGACGTGTCCTTCCATGGGGTCGTGTCTCATGCGGTCTGGGGAGCGTCTGCCCCTTCTGCGAGGTTATCTTCTAGCCACATATTGGCGGCTGTTGGATTTTCCAGAAATATCGCCCGTCCCTTGAAGATGACCTTCAATCTCGAGGGGTAGAGGAGCATGTATTTCAAGTTTAGCTGTCTTAGTCTTGCTTTCACTGGTAGAAATGAGTTTCTTTCCCTCTGAACTTTCTGGGTATAATCAGGGTAGATAGCGATTTTGGAGTTACCCCGTTCTATTGGACCTTCCTCTCTGGAATACCTCAGGATGGTCTCTCTGTCTTGAAAGTTGAGTATTTTGGCAATTATGGGGCGGGGGTGCGAACCAGGTGGGGGCCTCTTTTGGAGGGACCTATGTGCCCTTTCGACTGAGAATCCTTGGGTTAGCTTCTCTGCGCCTATCTCCTGTAGTATCAGAGACTCAGTGTAGGCCGTTGGATTCGGGCCTTCGCTTCCCTCAGGCACTCCCAGTATTCTGATGTTTCCCCTTCTGGCCCGACCCTCGGCTTCCTCAGATCTTGTCTCTAGTGCCGCCACCTTCCTCTCTAGGTCTATGACTTTGGCTTTCAGGGCTACGGTGTCTTCAGTCGTTTCACAAATGGTTGTCTCAGCGTTTTTCACCCTCTCAGACAAGTTTCTGGCATCTTGGCGTATGAGTTGGATGTCGGATCTGAATTCCTCCATTTTAGTGTCTATGTGTGTTCTTAGCGAAGCTATAGCCTCCATTACTTGGGTATGGTTGTCAGCTGTTTCACCCTCTCTTGCCTGTGCCGGTTCCGGGGTGGGAGGGTGAGTATGCGTAGGGGTTTTGGATTTAGTGGAAACATACGAGTCCATGGTAGCTGGTTTCCCTTTGTTCCTGGCAGCCATCTTCAAGTCGTGAGTTGTTCGACGTGCTGCAGAGGCAAGGCGTATAATTTGTGGGGTGAACCGAGTAAGTTCAGGACTGGGCGGGTGTACCAGTCTTTTTACGTTGCGTGTGCTTGGTCTTCGAGGGTCTGTTGTACATTTATGTCCGGTGGACAGTTACTGGGGCGAGGCCATTCTCCTCTACTGGATGTGTCACCCCAAACGCATATGGTGGGCGCAATGGGTAATTCCCTCCAGCTCCTCACCTGAACTGTCCGCCTCTGCTTCAGTGAGGTCGGGTAATCAGGAGCCCGCCGCCTCGCTGCCTCCAAGCCGCTCCTCTCTCTGGTCGCAGGCTCCCCGGGTATCCGGGCTAGTGTGCTTGGCGTCTCCAAGCTCGTTGCAGGCCTCCGGGCCGCGATGGGAAGGGGTTCTGGATGGGAATTCCGGGCCTCACTGGCCGCTCCCTCCGCTCCAGGCGGCTCGCGGTCCGTGCCGACCCCAATCCCGCTCGGGGCAGGAACCCCGCAGCAGTCCTCGGTGCGGTGAGGGGCGCCGGGGCGTGTCTCACCGGTATTCTTGTGGGAGACCGGGGCTCAGTGTGTTCCTGTAAACTCCGGGAGGAGCGCCCGCGGGAGCCGCAGCGGTTGGCTTCGCCTCCTAAAGAAGGCTGCAATTATCGGCGATCCGCCATCTTGGATGCAGTCGAGGACGGGCAGGGGGGGACCGGTTCGAATGCGGTCCCTCGCATCCTGTTGGTCCGTTTTCGCGGCGGAACAGCTGTGCCTTGTCGGGGACCGCTTCCTCCGTCGCTTTTTCGTCTCCGAGTGTGTAAATTAGGTCGACAACAGGATCTAGAAACGGCGCCTCGGCCGGAGCTCGGCAATTCAGCCTCTGTGCGCCATGAGCTCCAGGCCACGCCCCGGGACAAGTGCGTTACCATAACCATGACGAGACATTATGATTGCTCTTGCAATGATGGCACAGTTGTCCTCTGATAAGTAAGGCCTGATAGCTTTAAGTAGTCTAAGGTGGTATGTGCATGTTTTCTTTATATATTGTGCTTGGGCATCAGTCCCCAGAGATGCTTCCAGCATCATACCAAGGATTTTGACCTTACTCAGGACTTGTATGCGTGTGTCTTTTATCAAGAATGATCTGTATATGGTGGGTAGTTTAGCTCTGGCTGAGGTGGTGCCAAATACCATGAACTCAGCTTTTTTACCTTTAAGACAAATCCAGTTGGAGTCCATCCATTGTTTCACGTTGTTATAGATCATAGTGAGCTGGTCACTGTCTTTCTGATAGTCCCCACTCAGCTCAAACACCAGCTGAGTATCGTCAGTGTAGTTAGTAAAGAATGTTTTGATATGATCGAGGACTAGGCAGAGATATCGCAGGTAAAGGTTAAATAGCAATGGCGACATGCTGGCCACCTGTGGAACTCGTCATAAGATTTCCTTTTCCAGAGAGAACTTGTCCCCCCAATGTGCCCTGGATATCCTGTTTTTTAGAAAGGACATTATCCAGCCAATTGCTTCTTCTGAACAATTGGCGGCTTTCTCTAAAGCAGTCCGGAGTAGATTATGGTAAAGTAAGTCAAATGCGGCGCTTAGGTCAAGGAGAATGAGGAGGCCTGTCTTCCACTTATCGATAATGCTGAGCATTTTGGTCTGCAAGTCTGCATTGGCCGTCTACGTGCTATGGGCAGGGCAGAAGCCTGACTGTTGGTGGTGCAGGAAGTTTGATGCTTCCACATGTGCCTGAAGTTGCGTAGTAGCATTTCTATCCATGATCTTTAGGATAAAGTTGCAGTTAGTAATAGGTCTCAAATTGTTGGGATCTCTTTGGTCGAGGTTAGGTTTCTTAACCAGTGGCATCACTGTAACCCTTTTTATGGAATCAGGTACTTTCTGGTCTCTGAATGATGCGTTAATGACTTTTGCTAAAATGGGTGAAAAGATGTCAGAGTTGTCCAGTATTATTTTGGGCGGAAGAGTGTTTTCCGCACAAGTAGTGGGTTTCATGGTGGCGAGCACCTTTGTCATGTCACTGATGGTAATTTCTGTGAACTTGAATGTTTCTGTGTGTTGAGGTGCTACCTCAATAGGCATTGTGACTGTCATCTTTTTGTTAATCAGGGAGTATGTTATTGAGTCCCTAGCTTTGGTGATTTTATTAAAGAAGGCGATCGGAGTTGCGTTACATTCTTCTTGTGTGGGTGAGAATGGGGGGGGGGTGATGGCCTTAGGTTTTTCTACTGATTTCAGGATCTTAAATAATTTACTGGTGGAATTGGCTGCTGAGGTGATCTGTTCATTGTAGAAATTCTTCTTTGCCTCTAGCATCATGTTTTTATCATTTTTTTCACTGTCCTTTCATGAAGCTTTATTGGCAGGAGAGGGGTTTTTGTGTCATACATTTTCTCTATTTCGCTTATCCCTTTTTTGTTCTACGAGTTCTTTTGAGAACCATTGTCGTTTTTTAAAGGTCGGTCTAGTTAGCTTTGTTTGTAGGGGTGCTTCTTGGTCGGCCAGTTTCTCAAGGTGGCTAAGTACATTTGTCAGTAGGGATTCACATGAATCCTTCTCACATTGATTATTTTCGACATTCACTAGGCATTGCTCAAGTTGGTTCCTGTCGATGTTTTTGTAGTTTCGATGTGTCACTTTAGTGGGACAGTTGGGGGGTTTAGATTTTGGGAGTGGCAAGGTGATGTAGAAGGTTACACTATGGTGGTCTGACCATATACACGGTTTGGTCTTAAAGTGTTTCGAGGTTGTTTGCGACAACCCAATCTGATAGGTGTCCCTTGTCCATCGTAGGTTCTTGGTTGGTAACCTTAAAATCAATATTGTTTAGAATTCTTTGTAGGTTGGTTGCTTCTTTATCTTTAGTATCCCCGTATCATTGATTGAAGTCCCCCAATGTTATTGTGGCCGTATTGGGTCCTTTGAGCATATTTAGTTGGTGTGTTACCTCCTCATTAAATTCTGGGATAGGAGCGGGGGGCCTGTAGAGTACGATTAAATTTAAGCTGCTGTTGTCCGTGGGGAGATGTTTAAGGTGCAGAATTTCACTTCCCGTACTTGCTATGTTGCTGAGGAACATATGAATGGAGTCTCTTGCAATTACTGCAACGCCACTCCCCTGCCCTTCTTCTCTGTTGGAATAGAAGATGGAGTAGCCATCCGGGACCGCAATATCGCAGGTGGGGCCAATAGGCTCCTTAAGCCAAGTTTCAGTGATACATATATTGTCTATTTCCTCGTCATAATCCTGTAATGTACGCATTTGGCGTGTCTGTTAAGGGAGCGGGTATTAAGTAGGCACAATTTTAAGTCCTGTTTATGGGTAGATTGGCTTTCGGTGCCGTTCCGAGGAGTAATAGTCAATTTGTCTTTTTTTGGAGGCCTTTTGGTTGCAAGGCTTTCCTTAGTGGAGGGTGTGTCATGGCTAGTGCGGTATTTAGCTGTTTCAACAGCTTTTTTGACCATATTCATACAATGATGATTGTGTATGTCTACGACGGGCGTGTTTATAGGGAGTAGCCCCATGGTTATCGGTGATAATGTTGCAAGAGGGCTGGAATCTCTCGAGCAGCGTATCCTGCACTGGGCGCCATGGATGGTGAGGACCGGCGAAGACCGGTTTGGCTTTAGAAGCGCCGGCGCTGAAGAACCTGACGTTTCTCTAAATAGCCAGCCGGGGCTTCTGGTCGATGTAGTTTCTACACTCCTGTGAGCTCACGCAAGAGAAACACAGATGGAACTTAATCCGCAACAATACAAACACACTGTTTGAAATGCTCACAGCATGTGTGTGCGGTCAGTAAAGAAACTACAAATGTTTTTCAAGGTTCAGGATCTGGGTGTCATCCGCATAATTCGTGTAGGTGACACCCAGACAGTCCAGTTCATGAAACAGTGGCTTTGTAAAGATATTATATAAGGTAGGGGCTTGTGGAGAGCCCCAAGGTATAACCTTGGGGCTCTCCACAAGTGATAGGTATGGGGTCGGCTGATGCAGATGGTGAGAAGACTCGCATGGTCCTGTTGTTAACGAATGATTGAATCCCCGTGATTGCTGTTTGAGAGAAGTGGGCTGATGTGGCGAGGTGATCAGATAGTACACTATGGTCGACCAAGTCAAAGGCCGCCGATAAATCCAGGAGGAGCAGAATTGCAATTTTTCCTTTGTCTTTGTGTTTGTCAATCTGACTTTTGAGCTCAATAAGGGCCGTTTCGGTCCCATGTTGGGCTCTAGAGCCAGACTGACGAATTCCCAAGAGCTGGTTTGTTTCTAGATATTCTTGGGTTTGCAGGTATGCAACCCTGTCCAAAATCTTTAACATGAATGGGACTGTTGTAATTGGCCTGTAATTAGTAGGTATAGTTGAATCTAAGGATTGTTTTTTGAGTAGTGGGAGTACCCACAATTCCTTCAAGTTACTAGGTACAATACCCAAAGAGAAAGTTATATTAATTAATTTGGTTATGAACGGGGCCAAGTCTCTGGCAGCATCCTTGATAATCTGTGGCGGGCAGCTATCACCATGGCACCTTGAAGGTTTCAACGAGGCGATGATTTTTTGTACCTCTGGTACAGATATTTTTGAGAATTTGAAGCCTTGAGGTTGTTGAATGAGAGGCGCTCTTGAGGCGGCTGAGTAAAGTCTAGGTTAGTTAGGTTGTGCCGTTTGTCTGCTATTTTGGTTTGCAGGGAGGATAGCTCAGTGGCAACGTGCTTGCCTTGGAAGCAAGACGACATTTAACAACACAGGTTTGATCCCCGGGTCCGTGCTTAGAAATCTCTGAGTATTAAGCGAGTTATAAATAACCTATCATAGGGTGCCAATTTTATTGGTGAGAGCATTCTGAATGTTTGCGCACCAGAGTTTGTCTTTTAGGCATGAGTCAGTAGGAGGGTTGGTTGTCTCCATTTCTCTCAGCATGGTGAAGAGCTCTTTGGTACTATGCCCAGCTTGGTTGATTCTGTTGTTATAGGTATCTCGTTTAGTGCGGATAATCTCTTCTTTGTATTTAGCGGAGAGGATGGCCAAGTTGGTTTTGTTCTCTGAAGAAGGGGTATGTTTCCATAAAGTTTAGAGTTTTCTTTTTTCAGTGCGTGGATTTTTTAACTCAGGGGTGAACCAGGAGTTTAAGTGGGCTCTTGGTTTACCTTTACGCATTTTGAGAGGTGCAACTGTATCTAAGGCTTTAGACATAGTAGAATTGTAGGTGTCTACCAATAGGTTGGTGTCTGTACTATTTCGGAGAGAATTTAAGGCATAATTACCTCAGCAGTGATATTTCGTTTATTTCTGTTTAGGCATGGCGGTGCTATAGGGCTAGTTTTGTTCAGTGGTTTATTGATGCTGAACTCAAATGAGATCAGGTGGTGATCAGTCCAGGGCTGTGGCAGGATATAATTTACTGTGATATTACAGTTTAGGTCTGCTACCCAGTCGAGGGTCCTACCATTCTCGTGGGTAGGCTGGGTAATCTTTTGGAGGAATCCAGGTTTAGGCAGGGTGTCGGATAAAGAAGTTGCTTGGGGGTCATTAGGGTCATTAAAGCCTACATTGAAATCACCTAGTATTAGGGTTTGAGAGGCAGTTTTAATGTTGTCGGATAGTAGTGTCATCAAGTATTCCTCGAACGAGCCTATGGGCCCTGGAGGTCGGTAGATTAAATGAATTGTAGTGGTACTTTTATGCGAAGTCTGTAGTTTAGCTGAGAGCAATTTGCATGAGGAAAATAATGTAGTAGTGACTATTCTCATATCTAAGACTTTTTTATAAAGATAATGGCAATACCCCCTCCTCTGGCGTCCGGTCTGTCCACTCTAATGATATACTAGTTGTTTGGTACAGTTAGTAGAAGTGAGGGGGCCGCTGCAGCATGCAACCAGGATTCTGTTACTGCTAGGAAGCCCAAATTTTTGGCTAGGATGATTTCTGCTATGTCGGTGGCGTGAGCGATCATCGACCTAGCATTTATTAGAGCTTCCTTGATGATAGGTTTGGACTTGTTAAGGGAGGTGGTACTGAGTTTGGGCGGTGTCTGAGTCACATTTTGACTATTTGAGGTTATGTTAGCGGCCGAGGTTCCGCTCAAGGGGTTTTTCTTAGTAGCTGGGATGGATTTGTAATGGTAGTTTTTCGATAGTATCATGGTCATGAAGTCAAGAGCACAGGCATGCAAGGGTTGCATGCACAGGAGACCTGGGTGGACACTGTGCTGGCTCCTTTGGCGCCAGACTCATCAACAAAAATAAACAAGAACATCCATTTAACACCAAAAAGCTTTTATTATGGGCATAGCACTTCAGATACATTAACCTTGAACTTTCCATCCATTAAGCAGGATGCATTAACCTTGAACATTCCATCCATTAAGCAGCCCCAAGTGTATTCTTGGGTGTGGCTGCTAATGGATTGCCTTCGCACATGCTCACTCTCTAGGAGTGGCAGGGTGTGGCTGGTAAGCGGGCCCTAATGGGCGTGCCCACGATCTCAGCTATATAAGCTGCCCGATCCTCAAGACAGACGCTTTGCGGTATTCTGCACTTGCAAGCAGCGTAGCGCTCACCGTCGCTTGAGGTCAGACTTACCTTTGAAGATCCTGCTTCCTGGACATCCTGCTTCCTGCCAGCATACTTACCCACTGGGGGAAGCTGTTCTTACCCGCACATCTCTTCGGCGAACCAAGTATTCATCTTTACACTTTCTGGAACGCCGAAATCTTCATCTTGGCACCGCAGCACGACACGCTCCGTTGTCGACGGCAGCGCCTGCAAGGAAAAACAGAAAACAAGGTTAGACATCGAAAAAAATGTCAGTTTAAGGTTGCGCTTCGCCATACTTTGCGCTTTTCCTTAAACCATCCCTTACCTGCTGTCGAACATTGTGGTAGCATCCATCTTCCATCCGGCCGCGTCTCGTGTCTCACAGCTGCATTGAGGCCGCATTTCCATCTAAGGGAAGAATACAGAAGAGAGACATTACTGCGGGCATAAATAGGAGCAAAATATAAAGACATTAACCAGAACAACCAGCATCACAAGAGCTCAAGAAAGACTTACCAATCATAAGGAGAAGCATAGTCGCAGCTGGACTGGACTAATCCTTATCAGGGATCAGTGAAGGAACTAGCTCCCATTCGACGAGCCCCTGCCAGAAGTAGCAGGGCGGAGAGCTTATCTTCCATAATTCACAGGAGCAGTATCAATACGTACCACCGCTCACTGGTTTTCTACTAAGGGATAGGCCTGAAGGGGGTGATTCAAGTTTAGGCAGGGCTGCAACCGTGTCCCAACGCCTCAGCAGAGACCAGGTGAGCGTAACAGAAAGAGATTAGTTGGGTGAGGGTAGTCTAGAACGGAGTCTGTAGTTTCTGTCATTGAGGTGGCATGGGCGGTAAGTGAATCCTCGGTGGGAGGGCACTTATTGGTAGGTGGGTTTAGCACACTGGAGTTAGATGAGGTAGTCTTCTTAAGGCCTAGTGTATTAAGGCATAGGCTAGGTAGGAATGTGGTGGGCCTAACTGAGGCGTTAAGTATGTCAAAATTTAGTGGTGGTAGGAAGGAGGTGGCTTTAATCTTAGAGGCAAGGACTTTAGTAGTGAGCATATTTAAGCACAGATGGCTCTCATTAGTGGGGAATGGATGCCGGTCAGCAGCCCCAATGAGACTTGACACTAATAGCAGTGTAGGAAATAGGGGGTACATGATGTGTCCTTAAGGTGACTTTGTGATTAGCTCAGCTGAGGTAGATGTGGCTAACATGTGATAGGGACACGTAGTAGTGATGACTAACATTATAACATTGGGAATCAGCAATACATATGGCATCCGCAAAGCACTGTGGCATGTAATAAGGACGTGTTAGTATTATAACATTGGAAGGCAGCAATAGATATGGCATCCGTAAAGCACTGTGGCCAGTACTGTGACTGCAGGCAGGTAGATTGGTTAGGCAATGCAAGGTGGTACGTTGCTGGATAGATGTCCAGATAGTGTAGTTAGGCAAAGGCAAGACGACATTGTGAGATATGGCGTTGCAAATGTGATAGTGCAAGTGTCGACCAGCAGGCCAGAATCATTGGTATTGCATGGTGATAATGTACTAAATACACATGCAAACTGTATGTCGCTAACTAGGATTGGTAACAAGCAATCGCAGGATATTTATAGGTGCACGTGTAGTACCCCAGTGTACTGAACTTGAAGGCACATTGAGTAGTACGTAAATAATATTCGATCGGGCGGTAGAGGCTAAGTTATGCACAAGTCTACAATATTGGGAATATACATGATATCCAGGGAAAGATTAGACATAGATCAACGTAGGGAATGCCGTTTAACGTTCGCAAGGGAATGGCTGTAGAAATTAGATGGCATGAAAGTTAGAGTCTCACCGTGCCGTTGCACGTAGGTTTGTGAGGCTGAACTGGAGATGCTCAGTCGTCCGTCCGGGTGGAGAGTCTCGGAGTGATGAGGAGGTGGCAGAAAAAGTTTCTAAGTCGCAGCAGCCGGTAAATAGGGGTGCAGGAGCCGATGGAATGGTGGCAAGGGGCTGGAACAGGGCTGGTTGGTGATGGGCAGCGTGGCTGGCCGGAGGCCGCTCACAGCCCGGACAGGCACAAACAGGCCCTTTATTGGCGGCCCTTAGTAAGGGCGACCAGCTTCCGCTGGCCGGTGCGGGCGCTTGTGGGAAGAAGCTGCAATGAGCCGATCAGCTTGCAGCATTCAAAATAAACAGGAAGCGGGAGGGAGCGCTTACAAGTCCTGGTTGCTGGCATCTCCTAGCAACGTCAGCTGGGCACGAACTGGAGGAAGCAACGGCTGGCCCTCGTATACAGCACGGTAGTGGTGCGGTGATCAATTTTCAGTGTAGGTGTCGCTCTCTCTGCTCTCGACGTGGGTGGAATGCACAAATGAGGAATTTAGCAGTTCCGTGCACGGATCGCCGTCTTGTAGATGGGAATTGACGAGGACTGTGTGTGTCTGATCCAGGGGAGGAGGGGCTCCTGCCCTCTCGCTACGGCGGCGGCGCTGAAGAGTTGGGAACAGGTGCGTTCCCAACAAGCGACAAGACTACTGAATAATAATTTCAATGAATTAGCAACAAAGAACGCCTGCAAACCTTTTGCTTTAATTCATGTAATCACCTGCAAGATTATAGTGTCTATAACAAACGCCCTCTCTGCATCTGACTGCCTCTCAGGAAAATGTGGCGGCCGCTGCACAGTCACAATTTCTGCCCGAGATCTGTCAATATACGTCAACTACGGTTAATTGTTGCCATCTTCCATATCATATTCACATAATAAAATCATTGATGCACTCTTAGGGCACACATAGTAGAGTGCTGCTCACACAACCCATTGCTGGCCGATGACTTTGTAGAGGACAGGGGCAGCGCTGCGTGTCACTTGGTGCATGGTGCCTGATTCGCCAGTCAACCCTCTCGTCTAGTTTGTGGTCTATATATTAGAAGGCAGGCTCATTTTGGGAGACTTCTGTCAGCCTGCTGGCTGTTGTGCGGGGGTCTAGTTTATTTGGCAACGTGAGCGTCGTGACTGCGTCATGACGCTCACGTGCTGGTTTAATAAAAGGGACTCTGCTGGCACTGCGAGGGCAGAGCAGCAAAGCCCCAGGAAGTGGCAACTTGTGTCTGCGTGTGTCTGTGGGGTTTGTGGGCCTGCCACATGGTCGTGGCCTTGTGTGCGGTGCGGCCCGAGTGCCCTCGATGCCGCGTCCGCGGGACGGCTGGGGGTGACCCCCCCCGCACTGCGGATCTTGCACCCGGTGACACCGGGTGCCGTAGGGCACCTCCCTACCATCGATACGCCGGCTGACCCCCGGCATGTCAACATCGTCGGGTGATCCCGACGATCTCTGTGGGCTGCCCCGGGGACCAGAGACAGCCCACAACACTGGCGACGAGGAAGTCGCCCGGCCTGCTGACATTCGCAGCAGGGCGGGCGGACAAGGATCCGCGCACGCGGCCGCAGTCGGCGGGCGGCCGTGCGGAAAGAGGAGGAGTGTACCTGGTGGGGGCCCGGGTCCCGGACAAAAAAAAAGGAAGAAGGAAAGAGGGAAGGAAAAACAACGCCTGGTGTCACCGGGTGCAACTGCCTCCTTTACAACTGCCTTCTTTACAAACGTTAACAATTTTTACCATCCCCCATACCCCCTCCCCTGCCCGGAGAAAGAGAGACGAGTCGTCTAGGGAGTAAGGTATTATGGCGGTGTGGTCATCAGCAAGGGTGAAGTCTTTGCTATGTGCAGTGTATTTAGGGGTTCGACATGTGTGGGGAGCGCGTCAAACCTTTGAGCGGCATTTGTATAATGGTGAGGGGGGTATAGTCCAGGAGAAAACACTGGTGGTTGCCCTGGAAATGGGGCGTGATCTAGCGGCGGCCATTAACAAGTAAGGGGCGAGGCCTGAGCAGCGCTGGCCTAGCCCCATGGTCAGAGAAAAGGGGCGGTACCTGGAACTCCGGCCCGCGGCTCCCCTGCTCGTTTTGGAGCAGAGAACACGCCCGTGGAACCCGGGCTGCCAACGGGTGAAAATCTTTGGTGGTGTGAAAACAGATTTAAAACTAAACTCTGGGTTGGAGGTGGGGCAGTGGGTGCATTAATATCCGGGCCTGAAATACATATAGATATGAAGACTGCCTGAAAGTGGGGTGTCATATTAACCCCGCGAGCTGCGACTGCTCAGGCCCTAGAGGTTGCGGCTCCACCTGGAGTGCTTGTGCGCCCATGGGCAGGAAGAACGCCGGGCGCCCTACAGTAGATACCTGAAGCCCGGCAACGGCAGGCACCCATCAACACCGGTGACCTGCACATGTCATCCTCACCTGCCAGCAGCATGTCGGACGAAGAGGGAGTATGTCGGGGTCAGTTAGCACCAATACCCCATTTTGATGTCCTGGGTGCGCCGGCAAGCCTGGGGGCCCGGTGGGTGGCCTGGGTGGAGAACCTGGAGTTGTATTTCGAGGCAATGGAGATCAAAGACGCAGCCAAACGCCCGACACTCCTATACTCTGCCGGGTTGGCCCTCCAGAGACTATTCAAGACATTAAAGCCCCGAGATCAATCGTATGGTGCAGCCGTCGCAGCCCTGAACGAATATTTCAGACCCATGGTCAACAAGGACTATGAGAGGTTCAGGATGAGGTGTGCAAAGCAGGAGGAAGGGGAAAGCCTTGACGCATTCCATGGGAAGCTGCGCGGCATTGCACTGGCCTGTGACCTGGGGAACTTCGAGGAGGATGAGATCCGGGCGCAAATCATCTATGGCTGCAGCTCCACCAAATTGCGCAAGCAGGTTCTGAGGGACCCAGCGCTGACCCTCGATCGAATACTGGAGCTTGGCCGGGCCCAGGAACTGGCGGAGGTGAGGGCCTCGGTCATGCACTCCTCCAGACACCACCTGAAGATGGAGGCCCCCCTGCAGCGGGTGAAGGTTGAGGAGGTCGCGGCTGTTGGCAGGTGGCCAGGAGGAAGGGTGGTGAGGAGGGGAGACTGGCCGAGGAGAGACCCCAATGCCACAATATGCCATCAGTGTGGGTGGGATCTTCCACACCCGCAGGACTGCCCGGCGATAGGACAAATCTGTGGAAGGTGTGGGAAAGGAGATCACTTCGCACGAGTGTGTCTCGCTCCAGCCCCAGCCAGCATAGTGGGGGCATCTAAGGGAAATGAGGCGAAGGGGAGAAAGACCCCCAAGGTAGCAGCGGTCCAGGTGGCGGAGAGTCCCCGAGAAGCTCTATATGATGTAGGGGAGGAGGAGTACGAAGAGAATATATTCTTCCTGTCCTGCAGCGGCGCCGGGGGCCAGTTTGATCCTGGGATCTTCTGAGGTGGAGGACCCCGTCATAGGACCCGTGGTGTGAGGACTGTAACACACCTGTTTTGTTGTGCAGTGTCAAACATGTTTGAGTGTTAGTAGCCATTAGGTGGTGCGCGGACTGGAATGCACCAAAGGTTTGCGGTGGGGTTTTATTTGGTTTTGTTTGTTTATAATAAAGGAGGGATGTTGTGCGGGGGTCTAGTTTATTTGGCAACGTGAGCGTCGTGACTGCGTCATGACGCTCACGTGCTGGTTTAATAAAAGGGACTCTGCTGGCACTGCGAGGGCAGAGCAGCAGAGCCCCAGGAAGTGGCAACTTGTGTCTGCGTGTGTCTGTGGGGGTTGTGGGCCTGCCACGTAGTCGTGGCCTTGTGTGCGGTGCGGCCCGAGTGCCCTCGGTGCCGCGACCGCGGGACGGCTGGGTGTGACCCCCCCAGACTGCGGATCTTGCACCCGGTGACACCGGGCGCTGTAGGGCACCTCCCTACAATCGATACGCCGGCTGACCCCCGGCGTGTCAACATCGTCGGGTGATCCCGACGATCTCTGTGGGCTGCCCCGGAGACAGCCCACAACACTGGCGAGCTCACAAAAGGTAGAGAAACAGAATTCCTGATGGGCAGATAGGATTTAGAAGGGCAGACAATGAGTATCGACATTATCCTTCAAGGAGTTTAACGGTTTGAAGGTGTGGGAACAAAAATGCCATCCGAGAAACATTTGATGTGCTCATAAGAGGGTAATGCAGCACAACCATATGTAAAGGCAAACACGCTAGAGCGTAGAGCCGTTCAAAAGAATCCTCTGGGCCTTTCAAGCCATGCCACACCCACCTCTCTCTCTCTCTCTCTCTCTCTCTATCTCTCTCTATCTCTCTCTCTCTCTCTCTCTGTTCTTGTATTGCGCCACTAAGCCATACCTACAAAGTAGACAAAAAGATAAAAAGCAACAAGGTACATGGAGAAAATGGCCGCATGATGGCAGTATTGTGTAATAAATGAGCCAGCAGCCACCAAAGCACAAAGTGCTCCTTGTTTACTGCGGTTGTGCAACTTTTTTTTTATCATGTTATTTAGTTTGACATTTATAATGCATTTTGCAGCGCCGTGGCCTCTGAGTGGCATTATCGGAATATTTTACATACATTACACTGGGATACACCAGTGCACTGAACTATTTGATTAAGAATAGGAAACCTAAAGTTTAAGTCGTGTTAATCTGGACAGATGGCTGTTGGTTTACTCCTATAGCATAGATGCCAACTTTTCACAGTGGTCTCGTGGGTCGCTAATGCCTTGCCCATACTCCCATGGGACGCACTCCAAATATTCGCAAAGTTCCACCCACTTTACTAAAAGGACAAACTGCGCCGTGAACCCACCACATTGAGGACAATTGCATTGGAATTAGAAACACTAGAGTTTTTAATATTTTTTTTAACCTTTTTGTGATAGTGTTTAATAGCATAGATAAGTGCATTTGCCCCACTAGATGCAACAGTTGCTTAACTGTCTATGAAGTGTGCTTAGTTTGGCAGACAGCACTTCTTCTTATTAGCATCACCCTGTATGGCACTTTTCAGTGATCCTTTGATAGGAATTCAGAGGTGATGGGATTGCACTGGAGTGCCTTGCCATCTTGGGCACAACTGTTCTGGGAATGTGTGTTCACTAGCAGTGACTTTCTTGACTCATTGAAAATTAGTAATACAGATATGTAGTGATGGAGAAAACACAATTAACTGGACTTGCAATTGGCCTATTTGTAAACACTTGTACATCAATCCAAAATCCAGGTAAAGCAAAGGAAAGTTTCCATCGAATGGATTGGATAAGAACTGTGAACAAAATGAGGTCGGCTAAGCTATCTTCATCCCAGCTTCTAATTGATAAACCGAGGTCTTTCCTCCCACAATATCTTATGAAATCCTGAATCCACATACACGAATGGACTTCCTAAGACGTAGACTCAATTTGCTTCCAACTATGGAAATCCTTCATGTTCGCTTTAAAAAACTCTATCCCTCTGATTAATGCGATAAGTGTAGCGCTAGGGTAACTCAGTCGATCCGTCATCTTCTGACGGAGTGTGCTGGGACCTGGTTTGTCAGAGTTACAAGACTCAAGCTTTTTGTGCATGATCCCAACTTTTTATCTTTTGACATATTTTGGAACAGACTAATTTCTGGCAACGAAAGGTTCCTCACATTTGAAGTTGTTTTGATCTTAAAGGAATTGAATTTGATAGATAATGGGGCTATTTTGAATGGTCTGCCAACTCCGTGAAAGTTCTGTGTTTTAGCTGCTGTTAATTTTTCTTATTTGTTCTTATGTACAAAGCTAATTTTTCTTTTATGCTTTTATGTATTTACGTGATTTTCTTTTTTTGTATACTGTGTAAAAATTCATGGTACATTTTGATTAAAACACAATAAAAAAATAAAAACAATATCAATCAGTACATGGTTTATTTTCAGAAAGACATATATTTTTTTTTTAAATTCAATTTTATTGGATTTTCAGTGTTAACATTTATCTTCATTAAGGCAATACGAAGAAACAGTTACATACATGAATATAGGGAAGACTTATCAACATCATACTGTTTCACGTCGTGCAGAAACATCAATTTACGATTACTACAACCAAGAATGTGCACATAAAGTAAGCAGGAAAAAAAAAAAGAAACAAAAAAAAAAGGAGAAAAACTAGCATAAATAAAATTTTGAACATTCTTTACAAACGTTAACAATTTTTCCCATCCCCATCCCCCCTCCCCTTCCCGGAGAAAGAGAGACGAGTCGTCTAGGGAGTAAGGTATTATGGCGGTGTGGTCATCAGCAAGGGTGAAGTCTTTGCTATGTGCAGTGTATTTAGGGGTTCGACATGTGTGGGGAGCGCGTCAAACCTTTGAGCAGCATTTGTATAATGGTGAGGGGGTATAGTTCAGAGAGGTGGAAGTCAGTACACTCTTATTAAGAAACATGATTTGTCTCATTCATGATGGGGGGTCATCAACATCTGACGTTGGGTATTCATTGGATGTGTGTGCTCTCAGAAAATCTGACCATAGGAGCTCAGATTGTGTCGTTCTACCGTGGAGGGATGCAGTGATTTTTTCCATGATGCATATGTTCAACACCACATTAATCCACTCTTGTTTAGACGGGGTCGTGGGCGATTTCCATTTAGTGGCAAGTAAGGCCCGCGCCGCAAGCAACAAATGGGGGGTTAGGCCTCGCACCTTTGTCCATTCATCCTCAATTTTTTCGAGGCTAAACAAGACTAGATGCGGATCCGCTGTTCTGTGGATCCCATAAAAATCTTGATCTTGGGGCATCCCCACCACATATGCCAGTAGTCTGCAACATGCCCACATTCACGTCAACAGGAGGGGGAGGACGATTGATACATCTTGGATAGTCTATACGGGTCATACTGCCAGCGATGTAGAAGTTTTATGGAGTGAAGTTTGTATTGGCATGATATGGAGGTACGTGCAGCCATAGTGCACATTTTGTCCCATTAGTCATCGTCTATGTCCATTCCCATATCAGTCTCCCATCGTCGTTTGAGTCCAAGTGTGGATCTACTACCCCCGCCCCGGAGTAAATTGTATATGAGGGAAATCAAGCCCTTCCTATCTGTCTTGGAGTCTAGCATTTTTTCGAAGGGGGTGAGATCCCTACTCAGTTTTCCCTTCCACTCAGATTTGGTCAAAACCCCTTTAATTTGTAAATAATGGAAGGTGGAGAGGACTCCAATATTTAGGGCCTCTGTTAGCTCTGGGAGGGTGATGTCATTTCGGAGAAGCTGGCCTACTCTTTCTAGTCCCGCTTCATACCACGCCTGGAACCTCTCGACATTGGGGATATGATTATTAATGCCCGGGGACCATAGATGACTCAATGGGAACGGCCATGTTGTGATTCCCGTCATCTCCGAACCCTCTCGCCATATATCCCATATAGCAACAAAGAGCGGGTGGTCTCTCGTCCTCCTCAATACCCAATTTCGTGGAGCCCATAACCATTCCCCAAGCGTTGGTGGGGCCAAGTAATAGTTGTCCATCGCTATCCACTGTGGTTCTTTATGATTGCGTAGATGGGGGACAAACACACGCAGTTGAGCAGCGGCATAGTATTTCCGGAGATCAGGGAGTCCCACCCCACCTCTATCTTTGGGCAGCGTCAACATAGAATAGGCTATCCTGGCCTTTTTCCCCTTCCATAGGAATTTTAGAATTTCCCTCTTGACCTCTGTAAAGTATTGTTCAGGTATTTTAATTGGAAGCATCTGAAAAGGATAGAGAAACCTCGGGAGAGAGGTCATTTTGATGGCATTAAGGCAGCCAAGCCATGAGATCGTCAGTTTATCCCACCTGGCCAGGTCAGCACTGAGCTTACTAAGAAGTTGTGGGAAATTTGCTTCGTATAGGGAGTCTAATTGTTTCGTTATGTATACCCCAAGGTATTGCATCTTGTCATGCTCGATCAACAGTCCCAAGGAGGAGTATTTCGTAGTATTTGCCTCAGCATTTCCCTGAAGGGGAAAGAGCGTGGATTTGGCACGATTGATCTTGAAACCCGAGAGGCGACCATAATCCTCCAGGAGGAGAATGGCTCGGGGGACCGATTTCTCGGGATTAACCACATGTAAGAGAATATCATCGGCATACAGGGCGAGCTTGTATTCCGTGTGTCCTAGATGGATCCCTTCTATGGCATCATCTCCCCTGATCTTATGTGCAAGCGGCTCAAGTGATAGGGCAAACAAAATGGCTGAGAGGGGACATCCCTGTCTGGTGCCCCGCTTCAGTTGAAACCACCTGGAATACTCTCCGTTAACGAATACCGAGGCAGTAGGAGACGAGTATATCGCTTGAATTCCCCTCCTAAGGTTTGGGCCTAGTCCGATTTTCTGAAGGACCTCCATTAAGAAATCCCAGTCCACCCTGTCGAATGCTTTTTCAGCATCAATGGAAAGCAACGCAGGGTCGGTATTTAGGTTGTGGGAGGCGTGCACCAAGTGTAGTGTCTTTCGCATGGTATCTGCACCCTGGCGGCCGAGCATAAAGCCCACCTGGTCGGGATGGATAAGGCAGGGCATGAAGGATTCAATCGTAGCCGCGAGAACCCTGGAGTATATTTTGGCGTCTATGTTAAGTAAAGAAATGGGACGATATGATCCGCACTTTGTAGGATCCTTCCCCTCTTTCCGGATAACTGCTATGAGTGCCTTGACAAATGAGTGTGGGGGATTCCCTGTTTCTAGAATTCGATTGAATAGTCCAACAAGGAAAGGTGTGAGTTGCGGAGCGAATGTCTTATAAAAACCTGCGGTATACCCGTCCTCTCCCGGGGAATTGCCGAATGCAAGTCTCTTAATGGCCTCTTGAATCTCCTCTCCTGTTATAGGGGCATCAAGCGTATCTGATTCAGTTTGTGACAATTTGGGCATAGCGATGTCATCTAAATAGGATCGAATGCTGGGAGTGTCTGGGTCATCCTCAGGAGTGTACAGGGCCTCATAGAAATCCGCGAAGGATTCGGGGATAGTGGGGGGGGGGCGTTCCCAAACCAGGCCCTCTTTCTAGTATTTCTTGAACCCTGCGTTCCGCTCGCTGGGCACGGAGTCTGGCCGCTAATAGCGCATCAGCTTTGTCCCCTTTCTCATAAAATTTCTGTTTCAAGAGGAGGAGCTTGCAGGTTATTTGTTCATGTTCCAGGAGACGTAACTCTTCCCTTTTTTTCCTGGCTTCTAGAACCTTGTCGGAGTCAACAGTGTCCCCTTTCTTCGCGTCACTTTCCAATTGGGTAATTTCTCTACGGATTCTGTTTTCAATTAAGGCCCTCTCTCTTTTTTTATTGGATTCCCCTCCATGTTGCCTTACCAGCTTCCCAAACCCCCTGTTTCGAGACTTCCCCAGTATCATTCATTCGGAAATATTCTTCAATTTCAGTTTCCATCTCTAATTTGAAAACGGGATCCTTCCATAACGTCTTGTTGCATCTCCATTGACCACCTCTTACAGGCAAGGAGTCCCATACTAACTCAACAGACACCATATCGTGGTCGGACCATGAAATGGTCGCGATTTGTGAGTGTGTGGCCGTGTCAAATAAATCACTGGAGGAGTAAGGGTAATCTATGCGGGCAAACGTATTGTGCAGGGCCGAAAAAAAGGTGTACTATTTCTCCATAGGGTGCATGCAACGCCATACATCAACCAGACCATACAGGTCCATCATCGTTTTGAATTGGGTGAAATCCCCACCAAGTGCATCCCATCTTTCTGGATTACCGGGGTGCCAGTCGAGGTCCGGGTCTGCCCATATGTTAAAGTCACCGCCGAGAATGACGTGACCTGTTGCCTCTAACATTATTTTGGGGATTGTTTTGGAGAGAAATCGGAGTTGTCCCACATTGGGGGAGTAAATCGTGGCGATTGTAATGGACAAACTTCCAATGGTCCCCGAAACCAGGAGGGCCTGACCCTCTGCATCAGACCAAACTTTCAAGGCCTTAAAGTCTAGCCCCTTTCTGAAAAGTACTCCCACTCCTGCTTTCTTCAGGGGACCAGAGCCCCAGAATTCCAACCCAGTTCTTTTTCCCAGGATTGCCCTTTCCTCTCCCCTCATATACTTGGTCTCTTGTAAAAAGAGTATATCCATTTTTGACCTTCGAAATTCTCTAAAAACGAGTGATCTTTTAGTAGGTGAATTAAGACCTTTAACATTGAGCGTTCCCACCCTCTTGGTGCCCCTGGTGCATGATTCAGCAGTCAGTATAGCAACATTTCGATGCTCGTATGAGCTTGATGATCGCTGTAACCTCGCCCCCTGATGTTTAGACAACCACACACGCACTTTCTCTTTTAAGACTCTCAATTGTTCCCTTAATTCGACACTTATTCTCTTCCCCGTTCCCCACCCACCACCCCCCTTCCTTCCTTGAGTTCGGTGGCGTTCGATCGATCCCAGTTGAAAACACTGGTCCGAAATCGAACCACTAGAGGAGACTGTTACCTCACGGTCCAAATACATAATAAACATCGAAAAATGTCTAATGAGCCCCCTACAAGCCACCCCCAATAATAATCAGATGAGTGCCATATAGGTGGAGGATCCAAAACCATTTTCACAGTACATAACTCCGACTTCTTCATGTTAAAGGTTAATTCAATTTAAATGTATCACATTCGTTCGGTATCAGCTGCCGCACTCTGGGGAGCCATTTCCTCTACGGTACTTCCTCGAGCCCTTCACTTTCCTCCTTTTCGGGCCCTGCACGTGCCATTCCCCTTGGCTCCTAGGTGATTGGTCGCGAGGTTCCTCATGCTCCTGCGGGCCCAATAGGTCGGAAATGCATGCTTTAATATCCTGCTCGGAGTTCAGTCTAATTCGGGTGCCTTCATGTTCAAAGGAGAGGGAGAAGGGGTATCCCCATCTGTAGCGTGTGTCACGACTCTTAAGCCAGGTAGTAAGTGGCTTGCACATTTTCCATAGTGCCAGGGTCAGGGACGAGAGATCTTGGAAAATAGTTATTTGAGCTCCACTAAGAGTGATAGTTCCCCCACTCCTCGCCTTCTCCAACACTCTCATCCTGTCCTGGTAACGATGGAACCTTGCCAACACCGATCGCGGGCCTCCAGGCGGGCCTCCGGCTCTGTGAATGCGCTCTGTTTTGGGTTCGTCAATGTTGTCATCTGCGACGAGGAGCTTGATGATGTCATGGAGAGTTGATTTCAGGTCCTCTTCCGTTTCCCCTTCTTTCTCTGGAATTCCAAAGAAGCGCAGGTTGTTTCTCCTTTCGCGATTTTCTAAGTCATCCATCTTGAGTTTGAATTCCTGTTCCCTTCGTTCCAGTTCTGTTATTCTATGGTCTAGCTGTGTTTCGAGGACATCGATTGAGGCCTGGTTATTCTCAACCCCTTCGACCCTGTCTTCTATGCTGTCAAGGCGCTGTGTGAGCTTGTCGATTTTCCCTCCAATGTTGGCTCCCATGTTCCTTATTTCTGCTAATAAGTCCGCGATGTCCCCTTTCGTAGCAGCCGTTTCTTTATCCATAGTAGAAGTTGTAGCCATCTCGGACCCGACGTCGAATCGGGGTGACGATCTGTAAGCGTAGGCAGCGAGCCTCTGTCGGGCGGTCATGCGTCTGTAGACCTGTTTCCTACGCGTTGGTTCATGGAGTTGCCGGAGTACTCACTACCACAGAGGAGGCACAAGCCCCTATTCTCCTCTCTCCCTTCCTCTACACCTCTGCAGGAGCAAAGTGTGTCAGGGGGCCTTTCCCTCTGCGGAGCTGATGATTTTGTGACTTCAGTCCGGGCAGGGGCTCTTTCCAATGGTAGCAGTCAGATACGGGATGGTCAATAGCCTCTCAGTGGATTTTGGTCATCTTCTCGTGATTATATATGCTGCTAAAGCGCTCAGTACTTTCTTGACCCTTTGGGGTTATCAGATGGGGGAACCAAGTCTCTGGGTGTTCAATAGGATCCCCGCTGCATATGGTGGTATCAGCAGCGTGGGGTTTTATGTTCCACGGGGGGTAGCGCACTTAAGGACTGGCGTATTAAGTCCTTCCAGGCCTGGGTTACAGGGTAATATCGCTGATGTTCCAGGGATCCGGGATATTGGGATAGGAGGAGGCACACGCCCTGGAATCAGGGGCTCTACCCTCCCATTTGAAGCTGTGTAGTTTTATGAGCTGTAAAGCTCAATGGTGCTAGGTGGTGGGTCAAAGGCACCCAAATTCGGGTTTGCTGTGGAGTCTCGTGCCGGTCCCCACTTGGCGGGGGGAATGTTCCGCGAACCGCGGGCTTGCGGTCGCGTTGATCCACTGAGGCCCCCAGATGAAGCGAGGAGGCACCCACAGGCCTCAGGAGGGATATGCCGGGCTCGCGTTGCCCTCGTTATACAGTCAGCTGGGGTGGGGGGGAGAGAAGGAGGTCCTGAGCTGCGCTGCCCATGAGTGAAAGCGGGCTGCAACGCGCTCAGTCGAACGTGCCGCGGGGGCCGTGGGGAAGCTCCGCGTATCAGGAGCAGGTGGCACTCACCGGCGTAGTTCCTCGTCCCAAGTTGTCCCGAGCCAGGCCGTATCCAAGACCGCGGGTCTGTCGTAAGGTGGACGGCGGCAGCACCCGCCACACATCAAGGGCTCTCCCACTCCCCAAAAGTCTCCAGGCAAATCGTCAATGGGATGGCCAGGGCGGGGGGCCGTAACGGAGCCCGGCGGCGTCAATGGTCTCCGGCGGCTGTGGGCCTCAGCAAAGGTGCCGCACAGGAGGCTTTGATAGGAAGTTCAGGCCGCGGCTCTTTTCACCACGGAAAATGCTCCGATTTTCTCCGGAGTTTCGCAGAGTGGGTGGGGGCCAGGGTCAGCAAGCTTTGGCCGTCGTTGTTTGGCAGGTGGGGGGGCCAAAAGTGGGGGCTCAGAGCACTTTTGGGGGACCGTGAAACGGAGCTCACACGGAGAAGATCCTCATCCGTGCGCCCCCTTGGTGGCCAGCCAGAGACATTTTTTTTAAACCAGCCCCACCAATAACTTGTGTACCTGACACCAAAGCACTTAAACCTTTTTTTTGGTGGGGGGCGGGGGGGAGTTGTGGCAGCAGGGCAATACATGTCTGGGCTATGAGATGTCCCAACTCTAGGAGGTTCCAGGAGGTCAAAGCTCAGTGACGGGCAGAAGCAGACCTCAACAAAGCCATCGTACGACAATGAAAGGCTCGCTTTGTATGTAAAAGGATCATCACTTTCTTAAGAGATGACCGTTTTTGTCAGCCTTCCCTGCTCATGGGTTTCCTGAGACTGTTTGCGGCCTCGAGGGTTTGCTCTTTTATTGCGTGTTAAAACACGGAAGTCATGGGTCAGTTGACAGCTCATCTATTGGTTCCATTCTCCTCAAAGTCAATATGGCCAAAAGGGTGAGGACGTTTTCTGTGGGTGATGACGGTTTCTATGCGCCTCAATACAGTAGCAGGAGATTGACTCGGGGGTGGTCTCTGGAAGATAACAAAAAAGATGATTGATCGGTAGCATTCTCATGGTTAAGCAATCAAAGTTCGGCTAATCATTTGTGTCCAATGCATAATAAATATTGCACAGTTTCTGCAATATGACTTTTTTTGACATTTCGTATTCGTGTCAAATTGTTCTAGGTGCAGGTGTATCATTTTTGTTGGGTAGAACTCCCAGATATGCGACAGGGATACGGGAAGTCCAGAGACTTGCAGGGCCCAACACCCTCCCCCAGGATCAACGGCAAGTTCAAACTGTGGTTTATTACAGGCAAAACCAACAGGGATCAGCACAGGAACAGAGAATATTCATGCACGTCTCACTATTCCTCGGCTCGCAGGCCGGTTTAACCCTCCAATGGCATCAGCACTTCGTCACAACCTGGGCCTCTCTCCAGAAAACCTGTATGGGCCAAGTGATTGGGTACTGAGCACTCTATATCCTGTACACGACACTATAGATGTTATTCTACTGGCCCTCGCATGTCATGTGGCTGGCCTGTCCCCTCCCCAGAACATTGTTGCAGTGTTGCGGACTTAGCATTGGTTATTGCCCGTTGCTACCCACCCCTAGGGTACTAAAGTGTGATTGGCTAGAGCTGATGCCCCCAAGTATAGGATCCGCAATGATTCTCAGCTCACTGTGTACCTCTTCAAGGTGATGAGAACGATCATGTGTCTGTATTGTAACTTGTGTGTACCACTTTTGCCTTATGGGAAAGCTCTCCTGTCCGGTGCAACACTTGTTGCATACTTGTTGCAGTCTGTGTCTGGCTGCCAGAGACCGGCTCTCCTTTCCCACTGCCGATCACTGCCCATTGTCTGTATTTGTATTTTTTTACAGCTGGTCCCTTTGTCGTCTGGTGATTGGTATTTCATCCTTATCTCTTGATCTTCGCTGCGGGTCCTGTCTCACACGTCTTGCTCCCTGCCCAGCCTGAATCAGCTCAGCTTGTCTCTTGCTCAGAGGCCTGAGGCCTGCTGTAATTTTCCTAAAACGTATAATGCAGTTTCTACAGTGTCCATGCTATACTACATTTCCATGGGTTAGTCACACTTGGCTCTGTCAGGTCCCATAGGTACTCCTGCAGTTCCACAGGGTTATTCGCATTTAAGCAACTGCAAGCTTTGTTCAGGATCTCTTGCGCCTTGCGGTTTCTGCGTTGCTGCATTTGGCTAATGGCAAAAATGATAAAATAATGACAGTATGTATATGTCCTCCAACTATAGAACTGTATGCTTGTGTTCTTCATGTATTCGAGTGTCTGTTTGTGTCCCAAAGTGCAGATGGTACGTGTGCTTAATGTCTAATGCTGCTATGTCATGGTGTCTCTAACAACGTCAGCAACATGGCTTCCTGGTGCTCTAGACCAGGCTGTCCATGTAGGTCTATCTGAGCATGGCCTGCAGCTCTTCATCCACACAGGGATAGATATGTATCGCACCTGGTCTGTATGGCTGGCTGAGGGGATACCACTCAAATCATTTGTCAATCATTGGTCCGTTAGGGATTCGTCCGAAATAGAATGGATGATTGCAGTGTTTCCTGGCCTTCTTTCTTGTCATGAATTTGGTAGGAGGGGGAGGGTGGTGGCAGGATCCCAACCCCCTCTTCATTTTGATCATAGGAAGCAGGATTCCTTACATTACCAGAATTGTGTGATACTGTGCATATCATATTTGCTTTGCGCCTCAGTCTACGCAAGTGTGAAAAATGAGAGGACATAAAACCAGTGATCACCGTAACACGTGCTACATAAAAATGACACCGTTTTTGGCAAAGCAAATAGTTTTTGACTTGGTATAGGCCTTGCAAAGATGGTCTGTGATGGGGGGAAGGAAGAGAAGGGCTAAGGTGGGCAAGAGAAAGAAGTTAGGAGAGCAAAGGAGGTGCATATGAGCGATGATGATTAACAGGTGAAAGAGAGGAGCTTTTGTGGCTCTGTCTGCAGGTGTATGCGTGCGGAGATAGAGGAGTGATGCACTGGACAGCTATGGACAGAAAATGCAACAAGATTGTTCATAGCATTTCAGAAGATGTTCAAACCCCACTATGTCAGCAAGAGGATGCAGTAGAAACAACTTGGAAATAGTCAAGAGGAATATCCAAGAGGATACCCTACGCAAATGTTGGTTTGGCAGGGGATATCCAAAGTTTTTACCGGTGGCCTGATCCTCATGAATCTCACAGGATCCCAGGCCCTTCCTCCCACTCACTAACAACCCCTCCACTTCCCACTGCACTGCCCTGCGGGCCCCTGCTTGGTGGCTCCACATACCACCTTTGAGAGTCACCTGTACTAGCACTTAGCCTGAGGTTCCCCTCTTTGGCTCCCCTTAGCAGCTGTCTCCCGGGCCCTCCTCCACCACTTGTCCACCCCTCTGCTCCTCCTTCCATCCCCTCCCCTGCAGGTGTGGTGCTTTGAAACCCAATTTTGTTGTATAAAGCACCTTACAAATGCTCAATCACATAAAATAATACAAATATGCTTCAACTGGATCCAGGTGTAACATATGGGTTTTAATAATATTTTTATTTATTTATTTATATATTTATAACACGCCGAAGCTTGCAAGCATCAGGGCGCGACATTGACACGTGGACGACAATCAAAAAAAGAGAAGAGACGACAGCAATGTCGGATTATGCATTAATATGTCATAGTTTGAGGATTATCTAAAGAGAGTGGTTTTGAGTTGTTTTCTGAACATTTAAAAATTGCTTTCAAGTCTGAGATGGCGAGGTAGCTAATTCCAATTGGATATGGCTTTGGTAGCAAACGCTCTGCCTAAGCCCATAGCTTTTATTCTAAGAGGGCCTGGCTCGAGCAGTCCTTGCTTTTCCGATCTAAGGCTACGGCTTGGTTCATACCATTTGAATTCTTGCTTGAGCTAGGCCGGGGCTGTTTCGTATAAGCAACAATGGACCAATGTCAAGTATTTGAAAATTATACATTCTTTCATTGCCAACCAATGGAGATCTTTTCTGTTACTTGTTGTATGCTCTCGTCTGGATTTGCCTGAGATGGACCGAACTGCATTGTTTTGTATTATTTGACAGTGTTTGATGTATTTGCTAGTGGCACCCAAGAGCAGGGCATTTCCGTAGTCGAGACGTGACAGAATGGTGGCTCTGGCTATTGTAGCGCTATTTTGTTTATTTATTAGGGGCCTGATGTGGCATAAAAGCCTTTGGTAGTATTGGCAGTTCCGCTTGAGATACAAAGTTTGAGCCTCGGCTCCTAATGAGGATTGTAAATAAATTCTGAGTGTCTTAACTTTGTCCGACACTTTGATAATGGTGCCCTTTATGAGAAAGGAGGAGTAAGCTGGGCCTAGGTTGTTTAAGGCTTTGGTTGATCCGAATGTCATAAGCTCGGTCTTGGCGCTATTTAGACACATGCAATGTGACTTCATCCAATTTTCAATGCAATTATAAATGGCTGAGAGTTTATTGTTGTCAAGTGTATGGTCACCGCAAAGTTCTAATATTAGTTGTGTGTCATCTGCAAAATTAGTGAAATAAATCCCAAGTTGTGAAATAAGGGAACAGAGACAGCAGAGATATAAATTGAAAAGCAGTGGCGAGAAGCTGGCTCCCTGTGGAACACCACAGTCCACAGGTCTAGATGTGGTAGAATGTCCTCCGCAGGTGATTTTGGAGTTTCGATCTTCAAGAAAAGATGCAACCCAATCAATGGCCTCTTCAGTGCAGTTTCCTGCAGTGTGCAGGGCCTCTCGGAGCTTCTGATGATCCAATAAATCGAAAGCTGCCGAAAGGTCCAAAAGGATTAGCAAGCCTGCTTTTCCTTTGTCGGGGATGGCCAGCATTCTGGTTTGCAGGTCGAACAGGGCAGATTCAGTGCTGTGTGCGCTTCTGAATCCTCACTGTTGTGAATGTAAGAGATTGTTCTTGTCAACGTATTCCTGAAGTTGATGTGTGGCTATTTTGTCAAGTATCTTTAACAAAAAATTACAGTTTGTAATTGGTCTAAGATTGGAAGGGTCTTGTTGATCCAGACCTGCTTTTTCTACCAGAGGAGTGACTGTGACAGTTTTTATTTCCACAGGGACATTTCGGTCCCTCAATGACGAGTTTGTCAAGCGGCATAGATAAGGAGCGAAGGCTTCTGCATTATCTAGGATACATTTAGGAGGCAGGATGTTCTCAGAGCATGAGGTGCAGTTTATTGAAGAGAGGGTGTTCAACATGTCTTCTAATGAGACAGGCGAGAACTGGAACTTGGGTATTTTAGGTTCTGTGATGTCCTCCTTAATGTGGGGTGATGAGTCTGTCACTTTGCAGTTTATTATGGTTTGTCTGGCGTTTTTAATCTTATTTAGAAAGGCCGTTTGAACATTTTCGCAATCTTCCATGGTTGGCTGGAATGGGGGAGAGAGAGTAGATGGTTTTTCTATAGATTTTAATATTTGAAACAATTTCCCTGGTAGAGTTTGTGGCGGTAGAAATCTGATCATTGTAGTAGTTCTTTTTCAATTCCGTTAATTTGACTCTATACAATTGGTCAGTTTTTTTCCAATTTTCTTTGTTTGTCTCGGAAGGATCTTTACGCCACTGTCTCTTGAGTTTTCTTTTGGCTTTTGAGTTTTGCTGATTCTGTCGTAAACCAACTTTGGTGATTCAGATTTTGGCAAACTTGATTGTTTTTTAGTGGTGCGTGCTTATCTAGTATATCCTGAAAGTGGTTGCTATAGGCGGATGCAATTAAATCACAGGGGTCGTCATCTGTGGTTGTGTTCATAATATGTGTGATCCCATTAGATAGGATAGATAGTGTGATTTATTTCAGATTTCTGCTCTGAGTTGTTTTGGGTGTGTTGTCAATGTGTCTCTCCTTGAATGCTATAGAAAGCTGAACTTCGATTTTGTAATGGTCTGTCCAAATACAGGGTAAAGTGTCAGTCACTATTATTTCTACATTGTTGGTAATGATCCAATCCAGTTAGTTGCCAGTTTTGCTGGTGGGGCCTTTGTTTGCTATTGAGTAACTAATGTTCTGGAAGTCCCTTTCTAGGCTTATGGCTTCTTTGTCAATGGGATTTCTTCGTCATCTATTTAAATCGCCTAGGAGTACTGTTCCGGTGTTGGAACCTTTTAGGCTATTCAAAATGTGACAGACTTTGTCATTGAAATCTGAAATTAGTGAGGGGGGGTCTATAGATGACTATAAGGTTGATGCAATGGTTTTGGGTGGGAGGTAATTGTAGGTGAAGAATCTCACATCCAGAGCATTGTGTGGTTGAGGGAAATAGCTTAAGATTTTGTTTTGCTATTATAGCTACCCCACCTCCCTTGCCTGACTCCCTATTTTCAAAATAGATGTTATAGTCTGGTGGGACTGTGATGTCATGGTGGGACCGGTTGGTTCCTGCAGCCAGGTCTCTGTGAAGAAAAGGATATCTAGGTTGTCATCTGGGATATAATAATGGATATTCTGAGCATGTTTATCGAGTGATCTTGTGTTGAGCAAAGCAATTTTGAATTTGTCTAGATCCAAGGGAGAGTGCACCTTTTTGTTCTTAACTTGGTTGCTCTTATTGGTAGTAATGGCTGATGTTATGGTTGATAAGCTGTTGGACCTTTTTCCATCTATGTGTGTATGGTATGTAAGTTCTTCAATGATCGTAGTGGGCTTTTGTTTGGACTGTGTGATCATAGAACTTTGTGTGTCCTTTAGTGTGTGAGGACTAGATATAGTGTCCTTGGAAGATAGGAATTGTTTGACTAAGTGTTCATTTTGTAACTGATTGGCTTTTACAAGCAACTGTATTATTTTTGGGTACCCCATTTCTTACCCGAGTATCCTTTCCTGGGAGATGAAATGGGCAGAGTGAAGGGACGATATGCCGATGTCCACCGTGGACCGGCGTAGACCAGCTTTGTCCCAGAAGCGCCAGCGCTGAAGCGCCTGAAGTTTCTTTTTCAGCAACTCAGGTTCTGCTGGGCATAGTAGTGCTGTGTGCGCTTCTGAACCCTGACTGTTGTGAATGTAAGAGATTGTTCTTGTCTCGCCTTTCCTGGGTGCGATTCTGCATTCACCGCCCGTCGCCATAAAAATTGAAAAGGGGCTAAATTGGATGACAGCGCCATTTTCTAACATGTTTTCAATGGTAGCCCGTCATTGGAAAAGGGACGCTGAGCACATCTTCGATCGGAATTAGAAAAGAAAATTATCTGCACCCTGGGAAATCCTGGGGTGCGAATACATTTCACGCCCCGCTGCTGGGGCGGACATGGCGTTTAAAGGCCCACACCCTGAGCGTGAAAGTTATAATCTCCTTAATCACAATCCACCCTGTTTATTACAGAGTATACCTCTGCAGCGCCTATCCACACGCCATTCAGACATGGGTGACTAGCAGGGTCTTGGCCATCCTCGCATAACTTTAATAACTTTAATAGCTGAAATGCACATACACATATTGCGCCCGCCAATTTCTCCCAAATTTGGTCTCCAGTCGCCCTGAGGTCGTTCAACTAACAATGCATTGGGACCATAATTATGGTGAAAGGTGCTATACAAATGACAACATGAACGAATGACTGGATTTAGTCAGTGGTCGAAGTGGGTGAGAGCGGCTGGGAACAGCGCTCCTCTACTTTTTAAAATTAAGTTTTACTGTTCCTATACTTTTTTTTGAAAAAGAAAAATTTCTGGAATGGTTTCGTTTTAAAATAAAAGTGTAGGAAGAAGTTGAAACTTGCATTTTCAGGGCAGTGCACTGAACGTTCCCTTAAACAGCAGGCACATGTGTTTGGGGGTTTGTATTGTGCGTTGGAGGGGGTGTGGTGATGGGGATTGTGGGTAGCTTGGCCAGTCCAGTAGGGAACTGAAGAGGGATGTGGACGCCTACCCTCACCTTCCGATCCTACGAAATTCCTGATGCGGAAGAAGGCCAGGAAACACTGCAATCACCCATTCTATTTTGGACAAATTCCCAACGGACCAATGGTTGAGAAGTATGTCAAGAGATACCCCCTCAGCCAGCCATACACACTCAACCAGCCCTACAGACCAGGTGCGGTACGAATTTACGCCAGTGTGAATGAGGAGCCCCAGGCTATGACCAAAGACATCTCCATTGACAGTCTCGATTAAGCGCACCAAGAAGCCATGTTGCTGACGTCGTTAGAGACACCACGACTTAGCAGTGTTAGACATGAAGCATACGTGCCAACCGCACTCCGGGACATAAACACACACTTCAATATATGAAGAACACAAGCTCACAGTTCTATGGTTAGAGGACAGACACACATACATACATACTGTCATTGCCTTTATTATTTTTGCCATTAGTCAAATGTAGCAATGCAGAAACTGCAAGAAGCACGAGATTCTGAGCAAAGCTTGCAGATGCTTACATGCAAATAACCCTATGGAACTGCAGGAGCACCTATGGGACTTGACAGAACCAGGTGTGACTAACCTATGGAGAATGTAGTTTAGCATGGATATTGTAGAAACTGCATTATAATGGTTTAGGAAAATTACAGCAGGCCACAGGCTTCTCAGCAAGATCTAAGCAGAGCTGAATTCAGGCTGGACAGAGAGCAAGACGTGTGAGACAGAACCCGCAGCCAAGGCCACAAGATACGGATGACATTGCATTCCCTATACGACAAATGCCAGCGGCAGTAAATACAAATAATCCCTCATAATTCAGAGCTGCACAGCTCAAATTCGTGGGCTCTGAACACGTGATCCATCTGAAGCAGACAATGGACAGCGACCAGCGCTGGTAAAGAAAGCCGATCCTAGGCTACCAGACAGAGGACTGCAACAAATATGCTACAATAAGAGACAAGTGTTGCACCGAGCAAAGGAACACTTGCATATACTAAGGTGGTACACACAAGTTACAATGCAGACACATGGGGCCTCATTACGAGTTTGGAGGTAGCCATGCCCTTAATAAGGGCATGGCTACCCCAAAACTTGGGTCTGGCTCTGGGTCCCGCAAACGGGAATTTACCGGCCCATTCCGGCCTTGGAGGGCCTGGTAATTCCCTTTCGCGGGACCCAGAGCAGGTACGTCCCCATTCCCATTTGAGCGCCCATAGGGCTCAATGGGAATGGGGAGGATGGTAACAGCGGTACTGTTCATAACGGTACCGTTGCTACCATCCTGGTCTGCTCGAGGCACCCGCGAGCAAACTCGTAATGTTGCAGCATGGCAACAACGGCGCCAGTAGCACTACCAGTGCCGTTGTTGCCTTACCGCAACATTTGTAATGAGGCCCATAGTCATTATTATTACCTTGAAAAGGTACACAGAGAGCTGAGAACATTTGCAGATTCCAGGCCTTGGGACGTCAGCTCTAGCCAACCACAGTTCAGTATCCTAGGGGTGGGTAGCAACGGACGAGAACCAAGGGTGAGACCCCCACACTGCAACATTGTTATAGTGACTTGGGGATGGACCAGGCAAACCATCTGACATGCGAGGGCTAGTAGAATAACATGTATAGTGTCCACTATAGGTGGTAAGGGGCTGAGTATCCAATTAGGAGAGCCGATTGGTTTCCTGGAGAAGGGGCCAGGTTGTGATGTCATTCTGACACAATTGTAGTGTAAAATCGGCCTGCGGGGCAAGGACGAACGAGACCTACATGGATTTCTCCAGTTCCTGTGCTGATCCCTGTTAGTTGTGTCTGTAATAAACCGCAGTTTGAACTTGCCGTTGACTGAGTCCTCCGTTTGTCCTCAGCAAGGTTTTGGGCCTTCCGATAGTCCGTAAACTCCTAGAGGCTCTGTGGGATACCTGGGAGTTTGTCCCAACAAGTTGGTAGCAGAGGCATGGTTGGCTGTGCCAGCCCGGCACCGGGTTGTCTCCTTCGCTGCCGAACCCGAGAGGCTGCAGGACCCTCGCATATTTCGAGAAGAACAGGAAAATACTTGCTCATGTACAGGCTGTCAGGAGCCCCTTGTGAATCATCCTGCCCAAAGTCAGCGAGTTGTCCAGGCAGACCAAGACGGGGAGGCGAGTGCCTTGAGGAGGAGCCTCCAGCCGAGCAGCGCCAGTAAACAACGGAGTGTAAGTATTGACCCAGTCTAACGGCAACTGTGTAAGTGAGGGAGGGTATTGAGTATTGTGGAGTATTGTCTAGTAACGTCAAGTATTGCCAAAGTATTTTCTAGTATTGTCAAAGTGAGTAGGGACGGGAGTGGAGGAGGAAGTCCCTTTTCTATGTTTAGGGCACATTCGGTTTTAGAGGTAAAAGGTTCTGCTGAATAACTATTGACTTGAGGGCTGGGAGGACAGAAGATATGTAAATATTGGTATTCCTGTATGTTGAGTGTTTTAGCTCGGGTCATAGATGCCGGTATCCCCATAGGTTAGTAAGGGAGCTGGCCTAGATTGCAGAAGGTGAGTTGACTGGTTAAGTCTCCTTGAGTGAGACGTTTCACATGCTATGCGACGCAACGGGTGCAGTTCGATCACAAGAGAATATTGGTATAAGCTGCCTGGAGTGCAGTAAAACAGCCATGGGGTTTTGTGTGGTTTGGGAGCATCGGGCTATTGCAGTGTGCACGCAGTGTTTGATCTTCCTATATTCCGTTAGCTTGCAGGCGTCACCCTTACGTTTGCACATAGAACACAGAGAACTTGAGACGGCAAGGAGCTAGTATTGGAAACTTGGGATTGGCAGACAAGGTGAACCAGCGGCTGTGCACGGAAGGCGCATGCGAAAGATTGTGGGTGTGCCTGAGGAGGCAACAAGTGTTATGGAGGGACGATGCGTGGAGCATGCCTGTTAGGTTGTGGAGTAAAAGAGGCTTGTAGAAACTAAAAGGTATTATTATTGTATTGTGCATTTCTCCCACAACAGCGGACTATCGAAACCCTCGACTTGAGGTCAGGTAAAGTTACTAAGATGTATCAGGGCAAATGCGGGTGGGGGGATACACCCCTTCAGCACCTGTGTAAGACACTCCCGCCTTACAGGGAGAAGATCTGTAAATATAGCATAGAATGGTCCAAGGGTACGGAGGGGAAATTGACTAAACCATGGGCCCCTTGCAGATGTTTCTCCAAAGATGTGCAGCAATCACTGTTGACACACATTCAAGATACCTGCAAGGGGAAGAAACTGACCAAGCGCATGGCTATATTTGAGTTATGGCGCATGTTTCAGGAGAGCGAGGGGGATGTCGTGAGGCATCAGTGGATGCTAAACCAGCAGGAGGTGAAGGACCCATGTACCCCCATCCCTCTGCACCTCCCCCTGCCCATCTGAGTGTAGCATCTGATGATACAGACGATGAACAGGGAATGTATCCAATGAGGGAATTAAGGGCTGCAGAGAGGTATTTGAATCTGACCTTTAAACCACCACCATATACGAAAGAGGAGAAACCGAAAGGCGCGGGGCAGCCAGCTAGCGGCCCGGATGTGAGCAGTGAGGCACAGCAGGGCACAGAGGAGGGGCTTGAGGACACAACCACGAACATATGGATAGCAGCACAGGTACTCTTGAAGCTTCAAGGGAAGACAAATGGAGAGGCAGAAGGGGCGACCGAGGGGATAGAAGGCCTGAAGAGGAGCAGCGACACAACAGATTGGGCCGAAATAATGGTCGAGGAGGATAGGAGGGGGAAGGATAGGAGGTGAGATAAGAGCGCAAAGATAGGGAGAGAAGGAGAGAAGAGAAGTTGGAAAGGGAGGATAGGGAACAAAGAAAGGAGGAAGAGAAGGAACACATGGAGAGGGAGCGGGAAGAAAGGCTTGAGAGAGATCTCAAGGAACGGAAGAGGGCGAAAGCAAGATGAGGGCGAAAGCAAGATGAGGGAGAAAAGGGAAAGGGAGCTGGAGAAGGCAGAAAGACGGAGAGATAGCAGAGCAAGAAAAACGCAAGTTAGCAGAGAGGGAACAGATGAAGTTACAGTTGGACAGACTGGCAAGGGAACGCGCGCACAGGGAGGAGGACGAGTGAGCAATAAGGGCAGTAAAGACACAAGTAGCACTTGTCAAATCTTAAAGGGATCAAAGGGTGTCAACCCCCTCTCCCGAACCACAGAAGCCGAATAGTTTGACCCTCCCATCGTGGTTGGCACGGGCACCCGAATATAGATATCACAGGTCACCACGTGGCAGCCAATGGGGGGGAAGAAGGAAGTTAGGGAAAGGGTGTGGGCCGATAAGGGAAAGGTGGGGACAAAACATTAAGTGCATACATATCACCAAATACTGAGCAGGCTACTTGTTAACCTGTCATCCTATACCAAAACCTTCCTAGACCTAGTACTCTGCCTGCAACACTACAAACATCACCTGAAATCACCCCTACTCATATTGCATCCTTGCTCTAGCAAGTTCAAACATAAATGCACATATAACATGACTTTGACTCTTGGGCACAGAGTGCCATAGGTTGCCCAACGTATACCTGATAACAAACACAGCCAAAAATACAAACATGTGGAACTCTAAGCAAAATGAAACATACAAGGATAGCTCCCTGTCATGAAAATACAGTACACATGGCCCATGGGGCTAGCAACAAAACACCATAGAACAAAACGTTTAGCAGCATTTCCTGACACACTCCCCAAGAGGAAACACCCCTATTTAGCAGGTTCTGATTAGTTGGTACATGCACCCATCCACCTCCTGTCTGGGTTCTCAAATCATGAGAGGAACATATAATATTCCTAGGTTTGGCATTTGGCATCAAAAGCATAAAGGCAGGGTAGGATTATAAACTCCTTGATGCGTGAGTACTGCCATAAGTTCTTGAACCGAAAAGATACATTGCCGTTATGGCCTCATACCAACAGAGCGTGCAAAATAACTGTGATCACAAGCATTAACAAGTCACTTATCTGTTTGCCTGAGTGCCTCGTAATGACACTCCGGGGCCGTAGAACTGGCTCCTTATCGCGATCGGGACCAATGCTGCTCACCGACGCGGCCCGGGAAAAAGCCTCATAACTCTCCAAACCGGAGATTACAAGGACTGCTGCTGCTTCGGGACACTGCCGCCGCCCGGGCATAGTTTTCAGCAGTCGTTCCGCATCGTAACCAGAGCTTCGCAAACACACGCCGTGGCCACCCGTGCTGGATCTTCAATTAGCCGCACCTGAGCAAGGACGGCCAACGGTCTTTAATAGCCCAGGCTCTCACCCACAGCTGATACTGTGTGAGCTCCGGAACTACTCCAGGCCTGGAGGCTGCTCGGAATTGTAGTTCCAATTACTACTTTCTCCCAATTCTGAGTCTTTTGATGCCCCAAACCCTATTCCTGACAGTACTGAATAGGGGAACAGATAGATATGAGGAGGACAGACGGACAGAGCCAGACAGCATAAACTCTTGGGCAGTAGCACAACAGAAGGAAGAGGAATATCAGGCCTAGGGGCTGGGCGGAAGGAAGTATGTATGGCTTGAGATACGTTGATCTCAGCATGAAGCCCAACACAGACTTGACATCGAGGAGACTGAGTTTTGCAGATGATTTCTGTAGTAACATGGGTACGAGGTCTGAAAATGAGGACAAATATAGTCAGGACGAGAGGGGGAGCAGTTTAAATACCAGTCAGCGGGGCAGGGACTGACAAATGGGTGTCAAGGGAGTTTAGGATGCATAAACAGGGAGAAGGGGGTGGCTCACATGAGCAGGTACAGCAGGCAGATGACTTTTGCACCTCATGCAGCACCTATATCAACAGACTAAGGGATCTCCCAGGACGAAGGAGCGGGGAGACAGCCATAGCTTGTTCAAGGGGACGCTTAACTAGAGCATATGATGACAGCAGGAGAGTGCCTATATTGGAGCCAGTAGACCTGTGGACAGGCATTGAGAGAGAGGGGGGATCAACAAGTTAGACTGACTAGGACACATGAGGAGGAGACAGCATACACACAGATGCCCTTATTGGACTGAAGAGGGGTGTGACCTAAGTATGTGCCATGGAAACACACAGACATGGAGAATGTGAAGTGTAGGTTACCATCGTTGAGTGCGGGAGCGGGGAAGTGGATTTATGAGATGGAGAAAATGACAGCTGGCCATAGGCTAGCAGTAAGGGACGGAAAGGGACTTTTAGTATTGATTGTAGGAGATGCAGCTGGTGATGTATGGAAGAGGGTGGGGTTCCCAGGGGTGACAACACAAAACACAGCCCATGACGGATTGCCATTTGCAAACTGCAGGGTGGCAGTATGGCAAGCACTGAGGACACAATACATAGACGCGTCAGACATTGGGGGCATTACGTCACGCAAAACGAGGGAAGATGAAGATCCCATGCAGTACATTCAGGAGATTCAAGAGCTTTGGCACCTCGAAACTCGAGACCCTTGGGACAAAACAGTAGCAATATACTACCACATGGACTAGCAGAGCAAGTTCAGAAGAGTTTAAGGAAATTAGTGGGGCTGGAGCAGAAAGGTTGGCCAGCGATACAGCTCACAATAGTTCATCATTGTAGGCTGTGGCAGGAGAAGGTTAAGCAAAAAGCAGAGGACAGGAAGACAGATGAAGCAAAGCTAGTACAGAAAACAGTATCAAAATATGCGATGGAGGGGGCGATGATAACCATCCCTGCACCACAGGTACAGCAGCCACAACAGTTTGCACCACCCATGGGAGGAGATTTTATGAGGTGGGGTGGACAACAGCAAGGGTTCCGAGGAATGGTGGGCCTACAGAGGGGGCATGGCTTTGGGCCACAGATGCATCACAATCAAGGGGGGTTTCCAGGAGGGTTTTGGGGATATGGGCAACAAATGCAGCAGAACCCAGGGTGGTTTCTAAGGGCAATGGAGGGAGTCACCACAGTGTTGGACCTGTGGGCAAATGGGATACATTTCAAGAGTATGTTGGTTCAGGGCAATATAACAGAATTGGGGGGCAGGGCCAACAGGCATATCAGGGGGATCAGGATGAATGTTATGCACAGGACCAACAACAGCAAGGACAGATGCAGGGCACATATCAACAAACACCACAAGCACAACACAAGCACCACAAACACAAGGGCAGGTACCACAGATGTCAGCACCAGTGCCACAGTATCTACAAGCACCACAAATTTGAGGGAACACACAGCAACTAGCACAGATACAGCACAATGACGCACCAGCACACATGGGCACAGTGGTGACAGTCCCTGTCAGACAACTGGGAGGAGTTACCATGGTAGGGAACAACCCCTTTACTGGGAATGAGTTGTTCCTGTACCCTCAATAGGACAGTCTATAGACAAACTTGATGTGTTCTATCCTGTCGATCACACCAAACTCTGCAGAGGAACCGCCATAGGGGTGGCGATAGGTGGCAAAACATATTCCTTTCTTGTTGACACAGGGGCGACTAGGTCATGCATTAGGGAAGGAGCATTTACATTGTCAGGCAATGCCATGAACACTCAAGGATTCTATGGGGCTCGGAAAGTGGTTCCTTTTACAGATAATATCTCATTACCTATAGATCATCATGATCTATCACTGCCTTTACTTTACTCTCAACAGACACCTGTAAACATACTGGGACGAGACATTATGAGCAGACTAAACATGACCATCTCATTCACAGACAAGGGCATAGTGAGATCAACACCAGGCATACACGTGCTAAATGTCCAAGCATATTGTGGACGCACAGTACAGAGGCGGTTGCCAGTGGACCCAGAGATGTTCCAGTATGGAACTGACATTGCCATTGCATGGCTTCTAGGCATTGCAGGGAAAATGTGGCAAGTTCCAAACAAGTACCTATTTAGGCCAGAAACACCAATGGACAAGGCAGAAGGAACAATAGTGCCCATAGAAATAGAGGCAGTGTTGGCAAGAGAGGATTGGATTGCAGTGCATGGGATGGATGACACATGGCGGGCATGGAGAGCAATAATTGCAGTTGCAGAGGGGTGCAGGCTGACCACAGTGACAGATGCGAAACTATTTAAGGAGGAGAGACAGGAACTAGAGATGGTGTTCGAGATGAGTGTAACGTACTGGTTACAGATGCACTACAGAGAAGTGCCACAGAGAATGGCGATGGCGCTTGAGGCGCCACCCTCATTTTGGGAAGAGGACATGACCAAGGTACACAGCAGTTTATGGACCACAAGTCCTTATGACGTAGCTTGCATAAAGAGCATAGGGGGAGTGAAGATCAAGCTGAAGCCTGGAGCGATTTTGCCGAGAGTAAAACAGTACCCCCAACACAGGAAGCAGATGAAGGCATTTATGAGATAATCACAGCACTAATTGAGAGAGGTATCCTGGTACCATCAGAATCCCCATGTTACAAAGCGTTGTACCCTGTGTGCAAGGCAAAGGGAGGGTCAAGGCATTTCATACAGGATTTAAGACCTCTTAACCATATTGTAGAAGAAGAGTATCCTCTAGTTGCAAATCCAGTTCCAATTTTGTGCAGCATTCCGGCGGAAGCTGCCTGTTTCACAGTCATTGATTTGAAGAACGTGTTCTTCTCAGTACCACTTCACTCAGACTCATAAGACTTGACCAGCTTTATGTACAGAAACCAGAAGTGGAAGCATACTCGGATCCCACAGGGGTACTGTGAGTCACCATCTATCTTTAACATAGTAATCCAAATGGACCTGAGCAAAATACAGATGGAAAGCAGTTTTACAGTATGTAGACGACATTTTGATTTGCAGTCAGACAGAAGACCAGTGCAGGAGGGACTCAGTGCACATGCTGACTGTGTTAGCTAACAAGGGGTACAAGGTGGACAAGGCCAAGTTACAGTACTGTCAGAAGGAGGTGCTATACATGGAACAGACGATATCCCAGAATGGCCGACAGATCACCCCACAGAGAGCAGAGACAATATGCAAAACACCTCAGGCCACGACAATGAGGGAAATGCAACAGTTCTTGGGGTTATGTAACTACTGCAGAGCATGGGTCTTCGACTACAGCACATACACGAGGCCACTGTTCCCTTCTGTGCCTTGTTCAGGGCACACAATAAAGACACCGACATGGACCACAGAGAAGACTGAGGCCTTTGAGGAACTGAAGGAAGCGATAATCACTTCCCCAGTGTTAGGGATCCCAGACTACAAAAAGGATTTTTTTCTTATTCTCAAACACTGACGGTACTGTGATGAAGGTAGTACTGACACAAAAGACAAGCATTGGCCACAAGCCAATTGCTTACCACAGTGGACAACTTGACCCATTGATGAGAGGACAATATCCGTGCAAACAAGCTTTGGAAGCTGCCAAATTCGTAGTGGAGAAATCAGCAGCAGTACTCATGCCACTCTTTACGTGGAGCATGCATTCTTTGCAATACTGCAGAAACCAAAGAGCACACCGACCACACAGAGAGCATCAGGGTACAAGGTGATACTATCGAATGTAGGCTTGAAGATAGTAAAATGCAAGACTGTAAACCCAGCGACAGTTTTGGCAGATGTCCTCCAGGCAGGAGACTATGCACACGACTGCACAAAGAACATAGAGATGTTCAGTGAGACACGCAAGGTAGAGGAGAACACATTTGAGGGGGGAGATGTGCTCTACATTGATGGTTCTTCGAAAATTGATCAAACTGATGGGGCAGACATACTGGGACTGCAGTGGTAAGACTGAAGGAGGACGGGACAAGTGAGGTGGTTGCAAGTGCGCAGCTACCATCCCATTATTTAGAAAAAGCAGCACAACTAGTGGCTCTCATATTAGCACTGGAAAGCAGCGAAGAGAAGGAGGTGACGATCTATTCTGACTCCGCCTACGTGACTTCAACAGTACAATCAGTACTGGAACAATGGCTCAGGAGAGGGTTGAGGAGAGCAGATGGGACCCCAGTGCAGCATGCGCTATTATTGGACAGATTGATCGAGGTAATTGCTTATCCAACAAAGGTAGAAATAGTGAAGTGCCAAGCCCACACTAGAGGGGAAGACCCTATTTCAAGAGGAAATGAAGCAGCACATTTTGAGGCGAAATGCGCAGCATATTTTGGGGAATTGTGGGAACTGAGAAAGAGACAAAAGGCCCAGCAAGGGGCGAGAGTCATGGTACTGAAAGAGGGGTACAATGTATTACCAGAGACGCAGATTATGGAGCTGCACCCTAGGAGGAGAAGGAGCTATGGGTGAGGAAGCGGTTGCTCAATTTCTCCAACAGACGCCTTATGGTGAAAGAACAACACAGGAAAAGTGGTCATGTCACTAGCATTATTGAAGACAGAGATAGGACAATTGCACTATCCAACACATACAGGGAAGGAGGTCATTGCTACACGCATTGGAGAAACATGGTTCTGTTCCAACTTAAATGAACAAGGGGCTGAGCTTGTGAGTAACTGCATGACCTGTCAGCAGTTTACAGCAGGACATACTTTGAGAGCTGTGAGAGGAGCCTTACCAAAACCAGTAGGCCCATTTCTTTATTTACACGTCGATTATGTGGATATGAGCCATGGATACCGCTACATGATAATGGTTGTCTGCCCATTCTCCTGGTGGATTGAGGCGGGTCCCTGTTCACATGCTGATGTCCTTGGAACGGACACGCTCTTGGTTAGGGAGGTTTGAATGGACTCCTAAAGGAGTGCATAGCCAAGACACAGCAAAGCAACAAGAAAAACTGATTGCACTGTTTGCCCCTTGCACTGTTTGCACTGCGCAATAAACCAGGATCCGACCACCATTTAACACCCCATGAGGTGGTGACAGAATGGCTCCTCCCACAAGAGATGAGTAAACAAAAGGGCGCCTGGCTAGGCCCTGATTTACCCAGGTGGGTATATACTTATAGACTTACAAAATAATCATGGTGGGAGATCAAACACACTTTCATTATTATACCTCTACAAACTGAAAAGAAATCTCTAGATTGTTTTTAGGGTCAGAAGGGTTGTTTGACCCCAAGATTTTTAATACACATTAGTTTGTCATAGTGGAAAAAACAGACAACACCCACAGACATTTGTCAATTCAAAGTTTTGTAAATAATACGCATGAGTACAGGTCAGTCAAATTGACTGTATATTGGTGAACATAAAACAAGTTTTTCCTTTTTGATCGACGGAAATTAAATTGAACAAATAACATGTGAGCAGAACAATGTTAGAGTCAACTAATATCAGTGTTAATGATGGACATTGAGTATAATAATGAAAGTGTGTTTGATCTCCCACCCTGATTATTTTGTAAGTCTATAAGTATCCTCCCACAAGAGCACTGAAGGACGACGAGAGTAGTGCAGATGTGTTAGGACAAGAAATGTATGAGTACATTACTTCTCTGGTGGCTAGCGCTTCTTTTATCTCTCACCAGATTCAGCAAATCCAGGGGGGCCCAGAAGACAGTGAAGAGATCGGCTGCGATGACGCACCACAAGACTGTGAACTAAAACACACTGTGAAAGTGGGTGACATTGTTCTCTTAAAGAATTTTATACGCCACTGGAACGCCATGGTCATATGGTCAAGCAGCTGGCCGACCGTGCTGTCAAGTTAGTAGGTAAGGCGGTCTGGAACCACCTGCAGGACATCAAGCCCTACAAAACAGTAGCCCCATCTGGCAACAAGTTCTCCATGAGTGACAGAGCCAACGTTCAGCACCTAGACGAGCTACAAGTACGTTCTGAACTTACACGACTAGGGAGACACGGACACCCGATGGTTAGGTCCTCCCAAGCAACAGAAACAGCGACTGGAACACTTGTGGAAATTGATTAAGGATACAGTCTGTTTTTTATTTTCCTTTTCCGCACACGCAGAGCCTACATGAATGCCGTGGGGATTGTACTGTTTGTTTTCACCCATGTTACCCTTCACCCGTCACCCAGACACTTTCTCTAACCAGCTTGTCTATGCTGTAAGGAGACCCAACCGATTCAGAGCACAATCCCCTGGAGTATAGTATCTTGTCTTTGAAGTGTACTTGGCCCAAACATGCCCACAACTTGAGCATGGTGAGCCCCCAGTGGTGGCCACATTAAGAGACCCATCAGTAAGAAAGGTCTGGGAGGAGGTATTTGCCTTCGCCATCAGTGATTATTTGGTTCGCGGGGCTTAAGAGCACTCAAAATACTAACTGAAAAACTCCCTTCTTTGCACATTTCAGGCGGGCAACTGCAAGGATCAAGCAGCGTAAGTGGCAATGAAGGGAACAATAAAGAACATTATCATTATGTTGTGTCTATTAATTCCCAGTGGGTTGATGGGATTTATATTCTGGCAATTATATGTTGTTGTTACTGCTACCGCTGTACCCTCTAATAACATTCCCCCGACCCAAGCAGGTGGAACGACTATGTCAGGTGGACGAGAGAACAATGCTGATAAGGTAAGGAGAGGTAAGCGCAGTGCTGACACAGACATGAAGGGAGTAGACTTGTATCTCACAGACACTGCTGGAGTGTCTAACAACATATGGTACAAACACATGACAAAACTAGGTAAGGAAACCACTGGGGAGAGCCGTTATGTCTGCTCTTTAATCTCCTACACAATGAGCGCCTCCAGAACGTTCATAGCAACTGAAGTACCTGCAGCAAGAGCACAATGCCTGATGTATCTCGCTATGGTACAAACACGAGGAAGATTTCAAGGGAAGTCAGCCACATTGAGATGGGTGTCCAAAGGAACATTCCCATAAGAAGATAGCTACATAAAGACATTACACATGATGAACAACTACTGGCAGCTAGACAAAGCTACACAATACATAACTGATGGACCTGAGAAGGGAGAAACAAAGACTATCACACTGAAGGAATTGCCATGTCTTTGGACAAGAGTGATGAAGATAGGAGGAGAGCTTGGATGCTGGGAAAGACAGATACTAGTGTATGGACGAGTGTACACAAATGAGGGATGGCAAGATGGAGTGGTGGGAAGCAAAGCACTGACATTAGCACAGTCTTCAGTGAACAAAGTGCAGGAAGAAAATGATAAGTGCCCGAAAGTATGGGATGTGGCTGGAGAACTAAGCTGGTCCAATGCTGATAATCCCCTGAAGACACCGGGCCAGTGCTATCAGAACAATGGCAAAGTTGAAGTGGGCGAGAACGTTGGGTGCAAAACAATTGAACAACTTGCAGCTATGAAGGCGGGACCAGCAGTGCTGATGGATCACTATTGGGCTTGCGGATTGAAAGCATACGAGAAGCTGCCACCCGATTGGGGAGGAGCTTGCTCGTTGGTACACATCAATATGCCTTCATTGGTCGTGCCAAGGAAGGATGTAAAGCTCGATGTATTCCCGAAAATGAACAGCAATAAGAGGAGGAAGAGATTGGTGGAGGTGGCACCAACTGCCAAGACAGAGTGGGCAGAGAAGCAAGCATGATTGAGCAGAGTGAAGAGGGGAGGGAATTATTTCTCAGAAGCATCCAAAACGGCACTAGATGAGATCCCAGAGGAACACAGACTGTTCAGCAAGACACAAATGTTCTTTGCATCAATAATACCTTCAGTGCAGATGTACACAAATGCCAAGTGGTTACAGATTACTCGCTGGAGCTGATGGCAACGATGAACTCTACTGTGAATGGGTTCAACGCAATAGAGGAAGAGCTTAGAGCAATAAGGTTGGTGGTGCTCCAGAATAGACATGGCTACGGAAGGAGGAGTTAGTGCAACAGGAATTCCTGTTGACCATTCATACCCGCCAACAGCGAAGATAACAGAACTCTATCGGATGCAGTGGCACAACTGGCACAGATGCATGACAAACTGGAAGATACAGCACGAAGAACAGGGAAGGACAAGAGCTGGCTAGCGTACATATGGTCATGGATGCCATCATGGCTGTCAGACGGACTGAGGATGATAGCAGGAACTCTCGTGTTGGGAGCAGCATCCATGTGTGGGATCAAGATCTGCATGGCAAGATGCAAGAAAACAGCAGAAGAGGCTACCGGAATGCAGATCCTGATGAATGTGAACATAGGATGAACAAAGGATGAAATTGTTGCAGAGAGGGACAAGCTCAGAGAGAAAATCACACAGTGTCAACTATTCCCCACCGAATCCATGAAGCTGGACAAGCCACACGATCCAAAGTACTATGAGGGGAAGTGGGTTTGATGCAACCCCGAAAGAGTGTACTGTTACATGCACTGGTCATTTGATGACCAGACCACTTACTATGGACACCTCGGAGGAATAATGTAGATATGGCAGCCCAGAGCCACAGGACTGTCATAAGGAAGCCTACCCACTCATCCCCCTCCTATAAAATTAATGACACGGAAGAAGGGCACAGAACACTGCAATTACCCATTCTATTTTGGATGAATTCCCAACTGACAATTGGCTGACAAGTATGTCTAGAGATACCCCCTCAGCCAGCCATATGCCCTCAACCAGCCCTACAGAGCAGGTGCGGTACAAATTTACCCCAGTGTGGACGAGGAGCCCCAGGATATGACCAAAGACACCTCCATTGACAGTCTCAATTAAGCGCACCGAGAAGCCATGTTGCTGACGTCGTTAGAGACACCGCGACTTAGCAGCATTATACATAACGTACACGTGCCATTCACGCTTCGGGACATAAACACGCACTCGAATACATGAAGAACATGGGCGTAGAGTTCTATAGTTAGAGGACAGACACATATACATACTGTCATCGGCTTTATTATTTTTGCCATTAGTCTAACGCAGAAACGCAGAAACTGCAAGAAGCAAGAGATCCTGAGCAGAGCTTGCAGATGCTTACATGTGAGTAACCCTATGGAACTGCAGGAGCGCCTATGGGACCTGACAGAACCAAGTCTGACTAACCTATGGAGAATGTAGTTTAGCATGGATATTGTAGAAACCGCATTATAATGGTTTAGGAAAATTACAGCAGGCCACAAGCCTGTCAGCAAGAGCTGAGCTGAGCAGGATTCAGGCTGGACCGAGAACAAGACATGTGAGACAGAACCCGCAGCCAAGGCCACAAGATACGGATGACATTCCATTCCCTAGATGACAAAGGCACCAGCGGCAGTAAATATGAATAATTCCTCATAATTCAGAGCTGCACAGCTCAAATTCGTGGTTTCTGAACACGTGATCCAGCTGAAGCAGACAATGGACAGCGACCAGCACTAGGAAAGAGAGCCGATCCCAGGCTACCAAAGGACTGCAACAAATATGCTACAATAAGAGACAAGTGTTGCACCGAGCAAGGGAGCACTCTTGTAGACTAAGGTGGTACACAGAAGTTACAATGCAGTCACATAGTCATTCTTATTACCTTGAAAAGGTACACCGAGAGCTAAGAACATTTGCAGATGCGAGGCCAACCACAGTTCAGTATCCTAGAGGGGTAGCAACGGACCAGAACCAATGGCGAGACCCCCCCACACAGCAAGATTGTTATTAATAGTGACTTAGGGATGGACCAGCCAAATCACCTGACATGCGAGGGCCAGTGGAATAACATGTATAGTGTACACCATAGGTGGTAAGGGGCTCAGTATCCAACTAGGAGAGTCAATAGGTTTCCTGCAGAAGGGTCCAGGTTGTGATGTCATTCTGACGAAATTGTAGTGTAAAACCGGCGTGCGAGTTTAGGACGAATGAGACGTGCATGGATTTCTCCTGTTCCTGTGCTGAACCCTGCTGTTTTTTTCTGTAATAAACCGCAGTTTGAACTTTCCATTGACTGAGTCCTCCGTTTGTCCTGAGGAAGGTGTTGGCCTTCTGAGAGTCTGTGAACTCCTAGTGGCTCTCTGGCATACCTGGAAGTTTGTCCCAACAGAACACAGTTTACCTACTTCTTTTTGTACACTTCCACCACTGGATTTAGTTACCCCACAAAAGGATTGGATTGATATTCATACTTTTGGTTGTTCTGTTCCACAATTCACCACAACGTGTCGCCCTACGACCAATACTTCTTTACAAGGAAATGCCTTTCTTTCGTGCACGCATGATCCATAGGATGTGTTGTTAGTGATATGATCCTCGGGGGCACGTGCGGGTTACATCGTACAGCGAATTCCTTGAAGCAGTGATGTAATCGGCCACCGTGTGCGATGAGTGCGTAGCAAAAGGCTAAACAACTAGGCTTCTTTCTCCTGCCCAGTACAGAAAATGCAAAGGTTCCCCAGAAACATCATTGATAACAGTTATTGTTTTCACATGCATTGAACAGGAAACCAATATAGCATATGATCTGACTCTTGCAGAGAAACTCGTGCTAGCCATGTACGCCGGCGCGCGGAAGGTCATCATTGTGTGTTATTCGAAATGCACCTGCCGCAGTGAAGCACAACAATAACATTATCAGGACTTCCCCTGTTGACGACAGCAGCAGCTCGAAGTGCAAATGTCAACATCTGAACTTCACTAGGAAGGAGGAAGACTGTGCATGTTTATGGCCTAAGACCCCATCTGATTGCGGATAGTTTAATACAAATAAATGAGGCATTTGCTAAAATCGAACACGATTTAGTTGCCAACATGATCAATTCCAACCTGAAGGGGCTTTTCTAGTCCTGTTTTTTTCTTTGCATTTTGGGACTTGTAGTAAAAGTTTGATGATGGGAAAATCAGAACTACAAGTCTCAGAATGCAAAGAAAAGCCAGGGCTGGATAAGCACCTACACACTGAAATGGACCATGTTGGTAACTCTGCTTTGCCAGATTTTCAATACCACTTTCCACTAAACTGACTTTTCTTAAAACGGATCAAACCATGCAAGATTGTTATTAAATAGATGTTCAGGTTACTTGGGCCTATAAATTAAGACTTTTCAGGCACTCGGAATCTAAAAATGCGGAGTGAAAAAAATGATATGACCACTAACTTGATGCAGAGGGAGCAAATCCTAGAGGTTTTGGTAGTCGATAATGGTGCACGGGTAGCCCATTGGTCGACCAATGGGCTATCTGTGCTCCATTTTTGTTACTGTGCCTAAACTGTTTGGATGGTGTTGGTTGGTATTGGATAAGAGTACCCGTCCCATAATCGTTAGCAACTTCTGATTCAGAAGCAGGGTTTGCTAGTATTGCCAATGTTAGACCACGCTCGTGTTGGCGGTGTCCAAAAAGGGCAGTCCTGCCACTGTAAGAAGACAATGGGCCTCATTACAAGTTTGCCGGTCCGGGAACTAGGGTACCGGTAAGCTTGCTGGTACCGTAGTTCTCAGACCAGCAAACTAAGAGTTGTGCTCGCGGGTGCCTTTCTGTCCGCCAGGTCGGACCTGGCGGGCAGAGCGGCACCCACGAGCACAGCATGCCAGTGCATGCGGCTTCCCCATTCCCATTGAGCTCTATGGGTCTCAAATGGGAATGGGGAAGAATTTTTTCCGGCACCCTGGAATGGGCAATTACTGGGTCCGCAGGGGTTGCAACACCCCGTTAATTGGCCATTCCAGGGTGCCAGAAAAAAACGACTCCAGCGGCAGCCGTGCCTGTATTACAGGCACGGTTGTCCGCCAGGGTCGTAATGAGGCCCAATGTGTGCTGTCTGTGCATCTATATGCCAATCTTACCATGTAAGAACACACTCATGGTTGCTTTGCCCATAATTTTAGTAACACCACTAAGTAGATATGGCCATGCTGGCTGTGCAAACATAGGCCAGTACTCCCACATATGGAAACGCTCCTTTTAGCTATAGTCATAAGGCCAGTAACGCTACTGTAGGAAGACTAATAAATGCCAGTAGATCTACTTATTCTCACGTAAGGATCCACTCATCTTCGTTTGACTAATAAAACAAACAACGCCAATTTTAGCAGACACATTCATGCTGGCTGGCAATATATGTCAGAATTTCCACATAAGAATACACTCATGTTGGTTTGCCATAATGCCAGTATTGTCTGGATGACTTATCAGTCCTCAGAGGTGCCACGCCACTTGGAAATAACCCATACCATATCGTACTTGAATTACTACATGCAAACATTTCTAAACCTTTTGAACCTGTTAAGGCAGGTTCAGGGGTAGGTATCTTTCCAGAATCCCCTCTGTAATTATCCAGGTATATTGGGACGAGCATTACCCCTATGGCCCTCTTTGTTGTCTGTCCCAGTATTTACTGTTGAGGAGTACCAAAGACCGGGTCGTCCTGTTTCTGCCCAGCAAAAAGGCAACTGCACACATTAAGTGATGCTAATATACATACATGTATTTATTAGTCAAGAATAGCACTTTAATAATAAAAAAAAGACCAAAGAACACCTGGGTGAAACGTCTTCTAAGAAAAGACGGTAGTGCCTGATGAAAGTGCAGGGGAAGGCACACATAGTAGCCAATCACATTTCTTGAATGGAAACCTTCTGGAACTTAGCCCAGGAAGTTGTCATGCCACCGGTTGACCTTGTCTAAATCCCAGATGGAACCAGGAGATTCTGAATCTTATAGGCAAGGCAGGTAGCATCACTGAGCTGCCTGCTGAGGGCGGCTGCCTAAGCTTTCCTTGCCCTATCTGAAACCCCAAAGCTGATAAAAGTCTTAGGGATTCGTGGAAGGCCACAGTTCTGTTTAAATACACCTACAGGGCTCTCCTAACATCTAGCGTGTACCAAGGTCTCTTATTGCAGGGAAGATGGCTGTGCAAAAAAGGAAAGTAAGCAGCAGGACATGACTCAGATGGAATTTGGACAACACTTTGAGCTTGAAGATTGGAAAGAAGTATCACAACCTCCTCTCTAAAGACCAAGAACAGTGGGAGAGCATAGCAGGTAGCCGAATTAAAGAAACAGTGGGAGATCCCAACTAGGGAGAGATAAGAAAACTATAAATCAACTTGCTGACCAAGAAGTCCCCCTCACCAACACCCACCCAAGGCTCTGATAAACCATGAATGGCTGTCCATCGTGCTCTCCTGTTAGAATACCCAAGGTAAAAACGAGCTCAGTGTGCGTCTTATTGAGACCATACGTTTACTTTCAGACCCAGATCTAAAGCAACCTGGAGACAACAGCGACTGGATGCAATGTCATCAGAAACTGGTGCAACCGCTCTGGGGAACACAAAGCCACATAAGATGCCCAGCGCCTTTGGTCAATTTTGAGGGTTTAAGGATTCCTGCATTGCTGTACATTAATGGCCAACTCTCTAGCAAGGCCTAACTTTTGGAGCCCAATCCCTTCAAATTCCATACCACCCAGCTGACTTTCATTGGGAAGAGAAACGATGTAAGTATTAGCACAGGACTCGGGTGAAGGGGAAGTATCAATGAGGAGCTTGTAAAGCTGGAGGATCATCAGGAACTAGAATTTCCTGGGCTAAAAGGGGGTGATTGGAACTAGCTCTCCTCTGCCCTCTCAACTTCAGGATGACTATGAGGATCGCAAGAAGGAGAGGGAAGGCATACAGAAGCCCCATCGACCATGTAAAAGATAGCAAGCCCACCCCCATGCATCTGGGTGAGGAGCCCATGAGTTAAACCGAGGCAGCTTCTAGTTCTCCAGGAGGTTAAGAAATCCAATCATGGCCGGCCGAACCCCTCTGAAAAAGGAAGAGTTCATTCCCAGGACCCGAGAAGAGGTGAATGGCATGTTCTGGTGGCCTGCCTCCATATTGTGACTGTCCATGTTGTGAGTAGTTGTGAAAGATGGAAGATGTGGTTATGCCAGTGTGGAAATCTCTGCCACTGTGCTTTCAGGGAGCCCTGACTCGTTCTCTTCCTGCCGATTTATGCAAAAGAGGGCACTAGTGTTGTTGTCTGTTCGAATTAGGACCTCTTTGCCCACCAGGAGGGGTAAAAAGACCAATGCCCCCCAGATGGATGGCAGTTCCCTCCCATTGGAAGGATTTGACTTTTGAGGAAGCCAGCAGAACGATCTCCCAGAAAGGCCCACCATCGTAAAAAAGTTGGTATCGTACATAAGAACAAGGGGGAAGGGAGGGTCTGGTGACCCACTTTGATATATGGGAAGAAACCAGCCTTTATTTTCGATCCTGCACCGAGGATGCAGGGACCCGTAAGAGATATTTGTAGTCTGGGTGTTCCCAAGACCAGTTCCAATTGAGACCAGGAAAACACATGATGCTGTATGGCCTTGAATCATTAGGAATTGCCTCCCTGTGACCAATTGGAGCTGTAACAGACTGTAGATCTGGGGATTTAATCTGTCTTGGATTCCAGCAGGGAGACTGCTCCGAGAGCAGTTCAGAATCTTGCCCTATAAACATCAAGTCCTAGAATGGTGAGATGCAAGACTTGTCCCACTCGAGGAGGAACCCCAGGTCTTCAAATTGCATGATGGATCCTGCAAGATGCCTGGGTCCTCCGTCTGCCGGAGCCTGTCATCTAAGTAGGGGTAGACCAAGATCCTCTCCTGGTGTAACAGAGCCACTGCAGGAGCCAGAACCTTGAAGAAGATTCACAAGAACGTTTTGAAGCCAAAAGGGAGAACCACAAACTGTAAATGACACACCCCCAGAGCAAAATGTAGATCCATTAAATGTTTCTGGTATGTGGATGAATGCATCCATTAACTGTGGTGATGCAAAACATTCACTACTGGTGATGAGAGGTCTGATGGACTGTAGCATCTCCATATTCAAGTGGCAAGTGGTCATAAAGCATTCAGGTCCTCGAGACCCACTATCAGCCTGAAGCCACCTTGATCTTTGGAACTACGAAAATGATGCAGTAGACGCCATATGTCTTCCATGATGGAACGAGATTAATATTCCCATACTTCATCAGATCCAAAATCCCCTGTAACATGGCAGATCACCTGTCTGTATCCATGGGAATTGGAGTCTTTCTGAATCTGGTCGGAAGTGAAGGATTGGTAAACCCAAGGTCATATTGGCGTCTCAAGGGTCTCAGCAGGCAATGATCGATTCCCCCCCCCCACACCACTGGCCACACAGGTCCTGTGGCACAATCAAGAAAGTTGCTTGGCTACTTTTAAGTCCTTGCATCTAGCCACAGATGGATTGGCTGGTCTTCCTTTAGAACAGAACGTTCCTCTTGATGAAGAGAAACGTGAACCTAGCAGGGAGGATGAAAGGAGGAGTTATGGCTCCCTATCTGGAGTTTAGATTTCCTTTTGAGTTTATCAGCGGGAACATCATTTTTGAAGACATAATGAACCTTTTCTTTTAGGTGTCCTCCAAAGAGCTGGGAACCCACGAAGTGTAGTTGTAACACTGTAGACTTTTGGTATGGTATAGATGGGGTCATGTGAGGTGATAGGGCACCTCTAAAGTAAGATTGCGACAAGGAAGAGTGACATAGAGGAAATGCCACTGTAGGAAAACCTGCCCATGCTGGGTGTGCCACAGTATGCCAGCATTCCCATGTCAGAATACACTTATGTGTGCTTTCACCCATGATGCCAGTAATGTCACTTCACAGAGGCAAGCCCATTCTGGCTATGCTGATGCACGCCAGTATTCCTATGAAAGAACCATTCCATGTTGACTTTGATCCATAATGCCACTACAAGGGAGCATGTCCATGCTGTCTGTTCCCATATATGGAAGTATTCTGTGATAGGAACTCACTCATGATGATTTATCTCATAATGTCAGTAATATATCACTATAAGATGACAAAGTCCTTACTCACTGTGCTAATGGTGGCCAATATTCTCACATATGAACACATTCTTGTTGACTTTGCCCATAATGCTAGCAATACCACCGTAAGAAGACTAAGTAAATGACGCTGTGCAATTACATGTCAGTATTCCCACATAACAGCACACTCACCCTGGCTTTTCCCATAATGCCAGTAATGTCAATCTAAGAAGAGAAGTTCATGTTGGCTGTGCAAAAATATGTCAGTTTTACTTGTCGGAACACACTCCTGTTGGTTTACCTATAATGCCAGTAATGTGCCTGTGAGAAAACATTCTTATGATGAAGTGTTCCCATATAAGAACACACTCATGTTGGCGTATGCCCGGAACGGGGGTCTACAGCTCTTCAGCCTTTATAGATGGTATGAAATCATTCTGTCAAGTATACCACTCCTGAAAAGTATGGCGCACAACCCAAATGAATGACTGCCTGAACTGGCTCTCTAGGCATGTTTCTCTTTGCATCTGTTTCATTCTGTTGTCTCTCTCCCATCTTATTTCATCTGTTGCTCTCTGTCTCTCACTTCAACAATTGTTCTATATCCCTGAACCTCTCTGGTCTCTCATTTAATCTGGTACACTCTACAACTGTATCTCTTTTCATTTGTTGTTCTCTCCGCATTTCCCAAAGTTCTGACACTCACTTGATCTGTCCTCTAAATCCTTCGTCCTACTCTCTGGTCATAGTCTTAGGCTCACATCCTAGCCTCTAGTCCCACACACCCCTACACCCTAATCATAGTCCTCGAGTCCTTTCCCTAGTTTCTCATTCCTAGTATACTGTCCTCTTCCTAATCCCTTGACCTAGTTCCTCATCCTGGTCCTAGTGCCTCTTCTTCTTCATCAGCCATCCTTGTCTCGAGCCTCTCATCCCATGTCTCTCATCCATAATACCAGTTCCTCACCCTAGTCTCTTTGGCTTCACCCTAGTCCCTCAGTCCAGTTATAGTTTCAGCATCAGTCCCATTCATCAGTCATAATCTCTAGTCCATTGTGATAGCCTCACATGGTAGTCCTAAACCCTTTTCCTAGTGCCTCTTCTTCACGCTAGTCTTAAATCCGTTTTCCAAGTCTTAGTTCCATGTCCATGCCCTAGTCCTAGTCCTAGTATCTCATCCAAATCCCTCATGTTAGTCCCTTGTCCTGGTTTTAATCCCTTGCCCTAGTCCACTATCCCCCTTTTCATCCTTCTTCCTGGTTCTTTGTTATCCCTTGTTCTAGTATCTTAATGTAATCTCTTGATCTGGTCCCTCATCCTCGTCCCTTTCCCTGGTGCCTTATCCTCATCTAGTACCTTACACTAAACCCTCATCCTGTTCTTTCATCCATCCTAGTCTTAGTTCCACGTCCCAGTCCTAGTCTCTCATTCTATTCCATAGTCCCTTGTCCATCATCATCCTTCTAGTCCCTCCTCCTAGTCATTTTTGGTTTTCCTAGTGCGTCATTCTAATGCCTCACCCTAATCCCTTGATCAAGCCCTTCATTCTAGCTCTGGTCTCTTGTCCTAGTCCTAATATCTTTCAGTAGTCCCTCAGGACCCTCACCCTAGTCTCTCACTCTAGTCAAACATCCTACTCACTCACCCTAGTACTATTCCCTTGTCCTTGATCTACTCTCTCAACCTAGTTCTCACACTGGTCTTGCATTGTAGTCCCTTGTCCTCGTCCCTCATGTTAGTCTTTATCCCTCAGCCTAGCCTTAGTCTTTTGTCCTAGTCTCTCATACTAGTCCTTGGTTCTCGTTCCAGTCCCCCATTCGAGTGCCTTTTTTTAGTCCTAAATCCTTACCCTAATCAATCATCCTAGTTCTACTCTCTTGCTGTAGGGCATTGTCCTTTGTCCTAGTCTCTCATCCGTGTCCCTCTTCCTAGACCCTCATCCTAGAATTTTGTCCTAGTTCCATCCTAGCCCCATATCATAGTCCTTTGACCCAATAATTAGACCTAGCCTAAATCCTGGTCATAGTGCCTCATCCTAGTATTTCACCCATGTCCCATATCCTAGTCTCATGTCATAGTCCTCTGTATGAGCAATTAGTCTTTCGATCCTAGTCCCTCATCCTAATTGTACAACCCTCATTCTTGTCCTAGTCCCTCATCCAAATCCTAGTTCTTCATCCTAGTACTAGTCTCATATTCTAGCCCTAATCTCTCAACCTAATCCTTGCCCTAGTCCCTTTTCCTCATCTCTCATACAAGACCAAGTCCCTAATCTTAGACTCTCATCCTAGACTTTCCATTTACCTACTCTCTTCTTCCTGTCCTAATCTCGCTTCATTGTCCTAAAATCTTGCTCTTGTCTCTCATCCTATTTCCATCTTTTTGGTCCTTCAGCATTCTCCCCATGTTAGTCCCTCGTCCTAATCAATATTCTCTGATCCTTAGTCTCCATTCCTAATTCCTCTTTCAAGTGTTAAGGCCTCATTTTAGTCCCTCATCCTAGTTCTTTGCCACAGTCACAACTCTGTAATTCTCATTTTAGTCCCTAGGCTCCATCCTAGACTCTTGTCCTAGTCCCTCTTTCTAGTGCATCATCCTAGTTCATTTTAGTTAATGTTAGTTACTTCATTGTCCCTTATCCGAGTCTCTAGTCCTCCATCCCTCATCCAGACCCAAATTCATTTGGCATTTATTGAATGAATAGGGATGCCATTGCATCAGAAATAACATCCACATGAGGCAATATAGCTCACAGGGGCAGTCACTTGGTAGAGTGCCATTATAAGGGGGTGGATGTTTGAATGAGAGAGAACTCGTTGATAAGAAGGTAAAAGCAGCCTTTTGCCTTTTCAGATTTTCAAAATACAAATTTACAATTAGCCCATTCCTGTGGGATAGTCAGAGGAGGGGATGCTTGAGATGGCCTTTGGGGGGCTTAGGGGCACCTCTTCTGTGGTTAATAGGTGGCCTTAAGTGTTCACTTAGACAGTACAAGTTATGGGCTGGCTATGATGTTGTGGAAAGGGCACTCCAGTTGAGTGGGGTAAGACAAGAGAAATTGTGGGATGAAGCATATGGGTGACAGGGACAGAGAGGGTGAGGAGAATCACAGAGTGCAATGGGAAGGATAGAGCAGGATTAATTCAGCTAGACGGGGAGGAGGCAAGACCATGGATACATTTGTAGATTAAGAGTTAGAATTTAGAAAGAGAGCGATTGTGCATTGAGGGACATCCAGCATGGTCTTGGTTTGCAGAGGTGAGGTAGATCTTGTTAGGTTATAGAGGTTACATGTAGCAAAGTTGAGGACTTTGCTGATGGAAACAATGAGTAGAGGGTAAGGCCAAGGAGTAGGCTTGGACCGTAGTTGAGTTTACTAAGGATCAGTGTTGAGTCAAGGGTTTTTGTAGAGGAGAATTTGAGGTGTGGGCAGATTTTCCTTATGTTGAGGAGAAAGCTTGTCGAAGTGGTAGCTGTCAGGAAGACAAGCTGGAGTCATAGGCTTCTGTCAAAGAGGATCCCAGGGTTGCAAGGAGAGAGAGAGAGAGAGAGAGAGAGAGAGAGAGAGAGAGAGAGACAGAGAGAGAGAGAGAGAGAGAGAGAGAGAGAGAGAGAGAGAGAGAGAGAGAGAGAGAGAGAGAGAGAGAGAGAGAGAGAAAAGACTGGAAACAGGGACAGTGTCATTTGGGTTGTGGATGAGTTTAACATTAGACAGTGTAGAGCCAACTCGTGACGAATGGCAGAGAGACAGCCCTTGATGCATTTGGAGCGATCATGGGTGAAGGCGGCAAAGGAAAAGAAGATCAGAATGCCATCAGCGGAGAGGTGATAGTTGAAGCCGAAGATTGATGTACCTTTGCAAGGAGCAGTTTCAGATGGTGAAGAGGAGGGGGCAGAGGACAGAACTCTTGGAAGAGGGGAGGTGTCTCTTAGAGTTCCTTTAAATGGAGAAAGAGCATTCTGAGAGGCAAGAGGTCACCTAGTTGAGAGCAGTGTCCTTAAAGCCCAGCTAGTAGAGGATGAGAAGAAGAGTGGGTTGTCAACAGTAACAAAGGCGTTGGAAACATAGAATATGATTAGTATTGAGGAAAGTTAAGAGTGGTAAGCGTTTCCTAGAGAGTTATGGGTGTGGTTGAGAGAAGTTCCAGTGGAGTGTTTGCTCTGGAAATTTGGTTGGAAAGGTTCCGTGGGTGAGTGGTGCACCACATAGCTGATAATGCATCCCTAAAACTGTTGAATTGTAAAGGTGACAACTGTCCGGCCCAAATAATTAAGGATGCTGCCAGAGATTTAGCCCCCTTTATCTCTAAACTCATGAACGCCTCCTTTTCATCTAATACTGTACCAAGTAGCTTAAAAAAATCCTGGGTTCTACCCCTTCTCAAAAAACAAACTTTAGACCCCTCCATCCCAACAAATTACAGGCCTATAACAACGGTCCCATTCCTCCTCAAGATAACAGATAGAGTGGCCTATCTTCAAATTCAGAAGTACCTTGAGACCAACCAACTTCTAGGCTCCCGCCAATCGTGTTTCAGACCCCAGCACGGCGACAGCATTAATAGACCTTAAAGCGCAAATTGACGAGCTCAACGACAAAGGAAACACAGCTATGCTACTCCTCTTTGATCTGTTGGCAGCATTCGACTAGGTGGACCATGCAGTATTATGCAAACACCTAGCATCGGCTGGCCACTTTTCCATTGAAGCCATAGCTTCGGTCCAGTCGTTTCTAGACAATAGAAATATGGGAGTCTCCTCCACTTCAGCATCAGCAGACCCAATTCAAACAACACGCGGCATCCCACAGGGCTCCTGTGTCTCATCAACTATGTATAATATCTTTACTAAGCCTTTATTTGACAAACTGGATAGACTGGGGGTCACCTATACAAATTACACGGATGACACCCAGATCCTCATTCCCCTTTTGGGCAATTTCACTTCAGATACAGCTTCAGTAAACGAAATATACATCCTCATTCAGGCATGGATGGCAACCCATGGTCTCTGCCTGAATGACGATAAAACAGAGATTCTGTTCCTTGGCCCGGCTAATAACCTAAAAAAACTTGACACCAACTATAGCGCCTTCAACATTGATGGCAATATAATTACAGTCGCCAAACAAGTGAAGACACTTGGCTTCTATCTGGACTCCACACTAACTCTAAATAAACAGGTAAACTCCTTGGCCTCATCCACTGCTTACACTGGCAAACTCATTAGAGCATGTAGACCCTTCCTCTCACTAGCAAGCTGCATTACCTTAGCAAATGCTCTAATTTTATCAAAACTGGACTACTGTAATGGACTGTACCTAGGAGCCAACAAATACATCATCAATAAACTACAGCCACTGCAAAATAATGCGCTCACAACGGTCCTTAAACTTCAGACTAAAAAAACAGGCAGTAACAGCTTCCCAATAAAAGCGGCCCAGCATTTGAATGCACTACCAGTTGAGCTCAGAAGGGATCAGTCCTACTATAGTTTCAGACGCAACACCCTCACCTGGTTACACCTTAACGACCATTAAGACTAATGATAGCAGTTGTATGTTTACCTGTATGCTTCCCATCTGTACCTCTCGACATTTGTAACTAAGCCTCAAAGTACTCTCTGTACCCTTCTATGCCTGTAACTAAGTTTTAAGTATTCTTGTTATGCTGTGCGCCTAGCTACCTAAGGGTTTGGTGTGCACTACAAATTAATAAATCAACAAACAATACTGTCAAAAGAAAGTTTTTCTAGGATTCTGGCGTGATGCAAGTGGGAGAATGAGGTGTAGAATGGGGAATTGTTTGTGTCAGCAGTTTGTTCTTGATTAACCTACTTTATAGCTGTGGGAATGACTTCTTTGGATAGGGTGTGATTGGAGAGGTAGGAGAAGGTGATAGGCATTATTTGCTTCAAGAAGGGAAACAGAGAGAATACTTGGTCTAAAAGGATCGTACCTGATAAAGCACCAATGGCTTCAAGACTATTGGGCACCTGAAAATATACATCAAGTGCACAGAACCCTGCACTATCCCCGTCTTTACCAACCCCTACTCAGTGACAGTCAAAGCTATGTGGGGGAATGGGGAGGGTCAATCAGCAGGGCTGGCCTTGCGACATCTCATACCACCACTACCAACAAGGTGATACAGCTCCACACGAGGGGTATCGTTCTTACATAAAGTCCCTAAACTGGGCTCGAACCAGCATGAAACCAGGGATGAACTTGCAAACAAATGCACTCATTGGCTATGCACAGTACGGGGTAGTATATTTGCAACCTGGTAGGACATCTTAAGCTGCACCAGGACAGGATATCAAGTGGGTCTGGGGGGGGGGGCGGGGGAGTGCCTTTGACTCCATACAAATTGAACTTAGGGAGTCGAGATTGGTCAATCGTGTATTGGGATTCGACATGAGATGCCACCCCCCCCACCAAATAGTGCCATAGAAATTAGAACCCCCTCCCTGTATAACGTTGACAATATCTCTGAAACTAGGCCTCTGTGCAAATGCAGTCCCCTTGGGGAAAAGGACATTGGGTAATCTTCTCTGGCTCAGGTATTCACTGTTACAGCTAGCATCTTCTCCTGAACTTTTGTAAACTTGCAGGCATGACCCCACACATCTGCCCCAGATATCATTCTCCTAGCAGCCAGGTGCATATAATGAGAAGCAGACAGAAGAATATCCGGTGTGATAAACTTAGCACCTGCTAGATCTGCCTTGAGTTGGTCTAGCTTATCAGCAGGCAGATGTCTCACATTCTACCGTCAACAAAAAGCATTTGCATTTAATGGATGTAATTGGTGGCTAGAATTGGTCTAACTTTTTTCTATTGCCTCTAGGACTCTGGCCTTCTTCATCAGTAGTGATGTTCAAGAGAAGAAGGGCCCGAGTACAAAATGTCAGCTCCCATGACAAGATGATTGATGAGGACAGGTGGTTAAGCATGCTTGCACCAACACCATAGAGCAGTAGCATAGGTCTATCTGTGAATGGAGTGTGGCTTTGACAAAAGCTTCCAAGCCTCTGTAATTGTACTTGGTTATTTGTAACGTGCTTAATACCCAGAGTTTCTAAGCGTGGACCCGGGGATGGAACCTGTGTTGCTCTGTGTCGTCTTGCTCCCAAGGCGAGCACTTTGCCCCTCAGCTATCCTCCCAAGACTATTAGGAGACTGTTAGGACATCATTCTGGAGGGTAGTTCCCAAACGTTCAAATGCTTGGATAGATAAAGACACAAGCATGGCTGGCTCAGTCAGAATTTCCAAAAACTCAACAGGTCTGCGACTCTCATGGAACGCACTTGCTAACTAGGGCATGGCATCGTCCTGAGGGACATCATTGCTCTTCAGGAGTAGAGAAACTCAAACAGCAGCGACAATGGGCATAGAAAACTGGGATCAGTATTTAGCAAGGGAGAACTCACAGAAATTGACAAAGTGGGCAGCAGCGGATTTCGGTCAGAGCAAACAATTTCAATTATTTGGAAAAGGTTCTAACCCCCCACCAAAGCAAGCATTTGGC